>NC_137783.1:14744171-15944171 GCF_963455305.1 Plecotus auritus
AGTTTTTTAAGTGTTTTAAGTCTTCGAGCATGGTGTACCTCAGCATTGCAAGGCAGGGGAAAGATGAGGCTGTTTTGTAGAAAGATGAGCACAGGTTTTTTTGAAGGTGAACACAGGGAAGTTGAGGGACGTTGCCAAAGACAGTGACGGTGCTGCCTCAGCACAGCTCCCTCAGTGCAGGGCCCCTGGGACTGTGCTGGGGAAACTCCTGTGTTCAGCATGAAGCCAGGCACCTGGGGAGTTGTGATGAAAGGCAAAGACTCCTCTTGGCTACAGCCAGACTTTAAAATAGACCCAATTAGGCCCGTAACTAGGAACCCAGGGGAACCATCTGCCGGTGCTCTCACCACTCCACACTACCTAAGACTTTGGGCATACGTGCAGACAGGAAACAATAACAGTTACTTCTTTATATCACGTGATAAAGAGCCAGGGGCTGCTTTGAGTCAGTTATCTGAGCACTTCCCCAAAGCAAGTCTGCCTTATAGAACTACCACCTAATTGAGAAATAGTCCAATAATCCCCCTTGGGCATACTGCATACTTGGGGAATAGTAACAATGCTAACAATTGGCCCAGGGAGACAGCGTTGAAGTTTATTACCTAGGGAAGACAGTAATAATTTTCATTAGTCCTCATGTTAAATAATTCCTGTGCCCCTCCCCTCCATGTCCATCTCTGGGAAAGTGGTCAAGATAAAACTTAGCCCAAGGGCTAAGTGATTTCAGTACAGATTCTTCTGTACTCTGCTTGAGTGCACCTGGGTATTTTGCTGGATACTGTCATTCCTTACTTTCCCATCAGTCTGATTTTGGTCATTGAGCATTGTTAACTGTTGGGTCCCTGACAAAGCAAAAAGATCTCTGAGGTCATTGCCTGCAGTGCCCTCATTTTACAGAGGAGAAATCTGCGGGCGACATTAATTGAACTAAATATGTTGTGAAGGATTTCAGGGTGTGGGTGCCCTTGATTTTTATGAAGTGTTCAGAACATGGGAGAGCAATGTGGTGGGTAGAGACCGGGTTTAAATTCTTGGTTCTGTCATTTCCTTGCAGTGAAACATTAGGTCATTTAATGTCTCCCATAAAATGCAACTAATATTGCATCCACCTAACAGGGTTGATCTCCAGTGTTACAAGAGATCATGTAGGTAAAGCATTTTGCACAATGCCCAATGCAAATCAAGTTCTTTGTATGTTAGATGTTGGGATACTGAAGGACCTTTTGAGACAATGTCTTGAAAACAATTAGTGAGTGATAGGAATGTGTGTGTGTGTGTGTGTGCGCGTTTCCTTTCACATTAAAAGGATTTTCTACTAAAAGCAGGTTGCCGAATGCATTTCTCTTCAAAAATAACATTACAGGCATTTACTGGGTACATTCAGAGCTTTGACAACATGGTCCAATAATAACAACTCTGTGTTCATTTATTTGAAAACTCAACACTTAAAAGTCAGCCACAAAGAAACCACAAAAACCAATAGTGTGAAATTATTGCTGACAGTAAAACTGCATATATCATGAAATTAGAAGCTTGGATTTTCACAACTTTTAACACGGTACACTTTTTAAAAGGCTTCTTGGAAACCCTGTATTTCTGGGATTGATATGTAGGAGAGAATTGTGATGGTGGTGGTAAACCTAACTTCACAGATTTTGCAAAGAAATTTTGCTTGCCCAAGCTTTAGATATTTAGTGTATGTTCACATAAACATCGCTATAACTTATCTTTTGAATGCTAGACCAATGAAAATCATATGATTATGAGATCATGTTTAAGATTGTTTTATTGCTGAATTGAACTTGAATGTTGGTTTGGCATTAACTTTGTTCATGTGGAGGAATGGTATGTAATGGTGAAGAGAATCACTAGAGACCTACAAACCTGGGTTTGCATCTTCTCTCCACCTTTTACCAGCCAGGTGACCTTGAACAAACTAAACACTGGAGACCTCAATTTCTCCAAATTCCATTATGATGGGGTCCATTATGATGACTGCACAGGAGTGTTTTGAGAGGCAAATGAGAGAATGTGCATAAGGCTTTGTGTTCTGTTAGGTTCATGGCAGATTGAATACCTGCCAGGTATTATTATTAGCTTTATGTCAGGCCATTATTATGATGTCCTGTTGACTCTAGGTTCCTCAGAAAGGACTGCAATCATTAGAAACAGTTGAAAGAAGGGTCTGTTAAAAGACTAGTGTACACGAATTGGTTACATTTTGTTTTGTGGGTATGGTTGCATCAAAGGCATCATTTGTGATGGAGCTGCCTAATGTATACAGGCTTCGCTAATGTTTAAGTCTACTTATAACTGTATGAGGGCCTGACCTTACCTTTAAGGATCGACTTTCTGTATTTTTTTTCTTTCCTCTATCTTTCCTTTTCTCTCTCTCTCCATCTCTCTCTTCCTTTCCCCTCACCTTTGGTCCCCCTAGGATTTGCTAGGTGTTCACTGCTAAGTCACCAATTGATTTCAGAGCCAGACCAAAGGGTCTAGGTGGCAGTGTCCTTATTTCATTTGAAAAGATTTTAGGAAGATAAACAATAATGGAAATTGTGTTTTGTTTTGGCTTTTCCCCCACAGACTTTTCAAATAAGCTAATCTCCCATCAGTAAGGCTAAAAATAAGAGTGCCCCTCTGCTTCTTACCAGCTTGGTTTCTGATTTTTTAAATTGTGTTTGTATGTGTCTTTCCAAAACCAGTGACTTAAATGTCCTCCTTTCTACTTGGAATTTATTTCTCTTTAATGAAGGAAAGAATATCCAGGTTATTTAAGCAAATGGGAATTTAATTCATCAGATATAATCTTATTTCTGTGCTGAGATTCATAGCTTTAATCTGTAAACAAGCACATCATTAGGGAGATAGGTAATTACACAAATTAGATTGGAGAAATTTTGCCAGGGAGATGGATTTTGTTTACCCTCGTGTGTTTGGCACCAGAGGAATTTCTCTCTCACACAAAGATGCATCTTGTGTGGCTAGAGAAGGAGGAAAAATAGAAAGTGTAGGAAAGGAGAACTTTTGCCCCGACGATTGCACTGGGCAGCAATGAGATCTTGTCCAGCCTCTTCATGGGGGCCAGTCTGGAGTGAAGGACAGCACAGAGCACGGGGCAGGTAGAGGCACCGAGGTTTCTACTCTCCAGGATCTGGCACATTATTTGTTGCTCAATATATGTTCCTTGGCTTAAATGACAAGTCTAAAATTTTAAGATGTGTCTGCTCATGCTGAAGTGCATCCATAAACAATCAATCAAATTGCCCTTGGGATTTTAACTTTTAAAAAATGATATTTAAGCCCAGGCAGAGTGGCTCAGTTGGTTGGAGCATCGTGTCCTGTGCACCAAAATGTTGCAGGTTCGATTCCTGGTCAGGGCACATACAGAAGGCAACTGATCTCAATCTCTCTCTCTCTCTTTCTCTCTCTCTCTCTCTCTTCCCCCCCCCCCCCCCAGAATTAGGGGTTCTCTGGAGAGCAGTGTGACCACAACCCCCAGATTCTTCTATTGGTAAAACACTTAATTTCCAAAATGCAACACTGGACATGGTTTTTCCTTAGGACAGGTGGTTAGACCGTGGTATACAACTTGTCTGTGTGGGTGATTTGAAGGGACTTTGTTCCCAAATGGAACCCATTGGTCCTCCCAAATTTGTTTGCAAATGGGAGAAAGACAAATAGGGGAGGTTTGGCGGAGTGTGGGGAGGCAGTCATTGTATGCTGGGTTGTAGGATGTATGGAAAGACCAAAAGAATAAGAGTACTTTACTAGAAACTTGACCTGTCATCTTTTTCTATGTGGGTGCTGGAAGAGGACAATGACTGAGTGGCTTGCTCAGTGACACCGGTTCCTAAGTAGTGGTAGTATTGCAAAGAAGCTAAGAAAATGAACCCTGAGATCGGATGGCCTGGACTTGAGTCCTGACACCCCTATTTACTAGTTGGGTAATCTGGACCATGGGGCTAAACTTCCCCATGTCTCCATTAATGTGTTGAAAATGGACATAATAATAAAGGTGGGTGTGAGGATTAAATGATCATATATGAAGCATCTAGAACAGCTTCTGCTGTATCTCAGCATTTTATGATATTATTATTAACTAGAGGCCCGGTGCACGAATGCATGCATGGGAGGGTATAGGAGGAGGGACTGCGGAAGGTTGGCCAGCCAGGGGAGGGGGAGGGATCATGGGAGGTTGGCCGGCCAGGGGGAGGGATCGTGGGAGGTTGGCCAGTTACATGAGGTTGGCTGTGGGAGCACACTGACCACCAGGGCGCAGCTCCTGGTGGTCAGTGCACATTATAGTGACTGGTCATTCCAGTCTGTTGGTCGTAATGGTTGCTTAGGCTTTTATATATATAGATTGGGCTGGTCACTTACCAGCTGTGAATTTCAGCAAGTCTCATCCCTTCTCTGAGTCTTTGTTTCATCATCTGCATTCAATCTCTCAGGTCTCCAAGGCTCCTCCTCATGGCAACAGTTGTGATTCTCAGAATTGCAATGGTATAATCTCACGTCCTGGTGCTGAAGTATGTTTTGTATGATCCCAATGTTGACAATTACAGCCCCAAATTTCTCTGGTAAAGCCTACTGCTTTCAAGCTTTGCTTCGAAAGCATGCAATCTGAACTTGATGCATGTTGTTTTAACTGCAGGCTGCGTGGAACCCTAGTTTGAGTCCAAAAAAAAAAAAAAAGATTTATTGCTTGTATCCTCTTTTGTAATTTCCTTTGGTTTTTATTCCTCGCAGGAATAAAAGCTGGGATTCTTTGTCCCTTCCCTTGCAGATGGGTTCACAAGCCACTCCTATGAAAAGATTTGATGAAAATGCCCCCATAAATTTTGTGTAAACATTGTTGGCTTCTGCCTTTTTTATTTCAAGTCATTGTTTCCTTTCAGCTCTTTTTTGCTTCTTTTTTTATTTTTTATTTTTGTGCTAGGACTTCAGGGTCTTTGCTACTAAACGGTGACCGCAGTTTACTTTCATTCTGATGCACAACTTAAAAGAAAAACCAGAGGATATTTATCTGAAAACAGGATCATGTGGAAGGGTCGGGAAAAATGAGAGGGAGATCAGGGTGTGCTTTTAGTTGCTATAACAACCATATGTAACATCTGTATTTTCTTCCCTCTTTGCTTTTGGTACCTTATTTAATCTATCTTCTGATTTCTGATTCTAAAACTCCCTGGGGATCATTTTATGAAAGGGCATGTGATTTTTAACAATACTTGTAAAAAAAAAAAAAAAAAAAAAAAAAAAACACTTGAAAAGTGCAACAGTGGCTATCAAGTATCATGGGTCTCCTACCTGCAAGGCACTTTACTGAGTGTTATGTAGGGTAGGCAAAAGTAGCTTTACAGTAGTGAATACATGAAGTAGAATTTGTTCTTGTATTACTATGTATTAATTATTGTATTACTATTTGTATTGCAACTGTAAACCTACTTTTGCCAGCCCCTGTATGTCATTTCCTCATAATGTTGTTCTTTTTTTCTAGAACACTGTAAAATATTGCTCTCTTGGCAAAACAGTGTTAATCTCATGCAGTGTTAGTCGGAGTCATTAGGAAATGCTCAGTGCATGTTCTGAGCTTCTAGAATGAACACCTGTATGGATTGGCTGCTGTTGGGTGGGGAGGATAGTTAGATCACTGTCCTTTCAGGATTCATCCAGTGACTTCTGTTCATTTCATACAATTAAAGTTGTGTCTAGTCATATAATTATCTGTGTATCTTTCTCCTTGTTGGGGGGAATCCTGATCTGTGTGGATGACACTGTTACTTCTGCATGCTTTATTAGAAGAGAATGTAGACCGCAGTTACACTTCAGTGCATCCAATTTTGCACCTACTATGTGCAAAGTACTGTGCTTAGTGTCCAGGGAGGTGAAGAGGAATAGTCCTCACTTTTCTGGAATTCTTATTCCAATAGGGAAGAGAGTCAAATAAATGAACAATGCAAGTAATTTTATAATTCTGGCAAGTCTTGGAAGAGATATACAATGATTAAAGGAAGCTGAAAACCTTACTTTCTTCAGAGTAAATTTACCACAATGAAGACTTTCCTTTCATTGTATAGCAGTTCTTTCTTACATTCCATTTTTTGGCTGTTTGGATTCAATTCATAAATACTCAGGTGTACCTACTGTGTGTTAGGCTCTCTGTCCAGCACAGTGTTCACAGTGGTAAACAGGACAAGCCCCACCCTCAAATATGTATTTGTACATATTTACGTGTGGGATAGCATGGATGTGATTTTCAAAGCAACTTCTCCTTCTTTCCAAATTTTCGTTGTGTTGTGTGGCCCTTATCTTAGGCAAAGCCACCATCTTACAAACTAGTGGCCCAAGACACACACCTTGAGCAGCCAGATTAGATTTTTAAAGATCAGTTGATTTCCTCGCTTTCCTTAAAATCCTATAGAGCTTCTTGTTATGTATCTGAGAACAATAATCGTCTGTCCCCTGCTGACATTTCCATGGCCCACTCCGCCCACCCCTCACATTGTTGTCCAGGGACAGTAAGCAACTGTGGAATGAAGAATGCGACTCTTAAATGAACCACTGTGGTCAGAGGTGGAGGGAAGGAACACTGGTCAGTAGCAGTTAATAATTCAAAGTTTAAAAGTTATAAACTATTTTTATAAAATGATAGTTATTTTTATGGAATGAATCGTACCTTCTGCATATATATTTCTGATCCTGTCCCCCACTCCTGATAGAGAGCAAGTATGCCAGTTAGTTTGCCCAAGGACCTAAGAACCTCTTACCCCTTTGTTATTTTTAGTGTATCAATAGCAGCAGCAGGAACTAGGGAGAAGGGTCTCAGTGACTCACACAGAAATGTTTGCAATTTGTGGCAAAGGTTGTTGGAATTCATAGTTATTAGTACTTTTCCTTCTTTCACTTGGTGTGAAAGAGGGTTGGTGTAAGCTGTTCATATTTGTTAGAGAGAGAGAAACTGTCAGGAGGAGGAAAGTATGTAACTGGAATTGAAATATGGGGATCCCTTTAGCATTCCCAGGCTTTTTGAGGGTATTGCTAGACCCCATAGTGCTTTGCAAATTCCTGGAGCTCTGATTTTTAGTGATTTTTAAAATCTGTGTTTGTATTCAGGTGTCAAGAGCAGTGAAGAAGGCCCAAAGAGAAGTTGTAAGAAATGCAGCAGGACTGAGTGAGGGGCTCTTCCCACAAAAGTCCATCCTCCAGATTTCGAACTCCTTTAAAGATAGCTTATATTCCTGACAAGGATAAAACAACACTTCTCTAAGACTCTTCCCGAAATGTGACTTTAAAAAAAAGTCCTCACCTCCGGGAATCAAATCCACAATCCGGTATATGCCCTGACCAGAAATTGAACCTGCAACCTTTTAGTGCTCAGGATGATGCTCAACCAACTGTGCCACTATGGCAGGGCATGACTGTTGCTTTTTTGTTTTTTTAAAATAACGAAGCAAAAGCCTGCGTGTGCATGGACTCATTTCTCTAGATTTTGTTCTTAAACTATATGGGAGAGAGGAAGTCATAGCTAAAATATGGTTACACACATGGAGTAACAACAGGGCTGTTACTGGTAAAGATGGTGATCTTGGTGGATCTTGTTCCTGCTTTACCAGACAGACAATGATCACAATCACCACATTGATTCTTTGAATGGAAGCAGCCTCGGAAGTGCTGCTTAAAATAGTGTGTTGATTTTCACATTAAAGTAGGCCAAACTCTCTCTGTGTACGGTATTAATTTGCTTAGCAAGCCCTTTATTTCATTGACTGTAAGGAGATACGCTTCAGGCCAGCTGTGGCTGAATCAATCATGCAACAAGTATTTGTTGTCTACTGTCTGTGTGCTAAAGATTGCTAGGCACATGGCAGACACATGCCTAAAGATGGTATGTAATTTCCCCAGTGTTAAAGGGGACTGAGTCTGGAATTGAGGAGACTGGACTAATTTAAACATTAAGTGCTACCTTGTGTAAGTGAACACATAACTGAGGAAATGAGAGAAGAGAGGGTGGCATAGTGCTTTGTGGGATGAAGCTGGGTTCTCACTACTTGTTTAAGCATAAGGCAGAAATGTATGAAAGCTCTCAGTGGGAGACCCAAGCAAGGAGGTCATGCCAATAACGATGGCTATGCCAATGCCAGTGGACAGGCATAAAAAAAGAACCCAAATGCAAGATAGTTAGCTCAGAATTAGCATAGTGTAAGGAGCAGGAGAGAATATACAGGACCTAGCAACCTGTGTGTGGTGTTAATAACCTATGTGTGATGTTGGCAAAGAAGGAAGCATTGAAAAGTGAGTTCAACTTCTAACTTTTTGTGCTTACAGGAGTTATCTAGGATAGGCAAATTCATAGAGTAAAACAGAGGGAAGAGGGGTTGGGGAAAGGAGGAACAGGGAGCTACTGTTTTGTGGATCCAGAGTTTGTGTTTGGTATGACAATAACATGCTGGGAATAGATAATGGTGTCAATAACACAACATTGTGAATATACTTACTGCCACTGAATCCCACACTTAAAAATGGTTAAAATGGCACATTTTAAATATATTTTTATTGATTTCAGAGAGGAAGAGAGAGAAACATTAATGATGACAGAGAATCATTGATCAGCTAGCTGCTGCACACCTCCTATTGGGCACTGAACCTGCAACCCGGGCATGTGCCCTGACCCTCTGATAGGGAATCGAACCATGACTTCCTAGTTTATACATTGACACTCAACCACTGAGCCACACTGGCTGAGCAGTGATACATTTTATGTTAGGTATATTTTATCACAATAAAAACAATTAGCCCTTTTAAGATTAAGAAAATAACTACCTATTTGTAAGGAACTCTCAGGCACAATGCCCATAAGTAAATCAGATCAGCTTCAAGGTGTCCAAGAGCCAAAAGTGAGAGCAGAAGCTGATATCAGATAGTCCTAAGTCTTAAGATCTCTGTATTCTTGTCTCTGTCATGGACTATGAGCTACATGGAAGATCTGAGCCGTGGGAGGCCACCATTGTGGTGTTGAAATATTCTTGCAGCTCTAATAAGTTTTCCCTAGACTTTGCTCTTCTGGGTAGATTTTGGAAGATTTTTGGTAATCACTTAAAATACAATTTACCTCGAAATCATTTAACACTGTCATTGCTTGGAGACTATTTTCCATTTTAAAGGTAGTTGCACTATTTCAAGCAATGCTGATTTATTTGTTGCTATGCAGTCTGTAACTCTATAGAGTCAACTTATTTCTTCTACAAAGAAACCAACCATAGGATCCCACTTTTTTTTGAAAAATTTAGTGTGCCTCCAAGTGCTTTTGAGTGGCTAGGTTTTCCAGATTTTCCCACTATTAGTCATTCTACTGAGAGCATTTGGGTTCTTGACTCACAATGAAGTCTCATTTAGGACTGTAAAATAGTGACTCCTTCCAGTTGGACAGTCCTTTATTGCATGTGAAGCTCATTCATTTTTCCCTGATAGTTTGGTCTTTTTTTCTTAGGAATATATAGAGGACTTAGACATATCTGAAGATTCTATTAAGTCGGTAGTAGTTATGGAGTAACAACACAATTCCATTTCCAATAAATACACTGACATCGACACCCACAGAAACTGCCACTTGAGCAGGGCAGAGCTTTTGTGAACTTCAGAAAATGATCAATGGTCTCTGGGGTAGAACTCAACAGTAGCAATAGTGCTAGTGACGGGGAAGCTAAAATCAATAACAAAAGTAGATTTCAACCAAGGCATCAAAGAGGTTATTAGGGGCAGTGAGAAAGGAACATTAGAATAGCTGTAAAGGGTCTTAAAGATCTCCCGTTGAAGGGGCTTATTCAGCAAAGCCTCTTGAATGAAGGATGACAAGTCCACCCTCCCGTTTTCAAAATAAATGGGAAAAGTGGATAAAATATAAAAACTTAAATTGTGCTCATGTGAAACATTTTCCTGATTAATAAGTTAATCCAGCCCTACCTGGTTTCTCTCTAATGAACAAAGGCAAATGCATATTGCTCAGGCTGGCATGGAGCCTTTGATCACAACAGAGGTATTTGTACATTCTTTTTTTCTTCCTTTCTTTTCATGCCAGTGTGCATTGAGCCCCATCATTGTGTTTCTCTCAATGTTGAAAGAAATGGCAGCTCTTGTGTGAGCCTGACTGATTTATTCCATGTTCTTTCGTCCCACGACAACTAAATTCTAGTTAAATTTATTTTTGAACAAAGGTAGTCGGTCTTGGAGAGTTTCTCTTTTAAATGAGTGACAGCAGACAGCTCCAAGACCATTCATTTGCTTATATCTATTTGCTGTATCTAGACAGCTATTATCATGCATGTGGTTCTTCAGAACAATTCCATCCAGTCTGCTCTCAGTAGCAACCAGCTGAAGGAACCCGCTCCAACAGGACTTGTGCTTGGCATAATCTGAACTAAAACTTTCAATATTGCCTTGATATGTGTACAAGTTCATGCTCAGAGACTGGTGTTGGGGAAGAGCAGGCTTATTTGGAAATAATTAATTGCTTTAAAGAAATTTTTACTGTGCATTTTGTGTTTTTCAGCAACCACCTTATAAACAAGTTTGCAGAAATGGGAAATGTTCCTCCTCAAAGTCTGGTCCCTAGAGAAAGTGACCACCTGGGAGTAAAATCCAGGAAACCTCATCAGATACTGGGGTAATAGCTGAAGGATAATAAGGAGCAATGCCAGAGAACTAATGTTGATCAACAGTGTGCATCAGCATTCTGAAGCAAGGAGACTAGGGGTATTAGAATCAATGAAGTCCCAGACAGAAAAATGTGTCCTACCAACATAATACTGGCAATTATTCAGTAATCCTTTATGTTATAGTGAGGGTTTTCATTACTTTGCGTGTCTGTTTTTGATAAGTATGTTATATGAACTTCTTCATTAGATTTAATCCTCAGGAGGAACTGTTACTTTTATTTTACAGAAGAGAAAACTGAGATTCAGAAACTTGGTAAAGCCAAACAGCTGACAGATGGTAGAGATGAAGTCAGACACAGGCCTGATGACTCCAGAATCTTGACTACACTGCCCGTTTTGCCTTTCCTCCTGTCCTTACTAGTGAGAGTTCACTCTCCTTTCTGCAGGTTCCCTACCTGAGAAAGGGGAATGGAGTGTAGTGTCGGCCCTATGTCCCGTTCTCTCAAAGGACACTTGAGGCGCTTGTTGCTTTTGCGTAAGTTCTTTCTCATGTAGGGGAATGATTTAGGCTGAATTTATCTTTACCTGGAAGAAGGCAGTAACAATCCTGAGCAGAGATGGAAGTGTGGTGAATTTGTTTCATGACTACAAAGATTTGTAAAACCGTATGCTTACCTTGAAAAGCTTACACTCCAGTAGAAACGTTGGAAGAAAAGTAAAGTCATGGGTATTGAGAACCTCTTGAGTTCCAGTCACTTTCCAAGCTACTTTGCAGAACTTTTATTCAATCCTGGAAAGAGCTGAAGGCACTGTACAATAAGGTTCCAAGGTGATCCGTTATTGGCCCAAGCTCACTCAGCCGGTAAAAGAGAGAGGCAAGATTTAAACCCAGGTGTGCCTAACTCCAAAACCAGCCTTTTCTGCCATATGCACCCAACTTCCTATTATATAAAACATTGTGCCATCAAATTCAGAGTTGAACGTGGGTTTTTATTTACTGGTTGGAAGAAACCTGGGAAGGGGGAATGACTTTGAATAAAGCCATATGGGAAGGCAGAACTCGAGCATGAGGGCAGGATGGGAGAGCAGACCATGCAGGGAAGAAGCGTGAATGAAGTCACAGAAAGTCAGAAAGGCATGGTGTGCATACGAAAGACCTGGTTAGAGCTGCTTCTGTTGATGAAGCCCCTCTGCTATCTTCAGGAAAATCATTCCATTTCCTTACTATCTTGACAATTAACAAGACATCTGTCAAGGTTATGCCCCTTGGGAAAATACTCAAAATGGAGACACAAACACTTAAGCAAATAAACTAAAAGACATGTCAGTGACACAGAAATGCCTATAAACAACATGTCTAAGGAGATCAAAGTACTGGTGGGGTCAGCACCTATGCAGGGTCAAGCAGATATATCCTGGAGAAGTGGACTATAAACCTTGGCTCTGGAAGCAAAGTATTGGAATGCAATAGGCAAGTGAAAATGCATTCATTGGTCCAGAGACCTAAGGGGGAAAATATATCTTCAACGGCAACATAGAATCCCCGACCAGTTCATTTCTTACCTGGTAAGATACGGCTCATTATCAGCAACCTTCCTTGAAGAGCCAGCATACTCTGGGCATTTTTTGCAATGACACATCTCCTCTGAATAATCGGCCTGTCTCAAACAGGATTGAGGATGGCATTTCATTTGCTGCCAAAGCCACCAAAGATCTGTAAATCATGTTAACCACTGCGGGGCTCACATGAGCGGGTGGGGGCAGGAAAGGCTACTTGCCCATGGTGCTAAGTTGTACACTGTTCCCTCGCTGTTGCTATTTATGGCAAGCAGAGTGCTTACAGTATTCTCCCAATTTGCTCATTAGTTCCTAACTAATCTTTTAGAGTCTTTTTTCTGTCATGGACAGACTGTGTCCCTTCTGCTTGGAATTGATTCATTAATACAATTATGTTGAGGTCACAGATCCTCCCTCATCACTGTGATACAGGGAAATGCCCACAATTAGAGGAGATAAAAGCCACATCCATCAAAAGAAGTGCCTGGGCAATGAGCAGTACCATTGTGTCCTCTGTCCTTGGTGTTTCATAATGAGGCCAGAGGCAGGAAGACAGGATCTCCATGTTCAAGGCGAGGGTCCTAAGAAAGATTTCTGACTTCATCCCAGAGACTGAAAATGGCTTTAGAGCAAAGGACTGAAATGCAAAAGATCACAGTGTTCTTCTCTCTTAAAGGTCAACAGGAGGTCAGACTCTTTTTGTTCCTCATTAAAATCTGATTACAGTCGAGAATCCAAGAATTTTAATAGAGGAATTACCTGCCTGTCTAAGACTTTTCTTGTTTATGAACCTCAATATTCTGAGTGGTACAGGAATATTTTCAAAGATGCTGGACCTATGTTCTAGAAGTCCTAGGAAGACAGCTTTTTCTGGGCTGATGATCTAAGTGTTTTATTTAATTGCAATTTTGAAATTTAAGAGCAGGCATTGGAGGTGTTATCATGGTTTTTGTTTTTTTTTTGTTGTTGTTGTTGTTGTTTTAGACAAGGAGAAGTGATTGTTGGTTTCCTGGGAGGAGGTCAGGGCTAAAGTGAGCTTACAATGAAAAGGAATATACTGACTCATGGGACTCTTCCAGAACAAAGATGCATAGCAGAAGGGAAGAGAAGGACACACAGGTCAGAGAGGAGATAATAAAGTCAAGCAGAGATAAATGTGACCTTAAGTAGGTATTTAATCAGATTGAATCATGTTTAATCATGTGTTATAGACATTTGCCAACGTGTTTAGTTTATTGGCGAATTACCTTCGGGACAAAGGCAGGAAGCACATTCCAGGTTAGAAGCATCAGTCGCCTTTCTTCTGGGACCTGAAGCATTTCCCATAATGATGGTTTAATACAATCTTGGTCAATTACCTTTCAGTGAGAGCTGGGGACATGTGCCACCTTGCTGGAAATGTTAAAATCCCATTAAGTTTCAGTTATTAGTAGCAGAGGAAAGAAAAGAAGAAAAAAAAAAACATAAGTGATTCAGTTAAGCACAAGCGATCAGATGTCTGTGGCTCTGATTTCGTTTTCCTGTTATGACCAAGAAATACTGAATTTCAAGTTGACTAAAAGCCTGCTTCTCCTCTTATTGGCCATTATTATTAGTTTCCCAGCCTTCTGATGCTGCCTCAATTGTCAAGTTTTCAGATTTAGCACATATTCAAAAACACTAAGCAGTCTATCCTGGTATAGTCACTGCCAGGAAGATGGGTGAACAGTAAGTCTGAGTATGGATGACCCCTCTGTTTGTTTCCAGAATATGTAGGTGGGGAAGTCTTGCCAGGGTTTGAGATATTGCTTCTTGGGACCAGGGAACTTAATAAAACTACCTGACTTATGTGGAGGGCACATTTGTGTAGAGTTCCCTAGCAATTTCTAACAAACAAACAAATCATGTGTATATTCAATCATTCTGCAAAATAAGCACAGTGTTTGTTGGGGAAGGGAGAAAATCACATCCAAAGAATCCTGATTTTTAGATCCAGTTTTGCAAATATTAAGTGGTGGGTAATGTGCTTAGTTCTTGAAAGCCTCCCCCCGCACACCTTTCTTTTCCTTCCAAAAATTGAAGAGAGGGTTTACATTGTTGTTAAGGTTTCTTCTAGCAACTGTGACATAATTTTGTGCAATGGCTATATTTTGGTCAGGAAAGCCCAAAAGAAATAAACCTAGAAAACTTACAAAAATCTTAGTATCTGCATATTAGAGACCAGTGGATTTTCTCATACTGATAATTTTTAGATTGAATCTCGTGTCATTGTGTGTCCATAGATTCTTTAGTTATTCATTTTGGAGGTAATCTAGCTTGATTTTAATCATGTGATACTCAGGGATGCTGGGTGAATGGACTCATTCTGGCTAGTCATTGCTTATGATTGGTTAATATTTTACTGGTAACATAAAATCTGGCTGATCTAGCAAGCTTTAATGCAGCTTAATGTCAGTTGTCTGTGTAATTACAAGGAGATCCAGAGAGGCAGCCCCCTCGGCTCTGCCCTTTCTAAGGAAGACCTCATAGCGAGAGCAGGCATAGCCAGGTGAATGCTCTTAAGTCATTCCCAACTTTCAGTAGCACGACCATGGCAATTTTCATGTTGAAGTGGCCAGCTGTCACTTTCATCTGTGCAAATTTCTGGCTGAGCAAATTGGTGAAGCTTTAAGGACTTTCTGAAAGTAGGAAAATGGGCATTTTTGTTGTTGTTGTTGAAAAAGCTGAGAGGTGTGGGCAATCCTGAGAATTCAGCTGTCCACAGTTGCATTTAGCTGACCAGAAAGGCTGACAGTTCCCTTGATCTTGGAGAAGTGCTGTCTGCTCTGTGGGTTTGTGAAGAGAAAATTGCACATTTCATTCACAGACTGCCTGGTTATTTACCAGTTTGGGATGTTTGGGTGTTTCTCTTTTCTCTCTTTTTTTGTTTTGCTATAACATAACTCCTCAAGTTGTTGGATCACTGACTCTTAGACTGTATTACCTTTATTTAAATTTCTTTATTGATTAAGGTGTTACATATGTGTCCTTATTCCCCCATAACTCCCCCCCATCCCTCTCACTCATGCCCTAACCCCCCTGTTGTCTGTGTCCATTGGTTAGGCTTATATGCATGCATACAAGTCCTTTGGTTGATCTTTCCCCCTTATCCACACCCTCCCCTACTTTCCCTCTGAGGTTTGATGGTCTGATCAGTGTTTCTCTGTCTCTGGATCTGTTTTTGTTCATCAGTTTATGTTGTTCATTATATTCCGTAAATGAGTGAGATCATGTGATATTTATCTTTCTCTGATGGGCTTATTTCACTTAGCATAATGCTCTCCAGTTCCATCCATGCTGTTGCAAATGGTAAGAACTCCTTCTTTTTTACAGCAGCATAGTGTAGATGTACAACAGTTTTTTAATCCACTCATCTGCTGATGGGCACTTAGGCTGTTTTCAAATCTTAGCTATTGTAAATTGTGCTGCTATGAACATAGCGGTGCATATATTCTTTCTAATTGGTATTTCTCATTTCTTGGGATATATTCCTAGAAGTGGGATCACTGGGTCAAATGGGAGTTCCATTTCCATTTTTATTTTCTTGAGGAAACTCCATATTGTTCTCCACAGTGGCTGCACCAGTCTGCATTCCCACCAGCAGTGCATGAGGGTTCCTTTTTCTCCGCATCCTTGCCAGCACTTGTCCTTTGTTGCTAATAGCCATTCTGACAGGTGTGAGATGGTACCAAATTGTCGTTTTGATTTACATCTCTCGGATGATTAGTGACTTTGAGCATGTTTTCATATGCCTCGTGGCCTTCCTTCTATCTTCTTTCGAAAAGTATCTATTTAGGTCCGTTGCCCATTTTTTGATTAGGTTGTTTATCTTCCTTTTGTTAAGTTGTATGAGTTCCCTGTAAATGTTGGAGATTAAACCCTTATTGGTGATAACATTGGCAAATCTGTTCTCCCATGCAGTGGGCTTTCTTGTTTTGTTGATGGTTTCTTTTGCTGTGAAAAAGCTTTTTATTTTGATGTAGTCCCATTTGTTTATTTTCTCTTTAGCTTCCATTGCCCTAGGAGCAGTATCAGTGAAGAAATTGCTTCGGCATATGTCTGAGATTTTGCTGCCTGTGGATTCCTCTAGTATTTTTATAGTTTCCTGTCTTATGTTTAAGTCCTTTATCCATTTTGAGTTTATTTTTGTGTATGGTGGTCTAGACTGTATTACCTTTTTAAAAAAATTTATATATTTGTTTTCAGTGCTGCCCACACTTGTAACTAGACCAGTGCTGAGATCCAAGTGGCTACCAGTTCCCAGGAAAAGTATGAATGATACATTTACCTTCCTCTTCAGTTTTCCATGCTTTATTATGAACACTTTGGAGCTAGCTTAAAGCCACTAACTTGAGAGGTAACCATCAATTTCAAAATTGACCAGCCTTGATTCTGTTTTATATCAGCTGTCTTCTACTACTACCTACCTGACGCTGACATTGGAATCAGACTTGCAGAAGGAATAAGACTTAGGTAAATTTAATTGAGGATGTGTCTGCACTGGAAACAGTGGTTAAAGTTAGTGTTGGAACATGCCACACGTGTTGAGGCCAGCTGCATGCATCTCCTCTCGTTTTGAGGCTGCCCTGCTCAGCAAGTACAGTAATGACACATAGTCCATAAGCAGCCTCGCACTAAAGCACAGTGCAAAGTTTTCATACATTTCATTATTTAATCCTCACGCTCACCTTCATAGATCAGTTTCAGTTTTGTCTCCATTTCGCAGATGAGGAAACTGAGGCTTAGGCAGAGTATGGTGCTCAAGTTGTCTAGCTAATAAATGGTAAATCACAGATTTAAACCCTGATTTTCTGTCTCCAGGGTCTCCAAATTTAAACTGAAAGCTATGTTCTGTATTTTTGAGTTAAATTAAATATTCTAAAAATTATCCAGTAATATCATCTTCAACTCTGGACTGACCTGAGTCTTGTTTACAATATTGATATTAATTTACTCTACATTGTATTTATTGAGTGCATCTCATGTGATAGGGCCACCGCTGGGGTATAGAAATGAGTTTGAACACATCTCACGTCCTCTGCCTTGTGACTTTCCATGTATTCACTTCAAGGTTCTCTACTTTAATTTACTTTCAAATAGTTCTAGTCAATTTTAGTTTCTGTTTTACTGGCTGTTGAACAGTATGGTCATCTACCTCATTACCATAGGAGTTACTGCATGTATTTGAAGTAATCAACATCATTTGGGGGAAAAACTTATGAATTCAAGGACCTGTTATTTCACTTTTTAGTTTGGAAATGAAGTGTCATTTAGAATCTTTTACCATGTAAAAGTTGGGATTCCTCTAGCTCTTTTTAAATACCATATATATATATATATATATATATATATATATATATATATATATATATATGAGAGAGAGAGAGAGAGAGAGAGAGAGAGAGAGAGAGAGAGAGAGAGGAAGGGAAAGAGAGGAAGGGAGAGGGAGATAGAAACATCAATGAGAGAGAATCATTGATTGGCATTGATTGGCTGCCTCCTGCAGGCCCCACACTGGGGATCGAGCCCACAACCTGGGCATGTGCCCTGACCAGGAATCCACCTGTGACCTCTGGGTTCATAGGTTGACTCTCAAGCACTGAAGCACGCTGGCCAGGCTCCTCTAGCACTTTATTAAACACCGGGCCTCATCCAGTTAGCTTGCTTGTTTTCGTCCTTTTTCAGGGGGCCAGTTTGTCCCTGCTTCATCATTTTTAGAAGTTAGAAGAATGCGAAAAGGAGAGAGTAGAAATGCTGGATATAAAGGAATATATTTGCTCATCTTGAGTGTGACTGAAACCATCACTGGGAAAGCAGTAACAATGAACAGAAGGGGCTTGTCAGAATGACTGATATTGTCTGCGTCCCAAACAATGTCTAGAATGACATCAACACTGAGGATTTACTTATTATTCCAATTTGAGTTTTATTTCCTGCTCCACTTCATGCCCAGTTCATAGCTTATCCCCAGCTACAAATTCAGCCTTTAAGGCAAGTCCCAAATCCCTGCCTCACTTTGGACCAAGAAACAAGAAAATTTCCCTCCTTTTTGTTTTTTAGCCTGTAAAGCAATGATAGACATTTTACAATGATACTGAGGTTTTCCGGAAACTGCCATCATGCTATTGTCTGACGAATATCAAAGCTAAAGAAATGAACTTCCAAGCTTTTGATTCAATAAAAAATAACTACTTTAAGCTTTTGATTCAATAAAAAATAACTAAGTACTAGAGCTATTCATTTATGAATCATTTAAGATTAGGGTCTTGTGTTCTTTTCTTCTTCGGATTCTCTCTCCCTCTCTCCCTCTCCCTCTCTCTCTCTCTCTCCCTCCCTCCCTCACACACACACACACACACACACACACACACACACACACACACGCACACACACATACACGCACACACACACAGAAATGCCCTATTTTTATCTGCAATTAATTTGAGTAGGTTCTCCCCACCTTTCTTGGCTTAGCAGTCAGGAAAGCAGAACCCTGACATCAGAGCGGAACTCTCTGCTACTTTCTGCTCAGCGGTTCTCCTGAATGAGGAAAAAAAAGGGAGTGAGAAAGGCTTCTGATGGTTTTACTTGAGGAAAAAAACACAGAGAAGAAATATAAAGGCTGAACAAGGTCAGGGAAGGCAGGCACTTGGTTGTACTGGGCTTCGGGGTAAGGACAGAGAGATGGAAATAGGATGTCATTTGAAAAGGTACTTCCCTTACAAGATGCCCTCTGTGGCCTCTGGAATAGATGAGGCCAGCACCAGGCTCCATAGCCTTCTCAAGCCTGGCTCTAAGTGCAGACTGAACATCCACAGGTATAGAAGCGTCCAGGTGCTGCTCCCTGCCCTTGGGATGTGCCCCATACACCAGCCAAGCTCTGCATGTGGGTTGCTTGCTTTCATTTGTTTTTTTCTCCTTTTTTTTGTTACAAAATTAATACATGAGCAAAATCTTGTTGTAAAAGATAATAACAGCCGATAAACATATTGGTTTGCTCTGGTCTGCTCTCCCTGTGTGCAAACCACATTTCTTTTGCCAAAGGAAAATGCTATGCATTTTTTTCCAGATAGTTTAGGTTTGTTATGCATAGAGATACATGAACAAAGGAAATAAAAATGCATGTTTTTGTCAATAACTAATTTTATACTGTGTGTACTGTTAGGCAAGTTTTGTCTTTTCTCTAAATGATTTTTTTTTTTTTGCAGTTGCCATGATGTTAAAGAATACTGTGTGACTTTTACTCTAGAATGGTGTTTTATAAGGTGGTTAAATCACAAGTTGTCATTTTATTATTAAACTAGAGGCCCGGTGCACGAATTCATGCACGGATGGGTTCCCTCCTGGCCAATCAGGGCCGTCTCGCCCAGTCCCCGATTGGGGTCGGCTGAGGGGAGGGGCCGCAGGAGGTTGGTGGACTGCGGGAGGTTGGCTGTGGGAGCACACTGACCACCAGGGGGCAGCTCCTTGTTGAGTGTCTGCCCCCTAGTAGTCAGTGCATGTCATAGCTACCAGCCCGTCATCTGGTCTTCTGGTCGTGCAGTCATAACGGTTGCTTAGGCTTTTATATATACTAGTATAGATAACAATATGGGAACAGGCATCATCTAGCCTACTCTGTTGTGCTTTTAAAAGAGCTAAAAAGCTATATGGGATGGTCCCAAACTCAGCATCGAATGGATATTGCACTGTGAAAGTCTAATTAATGGAGGGCAGGGAGAATGGGTATGTTTTGTGTGGGGGTTTTTTAATCCTCACCCGAGGATAATTTTTCACTGATTTTTAGAGAGAGTGGAAGAGAGAGGGAATGACAGAAACATCCATGAGAGAGAAACACATCAATTGGTTGCCTCCCACAGGAGCCCTGACCAGAGCCCAAGACAGGAAGGAGCCTGCAACCAAGGTAGGTGCCCCTGACCGAATAGAACCTGGGACCCTTCAGTCCGCAGGGCAAGGCTCTATCCACTGAGCCAAAGCAGCTAGAGCAAGAATGCATATGTTTTTATGGTCAGCTCAGCTCGAAATTCCTGACTCCTTAAATATGTACATTTTATGGATCATCTTCACATTCCACATTAAGGGCCAGAATGGAATTGTATTTCAAAGCTGCTAGTATATGCCAGATAACTTCTGCATGACCTCATGCCATCCTATGGCAACTTTGAAAAATAGAGATGCTGCCCTCTGTGTATAAGGGAAATTGGGGCTCAGAGAAATGAGGTAACCTGCCTGAGATTACACGGCCTCAGTAAGTGGTGCATTACAAATTTAAATACTGGCTGCAAAGACATTGTGATTTCCACTATGCCGTGGGACCTTCTCACTTGAACTTGGTTTTCAAAGTGCTGGAAATTTCACTTGTCATCATTTTCATTTCTCCATCCTGTCCCTAAGCAATGCTATCACACCCCCACTTTCCAGGGCTCCTCCCTGGAGATCGATGCTTGTTGCTCTTTGCACTGGAGACTTGAAATCTGGAACATGGGGATTTTCTCACTGTGGTCTCCCCTACAAGGAGCATGTTACATGAAGGGATGTTCTATAGAAATTAAATGGATGTGGTGAGCCTGCTTTCTGCATTTTCAGTTGTAGCAATTTGGTGCCTGGGATGCATGGCTGGTTTCCACAATCGTGCTTTGCCTCTCAAGTTAGTCATCTCTGGTTTCATGGAAAGAATGCTCCCTTAGAGAAATAACAGGTGGGGACGATCTATTCGGTTACACTGTGCATTATGAGATTGCTTACTGCTGTGAATTGCTGGGTCTTGCCTTTATACCTGTTTCAAGTGACCTATGTTATAAGTCTTTGGTCTCTTTCTATAAACTAGTCAGTATCACTGTTGTGATTTGCTTAGTCTGAATGTCCCTTTTCATATTTTGAGTCTGCCAGTCTAAATCAGACTTTCATCACCTTCAGAGAATAGAGTAATATAATACTCTACAATCATCTTTTCTAGGCACTGGGCTGTAGGCAGGTGAATTTCTTTTATTCGATTGTTTCTTTATCCATGCATGTATTCATTTAAAACAAATACAGACCAAGTACCTGCTATGTGTATTACACAATAAGAGACACTTTATGATCTCTTAAAGTGTATGATGTAGTTTATGATGTATGATGATACAAGGTAGTTAAAATACCAACACCTACCTGCAAAGAATTTGACTTCTGATTATTTTTTTAAAATTATTATTTTTTTATTTTTTCAAGTATTACAAATAGTAGTACATATGTCTCCTTTTTTTCTTCCCATTGACCTCCCCCTGGCCTCCCCTTCCCCCCAGTACATGCCTTTACCTGCCCCCCCCCCAGTGTCTTTTATCCATTGGTTATGCTTATATGCATGCATACAAGTCCTTCAGTTGATCTCTTACAGCCCACCCCCCAACCTCCTCTGCCTTCCCGCTGTAGTTTGACAGTCTGTTCAATGCTTCTTTGCCTCTGTATCTATTTTTTCCCCTTTTCTTTCCTTTAAAAAATCTTGCCTCTGCAGACTAGAAATAAATGTATAATAACAAAAAATGTTTGAGTCCCAATTTCAATGTCCAGCAGTTCTGAGTCCCCGCTTCAATGTCAAACAGTTCCTTAAGTGTACATGTCAGCAATGATATCTGGATGGTAGGCACATGGTGGCAATGCAGGTCTGACCCTCTCTGGTTTGGTCCTAGGCAACTTCTGATTATTTTTGACACTAAATACATTCACTTGCAAAGGTAACACCGATAGAAGTAGAATTAATAACACTGATAATATAGGTGATAGGTTACAAAATAAGGCGGCGATTAAACACCGGTATCCTAAAGGGTGTGTGCTTTGTGCTCTGAAAAGGTAGACATCAGAATGAACTGGAGCAGCCTGGGAAAGGCTTTGCTGAGTGGGTGGCAGATTTTGGATAGCTGGGATCAGTCTTAGCTCTAAATGGACTACTCCATACATGAGACTCTCCAGCCTCCTTCATTTTTCACCATTGCATTGTCTTTTATTTTTATTGATCTTTTTTTTAGAGGGAGAGAGAGAGAGAAACATCTGTGTAAGAGTACAACATTGATTGGCTGCCTCCTGCATGCCCCCTGCTGGGGATGGAGCCCATAACCCAGGCATGTGTATTGATAATACACATTATTTTATTGATCTGGAAGTTATTTTGACTTAACTTCTTACAGATGTTTGCTCCTCAGGACCAGCTCTGGGACACAGACAACTAAGTTAAACACTCTGGTGATTAGACATTTCATTTGCAAAAGAAAAAAGTTTGAAGAGGCTACTAACAATTACTGAGATTTGTTTCATGGCCAAGAATTTATTTGGATTATTTTATTTTATTGTTTCAACAATGCCACACAATAACGCACTGCTCTCCATTTTACTAATAAAACAAAAAACAAGGCCCAGTGAAACTAACTTTTTCAAGATGTCTGCCATAGGATAAGACAGTGGTCGGCAAACTGCGGCTCGCGAGCCACATGCGGCTCTTTGGCCCCTTGAGTGTGGCTTTTCCACAAAATACCACGGCCTGGGTGAGTCTATTTTGAAGAAGTGGCGTGAGAAGAAGTTTAAGTTTAAAAAATTTGGCTCTCAAAAGAAATTTCAATCGTTGTACTGTTGATATTTGGCTCTGTTGACTAATGAGTTTGCCGACCACTGGTAAAAGGTATCTCTGATTCCACATCTCATGCTTCATAATTTTCCTGAAGGGTTAAATTGGATAACCACTAAGGTCACTTGAAATGAAAATCTTATATAAACCATATTCTTTTTTAAAAACCAACTGTCTACCTCAGATGAGTGCATGAAATGTACAAAGCAGAATGTTTCAGGAAGTGAACAATGACAGCACTTTTAATATTTCTTTTCTGTATCTGTGTCCTTCCTAATAATTTTGGTCATTCATCTTTGAACCCTTCCTCTTTCTTCTGCACAATTTTGAAAGCATACTTCAAAACCCACACTGAATGTTTGACATTTTGCCTTCTTCTTTCCCATCCTGTGATTCAGATTCAGCCTCTTTGGAGGATTCAAATTAGGGCTGCTAAGAAAGTGAGGTATCAACCTCGTGCAAGAAGTTGGCTAATTAGTGAGAATTTGCTGAGTGCAAGCTAATAGCAAGGAAGCCTTAGCTGAAAGGTGGGGAGAGGCTGATTTCTAACAACATTTCAGCATCAGGAGGCAGTCATATTTGAGGATTCATTCTTTGAACTTCCCCTTGAATGGGCTATACATCCTTTTTATTGTTTAAGCTTGATAGAGTTGTACTTCTGTCCTTTGTGCTAAAAGATTCTGACTCACCCACCATCCATTAGGGCAGAGGAAAATCTATGTCTGCAGTGTATACAGGAGTGGAGCATGAGTCAACTCACAATGAAATGATGGCCTGTTGAGAACTCGAGTTTGCCCTGCTCTAAAATTGTACCCATGGCAGTGGCCACAGGTGGTCAGAAGGATTTGGTCTTTGAGTCAAGCGCAAAAGCACAAAAGGTCACTATATGGATAATGGATTCCTTTCTGGGATTCCCTCCCCTGCTTCCTACTGAAATGGAAAAGCCTATACAATGCAGATGGCATATTTCATTAATACAAACAGAAGTCCGGGCAACAGATGCTTTGGGGACTGAGGGGAGAGGAGATCTCTATATTTCTCCAACAGCAACAACTCCGATGACAAATTTCTCCCACTGAGCATATTGAACCGAGAGCAGAGAAACATGGAGTTTTTGAGCCTTAGGCACTCTGTGATATTTAAAAGTAGGAAGATCAAAATCAGTATTTTTGGACAAGGAGTGCTTATGTGCAGGAAGCTGTGGTAACAAGAAATGCATGAGAAAGGCGAGGCATGCTCTGTGAATTACCTAGGACTTCAGGATGGTCAAGCCTTCTACTGTTCTATGTCTGTAGAGCATATACAAGGTGTCCCAAAAATGTATATGCACTTTGAATGATTATAAAGTTAGCATTTATTAAGGTACAGTTCATTTTCAAAATTAAAAATATCTACAGAAATGAATATAATTTTTTCTGTCAATGCTGTTTTCAAACTGATGACCGGTCTGGTCCAGGCACTGCTGATAACGTGAAGCAATGAAATCGCAAACATCAAGAATCATTTCCTTTGGTATTTGGGTGCCCTCAATTCGTCAGCTGTGGCTGGTTTTGTACAGTAAACATTATCTTTTATAAATCCCCATTTAAAAAAAGTCTAGTGGCACTTTAGGATATATTTCTTTGTTCCAAGTTTAGTCTGGCTTCACTCGTTATTTCACATCAGTTAAACTTGAAAATGAGTGAAAATGAAATGAGTTTTGAGCTGGTAAAGTGTGTATGTACTTTTCTAGGAGTGGTTAATATGAATAAACCTGAGTCTGGACCACTGCCCTTCACAGTAACAAAAGCCAAGTCAGTCTGGTTATTTGCACATGAGAGCAGGGTTAGGGTGGCTCCTGTGCCTTTGCTTCTGATACTGTTTTGTGGGAAATGTGATGCTGAAATGATTAATTGCCCAGCAGACCCAGTTTGCTTAAGGCTTGGGATCAGATGAAATCAAAATACCCCAGTTTAAATTATGAAACGATGGCCAGGTGTAGTGATTAAAGAATTACAAAAAGCACACGATACTTCCGAATCATATTTTCCTGAGCTCATTGTGACTTTGGACAACTGCCCAGGCAGGAATAGGAAAGAGAGAGAGAGATGGGGGTAGAAAGAAAAAGATAGACAGAAAGTGCTTCTTCACCACTGAAGATTAAGATTGATAGAAAGCATTGGAGGCAATATTACAGCAATTTCTGTGACTCTGTAGGTGGGCATAATGCTGATAAAACATTGTGGACAGTGATCACAGGCTATCTTTCTGCTAAAAAGAAAAACCTGTAGAAACTTAAAAATATATATGCTCTTTAAAATGCTTTTACCTCTAATTGTGTGTGCATTTTTAACTTTTTCAGTTGTTGGAGTAGAAAAGACTGAGTTAGGGTAAAGAACCATAATTCATAGTTTTGCATCTAATAGGTAGATGCTCAGACTCCTCTGGTGTTGCAAGACTTTTTCTTTCCTTTTTCCTTTAAGTGCTGAAGTAAAAACCTAATGAAATGCCCACTGACTTATAGGAAACATAATAAAACACCTTTAACAAATCCCAGTTACAGCTCCTTTTTTATGTGTAACTCAAAAGAGGTGATATCATTAAAGGTATGAGCAGCTTGCCATTCAATACTGTGCTGCTGCTGCTAGAAACCAGTACTCACTTGGTAACACTTGCTTGTTTCTCTTTTTCTGGTCCAGAAACCTAACCCTTGACTTCCCTGAATTCAGAGTTCTCTTCAAATTTAGCTCCAAGAATGTGAGGCAGGAAGTTTTGTTTGCATGAGAAAGTTCATAAGTGTTTCTTTCTATACCCATTGTTTGAATGAATAATAAGATAATGAAGTCTCAATAATGACATGTGCCTAAAATACAAAGATTATTCTTAACCACTCATTCATTCATCCATTCATTTACTCATTCATTCTTTACTTACACAACAAATACATATTATGTAATGCATTATGCTAATCATTAAAGGGAAATGGTGAATAAGATATATATATACTAGTAGCCCTGTGCATGAATCCGTGCACCAGTAGCTCTCTGCGGGGCCTGGCCACTCCGCACCCACTGCCCAGAGGCTCCCCATGGCCCAGAGGCCCATCCGCACCTGGGCGCGGAACGCTTGCCTCGTCACCATGGCGACGAAGCAGCATTCTGCCAGGCCGCTCATGCTGCCCGCTCTCAGTGGCTGCCTCCCCCCACCCCGGGACTGTGGGACTCTGGCGGGGTGAGAGGACTGGGCGCTGCCATCTTGTTTCTACAGGTGCCGCCATCTTTGTGACGGAGTGACAGTTAATTTGCATATTACCCTTTTCTTAGATAGGATATATATATTCTATTAAGGTGCTTCCTTTCTGTTTTGTCCAATCCATGTTGAAGGCATACAGTGAATATTACAAATCAAAGGGGAAAAAAAACAGAGTCATTATATTTTTTTTAAATAAATCTTTATTCAGATTATTACAATTGTTTCTCCTTTTTCCCCCCATAGCTCCCCTCCACCCGGTTCCCACCCTACCTTCTGCCCTTACCTCCCCCCCACTGTCCTCATCCATGGGTGTATGATTTTTGTCCAGTCTCTTCCTGAACCCCCATACCCCTTTCCCCCTGAGAATTATCGGTCCACTCCCTTTCTATGCCCCTGATTCTATTATATTCACCAGATTATTCCGATCCTCAGGTTTTTAATTCACTTGATTTTTAGGTTCACTTGTTGATAGATATGTATTTGTTGTTCATAATTTTTATCTTTACTTTTTTCTTCTTCCTCTTCTTTAAGAATACCTTTCAGCATTTCATATAATACTGGTTTGGTGGTGATGAACTCCTTTAGCTTTTTCTTATCTGTGAAGCTCTTTATCTGCCCTTCAATTCTGAATGATAGCTTTGCTGGGTAGAGTAATCTTGGTTGTAGGTTCTTGCTATTCATCACTTTGAAAATTTCTTGCCACTCCCGTCTGGCCTGCATAGTTTCTGTTGAGAAGTCAGCTGACAATCGTATGGGTGCTCCCTTGTAGGTAATTAACTGTTTTTCTCTTGCTGCTTTTAATATTCTCTCTTTGTCTTTTGCTCTTGGCATTTTAATGATGATGTGTCTTGGTGTGGTCCTCTTTGGATTCCTTTTGTTTGGGGTTCTGTGTGCTTCCTGGACTTCTAAGTCTATTTCTTTCACCAGGTGGGGGAAGAATTCAGTCATTATTTCTTCCAATAGGTTTTCAGTATCTTGCTCTCTCTCTTCTTCTGGCACCCCCATAATTCTGATATTGGTACGCTTGAAGTTGTCCCAGAGTCTTCTTACACTATCTTCAACTTTTTGGATTTTTTTTGCTTTTTGCTTTTTCGGTTGAGTGTTTTTTGCTTCTTTATATTTCAATTCTTTGACTTGATTCTTGTGTTCCTCTAGTCTGTTTTTGGGTCTCTGTATAATATTTTTTATTTCAGTCAGTGTATGTTTAATTTCTACTTGGTCCTTTTTCATATCCTCGAGGGTCTTGTTATATTTATCAGCCTTTTCTAGGATATTCTTGAAAAGCCTTATAACCGTGGTTTTGAATTCTATATCCAGTCGTTTGTTTTCCTCCATTTCTTTCGTTTGTGATCTGTTTCTTTGATGCCGCATTTTCACTGCTTCCCTGAGTTGGTAGGGTAGATTTGTGTGCTAGGTTTCCTATATGGCCCAGTGGGTCGGCCTCCCCAGTTAACCTGAGGTGGACACTCTGGGTGCACCCCTTTGTGGACTGTGTGTACAGCCTTGTTGTAGTTAAGTCTTGATTGTTGTTGGTATCACTGGGAGGAATTGACCTCCAGGCCAGTTGGCTGTAAGGATCAGCTGCGTCTATGCTGGGAGAAGTTCGGTGCTGGAGACAGCCTTATAGGATTAGACTTGCCAAATTGCAATAGCCTCTGTGCTCAGCTTGGATGGGGTGGAGTCTCAGGGCGGAGCAGACAGTCTTGGCTTCCAGTCAGCCTTGCCCTTGCACGCGTGCGCACGCGTAGACCTCTGCCTTCCCCGGCTCCCGAGTCTCCGCCCGAGAGTCCAGATTCCCCCCCCCCCCCCCCTCACCGTAAGAGCGCGGGTCCCCAGGGGCTCGCCTGGAACTGGGGTTCAGTGCAGTCAGGAGCTTCGGACTCCCTTCTGCTAGGGAAAGCTTGTGGCAACCTCCGCAGTCTTTGTGCACACTGGCGCGCGCGCCTCTGGAACTCTGCCTGCCGGGGCTCTCCTGGGTCTCCCCCGGGTCTCCGAGTCTCCGGGTGCCTTTCTCTCTACCTGACAGTCCAGACTCCCCCTGTATGAGCCTGGGTCCATGGGGTTTCGCCCGGGACTGGGGTTCAGTACAGTCCGAACTGGGGTTCAGTGTGGTCGGGGGCTTCCTTCCCCCTTCCGCCAGAGAAAGTCAGCCAGGCTCTCAGCCGCCCTTCCCTCTGCCTGCATAAAGACCCTTTGCTGTACCTCCAATTCTCTGTGAGCTTTTCTCTTTCCTTCTAGTTGTAGAATTTTCACTCAGCCAGCTTTCCTGTGGTTCTGGATGGTGTCCGTTCTCTTTTAGTTGTAGTTTTGAAATTGTTGTGCGAGGCAACAGTTTAGGTGTTTACCTATGCCACCATCTTGGTTTCTCTTTCCAGAGTCATTATAAATCAAGAACCACATATCAAAAGACTAAAGGGAATAGGTAGGTTCCATAGATGCAAAAACTGGGTCAGCTGAGAGTTGATAAAGCATGATGGAACTTGTAGTTAAATGGAGACTGTTATACTTACATATATTCAAATTATTTTTACTTTAAATAATATTGAGTCAACTTTCCCCGAATGTACACACAGACACACACACACACACACACACACACACACACACACACACACAGAGTCCATGGGAGACTTGTCTCTGGAAACATTTTTTTTTTAGCATTCATAAGTTTTAGGTTATTTTTTTTTATGCATTGACTCTCAGAATTAGTATTTTCTTATTTTGAAGTAACATTAAGAATGTTGACAAATAGCCCTAACCGGTTTGGCTCAGTGGATAGAGCGTCAGCCTGCAGACTGAAAGGTCCCAGGTTCGATTCTGGTCAAGGGCATGTGCCTTGGTTGCAGGCACATCCCCAGTCGGGGGCGTGCAGGAGGCAGCTGATCGATGTTTCTCTCTCATCGATGTTTCTCACTCTCTATCCCTCTCCCTTCCTCTCTGTAAAAAAATCAATAAAATATATTTAAAAAAAAAGAATGTTGACAAATACACTTTTGTTCTTATATGGGTATTTCCTTGTTCTTTCTCCTGAGTACTCTGTAGGAATTAGATCTTAAAACAATGTCAGGAGAGAATAATCAACATCCAGCCCACTAACCACCAAAGTTGTGGCTTAGAACTAGTGCTTGCTCCTCTGAGTAATGTTCAGAGTTAACAGCTAAAGATAAGAACTATTCCTCTACCCACCAAGATGATTTCAACCTCACTTTTTTTTTGAGATTTTCATTGACTGCTCTTTCCTCTCGTGTCCCTAGATACAGGATAGCTTTAAATCTATTATAAAGCCTACATAAAAGACTGTTTACTTTCTTCTTATTACATTTTACAAAATGTACCCATGTTTGAAAACCTCACATTTGAATCTATATGCAGTAAAAAAAACCCTAGTGCTTGTTAATAAACTTCACACCTCAAAAACCTACAGAAATTTAGAAAACTTTTCTCTAATGAGCAGGAGCTTTTTGAGATTCAGAACGATGGTAACCACTCAGGACACAAAAATGCCTGCTTCTCTTTGCACATCTATACTAATAAAAGGGTAATATGCTAACTAGACCGGATAGACCGGACGTCTTTCCGGACAAAGCCATGGTGGTGGGGGCCGAGGCAGAGGTGGTTAGGGGCGATCAGACTGGCAGGGGAGAGCAGTTAGGGGAGATCAGGCCAGCAGGAGAGAGCGGTTACGAGTGATCAGGCAGGCAGGCAGAGTGGTTATGGGTGATCAGGCCGGCCGGCAGGTGAGTGGTTAGGAGCCAGCGGTCCCAGATTGCGAGAGGGATGTCCAATTGCTGGTTTAGGCCCAATCCTGCAGGGGTCCCAGATTAAAGAGGGTGCAGGCCGGGCTGAAGGACTCCCTCCCCCGCAACCCCCTGTTCACGAATTTCGTGCACCGGGTCTCTAGTGTAAATATGAGAGAGTTGTTATTTGTTGTGATTGCAAAAAAAATTGGGGGTAGGAGGAAGTATTATCACATTCTATTGAAATTACATGTTTTATTATCAGTATTCCCTCTAGGTTTTAAGACAAATGAGATCCGAATTGTGTTTCTTTTGTTCCTTAAACCTCCTACTACAAATGCAATGGTTGGCATATGGTAGGCACTTAATTCATATTAGTTAAATCCATACAGAGGTATGAATAAGTGAACCTAGGTTAATTTCAGCTATGATGTCTTCATGGTTTTCTATTTTATGACTTATTGTATAAACCTATGGTTCCTTGGTTCAACAATTGTAAGCAAAATGCTTTTCAACCATATACCAGGACTTTTCAATAGAACTTCCAAAGTGATGGGAATGTTCTATACCTGCTCTCTTCAATCTGGTATCTACTAGCCACACTTGGATGTAAGCAGTTTAGATGTGACTAGTGTGGCTGCGAAACTGAATTTTTAATTTAATTTTAGTTTTAGTTAAATTTATTTATTTATTTATTTATTTTTCATATAAGTGTATGCAATTCAAAATCCAAATCCTATCCTTCCTTTGAGAGAACTTCTCCTGGCTCATGAAATTCTCTGGTACACTCAGACATGTCAGTACCAAATACGTACATGATCTAAACTGTTTCCTGCAAGTCTCCCTTTTTAAAAATGTCATTTGAAATAGTTACTATTGTTTTGTTTTTTATCAGTTAATCTTAACCTCCTCCATAATGGGGATGTCATTTCATCTACCTTTGTTTTTCTAATAATACTAGTTACTTTAAGTGTAAATAGCCACATGTGGTAAGTGGCTGCCATATTGCCTCACATGTAGACCATTTCTTAACATTAGGAATTAATGGTTAACTACTGATTAGGGGCATTCTTATGGAAAGAGTCCCATTTTAGGAGATGGAAATGTATGTTCACAAGAATTAGAATTCTTGTATTTTCTACTAGTCCCTTCCTCAAAAAGGAAATCTCAATCAAAGGTAGATGGTATATGAGCCTGAGTTAAAATATAGAGAGGTACATTATGTAGCATGTAGTTAATAGATGAAGGAAAATCATTTAGTAAGTTGCCTCTGGAGGACTTGTATCTGCACATTGAGACTGAACCCAGCTCTGACTCCTCTGGGAAGTCTTTACTTCCTATGGAACATTGTAGAATTTTGTGAACACCTCTGACCCTGTATGTGCCTCTACTATAGATTGTTTTCAAGCAATTGCACTTCTCTAATGGAATGGACACTATATCTTATTTTATGTGTATGTGCAGAAGCTCATACCAGTCCTAATTCAGTACCTTGCACATGGTTGATTTTTCATAAATAGTTATTAAGTGAAGAAGAATGAAATTTGTGGTAAAAAAAAATCTGATTTCCAGCCCTGGCTCTGCCATTACTTAGTGATCTTGGGTTTAATACTTAACACTTCTAAGTTTCAGCTTCCATATTTTTAAAACAGGAATATTAATACATGCTTTTTAAGGATAATACATGTGGATCACATGGAGAAAGCGTACATGTGTAAAGGTTATGAAAAGTCAATCTTATTGTCATTACTATGGAGTTTCATATTGATATCTCCAAGGAACTGATTTCAGTTCCAGGAAAGAGCCACCCTAAAAGTGTTGGGAGCTATGCCACAAGGCATTCGTTCAAGTCCCTCGGTCTTATAAAATGGTATCATCTTTAAGATCAAGACACTAGGTGAGCCAAAGCAGAGAGCAGTAAATTTCAGAATTTGACATATCTCCTTGTCATATGATACACGCTCATATAAGAGGTTCTTTATTTTTATGAAAGACAAAGATAGCCTAAATACCTCATGGGGAAAACAAAACAAAATAAAACAAAAGATACAGTTCTTGTTCTAGACCATAGGAACAGCTCACTAGACTACATCGAGAAAACTGACTAGATCTCTAGTATGGCAGGCAGTTCCTAGAACACGATGGTTGTTTCTGGGTCCCTTACTATCTGCTGAGTGACTCTCTAGAATGTTCAGAGAAGCCACAGGATTAAAGGGCTGAGATGGATTGACTTGGGAGGAAAGATGAAAAGAATTAGATCGGCAAAGAAAAGTCTAATGAGAAATATTATAACTTCCTGCCAGTAGCATTTTAATATAAAGAACAACTTGGGCCCTAGCTGGTTTGGCTCAGTGAATGAAGCATCGGGCTATGGACTGAAGGGTCCCGGGTTCGATTCTGGTCAAGGGCACATGCCGAGTTGTGGGCTCGATCCCTGGTGAGGGGCGTGCAGGAGGCAGCTGATCAATGATTCTCTCTCATCATTGATGTTTCTATCTCTCTCTCTCCTCTCCCTTCCTCTCCGAAATCAATAATATATATGGATCAACTTGGATCGTATGCCAGAAAATTTAAAAAGACAGGTATTACAAAAAAATCAGCTACTCTGTAGCTTATCTAATGAGTGTCTACATATAAACAACTAAGACATGACCTGCACAGGGAAGAATCTTATCACAAAAATGCTGGGAAGATATGCTGTTTCATGTGTAGGATTTAGCAGCTATTCACTGATCACCTCACTATGCGACAGGCACAGAATGGGACATTTTCAATGATTTTATCTCATGTCATTTTTACAATGTCTCAGTGATGTAGACTTTTGTATGATTTGATTCTGGAAACAAAGAGATGGCACATTCAAATAGAAATCAAGGAATCTCTAATGCAGGGCCTTTTCAAGATTGTTGTCAGACTTAAAGGAAACCAGTCAGTAATGGGAAGCATAAAAGCACTAGCAACAGTGGGCAACTATCCCCTCTCGTCCTGAAGGGGCAAGGAGAGCATATGGTGACCAGAATGGAGAGGGAGCCGTGGCCATGGGGGAGGCAGAGTAGGAGAGTTCTAGGAAGAGATAGAGAAACATGCTCATCAGTGGCCTGGGAGAGAGGTAGGAGGAAAGGGGGGAGGGATAAAATCTTTGGCCTCTTCCTCTTTCTGGCCTTGTAACTCTTGCCAGTTCTTCCCATTGGCAAGGTAGCCCCATCCATACAGCCCCAAAGGTCAGAATCCTGTGGCACACGATATGGGAAAGGACGGTTGAAAAGCAAACATTTCTGATTCCAGAAATTTGGTAAGTTCTCCATCTCTGGTTCCCTTGTTTAAAATAAAGTACAAACTGTACAAGGTTTCTGGACCCATCCTCTGGACACAAAGGATTTTATTCAGTGTTTTTTTTTTTTTTTTAATTGAAGACTAAGTCCTAACACTGACCAGTCATTTTCCAGAACTTTACATTCTTCTCAAGTGGATATGGTGAGAGTGTGTTTCCGTGTCTTTGAGCAAAGATTTCTATACTGAGAGAGATTATTGTTTTAAAAGCACATTAATTGTTTAATACAGTATTGGGGCGGGGGGCAATTAGTGTTGCAATAGCTTAGAAAAGCAAATGGGTAAAATGATATGGGAAAATTTTTTAAATTACGTTTTTTATTGATTTCAGAGAAAGGAAAGGAGAGGAAGAGTGAGATAGAAACATCAGTGAAAGAGAATCATCAATCAGGTGCCCCCTGCACGTCCTCTAATGGGGATTGAGCCGCAACCTGGGCACATGACCTGACTGGGAATCAAAGCATGACCTCCTGATGCTCAACCACTGAGCCATACCTACAGGCGATGTGGGGAATTAAGGGAAAAAAGTTCATGGACAGAAAAACCTTGTGTTAAGAATGAGTTTCTCATTAGTTATCTTAGGAACTTGGCCATTAAAAATATTGATAGTTTTAGCAAACCTTTACTGAGTGCATATGCTATGGCAAGCTGTGCGCTAATGCTCAGTCTTTGTGTACATAATCTCTGAATTCCCTGCAGTTAGCTCTTTACCCACTTATAGGTGAGTGAGTGGAGGCATTTAAGACGTTGAAAGTCTTTGCAACACTATGTGGTAAACATGATGAGAGACTAGTTATCTGGCTTACCTCATAGCCAATCCATTTGACCTTTTAACACTTACTGAAGCAAAGCACACAGCCTTCAAGATCTTATGCCTTATTACGTGGGTGAAAATTAACTTCATCTATTTCTTGCTTTGCAGCCCAACTATAACTTAGTCATAATATTATTTCCATTTAAGGTGATTGCAAACACTAGAAAAGATGTAATTCATCTATTAGCAAATATGAGTCACTGTGTTAATTTAGCTTATTTTGTAATGGAGATGGTTCTTTCTATTTGGGTAGAAATGGGGAATAGGCAGTGAAGGTTTCATAAACACAGGAGGAAAATTCCTGGGCAAGTAATGAGGTGCCTCTTTATTCTTGGGTTTTTATGCAAATTGAATCCCACACAGCATTTGGAAATAACTATGTTTGGGTTACATGGTTTATTGTAAGCAGGGCACATACTATTTTTCATACTTGGCTTTATAGTATTTTAGCTGAACCACTTTTACCATGATTTCTTAGATGAGAGGTAAATTTTTCTCTCCTTATGATTTCTGCCTTATCCTTAGCCATTTGGTAACTTTCTAACGTTTTATTTTACTGTAAAATTCATCACTGATAAATCACTGGTCTTACATGTAGAATGGATTTGAAATGTATGCACTGTGACTCAGGTGAGTAGAAGGATAACTTTATTTTTCCATAAATGAATATTGCTGGCTCACCAGGACCCATTTCTGCTTAAGGAAGTTATACTCATATGCCACTTGAATTTATCTCACTCACTTGTAGTTTGTCTATTGCTCTGATGTTAAATACAACTCTCTAGAGAACATACTATTTCAGTGTTTTTCCCGCACCCCTCCTCTTTCTCTTTCCCCTGGACTCAGTAGGACTGTGAGTTCAAGGACCACATGTAGCATGATGAGGTGGAGAGGAGGCATCAGGTCAGTGTGTAACCTCTGATGCTTACAGATTTCCATTGGAAAGTGTCACCGTTCGGTCTTCTGTGTAGACTCTGATGCAATTACAGGTGAGATAAATGATCTGGTTCCTTTTGTGTGTTACACGTTGAGATCCCTCTCCTGGGAGAATAGGCTCATGTGTGCAACATTTTCCCCCAAGCCTGGTTTTAATCCCTCGCTTGGACCATCTACCCTGACTCCTCACAGTCAATTCACTATTTGCTTAATAACCAGCCAGTGCCCTTAGGAAACTTCTGTGTCCTACACTAGGCAGAAGGGAATTTCCACATCTTCTTCGCACCGTGGGCTGCCCCATGTTACTGTGAGACACTCTGAAAGACTGCTTTCCTCCATGTTCCAGAAAGATATTAGGCAAGTCCCTCCTGCCCATAGATCATCAAACCTGTCTAAGAGACTTTTCCTGCTCCCCTAACTAAAGATATTCTCTCCAAACGGTGCAGGGCAGGCTGTATTAGGGACCACATTTATATCTAACCATGTTGCTTCAGGGTTCCTTCCTCCCTCCAGGTCAAAAAAAGTTTCTCTGGCAATCTGCTCCTGTATCCTTCCCTACTCAATACTCATCCTAATCTCAGATCCTACCTATACAGGGTGGGGCATGAATCTGAAAATATTACCCAAAAAGCTTTCCATGCTTCCAGGATTTGTCTGATATAAGTGCTTAGAAGCAAAATATAAGACCCTTCTGTTTTTCAAATCCTATACTTGGCTTTTAGGTTGAAAGCCACAAAAAAGATGTAGTTGGCATCTTGTGGTTATTCAGAGAAGAAGGTGTTAAAATAAAATCGTGACAGGTCACTTACATCAGATTATTAACTTCAGAAGCCAGTTCTTTGCTCATATGTAGTACATGTTGGTTACTGAATGGGGACTCAGTAAGAAGAATGAAGCATCTTAACAGCCGGCAGGCCTATTGGGCTGCAGCTTTTTCACGTCCCAGGCTGGGAGAATGATACCATTGAGAGTCAACACGAATAACTGTCATGCATTCAGCACTTAGCATGTGCCCAGCCCTGTGCTATGTCCACTAACTCATATCTCTGCAGTACAGGTGATATCATTTCTACTTTCCAGGTAAGTGAGGGTCCACGCTACTCAGTTCCCATAGACATGGACAGCCATCTCCTGAAAAATCTTTGCCTCACCTCCTGGCTTTTCACCGCAGAGGTAGCTCACCTCAGTCTTGGGCAACATCAGCTCTTTCAGTGTCCCTGGCATCCCGCAGTCTAACAGAGGGTGCATGTAACAGTGAACACTCTCTTTTCTGAGCTCACATTGTTCAGTTGCCCTTAGCATGGTTTCCAGTTCTCCTGCGTAGGAGTATATCTGAACTCTGGGTATATATGCACGTGCCCTCTCTGCCACATTTCTATAGTTGGCTTACATGAGAGACCATCTGCCTTCATAAATCAACTTTTAATCCTCTTAAATCATGTTTGCAGCTCTTCTTGGAATCCTCTTAGATTTACTGGCATTTTCTGGCCCTGGAAGGTGCTCTCATATGTGCTGAGGTGCAGAGTGTGGTGCATACTGAAGGCATTTCAGAAGGGTTTGCTCATACAGAAAGACAGGAAAATGTGGAAGGGAGTGATGGGTTATGAAACTGTATGGCACCTACTTAGCTATTGGGGGGATACTAAGAGTTTTTCTTTTTTCATTTTACCACCTAAAAAAAATAAAGTGATTTGAAGAAATTAAAATGCAACTATATGGACTATTTAGGCTTTGAGGAAGCAGCGTCCAGCTGTTAGAGGCAGGTGGGGTCTCCGGTGGTTACTATATCTTCAGCAACCAAAGGCCTCTGTGGTGAGCATTATTGCAGAAGGTGATTGACTCTCAGTGACTTATTCTCCACCTGGCACCTTAATGCAGCAGCAGATGAACTTAGATCTCTGGAATTTCAAGCCCATGCCTGTGCATTCACTGTTAAGATGACTTTAAAAGAGACACTCCATTCATCTTCCTGAGTTCACAGGACTGTCAGAGAGCCAGAGACACAGGTTTAGAAACATCAACAGAGTTATCCTCCTGGAAATGGAAATTAATGTCCCCTCTTAACCTCAGACATTCCCCTCCCATTTATATGACACCATTATGTGATGAAACCAAGGATTGCATCATCAGAAGGTTGATTCCATAAAAGAAAAAGCGGGGGTGGGGTGGGGGGGCAGAGTATGAGAGTGTTCACTTCAAATCCTAAGGCATCACTCATCACTGATGCTGGACACTCACACAGGCGAGGATTATGGGATTTATCAGAGAAGGCTCAGATGGGCTACTCACCAGCTCCACTGCACAGGCAGGAAGGGATTAGTAAAGGAGTTATGTCAGCAGCAGCCTCAGGACACGATTTGTGACCAAATGTGGTAAAGGATAGCAGTAGCTGTATTAACTACTTTTGTTGGTGTTTTTCTAAGTTGCACCATACCCAACAGTTTGGGTCTCTCTTGCTCTTTTCTCCAGAAACCCCATGACGGGACAGTTTTTTCCCCATAGCCGTGGTCGGCCAACTGTGGCTCACGAGCCACATGCGGCTCTTTGGCCCCTTGAGTGTGGCTCTTCCACAAAATACCACGGCCTGGGCAAGTCTATTTTGAAGAAGTGGCGTTAGAAGAAGTTTAAGTTTAAAAAATTTGGCTCTCAAAAGAAATTTCAATCGTTGTACTGTTGATATTTGGCTCTGTTGACTAATGAGTTTGCTGACCACTGCCCCATAGGATTGCTCTCTTTTAGGTCACTGGCTATTTCTCCTTTTATTTCACTCGTGTGTGTGTGTGTGTGTGTGTGTGTGTGTGTGTGTGTGTGTGTGTGTGTGTGTACATTAGAATACATTTCTGGCCATGCTGTTTGGCCCATCCATCCTATTACCAGGGTTTCTCCTGACAGTATTTCTGCCTATCATTTAATCTGTGAGGTCTTGTGTATCAAAGGCAGGACAAAACACCAAATGAGAGCCTTGCTTGTGTGGCCTGGCTTGGGTTCTGCATCCCAGCTCAGCATTTTACTGGCCAACATTTCTGGAACCCTGCTTTGGCAAAATAAAGGTGTTGGTCAAAGCTAAGAGTGCAAGCAATGAGGCTGTTCTCAGTTAGCCTTTTACCATCTCTCCCATGCCCACAATCTCCGAACCCCAGCTAAGTATCCAGGTTTAATGTTAGTTCCACACAGTTGGAAAAGATTAATAGCTACCTACAGCTTTAAAATTTGTAAAGTAATTGCATACTCTCATTTATTCAGAAGTATTGGAAGATAGAAAGTATTATTATTGTTGTCAGTTGCTATCATCATCATCATCATCATATTATTATTACTACAACCTTCATTTTATGTAAGAGAAACAGAAGGTCAGCAAAGTAGTGATCTCTAGCCCACAACACAAATCCAAACCACTCTGTGCTCTCTTCCTATGGGGATGATGCTAAAAAAATAGTTACACCATCGAAACACTTAATTTCTCCCTAGCTTATGTGGTAACTGGAGGCTGAGACCTCCCATTCCAATTTCTTTCCTACTCTATTTTCTGCCTCATAGTGCCCAATTAAGCTTATGCTTCCATAGGGTTCTCTCTAGGGTTGGATAGACTGTGACAGGCTACTGGTGGAGAAATATTCTTGGTGCTTCTCCTCCCCTCCTTACAAGGAACCCCGAATGAGAGGGAAAAATATCAAGAAGGTGTGTGCATCCCAGAGAGAGGCCTGAGCCCCTCGGCTTGGATTCCATACAGTTGATCCACATCTTTTCACTCTATAATGCTGCTCTCTCACTGTTGGCTGAGTCATGAAGTGAAATAAATACAGACTTAAGGGATTTGGTACGTCGATGGATGATTCTTTTTTCCTAGTTTCCTGTTTTAGGATTTTAAGTCTTACAAGAAAGAGCTTTAGTGTTTTTAGATCCTTTTACACATTTTAAAGATGGATGGAATAAGCATTGCTAGGCTTTGATGTGTTTATTTTAAGACTAAGAACTTAGAATAACTTGAATCTAGTTTTGTGCCCTCTTATCAGTTCAGTGCTTTAGGTGAATACAGATGGGGTTTGGGAAGGTACAGAGGTGACAGCTGGCATTATATCCATTTTACACTTGGGTGAACCGGTTTGCTTTTGCCCAAAAGCATCAGACTTGAATCTGTTGTCTTTTTGTTGGATTATTTTATCTCTCTACTTCACTCTTCACTCATTTATTCTTTCATTTGTTTATTTGTCATAAAATAACCAATAGGAGCCCTCATTCAAGTTTTGACTCTGTAACTAGTGATGCGACCCAGCGGTGAGAAAGACATGTTTTCTGACTCTTCAGAGACAGGCAGTTTGTATTAGGTGATTTTAAAGCACATGAATATATGTATTAGTTTCTACAGATTTTTCAAGATAAGATAGATTTCGATATACCTGGATTAATTTACACTAGTCTTTCCTGAAGCTCAGGGGAATAGACTAAATACATTATTAGTATGATTTTGGTGGAAAGCACATAAAAACTAGAAAAATCTATACCATTTTTTATTTATCCCAATAAACATCCTTAGTTCATGTCAGGTAACATCAGTTTTACAATTTATTGGTTTATTCTATGAAAACTTTAGCTTTAGCTCTCATTTTATTTTAGCAAAGAAAATAAAACTAACAAGCAAAAAGCTAAATAAAAGACAAGTTTTTCATGTACTTACATGAAAAATATAGGAATTTGATTTGGAGTGACTATACCTATTGGTGTTTTAGAGCTTAGCCACTGATTAGTACAGACTATTTTTCAGCAATGACATTTGCATATCACGAGATTCTAAGTTAGAGCCTCATGACAGTATGAGTTCAGGCAAGACAAGCAATAATATTAGTACTAGTAATAAATTATAGTAACATTAGTAGTAATCCTATCTAATAAAATAGTAATACAGAAATTGACCATCACTCCAACACACAAGATGGCTGCCCCCATGTGGTTAAAGATCATGCCCCCATGTGGACACAAGATGGCCACCACAAGATGGCCAGCAGGGGAGGGCAGTTGGGAGGGACCAGACCTGAAAGGGAGGGCAGTTGTGGGCGATCAGGCCATCAGGGGAGGGCAGTTGGGAGGGATCAGACCTGCAAGGGAGGGCAGTTATGGGCGATCAGGCCAGCAGGGGAGGGCAGTTAGGGGTGACTAGGCCGGCAGAGGAGGCAAGTTGGGAGGGACCAGGCCTGCAAGGGAGGGCAGTTGGGGGTGATCAAGCCTGCAGGGGAGGGCAGTTAGGGGTGACCAGGCCAGCAGAGGAGGGAAGTTAGGGCAAACAGGCTGGCAGGGGAGCAGTTAGACATCAATCAGGCTGGCAGAGGAGTGGTTAGGGGGTGGATAGGGGGTTAGGGGCAATCAGGAAGGCAGGCAGGTGAGCAATTGGGAGCCAGCAGTCCTGGATTGGAGAGGGTGGAGGCTGGGCTGAGGAACACCCCCCACCCCCATGCATGAATTTCGTGCACCAGGCCTCTAGTTTTCTATAATTAGCTTAGATAAAAAGAGCACTAATTAGAAAGGACAGGATCTCCCTCCTGTAATCTAAGGAGAAGCTGACCAGGAAGGTTCCCAGAAAAGGAGGATCCATGGCCTCTCCAGGGACTGCAGTAGAATAGTTCATGAGGCCCTACCATTGGTGCAACTTAAACTCTGCATCTAAATGACTAGGAGAGATACAGTTGTTGTTTGGGTTTGATTTTATTGCCTATGAAATCTACCCAGAGGCATGCTGTCCAAAAGCTGCAGTTCCCCTGGTAGTGGCTATAAGAGCTGACTTTATGAGAAAAGGTGAGGGAGACAATTGCGCAATATGCCTGCTACATTACACCTTTGGGCCCTGCATGTCCATTTGCACTACTTTCCTTATATGTCAAAGCTACCCTAGCTGATTGCAAGTCAGCTATCACGCACCCACCAGGGTGCCAGTCATCCCCTACCCAACGAGGTAAAAAAAAAACAAACAAAAAACAAAGTTCCCACCTAAAGTCTAAATCCAGATGCAGTGCAGTGAGCCACTGTGAAGGCTGCTTGTCAGTCATTGAGTTTCCTAGGTGATGTGTTTGGCTCCCTAATGTTATTTCGACTTTGTCTCCCAGGTATATCAACAAAATAAAACTAACAAGCAAAATGCTCTAAGAAATGACAAGTTTTTCAAATACAAGAAAAATATAGGAATTTGTTTTGGGATGAGTATACTTACTGGTGTTTTAGAGCTTAGCCACTGATTAGTACAGACTATATATATATATATATATATATATATATATATATATATATAACCACCATAAAGTAAAAGAGAGGAAGTCATGGAGGAATAAAAATCAAATCCAAATTTTGTGACTCTCAGTCTAGTGCTTTTCCTATTACTGGTAATATTTTCCAAATGGAATTAAATAGTGTGACTAATAGAACACTCTCTTTTCCAACCATGCTGATAGGTCACCTAATTCACCCAATAAGTATAATATACATGTTATTTCAATAGTTTTTTTTAATGAGAAACAAACAAAATCAAACCCCCAAGAGATTGGCTGGTTTGCCTCAAGTCACACAGCAATATGTGAAAAGTCAAAAATGTTGAATCTAGAGCTACCTGACTCCTAATTCATGATCCTCCCATCTGATATATTACTTAGAGCTGGGTAAATTTATTACTTGAAGACATATAAAATCTAGGGTAAAAATTTCAGGATATCACCATTTGAAGCTGTTTCATATTAATCTTCTCTCAGTTATTAAAAACTGGAGTCTCTTAATGAGTTTAGGCACCCCCCCTCCGCCACTTACTCCTCCAAAAATAATTCATCCATGTCCTTAAATGCATCATCTATCACATTGGAGCTTTGAGGATGGATTATTTTGGACCTGTATACTCACATCTTGGCCTTCCTGTGGTCCTGTCTGTGTTTCACTATACTGTACAGGCTTAGGGCTTCGGTGTCAATGGTGAAACAGTTAAATGATTATATGTCTTTAGAAAGTGATGAGCCCCCTAGGAGCTGTGCTTATGTGAGATTACTCAGATGCTTCTCCCGGGCCTGAGTTCTCTTCCCTGTGAAAGCAAGCTTTGAAATCCTCATTTTGATAGTATCTGTGGAAGTGCTTGAAACCCCAAGTCACTTCAGGCTTTGGACGTCTTTATTCAGCCACATTCTTCTTGTGAACAATGCCCCGCTTAGGAATTTGTTTGGTAATGGGGAAAAGGCCTTGGTTTGTATTATTGTCAAATTCCAATTGCTTTGTGAGTGATTGTAAAATGTAGAGCCAGTGCCTGTAATGCAATTGTGTCGGCAGAATACAAAATGCTCATTGTGGAGAAAGCCTGAGAAAAACACTGTGTAGCCATTACAAATTAGAATTCTGCTTGTGCTGCCACAGGGTTCAGCCAAGCAGGGTCTTTAAGACGCATCTTCAGTGTGTGACTTATGCTTGGGTGTCACTAAACTCTATTTTCTGAGCTGGGCAGTGGAGCAAATGCTCATGGGAACTTGATTTACTTGGCCCTGTTTCCCTTTAAAAGAGACCCTGGCATTTTTCTCTCCTACATTTCCCTGTAGTCACATTGTGTTTCCCTTTTTGTAGTCTCTGATTAGGATGCTATTTGATAGTAAATAAATTATTTAAGCATTTAATAAAATAAAGGATGGCATGAGTCATCCATAAAAGACAAACTGTAAAATGAGCTTTAATTATGTTTCTGGGTTTTGGAAGTAAATTTCACATTTATTTGCAGAAGACTAACCATTAAACTCTGCATAATAAGTCGCTTCAATTTGAGGAGACCCATGGTGAGTCAGTTCAGATATTGTGTTGATGATTTAGCCAGGTTTTGTTGGTTGTTGTGTCTAAATGGGATTATCAGGCTTCCTTAAAAATCAGACAATGTCCTTTCCAGAGTTCTTTGAGATATGATGATTTACCTGGTAGGAAAGCCTAGAGCCAGAAGCTACCTTGAATGGCATCTCTGTCTGTTTCTGTGTCTCTCCCTGTCTCCCTCTCTCTTGCTCTTTCTTCAAACATGAATAGGGTAAGGACTTGCCTCTTGTGTCCCTATGATTTTATGTACCTGGAACCTAAGGTCTCTCCAATAAAACAGAGGCTCTGAGAGCTTCACGCTGCTCTAACATCTCATCAAGACACAGCATTGGTATGGAGAGATGAGCGCACAGTTTTGGAAGCTGAGCTTTTGAAAATTTGCATGCTCTTGAGTTTACATCAGGATGATCATCGTTGTTTTTATAAGCTTGTAATTGGGGTCTTATGAACCAGGATCCCAATGTTTTTCAGGAAAGGGAATAGATTAAAGGCCCAGATAATTTGGAATCTGTGTTCTTTTTAGGTAAATTTATAATATCTTTTGAATAAATTATATTTGTGGTTTTGTACCATTTACTTAGTCTCATGATGGGGCAGGAAGTTAGTTGAGAAATACATCATAGAATGCATTAGTGCACTTCTATTTACCTTTCAGATGAAGAAGCCACATAGTGTACTTGATTAGCTGGTATTTGTAACTCTATTGTATGCTATTATTGACCATTAATAGATGAAATTACATTTTAATTTTCCAAATCTTTTATTTATACAGAAAATTTAATTCAATATTTTCATTATCTCTCTCTTCCCCTTCTCCCCTCTTCTCTCCTCTCTTTACTTCCTTTCTCTTCTCTTTTATCTCTCTTTTTTTCTCTCTTCTCTCCATAAATACCCATACACATGCGCCTAACATCTGTGGTCATTATGCAAACTCTGACTTAAATGAAAATTTGGTTTCTAATAATAAGTACTATATTTCTTGTTCATTTACAACCCCCTCCCACTCTAGACCTTTAGGTATTATTCCTTACAGTTTTAGATACAGTACATATACTTTAAAATGTTCTCTTAGCTAGAATACAGGAGGACATATGATATTTACCTAATCCTGGATGAATATTTAACACCTCTCTTACATTATGCCCTTGATATAAGGGTAGAGACCACATGTTTTTAACCTTAGTATCATGTCCAAAGCCTGAGTATGACCCCTTTATGGCCCTAATCTCAATAGACTGCCATCGGTCACCATCCCATTTCCCACCAATGTTTACTCTTAGAGTGCCCTTATGCAACTGTACTCCATGTAACCATTTTCTTTTAAAGATGTCAATTCCTTGTGAAGAGGAAAGGCTCCCCTTAGAATAGTTCTGACTCATTTTGAAGATTAGGGGCAGGTTAGGAATCTTCTAAAGATGTGCTCTGTTTCCTAGAATCGGGGAGGTAATTGGTCTGAAGGATTACTTGAGTTCACAAAATGGTTATGAATATAATTAAACCTTCTGAACATAAGGACAAAAAAAAAAAAAAGGCACAGCCACTTAAGGTAGGCATTCTTCTACCTTAAATGGCTGTGCCTTAGGCATGAAGGGTGTTCATTCAAAAGCATGTGAAATGGGATTGGGATAACAATATGAGAACAAATCCAAGCCAGAAATTGAAATCAAATTATTTGAAAGTTTAATGGAAAAAAAAAAACACGCAACTAAACCAGAAGTTTACTTATTTTGAAGTATGGGAGTTGCGAAGATGTGATAGTCCTCCATGCTTTTATGTCATAGGTGGTTGCTTTAGACTTAAATATTCTCTTCAGATATGCTCACCAAAATTCTAAGTTCTCCATGTGATAGTGGGAATGAGCCAGAAGAGAAACTCTTCACCTCTCTGTTGTTACCTTTCCTTTAATAATATGAAACTCTTTCAAATATTGAAGCATCTGACTCCCAATAGATCTCAAATCTAAATATCCAGCTCTGAGATTTTAAGGACCTTATTCATTTTTTAAAAATCCACCCATTTCTCTGTGCAGTATACGAACTCTTCACCTTTGCATAGTACTGTATCTGAAATGTGTGCAGAATCTTGGAGGGAAGGCAGGGGAGGGTGGGTGGATGAGAGGTAATCAACCAAAGACCTTGTATGCATATATGCATAACCCATGGACACAGACAATAAGGTGGTGAAGGCCTGGGATAGGGGTGCATGGTGGGGTGGGTGGGGGTAGTGTGGAGAGGGTCAATGGGGGAAAAGGGAACATACGTAGTACTTTCAACAATAAAGATGTAAAAATAAATTTAAAAAATGAAAAAAAAATGTATACCTAAAAAATGTTCAAAAAATAAAATAAATTCATATAAGCTCATTTTAGTGAAAATAAAGGTCCCCGCATTTGAGGCCATGTCCCCGAGGCCCTGAGGGCAGCGGAAGCCCTGTTCTGACAGCTGGGAACCAGGCTTTGACAACAGGAACATCTCTGCTCTGAGGGTTTCTGGAAGTGCAGGTGTAGTTAAAAAAACAAACAAACCCTGAAATTAAAATGAAGGAACACTGTGCAATTCCACAACAAATTGGACAATTTGGAAATGGCACTGTTGCTTCAAACAGGCCCAATGGGAAAGGGCTGCTGCCTCTCAGTGGGGTCTTCTTGATCAGATTTACGCTGTTTTTTTTCTTTACAGACAGAAATGCAACCATGTATGTATTTTTGATGTTGTTGTTGTGAGTTGAAAGACAAGCAGAGATTTTTCCAGCACTTTTCTGTTAGTCCCGGCAGCTCACAGAAAGGTGTTACTTTGCGAATTCCTCTCAGTGGTACTAATCCAGGACCTGGGTGACCAGAGATGGGGCCAGTGATCACTGAGGAGTTCTTGCTTTTTTCTTGTTGATGTGCTTTATGTTGTTCTTTCTTACTCGATTTTTCTTCTCCTTGCACATTCTTTTCTTTTCTTACTCTTTTTTTTTTAAATATATTTTATTGATTTTTTACAGAGTGGAAGGGAGAGGAGGGATAGAGAGTTAGAAACATCGATGAGAGAGAAACATCGATCAGCTGCCTCTTGCACGCCCCCTACTGGGGATGTGCCCGCAACCAAGGTGCATGCCCTTGATCGGAATCGAACCTGGGACCCTTGAGTCCGCAGGCCGACGCTCTATCCACTGAGCCAAACCGGTTTTGGCTCTTTTCTTACTCTTGGTGTGTGGTATATTTACTAGCTCTAAAAATTTGCTACATACAGAACCAGACTAAGTGATAGCCATGAGCCGTTAATAAAATGTGATTAACTTTTTCTGACTACAGCAGGATTCAGTTGTTACAGAATGCAAACAGAGAAAGAAGAACTGAAGGAACTAGGTTCTTAAGTCTTTCACCCACAGGAGGCAGAGTTGGGGTGGGGATAGTTGAGAACAATTCTCAAATATCAGGTCTTGTGGATCACAGACACAACGGTTTCTGACAGTGGTAGGCATGCCCCTGAATTCACATGCTGTTCACATCATATAGAAAAATCAGTGAAGTTAACTCAATTTCAGTGAATTATAGAAAATTGTCCTTGAAGAAATGCATGATTTCCTCTTAGATAATTTTACTTGGGGTTAGCTTGACCTGGAGTCTTGTTTCAGGAAAATATTCCAGGAGCTGTTTTTTAACTTTAGCATGAACTGAGTTGTAAAATTATGGTAAGATTGTACTCCTGTGGAACAAAGAGGAAAGATTAAAGCGGTGGGTTACAGAGTGGTTAGGGGTCAGGTTCTAGAATCAGCCAGACCTGAAACTGAATTATGTCTGCAGTACTTAATAGCATTGTGACTGAATAGACTGACCTCTCTGGACCTCTGTTGATTCATTTATAAAAGGAGAACACCAATAATACTTGTTAATATAATTGTGTGACTTCAGGAATGGATCTCTTCAGGAATGTATTAGCTATAATCATGAGAGACAGACATCAGGGAATAGAGAGAGGGCTCTAAGTATGCAATGGCACCCTGGGGTGCCTTTGTACATTTTTATAAGATTTTATTTGAAATATTATTTTTTAAAGCCATTGTGATGAGTCAGTATCATCAGGTTACAATTAATTTAGGGGATTGTGTATGCTTTTCATTTTTTAAATCATCAAGTTTTAAGGATGAGTAAAGAGCAGAACATAGTAACACTTGCTTTTCTAATTATCATAGCAGTGGTGCATCTTTTAGCTCTTACATCCAAAGCGCTTCTATATAAGTACAATACTTCCTTGATGTTTATATTTGAGAACTATATAAGTTGTATGGTGATTACCAGGGCGAAGAAGAGGTGCAGGAATGTAGAAGAGGGTAAAGGGGGATAAATAATGATGGAAGAAGACTTTATTTGGGGTGGTGAACACACAATACAATATGCAGATTTATTATAGAATTGTACACCTGAAACCTATATGACTGTATTAAGTAATATTACCCCCAATAAATTCAAATTTTTAAAAAGGAAAAAAAATAATGAACTGCAGAAGATCCTTCATGTGTAAAATTCTTTATAGAATGATGCACTGTTTGATTGTTTTGTAGACAGTCTTATTGTGAATGTGTTGTTACCAGACCCAGGGACTTGGAGAAGGGATTATGGTTGGTTGCGCATAAACTATGTGATTTATTTTTTTAATATAAAGAAGTAAGTTGTCTTTAAATTGGGGGCATTATTGGTATTCAGAATCCCTTCTGGTTAATACTGGAATGACATGGGATCAAGGAAGGTCATTGTACTAGCTGCCTGTAGATTGCAGAGGTGTCTCAGGGAGAGATTTAGAGCCAGGGAACCTAACTGAAAACTGTTACCTGGCCATGGGAAGACTACACACTGAAAAACAACATTATTGGTCAGTGTCAGCCACTCAGAAAAAGCACTGGGGGTTTCATTTACTGGAAGACTTTGAGGATGTTAATAAAATACATTTGAAGCAGGTTGTTCAACTGGTTCTAAAAATGGAAAAAAATCCAAATGTTTATTGCAGTGTTTTTATTGCCAGGGAATATGGGCTTTATGACCAGAGTGTGTGTAATATATTCCTTTGGGTCTCTGAGGAATTTCAGGTTGGTGAGAAGTATTTGGATGGCATGAGCATAATTTTAGGTTATGATTTAAGAGCTTAGTCTCTCGTTTTCATCATACCTTTCATTTTTGATAACTCTTTTAGTTTGGTGCAGCTCAAGAGGAGAATTGTAAGCCAGCCAAAGGGAGGAGCTGGGGTCTGTCCAGTAAGCCTTCGTCATTGGCCAGTAAATCCAAGTTTCCTGTCAGCTCAGAGCTGGAGCTGCCCTCCTGGCCATGTTTGTATGGCATCTGTGTTGACTTCCATAGGGTTGACCTTTCACCAATGGAATTAGTTTCTCACATGGGACCTTCCTGGTTTGTTTCTGGAGAATCTCTTGCCTCAAGTTTTCATTATTCATATTCCAGAATTAGAGGTCAAAGATTCTTTAGAGGTTAATTATCTGACATCTCAGCATCTAGCAGATTTTCTCTGGCCTCACTCTTTGACTCATACTGAAAGATGTGGCAAAAAAGTCTTCACTCGTGGTGGTTACTGGAGCAAGCAGTCGCTGTCTACTTCCATGATATCTTATTCAGGAATAAATACTAAGATCAGGTGAGGTTTCAAAGCCAACCCTCCACTCTAACCAACATTCTAGAATGTGGCTATTTCGAAGATGTGCAGTTCTTAGTTGCGTTACACCAGTGACCCAATTCCAGATAGAGTCTGTGTTGGCGCACCTATGAACCTCTTCCAAAGAATGATAACATTCATTTTGAATCAGTTAACTTCTTCAGTGTCTTTCATGTATTTCATGAAGGATGCGGTAGAGTAAAATGTGGCAACTGGGCTTGGTGATTTAAGGCTAGCTGCAGAGAGTACTTTACCTAAATATAACTACTGTAAAACAATAAATGATCCTACTCTTGCTCAATGATTAAACTATGGGATATGGGACATTGTTGTTTTGGAAGCTAGGAAGAGAGGTGTGTCAGTCAAACTCAGTGGTGGTCCTTGAAGAATATCAAATAAAAAATGTGAAGAGTTTCCAAAACCCAGATGGGGTAGAAAACTGCAGAGAACCACTTGTGCAAGAAGACTGGGTGCTGAGAATGTGCTGGGGAACTGGGTTGATTGGGAGAGTGTGTCCAGACCAGAAGTATTCATGATTTGGGGTATTTGTTCCTTGCTAGAGAACACTTCAGACTGGGATCTGTGAAAGACTGTTCTGCAGAAAGACTTCACATGCAAAGTCCTTACCCCATAATTCAATGTCAAAGACAGGCTCTCCTCCCTTGGGTGACAAATTACCTTCTCTTTCTAATCTTGTTTTGAATTCTCTGCCAGCTGAGCTAGAACTGGGCAGAATTGAATGAGTGCTTTTTATCCCAAACTCTCCTACTATTTACTCCAGGCAAGAACCCCCTTTTCTGGCTCTAAGTTAGTTAACACTGGCCTTCTTCTCATAAAAATTAAAATTATTACAGCTTTTTCTCACATTCCTGATTTTCTTTTCCTGGTGGTGCTACACTTTTAACATAATAGAGCTTTGTTTCTTAATGGAAAATAAGGGCATCAGAAGTCAGCTAATATGACTGGTGACAATAATTAAGTGCATGCAAAGCCCTCTAAGAAAATCTTAGCCGGAAAATGGGAATTGTAGAGATTTTAAGGAGTGAAAAATGGAAGCCAGCGGTGGCTTTTCTTGGTAGGAACACACCCAACATGTGATTTGTGTGGAAGGGAGAATGATTCAAGAGCAGATTTTACTAAGTTCTCCAGCTAGTGCAAAAGTTCCTCTCCATGTAACAAAAAGAACTTTACTTACAGGTAAAAAGGTGGATGGATACCCTGTGTGTGAAGCTCTGCATAGGAAGTGTATGGCATTAGAGGCAGGAAGAGAAAAATTCAGGAATCCGAAGAAGTGTCCTGTACTTGTGAATTTGGGGACTTCTGGAAGTCTTCATGATTTCTCCTGTGAAAGTATAAACAGCCTCACTTCTATTGGGTGACAATGTTTATCCAGTTCTCTGCCCCATATTTTGTGCCAAGAACATTTACTCTGATGAAAACGTTGACTTTGCTTTGCAGACGAGGAAACTGAAGTTCAGAGAGATCAAGGCACTTACACTTCCTCACACAGCACTGGGGGCTCAAAGCAGAGCCTGCCTGCTTCTGCACTGTCTGCAGGGCACCCTGCTGCTGTCTAAAAAGGAAATGGGACCTTAAATTGGGATTAATTGAGGAGTCACCTTTTCTGTCTTGTGATGTCAGAACCCCGAGCCCACTATTTTTTGACATATAACATTTAATATAGTCTGATTAGTTATAACACTGAACTGCCCAGTTTATAAAATCCCCGGTGATTATTTTGAAGATTTCTTCTAGGTGAATGTATTTTATGAGGCTGATTTATACAGATGAATAGTATCTCATTTTTGATAGTTAATGCCTTGAATACGTACCGCCTAACAAACAGGACACCCTCAATAAATGTGAGTTAGCATTATCCATGAAAACTGCCATGGAGTGTGTCTTATTTAAAAGATATCCCAGCCCAGATGAAATATTTGCTTCTTATGTAACCTTCTCTGGTCCTTTAATTTAGTAAGTATCCAGTCCCTAAGTGTCCATAGTGCTCTGTGACATTTAGCATTTCTTTGTTGTTACGGAAAGAGGTAGTATGGCCTAGGAAAGCACAGAGGGTTTGGAGCCAGAATGCCTGGAATCAAATGCTGCCTCCACCATTTATGAGCTCTGTGACTTGGGAACATTATATGTTCTCTGTGTTTCCGCTTCCTTACCTATGAAATGGAGATGCTAAGAATATCTGCTTTATAAGTTGTTGTGAGTATTTAGTGAGTTAGTACAGGTTAGGCACTGGGGACAGGGACTGGCCGGTATTAGGACCCAACAAATGGTACTTGTTATTGAATCCGTGCCCCTACCCTCACTTGGATTATAAGCTTCTTGAGGACAATGGCCATACCTGATTCATCCCTGTCTGACAAATTATAGGCACTGGGTAACTATTTGTATTGAATAAATGCATGGAATGAATGCCTATGGAGGTTATTTTCCCCCTCACACTTTTGCTGTATTTTTCATGCATTTTTAAAGAACTGTAAACATCAGGTGAATGCTCCTTAGAAAATTAGTTGCATCTCTTTACCCTTTTATTCATGGCCTTTCCACCCTGGCTGATCCCATCTCCCCAAATCTTTTTCTTGTTTAAAGTGGTATCCTTAGGGAAGGATTATACAAGAATATCTGCGCTACATGTAATTGAAGCAGTAGCTCATTGTAATTAAAGGTAATTGAGACCATACAGTGAATGGGTTCTAGTGGGAGCACAGCGGGCCTCTCCCAGACACAGTGTCCTGGTGCTTCCTAGCTCGCTGAACTCTAGTAACCCTGCAGCATCGGGGCACAGTGGGCCTCTGTGTCAGTGTCACCGAATATCACTGAGCATCCTTCTGGGGAAGTGGCCTTTTAGACAGAGACCCGGTGTGTCCCTTGCTGGCTTTGGATAGTAGGATAGATCACATAGTTAAGCTCACAGGGTTAAGGGTCATATCTGCATGTGGCTTCTGGGGTCATTATTTAAACTTCCCCAGTCTTGCTAGTTCTATTTTGTTAGTGTTGTGTAGAAATGAGTATTTTACTAGGTCTCTAGAGTTGATACAAATAAATGCATATGCTTTCACTTTTTTCTCTTATGCAATTGTGCTCTTTTTTTTCTTTCTCATACATATATTTATAAATGTATGTGTATATATACATGTGTGTATATATATGTGTATATATATATATATATGTGTGTGTGTATATATATACTATATATATACTAGTAGCTCTGTGCATGAATCCATGCTCCAGTAGGTTGCTGTCACCCTCTTGTAGCTCTCTGCCTGCTACCCTGCCCTCCTATAGTTCCCACTGCCCCCCCGCCCATAGCTTGCTGCCCTACCCCCTCCTGTAGCTCTCCACCGCCCGCTTGTAGTTCGCTGCCTCACCCTCCTGCAGATCGGTGATCAGGTTGTTATGCGGTTGGTCAGTATGCCTCGGCGTAATGGATAATTAGCACATTCCTCTTTTATTATATAGGATTATATAGGATGATGTCTATATACTATATTCATAGAGTCTGAAAAAGAGAAAAAGGAAGGAAAATTTGTGCTATGGAAACTAAATGAAATAATACAGATTTCATGAACTAAATCATCGCACTCTTTAGCATGTAGCAAGTGTTCTGTGGTTGTTGTTTGTTTATGTGTCCTAAGTCATCTCTATGGGTTAAGTAGAGATAAATTATTTGATGGCCAATTTGAAAAAAAAAAAAAAAAAAAAAAAAAGCCAGATCTCATTGAAAGAATTTGGCTGGCCAGTTTTTATCAGCTCCATACCTGCCCCTCTGTGCTTGGCTTTGGGGAGCGGAGGCCGGGCCTTTCTGTTTCTCTGGAGCTTTGTGGGAGGCTCTGCCCATAGAGGGCGCTGGAGAGAACCGGCCAGGTTGGAGGGGAAGGAAGAACTTCCTTCTTCGCTTCTGGTGAGCTCCCTACCATCCTGTTACCAGGATCATTTCCCTCGCCAAGCTGCTTCATGTGGGCAGCAGAAGTGCTTTCCTGTAACTGCAACTGCAGCTGAATCCAGTTTGCAGTTTTTCCATCGCGGGGAGGACCAACCTACCTCATCGCACCTCTAAGATGCCATAGGGGACTTGCAGCATCTGGTCTGAGTTTCTGAGTTTTGGTCATTTCAGCCTCTTCCCATTTCCCTCTCAGCTTTCTCCAGGTATTACCTTTAAGTACCCTTTTGACACTGTTGGTTACCTGGTTAACAACTTTATACCTAGCTAACGATTCTTCATGTTCAGTGCCCTCCTGTCGGATAAGTGGGGTGGTTTCTGTCCTTCTGTCCGGTAACTGGAATGACTGAGATGAGGATTAGGACCAGTATTGGCGCTCGATTGAGGGCCAGTGAGTGACAAAGTGCTAACTTAGTGGTGGCTTGCTGAGTGTAGTTCTTAGATCAAGCATGTCAAACTTGCTGCCAGCAGGCGGCATGCCTCATTTAAACCAGGCATGTGGCCCGCTGGCCACGAGTTTGACATGCTTGTCTTAGATCCAAGGAAGTGGATTAATTTGGAGAGAGTATTTTCCCTCACTGCTACTTAAACAAAGAAATTATATTTATCATTGAACCTAAACAATTACAGACGACACACTCTTCCCCATAGCAAGTGCCAAAGAGGTGAAATGATTCACCCTAAGGCAAGTTGAAATGGATGAGGGGAAAGTAACTTGTCTTTCTTAAGACAGGTGTCCCTCGGGAGGCTTCTAGGCTGCTTCCAGGGGGGTTACATAATCTCTTGCAATTGCCTGAAAAGTTGAGTGCAAAGACACTTTTCAAAGGAGAGGCTTTTTCTTTCAGTGGGTTTTTCACGGAGCCCTGACCAATAAAACTTAAACACTGGTGCAGTGAGGTTACTTGGAAAGAAAACATAGTTGGATTTAAAAAAGGAACCCGAGGATTATTTTGGGAATGAACATAAATAAAAATATCTACATTAAAAAAGTCTGCTGGGATATTTCTTGCCCTTGAGGCTGATGTTCTGGAGAACAGCATCCCTTCCCTGCTGAGGTCCCTACCCCCCTCTTTCGGCATCATGGTTCTGAGACAGATGGGCTGTGATTCTGACTTATGCTTGTTGTTCTAGTGTGCCCAACCTCAGATTGGATAGAGCCAAAGCAAATGTTTACATTTTGCATCTTTGCATTATTCAGTGTTAACACTTGGTAGATGCCGATTCCAAACTTCCCAGTCACTTACTTGCCTTAGATCCATAACAAGCCTCATTTATGGGACTTTTGTTGTTGTTGTTTTGAGATATCTTACTTCCTCTTAAAATGATCATTGAGAGATTTATATCACTCTCATTGTATAGTATATCTATTCACAGGATAAATATATATTAATTTATTCATAAATATATGCATTTATATAAATACATTTATAATTGTATTTATAAACAAATACTAATGAGATTCTCTAAATATTCAGTAATATAATCGTGAAATAATAATGATGATTTTTGTTTCGAGAGTTACCCAACAATCCACACAGTCATTACAAACCATGTATTATTTTTCTGTGTTATTCATGCTCTAGGGGAGTGGATTTTTAAAAATATATTTTAAAACACAATGAGGGGAAAGTAAAATATTTGTCTTTCATGAGACTCCACTTTTGCAGCCACTAAATCTGAACACAGTAGGAAGTCTAGGAAAAGATGCTTTCGTTGGAGGATAAGTGGTCAAAACTGAATTACTAAATTTTGCATTTCTACTCTGTTATTTTTCATTAACTCTTATTCTCTGGGAGTGAGGAGAGAAGCAATTAGGCGGGAAGGTAAAATGCTTCAGCTGCTGTAGAAAACAGACCCACAGCTCCTCGAAAAGTTAAGCATAGAGTCACAGTACGACCCAGCAATTCCTCTCCTAAGTATACATACTCCAAAGAATTGAAAACATACATTTATGCACAAAAACTTGTATATGAATGTTCATAACAGCTTTATTCCTGCTAGCCAAAATGTGAGAGAACCCAAGTGTCAGTCAACTGAAATTGAATAAATAAAATGTAGTCTAACCATACTTTGGAATATTATTCAGCCATAAAAAGGAATGAGGTACTCATACATGCTACAGCATGGATGAAACTTAAAACATTGTGTTAAATGAAAGAAGCCAGACTCAAAAGGCTACAAAATGTATAATTTCACATGTATGAAATCTCCAGAATAGGCAAGCAATTCCATAGAGAATAGAGACAGGAGATAAATTAGTGGCATGGGGGCAGGGAGACTGGGGAATGACTGAGAAGAGGTATGATTTTTGGGGTGTTTTTTTGAGGGGGAGGGAGTGATGAAAATTCTCTGCAATTAGATAGTGATGCTGCTGCAAAATTCTGTGAATATACTAAAAGCCATTGAATTTCATGCTTTAATATAGCGAATTTTAGGGTAGTGAATTATATCTCATTTAAAAACAATTTAGCTCGGCTGGTGTGGCTCAGCAGTTGAGCGTCAACCTATGGCCAGAAACTGGATTTTTCATATACCAATCATGACAAGTCAACATTTGTCACTTTCCCTTTCTCAACATTTATAGGGTTGGGGACACAATATTTATTCTCCCTCCTTTTATCTCCCTTAATCTTTAATAGAGGACCCAGTCCTGTTTTAACTTTCTTCCCTAGAAAAATTTCAACGGTGTTTAGAAAATAATAATGGAAACGATTAAATTGCTGTAAGGCATTTTTAATCTTATGATGTAAGAGTCAAAGTTGAATCAGCATTCGCTAAATGACTCTTGATCATTGAACTTCATCCTCGTTAGTCTTGGGTCTCCAGTGTCTAGCAAAATATTCACTTGTGGAGCCTTTTAGCAAACGGCTGGCTTTTCACTTTCAGGTAGTTGTTATCTCTGAGAAGGAAGATTAAACATGCTCGAAAAATATTTCCGGGTTTCCTTATGGTTTGCATAACATTCTCACTTCACTCAAAAACATTTTTATCTGGTAAAGCTGTTGAAGGATAATGAACATGGTAGCATCTCACAGAGTGATTTTCTGCCTGAAGAGATTTGAGGCTCTTGGAACACAGGGTACCAGAGACAACTCCAGAGTGAAATGTAGTAGCTATTCCATGGCTAAATGGCATTAGAAAATGCTCGTGAAGCTTGGAACCCCAGGGGTGGACTCAAAGCTACCAATGTCCTCTCTGTTTTAGACAAAATGAGAAAAGAAACCATCTACATTGATTTGATGCAACCTTAAGACTTGGAGGGAAAGTTCTAAAAATATTAACGACCATTAACATTTTCACTTATAGTCTCCCTAGGTATTGAGAACTTTCTTTATGATGTTGAGTAATAGGGTTTCATTGTAATGAGATGATGGCTAAGTTACTGTTCCTGGAATCAAACAGGTTGGGTTTGAATCCTGTCTCTGCAACTCATTAGGCTTGGGAGCTTGAGCCTCAGGTTTTTTTTATTTGCAAAATGAGGGAAATAATAGTGTCTGTCCTTAGAATTTCTGACAAGATTAAATGAGATCCTGTATGAGAATGTGCAGCACAGTGTCAGAAGCTTGAAGCACTCACTAAATGGTAACAACCATTGATCTCTTCATTATTGTCTTTTACCACATTCTCTTGGTTCAGTCAAAAAATACTAGTTAGGAATGCTGAATGTAGGATTTGAAATTACAGACATTTTTAGGATTAAAAAAAAGTGGTGTTGTTTTTATGTGGGTTCTATACTCTACCACTATTTAGATTCTGTCCTTAGGCAAGAACCCTGAGACTCACTTTCTTCTTCTATGAAATGGGAGTCCTAGTAAATGACACTTAGGATTGCCTTGAAGATGGATGGAGATCATTGGGATAGAAGCTATTTGCACAAAAAAAAAAAAAAAAAAAAAAAATAGAACTATAGAAATACTACTTTCTTTAATCTGTACCAAGGCCACTGGGGATGTATAATGAAGTCTCCTGGACAAAGCTTACAGAGATGGTATAATGACACAAATATATAACCCAGGGCATCGGCAATAAAACAGATTGCTGTCAGCAAGAGACATGTCTGCTATGGGATGCTAGGATCAGGAAGGTAGATCCTAACTTCTGGGTGACTGTCAATCAAGAGACCTTCAAAGAGACAACCTATAAATAAAAGTCCAGCAGATAAAGTCCAGCTCAATGTGCAGCAGGCTGGTAGCATAAACATGAGCTTTGTAAGAGGCTGGCTGGAGGGAAGGCTTCAGAGAAGAGTCACTTTACTGGTTATGGCTTCTTGCCCTGAGCACTGTGTCCTTGGGAACAGCTGGTAATGGTGAACCGGAAGGGATTCCCTCCTCCTCCCTGTTTCTCTCCTTCAGGTAGAAAAGGTATAGCTTTGGACAGCAGGCTTTGGAGATCTGGATCAGTCAAGCCAAATGTGTTCATTGATTATGGGTTTCAGGGGAATGGAGAGGACAGATAACGCTAAGTAATTTCTAATGCCTCTTCTAGTTCAGTGGAGGATTCTAAGATGGATGGTCCAGCTAAGAGTAATTTATTCAAACTTTAAAAAATATATTGATTTCAGAGAGGAAGGAAAAGGGGGAGAGAGAGAGAAATATCAATGATGAAAGAGAACCATTGATTGGCTGCCTCCTTCACACCCACCACTGGGGATCCAGCACACAACCCCGGCATGTGCCCTGACTAGGAATGGAAACGTAACCACCTGGTTCATAGGTTGATGCTCAACCACTGAGCAACACCAGCCGGGGCCAGACAATTTTATTCTTACAAGATACCTGTTTAAATGTGAGTTTAAATAATTGGGAAAGGGAGAATTTTAAACACTTGAGACCAAAAAAGTATTAGTTATTGGAGGGAGAGGGGGTGGAGTGGGCTATAATGAGGATAAATGGTAGATGTCTTTCAATTCAGTGTGGTATTAGCAAGATTTTAACTGCTACTGAACATTTTAAATGTTTTTTTTATCTCCCTTTGCCCACTCTTCATTTATTTCAAGTATTTAAAAATTCACTCAGATTTCATTGCCGCTAAAGAGTTACTGTCACTAACTTGAACAAGACCCCAGTGAGTTTTTATTTTTAATGGAATGTAGGGAGTTGAGGAAGAAGTTGCAAATTCATTCAGGAACTTTACTGTGATATGAGAAAGCTGGGGATTGAGATCAAAATCTTATATATATTCATCTATGTTTATAATATGTGACTCAATAAACACATCAAGCTCCAGATTCTTTTCATTAGAAATGCAAAAATGAAAACTCTAATAACCAGGCTTACTTTAGACTCAGTCAATGAGAATTTATGATTATTATTATGACCTTGAGGCACCATGAGATTTTAATTGTCTTTCAAGTCATCAAAAGGATATTTAATCATGTTAAATATCTTTGAATGTCACACATCCTAGTGTTTGAGAATTAATTTTCTGCATATGATACACATAGTTACTTTTTTTAAACCATACTTCAAAAGTCACAAGCTTTTCTTTTTCATTTTCTTTCTTTAAAAATTGAATTTATTGGGGGCAACATTGGTTAATACAATTATACAGGTTTTGTGTGTACAATTCTATATTACATCATCTGTATATTGTATTGTGGGTTCACCACCCCAAATCAAGCCTCCTTCTGTCACGATTTATCCCTACTTTGCCCCCTTCTATCTTCCCCCACCCCTCTTGCTCTCTGGCAATCAACATACTATTGGCAAGTATCATATGAGTTCACTTATATGTGGAATCTAATGAACCAAATAAACTAACATACCAAATAGAAACAGACTTACAGATACAGAGAACAGACTGACAGATGTCAAAGGGGAGGGGTTTGGGGGGCTGGGTGAAAAAGGTAAAGGGATTAAGCGAAGTAAAACCTCAAACATACACAAATTTTTAAATGCTCTTAATTGCTTTGTTCTGCAGAGCTTTGCCAGCTGATTACAATACTGGCGTGTTCTCCTCTTGTAGAAATAATATGAAGTGTTTATGTAATATGATTTCCTCCTAAAGTTTTTTATACAGTTTTATTATACAACTGCTACATACTCATTTTAGAAAACGTGAAAATTGAGACTCATATGAAGAACACAAAAGCTCTCATTTTTCCACTAGTAAGAAATAACTTGATATATTTTCTTACATATGCATATCTTTACATAAATATGTAGATGCACACATATATGTATATATGTAGCATATGTACATAAATAAATATGCGCATAGTTACGCACAAACACACACACACACACACACCCCTTCTCGCCAACTTTCTTAGTGTCTAGCAGTCATTCATCTGGTAAGCTGCTTATGGTTCAAAGAAAAGTCATCCATTTTCACTGCCTGACTGTCTGATTTTATGGAGGAATATGTATCCCTGTATGTGTTTGAAACAAGCAGTACAGGATTTTCCCCTTGGCAAAAAAAAAAAAAAAAAAAGAAAGAAAAGTTATTTGAAAACACAAAATGCCACATTGAACCAGGGTAAAACTTTTGCCTTCATATATCCTTACCACTGACTTCACATTTCAAGGTACAATATCTCTGGTCTTGTTGAATTTATGGAAACCGGAGAGAGAAGAGAGACTAACATACGGAGAAAGGAAGTGATACAGGCAAGACATAAATCCAGGTGATTTGCAGGTAGTTCCTATGAACCTATGGAGTGGCCACGCCTGGGGAATGGCAGTGTGTCGGGGGTGGGGGAAGGGGGTTAAACAATTCTATTTTCTTGACCCTGAAATTCAGACATCATATCTCAGCCTGGCCGTGTTAATTATTCTGAGCTATGGCAGGTAGGCTGTCATTAACTTTAGCTTCCTGTGGTGTTTTAACATTACATCTCCTTCTGTTTTCATTTGTATTTTAATGAAAAAGTGCCTTTAGTGAGCTCTAATTATAACCTAAATGTGTCGCATTCCAAATTCAAATTCATTTCATCTACCTCACTCATCTGTAATACTTTGTTTAAATTAATGGAAAAATAGTATTAAAAGTATTATTAAATTAAAAAATTTTAGTATTTAAAAACATAGTGAAGAATAAAAAGATACTTTGGAGTTTTCCATCAACTTTAGAAGAAATTAAATCCAATAGTTATTCCTTTATGAATGTTATTGTTTGATATAAATATAAACTTAAAGTTAATAATTCTACATTTAAAATTATACATGTCACCTTCAAGTTGTGTGGTTTTGGACAGATGACTTGTATTCTATGTGCCTCTTCCTCATGGATAGATGAAGAACTGTGAGCTGTTGATATCTACCTTATAGAGTTGTTGTGAGGATTCATCTAATAAAATGTGGATTGCATTTAACAGGGCATGATACAGAGTAAAAAGTCAATAAAGGTTAGCTACTAATATTAGTATTCATTCAGATTAGCTTCTAATATTTGTTTCATATTTATTGTCTTAACCTTATTTTGTTAATGAATCTCTATTTTGCATATTTGCAATTTTTAAAAATATGCTTTTATTGATCGGCTGCCTCTTGCACTCCTCCCACTAGTGATGGAGCCCACAACCCAGGTATGTGCTCTGACCAGGAATCAAACCAGCATTGTCTCGGTGAAAGGGTGATGTTTAGCCTACTTAGCCAGAGCTATATTTGCAAGTTTTAATGATTAATTCATGCATTTATTATGTCCTACTTATTTCCAAAATAATTTAAAGATATCTTACATTATATGATGCAGATAAAATGAAACCATAAATTATGTGAGTGAAATAAAACAACCAAATTACTAAAGGGATGAAAGAATAATTGTATCAGAAACTAGATTTAAAGTTATTACTTTGGAGCCTTGGATTTTGCTCTAAACTGCCCACAGAAAGGCATAAAGGAAGATACTGAATCATGGAGCTTTTACTATATTGCAGTTGGAAGCATATTGGTTTTTCAAACATAGTTTTTCTACTGTACTCAGTCTAAATGGAATGCTTTTCATTGGCCTTTGAGGGATGTTGAATAACCTAATGGATAGGGTCTTTATAAAAAGCTTTACCACAAAAAAAAATCATGAATAGTCTTAAAGTCATGTTCTTTCCTTTGCCTTTTATGAGCTGGAAATAATCATTTGAATTAGATATGTCATATTTTGCTATGATGTCATGTTGCCATTTGCTTGGGAATTTGCTTATTCAACTTATTTTTCATGTGACAAGCATCCATTATGGATATTTGTGAACAAACTATTTTTTCATTTTTATACATTCTCCACTGATGCAAATGATAATAAGTGGTAAATTTTCATGTTGAAAACCATTAGATTACTTGGTAGAGAGTTTGAACTGGTTCATTTTTACATTTAATTTTCCTTAATGTTGTATTTTCTTTTTCTTTGTGAAATATATCACTAGCATAGCTCTTATATTCAGCAGTCAAGATTACGGTTATTTTTTGCTCATCGGTACATCTGGGTGGAACACAGTAAACTTGCTTCAGCTAACTTGGAAAGAGGAAGAGAAGGTGTGTTTGCAAAATTCAGTACTCGACTCAATATACATTTATTGAGCATTTTAAAGCATTGGTTTAGGTGCTAGAGATGATATGAAATTAACTAATATGATTTTTTAAAAACTCCTTCAAAATCTTGGGGAAAAGGAAAACAACACAGCAATAAAGTGCCAAAATAAGATACATTCAATAATTTATTTTCATGTAAAAAAGATAGTGTGTACGTTAGAGTAAATATACTTGCAAGTGTTGAAAGAGAGAGGAGAAAATTGTGAGCTGGGTCTTGTGGTCACAGTTATGACAAAGTAAAGAATGAGGTCCTTGGCAAAGATACTGGATTGGGCAGCTTATGACCTCCAGGCTTGTTGGGGAATAAAAGGATCCAGGATCCTGTGTGAGCCGTGGGCAGAGTAGGTCTGACAGCCTCCATTTGCAGATTTGGGACCTCTGAGACCTCAGTATACAATAAAATTATAGCAGATAATAACTTTCAAAGGCCTTTTACATCTATTAATTTTACCCTCAATTTTACCCTCATAAGAACCCTCCTCAGTCCCATTATCCCAGCTTTAGAGATGAGAATAAAAGAGTTTGGATGGGTTATGACCTGTTGATAATCAGATAGATAAAAAGCACTGAGGACAGGTAGAGCCTGTCTTCCTAAGTCCTTATTGGCATCTCCATCGTTCTCTCCACATTTTAATACTGCACTGCACATGTGTTCACATGTGGTTGTATGTGTGTGTGCATGCAAATGTGTGTGCCGAGGACTGGCAGGGGATTTGTTAGTTACAGTAGAGCTCTGTGCTGTCACTGATAAGGATTCTGTGTGGATGAGGGCAAATGATAAATGAAAGATCCCAGTGTCTGTAAGAAGCATTCTCTGACCCTCATGATAATCAAATCGCTGGCATCCTGATGTACTTTGAAATTGAATTTTATTTCATATGGTAGAGCCTCTACTCTCGAGTCTGTGAGTAAATGACTGAGGTTGTTTGTTTTTTTTTTAATTAAGTTTTTTGACATCCAAAAACATAAAATACAACAGGATTGCCCCTATGTGCGCTTGTGGAGCATAAGGCTGCTTGATGGCAGGACGATGGTCCAGGTGGACGTCGGAGGTCCCATTTATTTTACAGAATTCGTTATTGTCTCATCGCCTGTTGCTCCAAAGGTCCTTCCACTGTAAAGCTCATCATCACAGCACTAAACAGGCCTTTCCTCTATACAGAATCCCCTGGATTCTTCAAAACAGCCAGACTGTGGGTCCTGGCAACTGATATCCACAGCATTTCTGAAACTTTTTCTTCCATTGGCAGCTATGACCTCCAGGGCAAATTTGGCTTCTTGTTTTTCTGGGATTTTGAGCATCTCTTTTGCCACCTGAGTGTTACCAGGCAGCATGGAGCCTTTGTCTCAACCGGAGACAATGTCTGTAAACAGTGTAAAACATAGCAATGGAATTGTTTTTGTTTGAAAGTTACCTTGAAATAGTAAACTGACAAATAAGAGTGTGTGGGAAACGATAGCCATCTCATGTCACAGTTTCAGCGAAAAGAGACTGTTTGCATTTGCCACTTTTGCTGAACAAGGGTCTTTATAATGTGAGTGTGGGGATTTGCTTTGGGCCTCATTGTAGGAACTCGCCCTGTGGAGTGAAGGGCTTTGTTTTGAGCTTATTGGCTGGCCTGCCTGTAACCCGAGGCTCCACTGAGAAAACAACAGAGACAGGTTTTATGTTCCGTGTTAGTGATGATTTAGATTATGCTAAGGAATTTTTATACAGACATTAGTCATAGGAGACAAATTCAGATCAATGAAAGCATAAAAATGGCTTACTGGTTTCCCGTCACAAGATGCATTACAGGGAAGAGCTTCAGCACATGAAAAAAAGAACACACATGCACACATACAAAAGCCCAGGCAGCACTACTCGCATGTGCTCTTACAGGTGGCGATTGCCCTAGTTTTCTCTAAAACGTTGAATATTGTGTTTATTTTCATGCCATTGGATGTGAAACATTCAGATCCGCAGTGCTTTACGTTGTGCTCCTTGAAAATAGAATTGTAGATCATTGGGATTATAAACCTAAATTCGGTGTCAACTAATACTTTATTGTAATACTGTCTAATATTTGCAATATTTGTGATTGCTAGCATTTAAGTTTTCTGGTTTCCATGGGCCAGACATAGTTCTATATATACAAATCCATCACTCTATGGTGTGAGTATTATTATCGTCCCCATTTTCCCATTTGCATAAGGAAACTGAAACATACAGATTGGGAACAATTGGCTCAAGACCAAATAGATAACTAATGAGGCTGATATCCAAACTCCAATTCTGAATAATCGGGGAGCTTGCTCCCTGAGACATTATAGAAGGCGGCCCAGAGTGCCTTCCGAGTCATCAGAGAAAAGTGCAGTCAAGATAATTGTATTGTTAATGACCTAACGCAGTCTGTGTTTTTTGAATGGCAATCCATGTTGACTACTTAAATAAAAATCCTCTGTTAGCCAGAATGTTTATTAACCAGAAACTCCTATTTCTCTGTCGTGTTGAATAAGTGGACTTGAGGTATCCCAGATATCTTTGAAGTGGGGCCACTGGACACATTTTGAGTGTTGAGGGCTGTAGGAAGGTTATTATTCCTGAATAGCTGCATTTTAGAAAGTTTCTTGGTACTTATTTTCCACCATCAACAACAAAAATGTTCTGCAAATCAAATGGTCCCTTTCACTTAAGGTTCTATAAACTGAATATTTTTCTCTCCTCAAAATTCCTGTGTTGAAAGTTAATCCCCTACCCAGCCAGTGTTGCTCAGTGGCTGAGCATCGATCCATGAACCAAGGAGTTCTTAGCTGGATTCCCGGTCAGGGCACATGCCTGGATTGTGGGCTCAATCCCCAGTGTGGGGTGTACAGGAAGCAGCTGATCAATGATTCTCTCTCATCATTGATTGTTTCTATCTCTCCCTCTCCTTTCCTCTCTGAAATCAATAAAATCATATTTTAAAAACAAAAGAAAGCTAATCCCCAATATGATGGTATTTGGAGGTGAGGGTTTTGGGTGGAGCCCCCATGGGTGGAATTAGAACCCTCATTAAAGAGGCCCCAGAGAGGTTCCTTGCCCTTTTTACGATTTGAGGAAATAGCTATTTGTAAACAAGAAAATGGGCAGAAGGATTAGTATTACACTGTTAATTGTAACTAACTTCCATTTTCATGTATTATTTAAGTATTTAATTTTAATGTGAACTGTCTATATAGAATTTAGATTTCCAAATTGAAAACAAATCATATTTAAAATGTATTTTTTGTTATTGCCTTTTATTAAATCTATCTATCTATACAAAAGTATAAGACCTTTACAATGAAACTACCGGAATGATTGGTTGCTATGATGCACACTGACCACCAGGGGGCAGACGGTCAATGCAGGAGCTGCCCCAGCCTGCAGGCCCCGATTGCTGATGGGGCCTGCTGGCCAGCAGGCCCCCATCGGCCCGCTGCCTGCCTGCCATGTTGGCAGTTAGTCCCTCCCCCCGGCTGGCAGGCCCCGATCACTTGATCGGAGCCTGCTGGCCAACCTCCTGGTTCCTCCCCCTGGCCAGCAGGTCCCAATTGCCCAGTTGGGGCCGGGCCCCGGGCTGGGTCAGGGACAGGGAACTGGGGATGGGTGGTGACGGACATAGGTGACGAGGGAAGGGGGGGGGCAATTTGATCAGCCCTGATCACTGGCCAGGCCTGGGGACCCCACCTGTGCACGAATTTTGTGAACCGGGCCTCTAGATGGCAAATAAGATATTGATGCTCAGTTCTGGTATGCATTGCAAGAACCTGGATTTCCAGAGAGAGGGAAGAAGATAGGGAGGATAGCAGAAACAACCACAGTTCATGGGTAGAAATTCTATCTGATTCTAGTTTAAAATGAGGAAAAATAACTTTCTTTGGGTTCAGGGAGTGAGTGCAGTTGGGCCCTTGTTAGAGGAGGTGCATATTAGAAAAGGTGAGCCCAAGATTTAGGGCCATAACTCCCAAGAGGCAGAGATTGGTTATGTTTTATAATGCCTGTTATATGAAGGTTAGGCCATTAACATATTTGATTCCTTTTTATAACAATTAAAGTTGTTCAATGAGTTATGGTTTGTATGTGTATAATAAAGACTACATTTGCTGGCTTTATCATAATGATTACTTGAAATTGAGATTTGTGTTCAAGAAACTCATTTTATGGGAATTTTTTTTTTCTGGGGTATGGTGGAACATCTGTTCCATGAAGTGGTTGTACACTGATCGGGCCATGGATACTCAACTTTCTCTCTCTACCCTGGGAGAAGTTCGACTGAGCAGAGAGTAAATTTCAGCATTGTATCAGCCAATTAGATCAACTTTTCCCCTTATTTCTTGCCCTGTGTCACTGATAAATGAGTTGAATGAAAAAGACTAATACTTTACTCTCTATAAATCTTTGATTTAGCTATCAGTAAGTATGTGATGATTATACAATTAGAGGCAGTTTTCTCCTGTCCTTATGAGCCATTCCTTCTGCAAAATCAAGTCTCTATGTCATTAGAACACATGGTACATTATTTCTCTGTAATTGGCAGAGAACAGTTATAATTAAAATGAAAGCTCAGTGTCAAAGGAAGGGCATTATGCTAGTATCTATGTCTTGCAGGCTGATGGCCCTAGTTTTCCTGGGCCACCTACAAGGTGAGGCAGTGGTCCCACGCCCCAGGTTTTCCCAGTGAGGCAAGACAGCTGAGTGTTGTAAGTGACTTGTTCTTCTAGGACTTGGTGGTCGTTTGGGAGCTCTGGAGTCCAGGCCCATTGCTCAACTCACTGAACCATACAAGTACATCGCTTCCTCTAGGCTCCTTTAAGGGGTTTCCCATCCCAGAGCACGTTTTTATAATGGCTGATGGCGTGTTGTTGGTGATTAAAGCCCCCCATACACCTGTACTTTGAACCATCGGTGTCTACAAGGAGCAAGTTCCACAACTCCCCACACATCTTTTTTCTGCCAAATGTTATAAAGAAATTACTGGTTTCTGAAATTAAATAGTTCTATTTCTCCACGGCCAGAGCTCAAATTGTCCAAGGAGGGTGTGCAAAGAAGGGTAATCTCTCAAAGTAATCCCTCACGGGCAACCTCAGCCTTCGGAAGAGAAAAGGGAGTTACAGATTGGGTCTGAGAGAAACTCCTTTGAACAGAATATTTCTCTTGTTTCTGCCCTGATACCACCTATGCTGAGGCTGGCTGGGCTCTCAGCAGACTGGTGTTGGGCCTGTCTTGATGTCTTCTTTATTTCTGAAGCAACCCAAGGCAACTCCAGGTGTTAATTGAAAATATCTAGCTGTATCATTTTCCCTGTCTCTTGTCACCAAGGTGGGCTTCCTTTTTCTATGAAAAGAACTGCCATCACTGCTGTTGGGGAGGAAGAAAGCACAGAATGCTGTGCTTTAATGGATGAGTTCCGTCACCAAATGAGAGCCTGCAGTGCTCCCTTACACAGCACCAGTGGGCTCTCAGCAACACCCCTGCCCACTGGTGAAGTGATAAAACAGAAGATGAACATTAATTTTAAAAAGGGTTTTAAAAACATTATTCTTCCGTAAGTTATAAAAAAGTCAGAGTCACCTTTGCAAGCAACAGGAAACCTTTGGATGTGTTAAGCACTCTTCTTTCTGAAATCCTGTCTGTGTAAACTGAGCTTACCAACCGCTCCTTTGTGTCCGTGCCCCCTCTCCTGTGCCAGATGTCGCTTCTCCTCTGCATTCTGGTTTAACATGAAAGGACACCAGTGCTTTATTCTTGTTTAGAACCCAAAAGGCACCACCAGCTTCTGAGAATGGGCAAAATAAACCAGAGGAGAACAAATAACAATGATGCTATTTGTTCTTCCAGGTCTCTCTCAGATGTCTCTCCCCACAAAGTCTTCCCGGTCTCTTGGTTCTTAATCACTTTTACTCTGTGTTCTTACAGCATTTTTATTTAAGCTCCCCCAAGGTCAGTAGTACACCCTCTTTTGGATCCGAGAGAACTGTTCAGGTCTGGACTCTGACTCCATGGTAGATTATTGTGAGTCCCAAAGAGAGTAGCTAACACATATTAATAGGTCCTAGTGATGTGGCCTCAACAAGGATGATCTTACTTAATTATTATCTTGTAGGCCCAAGGAGGAGAGTCTGCTGTTGCATTTTATACATAAAGTGAAGAGATGGTGAGTAATTTGCTCAATTCAGAAGGGGAATAAGTGTTGGAACTGACATTGATAACCCAGAACCCACTCTGGTCAGCTGTAGTTGCCACTTGGCTCTTGATCAATAAATGTCCGAGAGTGTAGAGTTCTCAGCACTTAGCTGACCCCTTTCATTCCCTGCCCTGAGCTGTCATGTTAGTCTTTCAGCAAAGCCCAGAATGAGACGTTTCCTTGCTTCCCCTTGACTCCCAGTTAAAACCTCTTCCTTTTGCACTCTGTTCCAGCCACACTTCCCTTCTCTTTGTCCATGGAACCTGCCCGTTTGCTTTCTGTTGCCTGAGTGCTGTGTGCATACTGATCTCTCTGCCTGGAAACTTTCCCCCGATTCTTGGTCCATTGCTTCTTCTCCTTCAGATCTTAGCTGAAACGTCCTCAGGAAACCCCCCAGTAAAAGCCCCAGATTACCAGCTTTCACAGAACTATGAAATTTTCTCCTACAGAAGTTATTACTCCTTAGTATTCTGTCTTGTTTCAGGGCTCATCACTGTGTCCTCATCACCTATCACAGTGAATATATTAATGGAAGGAGATTTGACTTTGGGTGGTGGGCACACAAAGTAATGTACAGATGATGTGTCATAGAATTGTATACTTAAAACCTGTCTACTTTTAGTTCCCAGTGTCACCCCCCCCAAAAAAAATAAAAAGGACAATAAAAATAATAATATTGAATGCCAACTGTAATTGAAAATTAAATTTAGAAAAAAAGTTTCTTACAGTATGAGGACCTTTTAGTTGTATGCATGTGTGTGTGAACATATGTATGTTTAGTTTTCCACTTGCATCTTACCTGTTATGAAGCTTTCCACTTCCTGTCTCCCCTTTGTTTACCACATCCCATATCCTTCTGCGCCCATTTGGTTTTAAGGCATTTCAAAATAAATACTGTCTAAAGCAGAGTTCATCAAAGCTTGATGCATATCAAAGCAGCTAGGGAGCTTTTATATTTTTTTAGATAGGTCATCCTGCTCTTGAAACGGAGTATGTTTGGGGAAGTTCCCAGGTATTGGCATTTTTTATTCCCTAGTGGATTCTAAAGTGCAACTAGAATAGAGAACTACTGATTTGAATGGTGATTGACTCCATAGGGACTCTGTATAGAAATGCCCTTTGCAAATAGGTGTATGCATTTCATAAATGTAGGCAAGTTCGATGCCACAGGAGGTGAGCTTGTATGATTGAAGGAACTTGTGCAAACTCCTAGCAGTGATGGTAATAAACCAAAATCCTTTTGAGTCTCCAGGGTTTATGCTTACAGTATTTGTTTTTGGTTAATGGAACCTTTTTCGCTTCTGAATCATTTGATTTATCTTTTCGTTTGCCCTAGGCAGATTTTTGCAAGTATTTTCAATGAAATTGGTAGGCGGACTTTGTATTGTTTTCCAAGTGTGAGTTTCAAATATTGTAGCTCTTCAAAGTTGCAAGTCAATCTTCTTTTCAGTTGGCGTCACTTTTTCAACAGACTAAAAATGTTTTTCTGATTCAAGACAAAAATCACACAAATAGAAACAAATAAGTATTCATATTTGGCTCACTCTGCAGTTCACAGTCAAAGACCTACTCAACATTTCCCTGTCCAACTTCATGTACCTGTTGCAAAATGTGACCTGCATTTTAATTCTTTTTTAAGGAATAAAGATTTTAAAGGCTTCCAGTAATGGCAAAAAACCTGCTAAAAGCTGTTCTTATTTCAATATAATAAATTATAAGTGTGTAAAGTGGATTTCCCAGGAAGTATGCATTTTAAAATTTAAGTGGCCAGTACATATTTGGAAAGACTAATGCATCATTTCTCTGCAAGAGGAATCACAATGAATGAGTTTTAAGTAGAAGATCTTGGCTTGGGCCAGGGTTTCTTAAGCAGTAGAGTTCATGAATGAGGGGCTGTAATTGATGGGGGAAAAGCAATGGTTTTTGACTGTAGAACTTAATTTACACATAGGAAATGCCTTCCCAAGTTACAATATGTCACCGCCTCAGGATTTTTTTTTGCACCTAGAAAGTAGTTGATTTCCTGCTTTGTCCTGATTATGTCCTTAAAATAATAGACACTTGGCTTTCAGTAAAAAAGCCTTTGCTGTGACTTTTCTGAACTTAAATGAGAAAAAAGGATTATTTTGTGTAACTATTGATTTCAGGCCTTTTCCTATCACTGGTATTCTAAAAACAGTCTATTCTACCAGAGTATAATCCACAACATTCGATGGGGAAAAATTCTCATTTAAAAAATAACAGAAACAAACTCATGAGAGGCTAGAGCAGATTTGGGATTTCTATAATTCTGAAAAGTGTTCATGTGACTGTGGAAGCTGGAATTCAACTTAGGTCTTCGAATTATCTTTTAAGGAACTAAGATCTATTATCTATCTGCCATCTTTATATTATCTGCCTATTATCATCTATCTATCTATCTCATATATTTATATTTATACCTGCCACCTATGGAGTGCTCAGTGAATGGTACTTGAATCTGAAGATGCAGAGAACTAAGGTGCCTTGTTCTGGAGGATTTCAGTTTATGTCTGTTATCCAGGGTCATTACTCATGGCACCCCTTTTCTAAACATTCTGGGTAATTGATCATGTATACAATCACTTCCCTGAGAATCAGTTGAGTCCTACCTCTTGGGCTTGATCAATTGAGATTCATCTGTTTGGATGAATCTCAAAATTTGAAAATGATCCTTGATTTGGACTGAAATGTCATCTTCATGTCTGAGGTTATCCATGGATTCCCAGCTGCTGAGAAATGATAAATGAGTGTATCCTGTCACCTGCAGGCCTCCACAGGGGTGGGTCAGGACCAGAGTTATTGAACACTAATGACCTGGAAGAGCTGTGATAAGCAGCTTGCTAATGAAACTTGCAGGTGACAGTAAATGTGTAGGTGTTGGAAGCAACAATTGAAGCATGAATAAAAAGGAATGCAAGCCCAGGCAGCGTCTGGAAGAGAAAAATCAGGTTAGGGTGACTCTGTAAAGCAATTCTATCCAACATCAGTAGTTCATGAGACCAAGGCAGGGCAGGGCATATGACTTATGTCATTGAAATGCCTGTGGCAACAATTCACTTAGTCTCTGAAAAAGGGAGATGTTGGTGGCAAGACATAGGATCAGCATCATAAGAATTGGGTTCAAGTTCCAGCCCTTTCATGGATTAGCATGTTTTGAGCACCTCACCGATCTTTGAGATTCTTACTTCCTGTTGTAAATTTATGTTAATAATGTATCTGAAAATGCTTGGCTCAAACATGCAACTCAATACAAATTGGTTGAACCAGATTTTAAGAGAAGCATCATAACATCAAAACTCATTCTTTCTTCCATTACATCAAGGGTCCATGAGTCTCCAGTAGATGTACAAATGGGCTTCAAGGGATCCACAAAACCTGTGAGATAATATACCAAATATTTGGTGTGTGCCTGTGAGCATGGTGTGGTGCTTTTCTGGGGAAAATGTCTAAGGCTATCATGTATTTGATAAGGTGGTGGCAACTAGAAACACTGAGAACCTCTGCCCTGTACTGTGAGTTTCTTGTAAGTTCCCTTTTAGTACTCTAGCCACACATTGAGCTTTCTGTACCTTCACATGCCAAAGCAGCTCTCAGCTCGGGTCTGGGCAATTGCCATTACCTCTGCCAGCCCCCAGATATTTTCATTACTGGTAAAATTTCAGTGGTATTTTGGAAGTTCTAAAATATCACCCCATTTTTCAGGCACTCTCTGTTACCATGTACTATTTTGCTGTCCTCATAACACAAGGCTGGCTAAATTGTGCAATATTCTTGTTTATTATTTCTCTTTACTTGTGTGCTGCCACCATTAAACTACAGGCTCTTTGAGAATAATGGCCTTGCTTTTCTTGTTCATTGACATATGCCTAATGGGTAAAACAATATTTGATTTATATTAGGTGCTCAATGGTTATTTGTGGTGCGGAGGGAGGGTTGGAGGGAGGGAAGAAAGAAAGTGAGGAAGGGAAGAAGGAAGGAAGGAATTTCATTTCACATAGAACCTGCCACATCATGTAAATATATCTATAATAATAAAAGCATAATATGATAATTAGACTGGATGGCCAGACGGCCTTCCAGACAAAGCCTGGGCTGCAAGGGCCGAGGCAAGCCACAGTTGCGAGGGCCAAGCCCCTTGCACGAATTTCATGCATCGGGCCTCTAGTATGTATATATATATATATTTATATTTATATATATTTTTATTGGTTTCAGAGAGGAAGGAGAAGGAGAGAGAGATAGAAACATCAATGACGAGAGAGAATCATTGATTGGCTGCCTCCTGCACACCCCACACTGTGAATCGAGCCTGCAACCTGTGTATATGTCCTGACTGGGAATCGAACCATGACTTCCTGGTTCATAAGTTGACACTCAATGACTGAGCCATGCCAGCCGGGCTATATTAAATGATTTAATGGATGAAAGATTGAAAGAGTAAATGAATGAATAAGTATGACCCACAGAGATCATTGTAAGGATGTGGAGGGATGGATGATACCTGAGCAATGGGAAAATCCATCCTGCTCTTCTTTGCACTATGGAGAGTTTGCTGTCTAGCCTGCAAAACCTTTTACATTATCCTGAGTAGCTCCTGGCTGTGCTTTTGGTTCTAAAAAGAACATCCCCAGTCACCTTTGCTCAAGATTGTAAGAATGGACTGAACTATCCATTGATCCATTCCATGGATAAACAGGAGAGGAGCTTTGGTTCAACTGCTGACAAGATGAACTCTCACAGATGAAATTCACTCCAGAATCCAGTTTTGCAGAGAGCTTCCACTGAAAGCTTTTTGTGCCCACTTTTATTTAGCAGGACTAGAAGTTTCCAGAAATACAGCTTAAATGGAGTGGCAGTTTTATCACCACAGTTTCTATTGAACTGCTCTACAATCAAAATACATCCTTCAGAATCAGAAAGCAATGTCTTCGATGCTTCTCCTCGTAGGAACCAACCTCTTCTGATTGTGGGAAAGGAATTTTCCGTATGGCTGAAGCCCACACTCCAGTTCTTACTTGTTTCAAATCTCACATCTGATTTTCTCTGTCAGGGTTTAAAAGTGACCATTTTCTCTGAAAGCCTGTCAGTCCTGGATAGAGAGTTGCAGAATGAAAGAAAATATCTGACCTTTATATGTAAACATCAGCTATCAAGGATTCAGAAAGATGAACTAACTAACTAACAAATGTATTTGTTTGGGCTAAATCTCTTCCTGAGGCTAGTTTTTAAAATGTAAGCTTTCTGGTTGGTTAGATCTCTTCTTACAGGATCATTTGTTAATGAACCAGGTTCCTTGGAACTCTCGGATAATGAAATTGGGTTTGTTGTACTTATGGAACAACAAACCCAATTTCATATACTAAGCCCTTATTAAAAGGGCTTCAAGCCAAAATCATAAGCTGAGGCATATTGCATTTCCTTCCTTCCTTCTTTCTTTCTTTCTTTCTTTCTTTCTTTCTTTCTTTCTTTCTTTCTTTCTTTCTTTCTTATTGATTTCAGAGAGAGGAAGGGAGAGGGAGAGAAAGATAGAAACATCATTGATCAGAGAGAATCATTGATCTGCCTGCTGCATGCCCCCTACTGGGGATGGAGCCTGCAACCCCGGTATGTGTACTAAGTGGGAATTGAACCATGATCTCCCTGTTCATGGGTCAGTGCTCAACCATTGACCCACACTGACTGGGCGCATATTTGCATTTCTTGTCTGATTATTCTTTCTTCATACAAGCCATTAGCTAGAGTTGGAATTTTATCAGCATCCTATAGATGCTAAAAGTGGGGGGGAATTCCTAAATATCCAGATTTAAGTTTAGATTCTTGCAATTTTTAAATGCATAATTAACCGTAATGTTTGACATGTTATCCTCTTGACAGAATCTGACTGGGAGCATCTGGTGTTATTTAGCCAAGAGCCTAGTTCTGTTCTCCCAGTACAAAAGGGTTCTGATTAATTAGTCATTGCCCCAACCTGAATAATACATTAAAAATAAACTTCAATGCTTAGTAAAAAAAAAAAAAAAAAAAAGCGGGGGGGAAGATTTCTTATGTTATAAAAGATGGAGTTTCCTATTAATAGAAGAAATGTAGAAATGAGTATGTTTTAGCACTAACACCAGAGGTCCAAAGCCAGAAGTGAAATAATGGGCAGGTACCCTTCTTAAATGGCTGAATTTAGGATTCAACTTCCTCTTGCCTTCAGTGCCTTCGTCTCATACCCTATACATCCTGTTGCCACTGGCTCTGTGTGCCGAGAAGGACTCAAGGAGAGGACATTTCAGCGTGAGTCCAGATTGTAAATTCTGTGCGAAGGTTGTTTCATCCCCTTGTGCACCCAGGGCCCAGCGGAGTCCCTGACATCAATAGATACTAGTAGGTATTTGTTCTCTTCACTAATGGGAATCCCTTTGCTGTGTCCATCAGTGACATCACAGGCTTCCAGGCTGTCATTGCCCTCTTCTTAGGAAAGGCTAGAAGTTGGTGTAGTTTATCATTTCACCTGATTTTCTCTATATGATTGTGGGTCTGTGACCTCCAGCTGTTATACCCACAGGCTTCTAAAATGCCTAGTGCATGATCTTCATTGAATTAAATAAGATAATCACCTGTTTATGATTTGTGTTGCCTTTTAAAAACATTTTAAAAATAAATTTTTATTGATTTCAGAGATTGGAAGGGAGATCGAGAGCAGGATAGAAACATCAGTGAGGGGAGAGAATCATCAATTAGCTGCCTCCTGCATGCCCCCCACTGGAGATTGAGCCCACAAGCTGGGTATGTGCCCTGATCGGGAATGGAAATGGTTCAAAGGTCGATGCTCAATCCACTGAGCTACATCAGCTGGGCCTATGTTGCCTTTTCTTTCTTAGAATCCTTAACAACATATATTGTCAAACACAAAGTCCCTGTGACTATCATTACTGTGATCTTGTGTGGTTTTGTCAAAACTCCTCTTGTATAAAAGCCGTGGCTCTGTTTGCTGGTATGTCCTGTCCATGGCTTTTCCTTTAGGTCAAAACAGGTGACTTTTCTCTTTCATCCAAGAGAATTCTGTCACCTACAATCTGAATGAGTGTGAAAAGCTGCACTTAACTATCATAGAGGTGATAACTCAACTCTGAAGATCATGAGACATTTTTCATCTTCACATAAAATATTTATTCGTAAGTATCAGTTATTCATTCATTCGTTCATTCATTCATTCATTCATTCATTCAAAAATATTCAGTCTGCACCTATTACATCCCATACAGGTCATAGGCACTGGAGGTATAGCAGGAATAAAACGACAGGTTCCTGCTTTCATGGATCTTACATCCTAGTTGAAAAAACGAACTAACCAAAGAATGTTGGGTATCCTATTTTAAGTGGTGTTAAGTACTATAAAGAGAAAAGTAAGGCAGAGTAAGTGGGAAGACAATGAGATGATATGCTAACGTTATTTGTGTTTTACTAAGAAGCTTATAGGCATTACTGAGCACCAATTATATGCAATGCTTTGTGCTAAAAACCCGTTCCCTGTAATGTACTTTCAGCTTAATGATGGAGACAGGGAATGCATAAAAATAGCTAAAACATAATGTTGAAAATAATGGAGCCAATAAGAGAGCTACAGAACTGTGTCAACGGGCTTTGGAAAAGAGAAAGGGCCCGGCGGGTAGCAGCACTCCCAGAACAGGAAGGCCTCCCGGAACAGGAAGGCCTCCCGGAACAGGAAGGCCTCCCGGAACAGGAAGGCCTCCCGGAACAGGAAGGCCTCCCGGAACAGGAAGGCCTCCTGGAACAGGAAGATGGGCCCCGGTGAGGATGGCTGCATTCACAGGGCAAAGCCTGAGCAAGGATATGAAGCTGGCAACATTTGGCAACGATTGCACTGAAGTAACTCATGGTCTGTACATTTTGGCTATAGTGCAGTGGATTCTATTGAGAGAACCTTGTAAAGGTTGCTTGTAACCAAATTCTGAAGGGCTTTGAGTGCCTAAGGGATAAATTTGAATACAAGAGCCACAATATATATAATTTAAACAATTTTCTTCTGATTATCAGAATAGTAAGTTTTCATTATGTAAAATGCAGGCAGTTTCTAACAATAAAGTTTCGGGATGTAAGGTGAGTTCATCAGAGCCATAGAAATCAAATAGTCACCTGTCTGTGATGTATAGACAGTCTTATAGTGCAAAGGGTTACCAAACATGTCAGTTTACTGATGTCACCCAAGGTAGTTTTTTCTTTAATTGCTTGTTCTGCTGACATCTGGGTTCCATCTAAAATAAAATGGAATGGCCTGATGGGCCTTTTCTAGAAACCTTATGAAATCCATCTATATTGACTCCATCATTGTTTAAGGACTACTTGAGATAGCCCAAGACTTCTTTGTTTATGCTCTTTCTTGCACCTTCTACTCTAAGTGATTGTTGTAGTGGGTCCTCCGTGGGAGACTGGTCTTAATGAAAAATTGCATTATCTGGATGGATTTTAAATCCTAGCAGTTAACAGGAGTTTATTAACTGATCCCTTCTCTGGAATCAAAGTTCTTCCTCTTCTCAGACTCTTTGCTTCCTGTTGAAATAGATATTTCACACACATGAGACACATGTCAATGCCCAATTGAAAAGAGGTTTCAATCCTTTTGCATTTTCTCATCCTTTCTTTCTGGGCTTCATGTTGACTTTATGGGCTCTTTTACTTTGCCTTGGGGACCTCTTTGTAAAAGTATATTGAAATTGCATTGTATGACTGCACTGGTATAAAGACAAATATATATTGTTATTTATTTAAACATTTTCTTTTAGCTAAAGTTTATTTTCCCCCTCCTGATTTTAAAGTAAAACATTGCCCTCATTCCCTAAAACTGATATAAGCCTTAAGAACTCTGCGAGCTGTGCCTGACGGGTAGGTTGGTTTTTCTTCCTTTCTGTGGAGAACTGATGATAAGCTGAATTGAAAACCAGTATGCATGGCTGGGTCCAATGTTGTTCAGGCCCCGTAAGACTCTACAAATACGGACTTCAAGTCAGATATTGCATGCTTTGAATATACCTCCCAGTCATACACTAGGAACATAGGAAAGGTCACTTACTTTACTGACCTTTTCATTCTGGTCAGCAGTGGCAGCTGCAGTCTCCTCTTTGCAGTGAACTTGGGCAAGATAATGGGCCTCAGAGTACTTACGTGAGAACCATAGTTAACTGGGCCCCTTTCCATGGAATTTCATTTTCCTAAGTCTGGTTTAGTGCAATTAGGTATTTTGGATCAGAATTTCAGGGTTTGAGGCATATAACTCTCATGCACATTTAAGCTTGTAGCTAGTGTCACAAAACAAAAATCTCCTCTCATACTCCTCCATTGTAGGATAAAGTCCGTCGCTTTAACCTGCTATCAACTGTCCTTCATAATATGGCCCCACTCCCCTCAAAGTCTGGCATCTGGTTCTGTAGCCATGCTGAGGTGCCTGAAGTCCCTCACATCCTCAGTCTTCTCTCTCGGCCTAACATCCCCTCTTTCACAGGCCTGTCAGTTTCATGCATTCCTAAACTTTCATACCAAATGACATCCCTTTCTGAAGCTTGTGTGGACCCCTTGGTATAAAATTGGCCCCGGTCTCCTTTGTGCCGCATACCTGATATACTATCTATGAGAAATTTGCATTTGTTTAGTTGCGACTTTTCCCTTATAACTTAGAATACTTGTTTGTTTGTGTTTTTTTTTTAAAGCAGGGCCTATTCTTATTTGTTTGTTTTATAAATTATGATGCTCATTTCTTAAAGGCAAAATACATTTCTTATTTTAGCTTTTTGTATACTTGTGTATGAATATGTGTATGTGTGTAAGTTTGTTTGCTTGTTTATTTATGTTTGTTTACATTTTTAATCCTTGAGGCTAAACAAAGCATCTAGCTAATGTTAGACATGCAGGGTAAGTTATTTTTATTTCTTTATCTTTCTCCCTTTCTCCTTCTCCTTCTCCTTCTCCTTCTCCTTCTCCTTCTCCTTCTCCTTCTCTTCCTCCTCTATTCCTTCTCCTCCCCCCCCCCCCCCGCATGGATTTGTTAGGTAAAATTGAGATTTAGAAGCAAGGTGAAAATCACCTGAAAATGTTGAAGGCAAATAGTTAAAAATGAAAGATCTCCTGGCTTCATCACAGGTCTTCTATTTATTTTTTTCAGCAAGAGGGAGAAGAGAACTAGAAAGGAACCAGCATTGACTGTTGTAGGTGGTTGGATGCTGCTGTGAGCAAGGGTGGGGAAGCTGATGTGGGAAAGGTGTGAGTGCTTTTTGGGAGAATATAAAATTGAATAAGCTACATAATTTCTACTTTTATGGAGCTCCTAAAACTCATTGTCTAATGCAGACAATATTATCAAAGACCCAGAGACAAATGAGTAGGGCTTTTGGAGGAACAATTTAGTTCAATTCATTGAGTATTTATTGAACCACACAATGACAGAGATATTCCCTCATAGACGTTTTTAGTCTGGTAGGTAAACAGACATTAAACATCAAATCCTACAATTAAAAATGTAACTGACAACTCTGGTAAGCTTTATAGGCAGTTTCCTATGGAAGGGGCCGGCCAAAGAGGGGTGGTGATGAAACATGAGGTGAAGGGTTAATTAAGATAGGGCCAGATTTGGGCAGTGAGAAGGATGGCTTGAAGACTATGATAACTTAGAACATTTTAAAGCAAGGGAGGAAATAGACACTTAGCAACTGTCTGGGCATGGAAGGAAGGGAAAACCCCACCACACACTAAAAAGAGTCATTAAATTGTTAATAATTTTAAAGAAAATCAGAAATACTGTTGCTTTATGTGTTTGGAGAGCTCTTCTTCCTATAAACTCAGTGCAGCTATTTTCTGTTTCCCTTATGCCTCATGGAAAGAGCATCATTTTACCCAGCAAGGGAGAACATGAACCATTCAAATGGCAAAATCAATGTTATGAGACTTACTTTCCAATATAAGACCCACAGGTTGAAAAAAACCTGTGATAGAAAGGACCTATTACAGAACGCATTCCTAATTCCTGCCCCCTGAAGACAGACATAAAGGATTTTTCCTTCTTCTTAGATGCTTTTCTGCTCTTAGCCTAGACTAGATTTTAATAACTGTGGATCGAGAGGTTTCAGTATTTTCCTGGAAATGTTTTCTGGCTATCAAATCGCCTTGACTTGGAGTATTCATTTTCTTTTTCTTCTCCTGGAAAATGTTTTTGTTTGTTTGTTTGTTTAATATAATTCTATATTCAAAGGGTGACAGAAAATAAAGAGGAATGAATGAGAAGCCTTGGGTACCATAGGTCGGAAAGTCTAGCTGAAGTATTTTAACAAGTAGATTTTATTTTGGGAGAGCTGAAGAATCTCTTAACGTGGCATTCAGTTCGTGCCCCCCACAGCAGCATTGGTGTTTAGTGGCCAGTCATCATTCCCCACTGGGAAAATGTAAGTCGGAGCTAAACTAGGGATTTCCCATACACAGCGTGAGAGCTGCAACTCTGCCTTCCCGTGCCAACTGCAGATACTGTGGCTCTGTCCCAGTGCATTCACACAGTCCTGGGATGGCCTGGAAAAGGTGAAGGGACTGAGAAGTGCAGGTTGGTAGTTACAAACTAGTCACAGGATGTAAAGTACAGCATAGGAAATACAGTCAACAGTATTGTCATAACGACGTGTGGTGCCAGGTGAGTACTGGAAATATCTGGGGGATCACTTTGTAAAGTATATGACTATATAATCATTGTGCTGTACACTTGAAGGTAATACAAAATAATATTGAATGTAAACTGTAATTGAAAAGAAAAAGAATTTACTAGCAACGCGTTTGAATTAGCATAAGAGAGAAAATTCATTTGCCAGCTTTATTCTATATCATATTCAAGTTTCTTTATAATTGCAGAGTAAGTGAATCTTCTTCAGGTCTTTGTCTTTAGAATTTGCTAAATTGCAGGCCCCTTCCTACCAGCTTAGATTCATTCATTATTATTATTCCTGTTCACAGTTCTTGTTTCTGTTGAGCTACTGGAGGATTTTTCCCAGAACAAGGCCAGAAAGGATTACAGTAGACCCAAAGACAGTGAAATCTACAGGCCCAAGTTCTAAATCACATCAGGTGATCTGGGGCTGTCTGGTTTGTTTGGACTTTTTATTTAGTGTGGTTGTTAAAGCATAATTACAAGGATGTACTTAAGATTTTTGCTGTACTTTGGGGTTAGTAGCAATGTGAAATTTTGAAGACTTTCATCTCTTTGCTTGAGAGGGTGCATTCTAAGGTTAATGAATCTTTATTATGGACTCAGATTTGAAACTGGAACAATGATTTTAATTTTTTAAAGCTTTACATTTTTATGTTGGTTATATACCTCAGTTGGTTATATACCAAAAGGTTGCAGGTTTGATTCCCCATTTAAGGTGCATATAGGAGGCAACCAGTCAATATTTTTCTCTTACATCGATGTTTCTCTCTCTCTTTCTCCCTTCCTCTTTCACTAAAGTCAGTGAACATGTCCTCAGATGAGGAGTAAAAAAAAAAAAAGTAACTTAAATTCTCATGATTGGTAAAATTGTTAAATAATCAATATTTTATTTGTACAGTGTAAACCATGCAACAGCTGAATGAATTGAATCTATATATATATATATATATATATATATATATATATATTGACACAAAAATATCTGCAGTATGTATCATTATGTGATAGAAAAAAAAAAGCACATTCAGAACAGATGTGTAGTATGATATAATTTGTATTCAGGGAGAAAAAACTAAAATACATATATTCTTACATGGCAACTTCTCCAAGAGAGCACATGGCCCTATCTAATGCAATGAGAGGCAGCCACAGATTCTAGTTAAGGCCATTGGAAAAAAGGGTCTCTCCATCTGCTGTAGGTGAAGCATTTCATGACTGTTGACTATCGCTGTCACCTTCTGAAAGAGCTTGGACAAGAAGGACACCTGTTTCGAGAAACGTGGGATGAAAGCTGGGAAGGGAAATTTCTTTCTTTTTTAAAAAATATATTTTATTGATTTTTTACAGAGAGGAAGGGAGAGAGATAGTTAGAAACATCGATGGGAGAGAAACATCGATCAGCTGCCTCCTGCACACCTCCTACTGGGGATGTGCCCGCAACCAAGGTACATGCCCTTGACTGGAATCAAACCTGGGACCTTTCAGTCCGCAGGCCAACACTCTATCCACTGAGCCAAACCGGTTAGAGCGGAAAGGAGATTTCTGATGACTGAAAGCACCAGGACCAGGGGGTCTGCAGCCAGGGCTCTGCCTTGACACTGAAGTTATAGGAACAGTAATCCCCCGCTGGTATGAAGTCAGTTTGAGTCCCATTTTTCACTTGCAGATGAAATAAACTCAGACTCCCAGCTCATTTCTCCTTCCTTTACACCAATGACTTTTAGATATTTTAGCCCTACATTCAAATATAATTTTTTTTCCATAAAAGCCCAACATAGAAACCCAGCTCTGCAGTGAAAAGTGAGGCGAGAAGACATCACAGACCTCACAACCGCAAGCCAGCTGGGCTGGGACCAATGATCCTTTGGTGGTGTTTACCTCAAAGGGATGTTATCAGAATTGGATTAGTTGTGTATAAGAATAACACTATAATATTCAGTATTTTGAGAATTGCACCAAGTTTCCCTGTGATTTTGTGTGGAAATGATTTTATCTGAGAAAGACATTGGGTTTTCCTCTACTCCCACAGCTCATTTAGAAAATATGCCAATATTTATTCAAGCCTCTTTGGATCCAGAGGCCAGATAGAAATGCAAACATATTGTGGTTGCTTAATTCTTATTGAGCTCCCACCAGTGCTGTGTGTGACCTTGAAACTAGCACAGGGACCTCTCCATCCTCTCTAGGAGCATCATTTATTTAGTTCCTAATTTAAAACATGCATGACCAGATAGAAAACCAGCAAAAATGGAGCCTTCTCCTTAAATGGAACCATGAATAATAAAGGAGGGTGATTCCAGTGCCACATTAAATATTTTAGAGCTTGACATTTTCTTAACCAAGAGATTCCCTTTACCCAGATGAGAGTTGGGTGATGTGAGTGTAGATATTTCAACAGGGAATGTTTAGGAGGACACGCTATCTAAGGAGGTCCCGAATCTTAGATCTGAAACTACGGCTGATTCTGACATCTATCATTCTCACTCCTGTTGAAATCACCATTATGAACAGTTCGTGTAGAACCAGGTCAGAGGGATACAATGAATCTATGGGGCCAAGCAACCTAAATAGCTTGATGAGGTCACCTACAGGTGTGGTGGGCCAGAGAATTTCAGTTCACTTATACTAGTATATCTATCAGTAACTCCCTCCTCAATATACCATGCATGTGTATATACAGTATGTATGTGCAAACAAGAAATATGCTAACACTGGTTCAAGTTCCTTTTTTGTCCCTCACCGATGCACTCTCTAACTTTTGTCTAAAATAAAAGGACCTAAGACTCAGCATTTCTTACTACCAAAGTACTAAACATGTTTCCCTTCATCCTGGCAAAATATGTGCATGTAGGGCAGGCTTTAATGTCACTCTGTCCCTAGCAGGTATAACATGGCCCATTATAAACATGTGGGCGCAGGAATCACTGTCTGGGTTCAAATCCTGGTTTGGCCACTTACTATAAATATGACCTCCAGATATGAAATGCCGATAAGAACTGTGTTGATTTCATAGGACGTTTATGAGGATTAAGTGAGACCATCCAGGTAGAGCTCTAGGAGGGTCAGAAATCTCGCATTGTTATTCTTTTAACAACCAGTCTGTTCTAAATCACATTAGAGAGTTAATGATCCTCAAGTGGCAATGCCTTTTAATGGAGATATGAGATTTACCTTTGACAGGCAAAAACAAGTGAAAGGAGGAAAAGCCCAAATTATAGGTGATGTTTGCAGTCAATCATTGAGCCCTGTGCCATCCTCTGTGGAAAACCTCACGGGCAATGGAGCCCCAGATGACTAAACGTCATGCAGAGTATCACAGTTAACTTTGAATCTGCTACTAATGATAAATATGAGGTATTCACTTCATTCTTCATGGTTCTGCTCGTATGATGTTGACTGAATGGTAGGGCTCTAGGTCCCTGGGATCAGTGGAAGGTACTTTTTGTTATCAATGGGAAGAGTCTTTCTGGGCGGGAAGCAGAACCCCTGATCTCCCGGTGCTTTTCCCACAAAGAGTAGCCCTGCCTAACGTTGTGTGTGAAGATTTTATTTTTGGAAGCATTCACTGAAGCAGGGTACTCTAAGATGCCTTACAGTAATCCTGGGACAGAGTCTAAGTCTCCACGTCTGTAAAGCTGTCGAAAACCTGGAGTTCCTACGCAGCCATGTCTTCCATCCTTGTGGAGATGGTTTTGGAATAAAAAATGTGGTAATCAATATCCGAAGCTTTTTTTTGATATTACAAATTCCCAACCGAAATTGTACCTATATCGACGTGTTCTTCATTATGTAGAACAGCTGAATCATTCAGCCTCTGGCTGATACTCCTTCAACACCATGAGGATTACATTGATTACATCAAAGTGATTCGAGGTCAGGTTAGCGTTTTTATATATTTAATTAATAACAGTGGGTAAAGAGCTAACTCACTATATATTAAAAAGAAGAAAGAGTAAAATCTGGTGTTTCTGGAAGGAAATGGTGAAAGAAGTTCTGGTAGGAAAAAAAAAAAAAGGATGGGCGTCAATGTCCTATCTGCCCATCTCCCTGGGAGAGACGGGTATGTTTTCCATCCTTCAGGTTCTGGATGGAGCTGGGGAGATGCTCTGTTTTCTCTGTTAGACTCGCTAGTGCTGTTTGAAAGTGAAGTATACATTGAAGGAAAGGGAGCACGCTCACAATTGCCTCTCACCAACACTTCCTCCAACAGCCTCTGTGCTCCTCACTCTCTACTCTTCTCTGATGCTAGAAACACGGCCAAGTTATTGACTCAACAGCCTTGAGCTTCCTCCCTCCCCTCCCACCATTTCTATTTATGAGATCTTCTTTACTGCACATCCAAGACTAAGCCAGGGTGCTTCCAGATGTGACAAAGAAATGCTTTTCCTGTTAAAGTGGTCTGCCTGCCTTCCTTCTCACCAAGCTGTTGTGAAAATCTCTTTCCAAATGTGTTTATGAAGCTGATTAACAGTTTCCCCAGCCCACAACCAGTGAACTGGGGGATTAACTGACTTAAAATTGTATCTCACTTCTCTCCAAGCATCGGGAGTGATTAGTGTACCACCTGCAGCTGCCTTCCCTTACTGGGTCTTTCATTATCTGGGAGGCTCACCAGCTCCAGGCGCCCTAACTCCCCGGGGCTGAAAAGTTCTCTTGGAAGCAGAAAGCCCACTTGCGTTGTAGACAAAAGAACTGGGAAAATAAGGGAGTGGGGTGAGGATTTAAGAAAAGTAGCAAAAACTTGGTAAACCTTCAGGAGGAAAAAATAACCAGCTAAACTCCTTTTATGTTGTTAATAGGAGTATTTCATGTCCCTTGCCTAGTTTTTCTGACTATGACATGAGAGATTCTCCACCTTATTGAATTGTTACATGATATTTACTAAGAGCTTCACATAGTTCCTGACACATAGAGGTTAGTGTGCACTTTGAGATAAGTCGGTGTTTTTATTCAGGGTCTTCATCATCACCTGTTGGCTATAGCGACCAGACATGTTGACCACATGTGCTGTGCCCCAGACAAGAATCAAACCCTTGCCCTTCTGTCCGTGGGACCTAGGCTCCATGGGAAATAAAAATGGGGGGAGAGATAGCACATTACATTGGTTGTTGGAATCATGCCTCCTTTAAAAAGGAAGAGGACCAGCTTCTTCTGCTAATAGGTTGTGGGGTGGACAGGTGTTGTGATCACGGGAAAAGTCCTTCCAGGGCTCAACTTCTTATTTCTGGATTGATGGCTGCAGCAGTGAAGGTGTGATGTCATGCTGAGTGAAGGGCTGTGGGGAAGGAGCCTTAAGTGATTAATCCAGCTCTGTGGTCATGTACCTTTGGCATTGGACACTGTGAGAAATGACCCAATTCACAAGACCCCTCTTTCCTAGAGACATTCCATATGTCTGTGGACAGAGGGGAGGTTCCCAGCAGGCTTGTTTAGGGTGACTCACCTCTCCTAACTTACAGCTGGTTGACGTCAACTTGATTTCCCCTCCCAGGAATCTCGAATTGACAGAGAGCAAGCGATAGGTTCTAGAACTGGTGGAAACAGAGTTCTGGGAAGGGCATTTGCCACCCAGCATGTAGACTGAGGAGCAGGAAAGGGGGAATATGCAAATTAGCAGAGAGAAATCAACCAAAGTTATGGACACGGAACATCATCCTGGTTTTTGTGTCTGTTTTCAGCCATGCCATGCATCTTTATGAAGGTATTAATGTTCCCTCTGTGTTCTCTTTCTTGCTTAAGCTGGTTCCAGCTGGTGTCTGTTAATTGGTGCAACCACAGGAGTCTTTACTAATGGATGCATGTCTGGGTGTCTTATATGTATTTATGTGTTCTGAGTGCAGCTTTGGGTAATGATGCCATTCAGAGTGCAATCCCTGAGAGTCTCAGTCCCACAGAGAAGCAGGGAGGCTCTGCTCTTGAGTCCGACCATCAAAAGGATGCCAATGATGCACTTGGCTATCCTTTCTCTCCATTGGCACCGCCGGATTGTGTATGTGTCTGAGATTCTGAATATGATAAAATAACATATGGGAAGACTAATACATCAGTTGGTCCAGATTTCTTACTTTGGAAAGCAGAAACACAGGGTCCCAGTGTGGAGATGTTGGGAAAGGGAACCGAAGGGAAGCAGTGAGGATTCTGAGTTCAGTGTGGAATACAGATCTGCTCTGAAGTGTCAGAGGGAAGCCCAGGCAGGACGGTCTGAAGCAGTGAAAAAAGGGCCTGAAAGCCAGGGCTAAATGTTGATTGGGCATCATTTATATTTGGGAGCTGTTAATGCAGAGTTCTTTCCAACCAACATAATAGAAACTGTTTTAAAAAGTGAGTCATTTTCAACAAGAATGGAAATAAAGTTATTCGAGGCAGTTTGCCAAATGCTGTTACTCTGTGCCTCCAGGCCCTAGGCATTGATTCCTAAAATGACTATGGATGTGATCAATTGCTTTCAGATTGCTAATTTGATGAGTATTATGGCCCATGGCTAGAAAAATTGCATTAGAAATATGGGAGAAAATCTGGCCGGTGTTAGAAAGGATCAGTGGAAAGCAACTTTTTAATGAAATCAAATGAGGTAGCCTAGCCATAAATGAAAGAAAAAATTATTGACATACCTAATAGTTCTCATGATCTCCAGTGATTTCAAGGGTTAGGAGAAGGAGAGTTTGTGTCAATATTTCAAACAGAAATATTTTGGGAAACTTCTGACTTTTGGCGTGATTTCAGCTTTTTAGAATCTGCTGCAGCATAGGTCATAATGCCCCCAGGTTAGCTCAGCTTTCTCATTGGGAAACAAACTAGTTTCTGGGCAAAGAACAGTTTGAGAAACAAAAATCAGTATTTGTATGCCTAATTGTTTCTCTAAGGACAGCAATGAGAGGGAAGAAATTCTGAGATTCAGGTGAATTGCACAAATATTGTAGACTAGGTGTCCCTATGTATATCTCCACATAGGGCCCTTGTCTCTCCTCCTATTGGTGTTTCTCCAGTTCCATTTTTGTGTTTGTGATTTTGTGACCTTTTTCTGTAGTTTTTCAATAGCCGTTCTTCCTTCTCTCTTATATTGTTTTTCCCCCTAATATCCATTTCCCTATATTTTAAAATCTTTTCAGTATAATGTAAAATATTTTACTCTTAAAATGATTATTGTATTAATTGGGAAAGTTTTGTTTCTGTTCAAAATTAGGTGGTTTTGGTCATGCATATACTTTCATCTTGACTTTTTACTATTCCTCAAAAAAAAAAAATCACTGAGTAATTAAAATCTGTGAAATTAGATTTTAAAAGCATCTTATGAATATATGTCTATACCTGTCAAATTTGTAATTTCTTTTTGTCTGCATAGCAGAGCTATAGGTGTGGAGAACTGAGACACAAAATGCAGGACAGAGGTTAAAGCACAGAGGGATTTCAAATAGTACAAATTCTGTATTTGGCTGGGTTCAATTACTTAATGTGACTTCAAGCAAGATATTTAATTTCATTTTTCTTACCTGCCCCCTAGAGGTAAATATAATACCTTCCTCACAGTATGAATAGAAGGTTGAAGTACTGTGTGATGTAGGTAGAGTTGTTAGCCCAGGTCTCTAGGCATTCTCAATAAATAATTGTCATTACTATTAATAGTGCTGTTAGGCTCATCTGAGGTCACCTGGTACTTGACCAATAAAAGAGATGTTCTTATGGCTAAAAGAAGCAACACAGAGTAACCACTCTTGATGCCTTTAAATTTTTCAAGTGACAAAATGTTTAAAAGAATATTAAAATCTGTCAGTTCTTCTGGATCTGCATACCCCTCCACAGCTCACCTCAGGAGAACTGTTATCCACTCCCTGCACTTCAAGCACACCTTCCTTCTATCAACCCTTCCAATTGCCTTGGTGTTCCCTCTTGCCTCAGAGATGTTACACAAGCTGTTTGCCAAGAATGCAGCTTATGCTTTTAGTATAGTAAGTCAAGATAGCTAATGGACCTACCTACCAACCTAGAACTTGGTGAAGAGTGGGGTAGAGACATATGTGTTTACATACATACGTCACAACTGCCTGCGCCTGTATTTGATTAATGTCTGTTTCCCAACCCTGAATTGTAATGTCTGTGAAATCAGGGCCTGATTTATTTTCCTCCTCCTATATCCTGAGTGCCTTTGACATGACACAAAATAATATTTTAATGTATATTTATTGGATTAATTGAATGATCTGTTGAGAATTTAGGCAATGGGTGTAAAATGGAAAGGCTCTCCTTTCAGCATTGGGGTTTGTTGGGAGTGAGTCAGCTAACAGATTTAGTATGTTCACTGCATACTGTGGTTTGGGGGAATTGCAGGAAGAGGAACATCAAGACTGATTTTTGCACTTGAATGCCTGAATGCTGTATGGTCAGGAGGCTGTGAGCTCCCCTGTGACAGGTAGATTTAGTGCAACTTTTTCTGACTAATGTGCTCCCAAATCTATAAACCCACCCTCCTGACTGCGGAAGGGAATATTGACCATAATGCAAATGCCTTTGTGGTGCTCTCCTAGAATTACAGAAAGATGCCAGTTTGTCAGTGAATGACCAAAACATCCTCATAAACACACACATAAAGTCAGACTTGCCTTTGGAAATTTGCTTTAATGAGGTATAACTATTGATTGAAATCCCATATGAGAGCATCTAGCACAGGGTCTGTATATCCTATGGGCTTAATACATATTAATCTTCTTTCCATTAGAGCGAAGTTAAGAGAATTATAGGGCTTCTTTTGGCTTCAGATCTTAAACTGGGCTGACTTCTTGATTTGTTATCGAGGAACTGTGAGGATTCTTTTCCTAACATCACAGCTCATTAGCAGAAAGGCTTTAGAGATCATCTAGTCCCACTGACTCATGTTAACGATGAGCAAAGAGAAGCCAAGAGAGGTTAAGTGACTTGGCAAAGGTCACACATCTGCTTCTTTGATTTAGAAGTAAATATATGTCATCTGTTATGCCCCCGCAGTGAAAAGAAGGGGAGAGAGCCGGACCAGTGTGGCTCAGTGGTTGAGCATTGACCCATGAATCAGGAGGTCACAGTTCAATTCCTGGTCAGGGCACATGCTCGGGTTGCAGGCTGATCCCCGGTAGGGAGTGTGCAGAAGGCAGCTGATCAGTGGTTCTCTCTCATCATTGATGTTTCTCTCTCTCCCTCTCCCTTCCTCTCTGAAATCAATAAAAACATGTCTTTAAAAGAAAGTTCTAGGAGAAAGCATGAAAATGTGCAAGGAATTGGGTGTTTTAAATATATTTTATTGATTTTTTACAGAGAGGAAGGGAGAGGGATAGAGAGTTAGAAACATCAATCAGCTGCCTCCTGCACACCCCCACTACTGCGGATGTGCCCGCAACCACAGTACATGCCCTTGACTGGAATGGAACCTGGGACCCTTCAGTCCGCGGGCCGACGCTCTATCCACTGAGCCCAACTGGTTAGGGCAGGAATTGGGTGTTTTTAAAAAAAGAAAGAAAATCAGGGGAGAAAAAATGTGGGTTGATTGGAGATGAGAACCTTGGAGGTACATCAGCAGATGTGGCACAGGGTTGCTAGAGTTCCTGCTCCAGTTTCTCATGGTTTGCTGGCTGTTCAGTTGGTGGGTTTCTATAACAGTGCTGAGCTGAATTATGCTGGGTTTCCTAAGGATTCAGTCACCGTAGGCAACCACAAACACAAACCAACTATTGCTAATCTCTCTCTGTCAAGAGGTTGGATTGCTTAACAATGGAGCCTTCCACTTAATGAACACCTGCTAAGTCCCAGGCAGTACAACCTTTACATTCATTAGGTCGTCTGAGTTATAGTAGTCACTGCAATTGCCTGTGACCAAGACTGATGTTACAGGTAAAGAAACTGAGGCTATAAGGAAATCAGCACATTGCTAAAATTAGAGGTAGGAATTGATGCAGATGGGAGTCAACCAGATCTATCTACATATGAACCACTTCCTGTTCCCTGTCTGCTATTTCAAATTAGGAAAGAATAGGAAATTCAACCTTTAAGGATAGTCTGATGAACATTTATGTACTGCTGCCTCCTGCTATATTTTAACCTAACCCTTGAAATTCCTTTTGAACTGAGTGGTTTTACCAGGTAGTAAATAATACAGTGACCCCTCATTCCATCTGGCAGGAGTCAATTGATCTAGAAAGCACCTACTTCCCCATCATTAACTGATTAAATTGGCTTAACTTGTGAGAGATAAAATTTTTAAAAAGTATAAGTCAAGCAGATTAAACCCCAACTTCGTGTTTTCTTCGGTAAAATAACCATCACCTTAGTCACCGAAACTCATTTATTCATTCTTTTATTCACTCACCAAACATCGTTTGAGAAGTTATTTTGTACCAGACATTGGGGGGAGGGAAAATGCAAGGCAATAGACAGATCTCTGCTCCTGCCATCGGGGCGTTAACATTGTCACTGGGGATGACGGGCAGGCCGACAGATAATTGAGATGCAGTGGTATGGGTACTTTGACAGAAATCCATTTGGGCCTGTGGGTTGTGTTCGGGTCTCAGGGAATTCTGTATATAGGGACCTGCCAGAGGAATGGCGATGGGTACCTTTCCCTGCAGCAGCCGGTGATTAAAACTCCAGCAGTGCCCTTGCCAATCCTGCTGATGAATCCTGCTGATGAATCAGGCGGATGCACCGCGTGGCTCTGTGTTGTCCTTGAGGGAAGGTGTCATGCAGCTGCTCGGGGCTGAGGGTGATGGTTTATGACTTCAGCACGTGAAGTCCCATCACACAGCAGGTTCCCTGGAGGTGGGGATCATACGGGACAAATAGTGCTTAGTCGGTGATAATGTCACGCAGCCACGCTGAGTTACATGGATTGCCAGGTTCCTGCAGCTGAAAAACTCCTGGCTGATTAATCCCTACACCATGTAAATAGAGGCAATGTCAAGGAGGTCGTAAGTGAGAAAATGGATGCTTGGATGGGGACATTAGTGAGGAATAGAGAACTACCATCACCTTTCTCATCCCTCAGTCGGCCTCTGACAACATCATTATCAAGGAGAGGAGGCACATCGCTCACCCAGATCCGGCAGGCTTTCGAACCTTCCTTCCGCATCCCCAGCCCTTTTTTAAACAGTACATATTTTACAAATCATGTGACCCAGCTTTCTCTGGCTTGTCATGCCTTCAGGGAGGTGTTACAGGACCACCTCAGTATAAGAAAATCGGATAGTCAGGCACTGACATGAGGTATTACTTTTGTCAAAGGACTCATTAGAGGGCTCCTTTAAGAGATGCTTTCACATCTGACTCATTAGAAGTTTAATCGCATGCATAAGCTGGATTTCAGGTTTGCTGACTCTCAGCTTCCCCATTGGTTTATACCTGGAGACATACAGGTCCACGCACATCAATTTGGTAACTTGACTGCCAATGTGAAGGGTCATGGGAAGATGTCACATCTCACGGGGCACCATCTCCCAGGCTCATTTTTTGTGGGTCTCTTGCCTCTCTCTTCTTCTCTCTCTCTCTCTCTCTCTCTCTCTCTCTCTCTCTCTCTCTCTCGTTCTCTCTCTCTCTGAAAAACAAAACAAAACACTGTTTTAGGAGTAGCCTCTGCTTCAAGCTTTAATCAACACATCCACATAAATCCATTGCTCTATTCAACTGAAGAAATTTCTGTTGTTAAAGAAATTCAGGTTAATGAATACATTCTTCTTCATCTCATTAAACCTTTGAGAAACATTCCAGTATATAAATGAAGTTTCACTCAAACCATCTGAAAGTCCGTGGAGATCTGGAGTCATGTATCCCTTTCAGGGTTGCTCCAGACTCCCTCCTAATGTCCTGGCCACACTCCGGTGTTTGCCAGTGGTGGATTTTTAGGTTGGGAATCATGGGGTCCTGAGTGGGAGAGAGAAGAACTTTAAGTTTGTGAAGACCAGCTGATGTAACTCTCAAGGCTGACATTCAATTGACCTTCTTGAACCTTCTCAGGGCTTATCTCTTCATGCCAGGATTATTTCAGCAATCCCTTCACTGGTCCTCCCACTTCTAGGCTTTGGCTCTTGCTTACTGCTGTTGTCAGATACACCTTCCTGAAGAGCTGTTTTTATCCCATCAAAGGCCCCTGGGGCTTCCTACTGCCTGTGGAATTAAGTTCCAGCTCTTCAGTCTGACACCTGGGGTCCTTCAGAAATTAACCTTCCTCTGACCAAATTTATCTTCCTTCAATGTGCCTGATTTTTACATTCCCCTTGGAGTACTCTTGAGACACAGAAATGAACCATTTTGTCATATGCTGTAATCATTTGGGTTTGTTTGTGGTCTTGTTTCCAGTATATCTGATTTTCTTTATCTTCTCTACATTTAAATATACAAGACATTATAAAACTAGATACTATCGCGCCTCTCTCGCCAAATAGCTTAGAATAGTTCATATCATGGTGAGGCTTGTGTTGTAATTTGAGTCACCTGATTCAATAAGGAGCATCATCCTCAAAAGCGCCCTGATATTACAAATCTTTCTACAAGTTTTAGCCACACATCTGGGGTCTGCTTGAACCTTCTAGAACTGTGTATACCCCAGCTGGCATTTCGTGGGTTTGATCCCCTCTGTTAGACCGATATTGCCATGCTGATAGTTCTAAATGTGCCACACCAGCACAGCCAAGGGTCCGGTGAGCCTGAGGGAGGGCTGGCGAAGGATGAAGAAAAGACAAAGAGAATAATTCTGTGCATGACTGAGACCACAGAACAGATCCAGACTGCAACCTGATGCTTTATTTTATAGTCAGAGGTAAATAAGGTAATTTACAATGTTCTTGTAAGTTTCACTTGTTTTTGGCAGCACTTGCTGCACCTTCTGCAGCCCATTAGCTACCCAGGAAAGATCTAGCAAGCAGTCACAAGATCAAGCTTAATTATGCTAAGAGGGCTGTGCCCTCTAAGCTGGGACTTGTTTGCTGCTTTACCAGCAGGTCAGTCCAAGGCTTAACCCTATAACCGCTCCCTACATCGAAATCTCTGTGTTTTAACTGGAATTTTCAGCTGGGGTGTTATAAATTTAGTTTTCTGAATAGCCTAATTATTCTGACTTTTTTTGGTTCCTTTGTATTAACTTTTTCAGTTCCTTTTATTTCCTGGTAAGCCATTTATAACCTTGCACCCCTCCTTGCCTTTTGATTTCAGTTTTGTGGCTCCCTTATACAACACCTGACAAAAGTCATTTGGCCTTATTATTAGTAACATGTTATGCTTCATATCAGGCAACTTTGTGAGCATTATTCAGCTTTACAATTCCCTAATGCTGAGAAGAAGAACCGCTCCAAGCAGGCTAGTTTAATCTCTGAAGATTCTTCCAAAAAAAGAATCTTCTTCCCTACTTGTTCAGATCCTTCCAGAATGTTTAATGATATTCAGGAATTATTATATTTTTAGATGTAATAAAAGTACCTTTTGAGGAACAATGATTCCATCAGGGCTAATAGATGATGTTAATCACAACAATATTTAGGGATGTCAGCTTTTAAATAGGTTTTCTCAGTGAAGAATTGTTTTGGGTCTTTAATATGCTAACATCAATAGAAACAAAAGTTTTATTTTATTTTTTTAAATAAATCTTTATTCAGATTATTACAATTGTTTCTCCTATTTCCCCCTATAGCTCCCCACCACCCGGTTCCCACCCCACCTTCTGTCCTTACCTCCCCCCCGCACTGTCCTCATCCATAGGTGTATGATTTTTGTCCAGTCTCTTCCTGAACCCCCCCATACCCCTTTCCCCCTGAGAATTATCAGTCCACTCCCTTTCTATGCCCCTGATTCTATTATATTCACCAGATTATTCTGTTCCTCAGGTTTTTAATTCACTTGATTTTTAGGTTCACTTGTTGATAGATATGTATTTGTTGTTCATAATTTTTATCTTTACTTTTTTCTTCTTCCTCTTCTTTAAGAATACCATTCAGCATTTCATATAATACTGGTTTGATGGTGTTGAACTCCTTTAGCTTTTTCTTATCTGTGAAGCTCTTTATCTGCCCTTCAATTCTGAATGATAGCTTTGCTGGGTAGAGTAATCTTGGTTGTAGGTTCTTGCTATTCATCACTTTGAAAATTTCTTGCCACTCCCGTCTGGCCTGCATAGTTTCTGTTGAGAAATCAGCTGACAATCATATGGGTAGTCCCTTGTAGGTAACTGTTTTTCTCTTGCGGCTTTTAATATTCTCTCTTTGTCTTTTGCTCTTGGCATTTTAATGATGATGTGTCTTGGTGTGGTCCTCTTTGGATTCCTTTTGTTTGGGGTTCTGTGCGCTTCCTGGACTTGTACGTCTATTTCTTTCACCAGGTGGGGGAAGTTTTCGGTCATTATTTCTTCAAATAGGTTTTCAGTATCTTGCTCTCTCTCTTCTTCTGGCACCCCCATAATTCTGATGTTGGTATGCTTGAAGTTGTCCCAGAGTCTTCTTATACAACTTTTTGGATTTTTTTTTTTTCTTTTTGCTTTTTCGGTTGAGTGTTTTTTGCTTCTTTATATTTCAATTCTTTTACTTGATTCTTGTGTTCCTCTAGTCTGTTTTGGGGTCTCTGTATAATATTTTTTATTTTAGTCAGTGTATGTTTAATTTCTAGTTGGTCCTTTTTCATATCTTCAAGGGTCTCGTTATATTTATCGGCCTTTTCTAGGTTATTCTTGAAAAGCCTTATAACCGTGGTTTTGAATTCTATATCCAGTCGTTTGTTTTCCTCCATTTCTTTCGTTTGTGATCTGTTTCTTTGACGCCGCATTTTCACTGCTTCCCTGAGTTGGTAGGGTAAATTTGTGTGCTAGGTTTCCTATATGGCCCAGTGGGTCGGCCTCCCCAGTTAACCTGAGGTGGACACTCTTGGTGCACCCCTTTGTGGACTGTGTGTACAGCCTTGTTGTAATTAAGTCTTGATTGTTGTTGGTATCACTGGGAGGAATTGACCTCCAGGCCAGTTGGTTGTAAGGATCAGCTACGTCTACGCTGGGAGAAGTTCAGTGCTGGAGACAGCCTTATAGGATTAGACTTGCCAAATTGCAATAGCCTCTGTGCTCAGCTTGGATGGGGTGGAGTCTCAGAGCGGAGCAGACAGTCTTGGCTTCCCGTCAGCCTTGCCCTTGCGCGCACGCGTAGACCTCTGCCTTCCCCAGCTCCCGAGTCTCCGCCCGAGAGTCCAGACTCCCCCCACAAGAGCGTGGGTCCCCAGTGGCTCGCCTGGAACCGGGGTTCAGTGCAGTCAGAACTGGGGCCCAGTGCAGTCAGGAACCTCTGACTCCCTTCCACTAGGGAAAGCCTGTGGCAACCTCCGCAGCCTTTGTGCACACTGGCACGCGTGCTCCTTCAGACCTCTGCCTTTCCCGGCTCCGGAGTCTCAGCCCGAGAGTCCAGACTCCCCCCGTAAGAGCGTGGGTCCCCAGGGGCTCGCCCGGAACTGGGGTTCAGTGCAGTCAGAACTGGGGTTCAGTGCGGTCGGGGGCTTCCTTCCCCCTTCTGCCAGAGAAAGTCAGCCAGGCTCTCAGCTGCCCTTCCTCTCTGCTCGCACAAAGACCCTTTGCCGTACCTCCAATTCTCTGTGAGCTTTTCTTTTTCCTTCTAGTTGTAGAATTTCTACTCAGCCAGCTTTCCTGTGGTTCTGGATGGTGTCCGTTCTGTCTTTTAGTTGTAGTTTTGAAATTGTTGTGCGAGGCAGCAGTTTAGGTGCTTACCTATGCCACCATCTTGGTTTCTCCTCAGAAACAAAAGTTTTAACTCTTCAAATGGACACTAGACATTTTCCCTCTCTAACACCCCACGCAACGCAGAGGACAGATAATCCAGACTCTGGATTCCAGAGCACACATCAGGGTATTAGTGTTTAACAAAATACTGCAGGCCAAAGTCATTTGGGGATTTTTCTAATTCCATACTATGGTCTATTTACTACATGTAATTCTAACAAAAGGAGCTTTTTCTAAAAAAAAAAAAAAAAAAAAAAAAAAAAAGCCCATTAGTAAAATCCTGAGATTAGAGGTTGTGCATTTATTTAGCATAAAAGTTAAGGCATCTGTCCTATTCCTACCTCCTCTTAGTCATTCTTGTCTGGGCAAAGTGACTGGTATAATGTGGTCAAAAAACACTCATCCCAAATTGACACCAACCCATTGGCCATTGCCATAGGGGACATGTGATGATTCTCCCCAGGAAGAGAGGGCAGAATGGCCTTGGGTCCTTGAATAGTAGGTCCATATCTCAAGGACGTCATTCCTTCTAAAAGCCTTCTTGGATTTTCTGCAGTCCAGTGATTGCTCCCTCCTGAAACCCCGGAGCACGCACTGTTTGCAGCTCTTGTCATGGCATTTACTTTCCTTGTCAAGCCAACAGATTTCCTGGGCTGGAGCTGCCTCTCTGAGTAGGTCGTAAGTTCCGAAAGGGCAGAGTCACGCCCCACCGGACTCTGCATGGACATGCAGGGCACGTCCGGCAGATACCTGCTGTTGAAACCAAATGCACAGCCCATCTGTACGTGCCTTTGGCGTTTAAGACATTTCAGAGATACATTTGGATGGAATGGCACTTTCCCCACTTGGGCTATCAGGGCTTCTAGAAGGAGTCTGAGGAGACTGAAGTATGTAGCACAGGGTCAGGAAAGGCAGAGGGAATGGGCTCCATGTCTAGAAAACCCGGACCTCTTGGTTCAGTTGGAACTCTGCCATCTGATTAGACAAGTTTAACTTTTTAAATAACATTTTTTGTGGATTCCAAATTTATATTTCTATAATAACCAGTCTGGCAATAGGAATGAATTGGGGAAGCAATGTATGGTCCATTGAGGAAGGAGCAGTTTGCTACTCAGCTTCACTTGTGTCACTATCAGGGATTTAGGCCGAGCATTGAACCATCTTCTAGTGTTAAAAATAATAAGCTGAGTCCAGTGTTTATAATGACAAATCTCCTAATTTTTAAAAAGTTTGATAGAAAGTTGGTAGTTGCCATCTAGATGTACATTCTGAATCTACAACGTATCCACCAGTCCGCATCATATATTTATATGGTGCTTAAGAGTTTATGAAACAGTTTACAATTATTGTCTCATTTAATATTTGTAACTACCCTGTGAAATGATGCAAAACCCAAGATTCAGATTTGTGAAGAGCGTTACCCAATATTATAAAGTTATTAAGTAACAGAGCTGGGACTAGAACCCGACACAACCAGATTTTTAGTTGGGTATTCATTCCACCAAACTACTTTGTCCCAATGCTACTTTTTCAGTTTTTAAAATGCATTTTCTTATTAAAGTGCTAGAGGCCTGGTGCACAAATTCGTGCACAGGTTGGGTCCCTTGGGGTGGCCTGCAGGGATCAGCCAAAACCCACAGTCCAATGCCGCCTGCCGCTCCTGCCTGCTGCTCCTGCTCATTCTGGCCCTGCTGTGCCTGCCGCAGGCTCGTGCCCAGTCAGTCCCGACAGGGAGAGGCTTGCGCCCGCTGCAGCAGGGCTCACCAGCCTTGAGCCCTGTGTCTGGTGCTGTTTCCAGGAGCGGGGGTGGGGGTGGGTGGGGGGGCGGTGGTGGTGGTGGGACACAATGAGTTCTCTGGGCGGGTGGTGGGATGTCCTTGCCGGCCTGGGATCGGATCTGTCTCACTGACACTCGCACTGTTTGTCGGGAGCCATCTGATGGCTGCTTTTAAATTGAGGGAGGGGAAGCGGCTGCAGTACCAGAGGCTGACTTCCAGGAGGCCAGCGGTGCTGGTCTGTCGGTGCCTGTCCCATTCTCCAGAGATTGGACCTGCATGACTACTGAGGGAATAAGTGGCTGCCGCTGGGCTGGTAGGCCGCCAGGATGAGTCGGTCAGCTGAGCGGCTCTCCCACTGTGGGAGCGCACTGACCACCAGGCGGCAGCTCTTGCGTTGAGTGTATGCCCCCTGGTGGTCAGTGTGCATCATAGCGACCGATTGACTGGTTGTTGGGTGGTTTGGTCGCTTAGGTTTTTATATGTATGGATAGCTTATGTACATAAAGGCAAAATTCATTAATTCACTGCCAAATGAATTATCACAAAGAGAATGGGCCTATAGAACCATCACCCTTATGAACAGGCAAAATGTTGCCAGCATCCCAGGTACCCCTGTCATATCCCTGCCTTCCTCCTTCAGAGCTAACCACTCTGCTGACTCCTAACTTAATGGATTGAGTGCTTTAGGTTTTGCCTGTTTTTTTGTCCTCTCTGTAAATAGAATTATACCATCTGTATTATGTCTTCTCTGGTTTCTTTTGCTCAGTAGTTCTTAGATTTATCTGTGTTTGTTTCATGTAGCAGTATGTTCTCACTTCTCTGCTTTATAGTAATCTATTGTATAACTATTCTACCCTTAATGTATCATTTTCGCTGTTTATAGACACGTGATTTTTTTTCTACATAGTTTTTGGTTGCTACAAACATTGCTGAAATGAACATTCTTGCCCACCTGTATGTGTTTTTGTTGGATATACCCAGAAATGGAATTCCTGGGTCATTGCATAAGCACTGTTTACTTTTAATAGACACTGCCAAGGAGTTGTCCAAAGTATTGAAACCAATAACCATATTCCCACTATCAGTATGTGAGAGTTCCAGTGGCTCCACACTTCACCAATACAATGTTTTTGTATCTTTCTAGTCTTAACTATTCCAGTAGTTCAGGTATATTATTATGGCTTTTATTTGCATTTCCCTAAAAATAATGAAATTTGAAATTGTTTCAAATATCTATTAGCCACATGGCTCTCCTCTTTTCTGAATTACTTGTTCACAGCTTCTTTTCTGTTAGGTGTACTTTTTTCTTTGGATTGAAATATTTTTTATATATTCAGGATATGAGACCTTTATCAGCTATATGTATTGCAAATATCTTCTTCCACTCAAGACTTCTCTGTTTACTCTGTTCAACATTTCTTTTGATAAGTAGAGGTTTCTTATTTTAAAATAGCTAATTTACTATTCTTTGCCTCTCTAGTGTGATTTGTGTTCTCCGGTATTTTAAAAACCCTTGTCTAATCCAAGGTCACAAAGATAACCTCTTATGTCATCTTCTAGAAACATTTTTTTGTGTTGCCTTCCACATTTAGATATACAATTCCCCTAGAATTGATTTCTGTGTATGGTGCAAGTTAAGGGTCAGTATTTATATTTCTCCATATGGATATATCCGGGTGAACCAAAACAATTTATTGAAAATACCATCTTTTCTCCACTATTCTGCTGTGTAACCTTGTCATAAATCACATGTTTCTAGCACTAGGAGCCTGTTTCTGAAATTTCTGTTCTTTACTATTGGATTAGCCTTTCATACTGCCTTACTTACTGTAGATTTATAGACACACTAATATCCCACAGTGTAAGTCCTCTTAAATGTTCTTTCTGTTTATAATATTCTTAGTTCTGCTTGGCCAGTTGTGTTTCTCTATTAATTTATAATCAGCTACTAGTAGTCTAATTTTGACTTAAGAGTTTTCTAGTCCAAAGGTATTTCTTTGAGACTTTTACAAGTTTGGCCCCATGCAATCAGTAATGATAGGACTGAAACTCTTACTCTTCCTGCTTGCAAGAAGGTAAGGGGGGTGATTCCACACCAAACATCTGTCCTCATTGTTAAGACCCAGTCATTTAGAGAGTCAGGGAGCCATGTGTCACGTGTTATTGTATTATTCTAGACGTTATTTTAAAATCAGTTCACAATCTAGGTATTATTTTCAAATATAGCATATCAGTTCTCTGTATGTTGATTCTGGGAGAACTGTCCTTATCCCAGGTTGCTTCAGCCTTTCCCCCTAGTTACTGGCATGCCTAACTCCCTCACCTTCTTCTAGACCTGGTTTAAATACCACTTTCTCACTGAAATCAAATTTAACTAATTCTAGTTCGAGTTGTAGCTTCTAACCCCCTTGCCATGCTCTACTTATGTGTGCATGATTGCTGTAACACTTGTCACTTTCTGGCATACCATCTAATGTACATTTCGATTGGGGTCCATCTGTTGCCTGTCTTTCCCCAGGCTGTGTTGGCTAATATTCTACAAGGAAATAATAGTACCTTGCACATAGCAGGTGCTCAAACCAGTATGTATAGAATGAATTGAATGAATGAAAGGTTTCCTTCTTAAGCTTATTGCACTTCTTCTACCTGTGATTTTGGAGATATAGGGGATGCTCTAGTGAGAGGGTGTGGCTGCCCAAGAGAAGTTAGTCAGAGAGGATCTGAGGAGCTTTGTGGAAAGAACTGTTCTTAATCTTGAATGTGATGTTTTATATAGCAACTAGAGGCCCGGTGCATGAAATTCATGCATGGGGGCGGGGGGCACGGTGTCCCTCAGCCCAGCCTGCACCCTCTCCAATCTGGGACCCATTGAGGGATGTCCGACCGCTCACACAATCCAGGACTGCTGGCTCCCAACCGCTCGCCTGCCTCTGCCTGATTGCCCCTAACCGCTTCTGCCTGCCAGCCTGATCACTCCCTAACCACTCCCCTGCCAACCTGATCAACGCCTAACTGCTCCCTAGCTGGCCCGATTGCCCCTAACTGCCCTCCCCTGCCGGCCTGGTCACCCCTAACTGTCCTCCCCTGCCAGTCTGGTTGCCCCTAACTGTCCTCCCCTGCAGGCCTGGTCGCCTCCAACTACCCTCCCCTGCAGGCCTGGTCACCCACAACTGCCCTCCCCTGCCAACCTGCCCCCCCCCAAACTGCCCTCAACTGCTGGCCTGGTCTCCCCCAACTGCCCTCCCCTGCAGGCCTGGTCACCCCTAACTGCCCTCCCTGCTGGCCTGATCGCCTACAACTGCCCTCCCCTGCAGACCTGGTCTCCCCCAACTGCCCTCCTCTGCCGGCCCGGTCACCCCTAACTGACCTCCCTGCTGGCCTGGTCACCCCAAACTGCCCTCCCCTGCAGGCCTGGTCCCCCCAAACTGCCCTCCCCTGCAGGCCTGGTCCCCCCAAACTGCCCTCCCTTGCTGGCCTGGTCTCCCCCAACTGCCCTTCCTGTGCTGGCCCGGTCACCCCTAACTGCCCTCCATGCTGGCCTGATCGCCCACAACTGCCCTCCCCTGCAGTCCTGGGTCCCGCCCAACTGTCCTCCCCTGCAGGCCTGGGTCTTGCCCAACTGCCCTCCACTGCAGGCCTGGTCCCCCCCCAACTTCCCTCCCCTGCAGGCTTGCCCCCCCCCCAACTGCCCTCCCTGCTTGCCTGATCGCCCACAACTGCCCTATCCTGCTGGCCTGGTCCCCCCCAACTGCCCTCCCCTGCAGGCCTGGTCCCTCCCAACTGCCCTCCCCTGCAGGCCTGCCCCCCCCCCCAACTGCCCTCCCTGCTTGCCTGATCGCCCACAACTGCCCTCCCCTGCAGGCCTGGGTCCCGCCCAACTGTCCTCCCCTGCAGGCCTGGGTCCTGCCCAACTGCCCTCCACTGCAGGCCTGGTCCCCCCCCCCCCAACTTCCCTCCCCTGCAGGCTTGCCCCCCTCCCCAACTGCCCTCCCTGCTTGCCTGATCGCCCACAACTGCCCTATCCTGCTGGCCTGGTCCCCCCCAACTGCCCTCCCCTGCAGGCCTGGTCCCTCCCAACTGCCCTCCCCTGCAGGCCTGCCCCCCCCAACTGCCCTCCCTGCTTGCCTGATCGCCCACAACTGCCCTCCCCTGCAGGCCTGGTTCCCCCCCCCCCACAACTCTCCTCCCCTGTAGGCCTAGTCCTCTCCAACTGCCCTCCCTGCTGACCTGGTCTCCCCCAACTGCCCTCCTCTGCTGGCCTGGTAACCCCTAACTGCCCACAACTGCCCTCCCCTGAAGGCCATCTTGTGGCGGCCATCTTTGACCACATGGGGGTGGCCATCTTATGTCTTGGAGTGACGGTTAATTTGCATATTACTCTTTTATTAGATAGGATGCCTTGTCTTAGTCATTGCAGGGGAAAGCTGATGCTGACCACACTCCAATCTTTCAGAAACCTATGCCTGCATCCTAGAGTGAGGAAGATGCAGGTTAGCCCTGAAGTGAAACTTTTTCTTTCTATAGAAATTCTGTAAAATAGAGGTTCTTAATCTTGAATGTGCATCAGAATCATTTCAAGGGCTTGCTAAATTACAGGGAGCTAGTCTCCAAAACATGTTTTTAAATTAATTTTTGGTATAGGGCCCAAAAAGTTGTACTTCCAACAAGTCCTTAATGCAGGCACAAGTCCTTAGTCCAGGCTCCACACTTTGAGAGCGATTGTTACAAGGTAACAGAAAGTGCCTGGCTGGTGTGGCTCAGTGGTTGAGCATCGGCCTATGAACCAGGAGGTCATGGTTCGATTCCAGGTCGGGACACATTTCCCCGGTTGTGAGCTTGATCCCCAGTGTGGTGCCAGTTAATGATTCTATCTCATCATTGAGGTTTCTATCTCTCTCTTCCTCTCTGAAATCAATAAAAACATAATTAAAAAACAAAGCAAGGTAACGGAAAGCAAGGAAGCTAGGCTTCAGTATATCTTGGGGTGACACGGCAAGGAAGAAAAAAGCATTTGAGCATTCAAGTCCCTCACTTTGCTGCAGAAAACTTGCCAACTTTGACACTTTGAAGCATTTTAACATCTCCGAAGTATCCACTGAAATGGACAGTAGCGCTCCTAAGAGGGGGTGCCCTGCATCACTAAGCAAAGGACAGAGAAAGAGTGAAGGAAAAAGGATAGATGCCACATAATCAACGATGTTTCCTGTCTCCCCCTCTTTTTCTTCCCTTGTCTGTTTTTCTTCCTTTCTTCCTCCCTCCCTTCATTTTCCCCTTCCTTCCTTCCTTCCTTCCTTCCTTCCTTCCTTCCTTCCTTCCTTCCTTCCTTCCTTCCTATTAACCAGCACATTGGAGCCACCTCCAAGGATGACTGGATATAACTGAGTGGACCTTCCTTGTGGGAATGGAGAGATTCTGGACTAACAGGATGTGTGAGAGTTACACATTTTTACTGACTTTTTAGTGCTGGTACGCTCATTAGAAACAAAATCTTCAGCAACCTAGACCTACATCTTTGCAGCATGAAGAGGTCAGGCATGTGGGCAGGAGAAGGCCTGGAGGGAATTTATAGTGTCATTGCAGTCGATGTTTTATTTAATTCTATCTTCCAACTGCTGGCAAATGGTAGCTACAAGCTGGGTGGCTCTGCATTCTAATAAATATCCCTAAAGAGCTCTTTAAGTTTCACCTAGGCTTAATTACAGTGTGTAAATATGCAGACAGCCCATTATTAATGTTAACCTCAGGTCTAATGCAGGAAGGGAGAGGACGGCAATGAAATAGAGTATGGGTGGGCAGTGACCTTATTAGCTCATCCAAAGGAAGAGTGAGTCTCCTGCTGGTTACCTGTGATTTGCAGTTACCTCATAACTAATTACCTTCCTCTTGGTGGCAGGTTTCATTGCAGAGCTCTGTGGAGTCCCTGGCTAGATCTGAAACCTTTTCATGCCATTTACTTTAACTTCTGCAAGGCTTTTTGATGAATTTCAATGAGATCTGGGCTCTGGGTTAAATGCCACCCAAGTTACCCAACTTTTTCCACAGGTTTGATTCCTTGCTCTCCTCCAAGCCTACTTCCGGCAGATGTAGTTTAGTTTTGTGAAAGGAGACCACCAGGTGCTATGAGGCAGTACCTAATTTTCTTTTTGTTCATTAATTGAACATTAATTAGCCACCTACTGTGTACTAGGTACTCTGCAAGCTCCTGGTGGATATGGAAGTGAATGTTATTTCCCTGCTCTTTAGGAGCTCAATTAAGGGAGGAAATTGGACACACTGACAGATGATGGCAAAGACATGAAAAGGTATTGAGGAATTATAGGGGCAGAACAAGGAATCCAGCCTGGAAGGGGCGGGCGCAAGTTCTTAGTGATCTGTTGCCTGGCCAAACCCACATGATGGGCATGTCATCCTCAGGCAATTGCTTCTGATGTTAAAAATTAGCAACAAACAAACGAACAAAAAAAGATGAAACATTAAATACATGTGGTGATTTTATTTTTCCTGTTTGAAATAAGGGGCTCCTTATCTCACTGGTCACTGTAAAAATGAAATTGTGAAATTGCAGAGTTTGAGCATGTTTGCCTTTTCAATTCAGTGTCTTCCACCTCAAATAGCCCAGGTGGGGAGTTGTGTAGGGAGAAGATGGAAAATTCTGTTGTGTGTTCTCTTAGTATTTCTTTGGGTCATCTGACAAATCTTTAAACACCTCCATGGCCCAGGTTTCTAAGGGGTAGGGACTTGTCAAGATCTCCAGAGAATGGGTTTCTTCAAGAGGTTGTGGCTGGCTGCAAGGTAAACTGTGTGCTCATAAAGATTGGTTAAGGTCCCCATAGCATCTAAAAGAGCCATCAGTAGGCTGCTTACAGGGAAGAAGCAAGGACGCAACATTTGAGGGAGAAATTAAGGAAAGAGGGAGACACACACACACACACACACACACACACACACACACACACACACAGAAAGAGAGGCTAGCATCAGGGGTGGGCAAACTTTTGACTCGAGGGCCACAATGGGTTCTTAAACTGGACCGGAGGGCCGGAACAAAAGCATGGATGGAGTGTTTGTGTGAACTAATATAAATTCAAAGTAAAGGAGCGGAGGGGAGAGCAAGAGAACCGGATAGAACAGCCGGATCCGGCCCGCGGGCCGTAGTTTGCCCACGGCTGGGCTAGCTGTTTGAGGCATGCATTGATTTCCATTAAGAGCACAAGAACATGCTTTTCTTTCTTTTATATTGGGAAGGGCTTGTTTCTTGTCATCTGCTCTTGGTGACTTCCATCTCTTGGTTGCCTCTCAGACTTCCAGTGAGCCCATTCTTCCTGCGCCAGGCATCCTTTGAATAAGGAGTGAAAAGTGGTTTGAGAAATAGGAACTGGCCAAGTTTTTCCCATGGTTGATTGTGCCCAGTAAGAGTGAGAATGAGACTAAAACAGATCCAGAATGGGGACTTCATTTTGTCCATGGCCAACAAAGTGGAGAGGTCAATAAAAGGAATTCATAACTGTAATTTTGTTACTGTTATGAATCGTAATGTAAATATCTGTGATTTCCGATGGTCTTAGGCTCTATAGCAGCGGTTCTCAACCCACAGGTTGAGAACCGCTAGCAGGGTCGCCTAAGACCATCGGAAAACACAGATATTTACGTTATGATTCATAAGAGTAGCAAAATTACAGTTATAAAGTAGCAACGAAAATAATTTTATGGTTGGGGGTCACCACAACATGAGGAACTGTATTAAAGGGTCGCAGCATGAGAAAGGTTGAGAACCACTGCTCTAGGCAGATCTTAGGGTGAGTCACAGAATAACAAGTCTCGGATCCATATGGTTCCCTTAACTTACGCATTTTTGGGTGGGGTGTGCGGAAAAAATTATTGTGTTCCTGTCTCTGTTGGGATATCTGATTTGAAAGCTCCTATGTGAGAGAAGCTAAAATTATCTGCCAGCCATGTTCAATATAGTTGGGGGGAGTGTGGGAGGGTTGGGGGGTGGGGATGGGGATGATTCTAGTACAGCTCTGCCATAGATGGCCTAGCCTGTTTTGGCCATCAGAGCGTTGAGCTCAGTCTTAGAAAGGACAAGAGAGGGCTGACTTGTTCAGAGATGTGAGCCCTCCATGAATGACTGCAGCCCTAAGGTAAACTTAAATTATCCCGTCCATTCTCACTCAGCTTTCTTGAGCCTGGCTGATTTTCCCAGTTCTGTGCTCAGTGGCTAAAGAAAGATGGGGGCTGATGGCGCAGTACTTGACATCTCAGAGCTGTGGATAAACATCTGCAGGAGAGATGAGCTGAGTGATGAATGTTCACCAACGCAGGGTGTTTAACTGAATGGCATTTTCTTTTCAAGAGTCATTAAGAGAAAACTGGGGGGAAAGCCTTCTGAGTGAGTAACTAGGGCTCGGATCAGTGGAGCATGATCAAGGATGCTGGGGTTTTCTTCCCTTCTGTCCTGCAGAGCAACTGCTTGAAAATGTTTCTGGCTCACTGGGTTTTCAAACATATTTAGCTGGGAACCTATTTTATAAATGCCACCTTTTGTGACATCTCCCTTAATCTGCCCTTCCAAAAAGATTGAAATTGCATTTCATTGAACTAATTGATATGTTCAGATTAACATGTACTTATAAAATCCGTAACTTCAGCCACAAGGTTATTTTGATGAACAAAAATTTTAAAACAGGTGTTATAGATGATGAATCCTGCTTTTAGAAATATGTTTGATGCCATGGTTGTTGATGCTAGTTTAATTTTTCAGAAATGAGAATACACTGGTTCCCGTAGTTAAGAAGTTTTACATTAAAACAACTTTCAACAGCTCACATCTCAATTTTAAGTAGCCTTTGGTTTTCCTACTGGTGTTCTTTCCATTTGAATCCATTGAATGGATTGAATTGCAACCATAACTTGATACTTTATTTGTATTTCTCAATAGATGAAATCCTAATTTAAAGGAAGTAAAAAAATAGGTTTTTCAGTACATTTAAATTTTTATTTGTTAGAAAAAAAGAGGCTTATTTATATAATGGGGTTGTGATATTTTCAATCATATTTTTAAATCTTGTATATTTTTGTACTTTTCTCAGTGACTCAATTAACATTTCAAAATGGGGAATTTTATTTTGCTTTGCACATTGAGTACAAACTTTAAATTTCCATTTAATTCCAGTCACTTCACCCATGGTTGTAAGCATAATAACATTGTTCCCTGCACTGCCAAATTGAGTGTGTTCTGCTTACTAAATTCACAAGCATCTTGTTGCAACTATAGGCTGTTTTAGAGGGAAACAAGCATGAAAGTAGTGATTACTTGTCTCATTTGCAACGTTCACACTTGTGTCTTGCATTGATCAGAAGAGCTGAAGAACTTCAATGAAAAAATTAAAACTGGAACTCATTGCCCAAATAATTGAAAAATGTCTGCAATCTAGTGAACAGTATACAAGGTTTTATCTAACACAATCTTAATAGAAGATGACATCTTCAAAAGTGGTGCTGCTCCATGCAAGATACAAAGACTGCACGGACACATTTGGGGACTAGCCTTGATGAGGGCCATGGCATTAGGGCCATCGCATTTTAATTTTCCGTATTGTTATTTTCTCAGCTTCTACACACACGAAAGTACATTTTTGCTCTACTGCATTGTATGTTTAAAAAAACTGATAGAGACCCTTAAAAGTTTCTGTTGTGTAAATATCGAATAATTGAACCAAATAGGAAATCTATGTTGACTATGTATAGTCCACCTCCCCTCCCCCAACACACACATGTGCAGAATAAAGCTCCTTGAGAGCAGGGACCTGGCCTCTCTTGCTCACCCAGACCTCCAGCTCCTTAAACAGTGTTTGGTACAAAATGGGTGATTAATACATTTTGCTGGATGAAAGAATACCCCAGAAGGTTCTTGTATGAATTAAATGAGATGATTATACATTAGAATTTTGCAGAGGTTTTGGCACATAACAAGTACCCAAACCAAGAAATTTCAAATAACAACTTCCTTATCTGACATGATCAGGATAAGTAAAGTGGTTAATCAAAAAAGTTGGCTAGCCCTGGCTGGTGTGCCTCGCCTGGTTGAGCATCTTCTCATGAACTGAAAGGTGTTCAGTTCAATTCCCGGTCAGGGTACGTGCCTGGGTTGCGGGTTTGATCCCCATTAGGGGTTCGTACAAGAGGCAACTTTCTCTCTCTCTCTCCCTCTCCTTTCCTCTCTCTCTAAAATCAATAAAAGTACTTGTAGAAAGTTCGATAAAGCAGGGTCCACTACAATTCACATATATACTAAGCAAACCTTAAACATTATTTCAACTTAAAATATTTTTTGCTAATTTCTTATATATAGTTGAGGCTTCCAAGTGAGCTTTAACCCCAGATTGGAATCCTGTCTGTCTCTCTCTCTTTCTCTTTTTTTTTAATAGCTCATTCCCTATATATATCATCTGTGGTATCCATATTTGGCTTTAGAATGGAAAAAGCACTTCAACTCACAAATCAAACAATCCAAGTGCAAAATTATTCTTGGATTATGTACAAATTTATTTCCATCTTTATTACTTTTTCTGTCCCCAACCAATTTGAATCATATTTTTTAAAAATGTATTGAGACCCTTAAGAGCTTTTGTTGTATAATTACAGAAAAATTTAACCAAGTAACAAATCTTCCTGTTATCTCTTTGATCACAACTTACCCAAATAAGAAAAATGAAGAGAGATACAAATACATTGTAGAATGATTGCTAAGATCAAAATAATTAAAACATTCATCACCTCATACAATTAATTTTTTTTCGGTGTGTATGGTGAGAATGCTTAAGATCTGTTCTCTTGCCCTGACTGGTGGGGCTCAGTGGTCAAGGGCAGTTGGAACCTGTGTTGCAGGTTCAATCCCCGTGTGGGAGGCAACCAATCCATTTGTCTCACATTGATGTTTCTCTGTCTCTCTTTCCCTTGCTCCCTTCCACTCTTTCTACAAATCAACGGGGGAAAAAATTTCCCAAGGTGAGGATTAATAAAAGACAAACAAACAAACAAAAAAAGATCTTGCCAACTTTCAAGTAGTATACAATACGGAATTATTAACTACAGTTTTATGGATTGCTTTTTAATTGTGAGTTTCTAGTCTTAAAACTTCCCTTTCTCCCCCTTCCTCCTATCTCTTCCTTCCTGTCTCTCTTCCTTCCTACCTCCCCTCCTTCCTCCCAAATATCCAGGGCTCTATTAATCATATAGTGAGGGGCACAGTGGTCCTGAGACAGATGTAGGACCTTCTCTGACACATGGTCTCCATGCCATACATCTTCCCTCACCGTGGGCCAGAGACCCCATTCAGTTACACAGTTACCACTGATAACTTCCTTACACTGAGGATTACAATGCAATGGAATGGCACATTTTAATGGCTAGAATTTTAGATCTGGAAGAAACACCCAAGAAAGCATCAGAGCTAATATTCTCCCATGGGCATTTATTTATTTAATATTTAATAGCATGTCTCCAGGAGATGGATATATTGATAGATTGGTAGATCGATAAGTCAGCACATACATACTTTAGCTTTACATAAACTTATATGTTCTTATATTGTTACCCTGTTAGAGAAATGCAAGGTGCAAATACTTTATTGATGGAGGTAGGTACCTTTTGTAGAACAACTTTTTATAGTAATGAGTGGGCCCAGCGATACAGCCCTAAGCTGATTTCTGTCACAATGTCTGCCCCCTCGCATTGAATGATGTATTCAGCAAATAGTGGGACAAAGGTCATGTGGCATGTTACACTTTTGTTTAAAAATAACCTAGGTTCTTTCTGCTGGGGTTTAAAATCTGAGGTGTTTAGTGATGAAGAGACAAGAGTGGAAATTCCTGGTTGAATTCTAGATAGATACTGATGAGTTCTCTGTGCAGAATGCAGCCCGGATTTGTAGAGATAATTATCCCAGCTCCTGTATAGCAACTCCAACGTATACACAATTCATGTGCTGTGGCATATTCAGGAAAGTTACCCTGTGTTTAGTTAAATTCTCCCAGGTTTTTGCAGCTGTAGAAATGGGGACTCATTAGCTACAGTTTCTGCTTCAGCATGTGGATTGGAAGGAGTTGCATACTGGGAGACAGACAGCATCTAATAGCCTCAAAGAGTGACTGTCAGAGCCTCCTGCATTAGTCACAGGTAGGAGCTCTCCCAGGGCCTGGGTCTCACAGAGTAATTAAAGGAGACTGGGAAGATACACTCACTCCGTAATTACTTTTTAGTTCCTAGATAGTCTGACCTTACTAATTTAGAATTGTTGGGAGAGATATGAGTTTGGCTTAATGAGAAGCATGAAAAATTTAACATTTTAAATTGAAACATGGCTTTATTACTTGGGGCTATATTCAAAACCATCCACTAATAGCTTAACACCTTTTGTGGTGGTACCTCCAGGCCTGCTTTAATAATGAGAAGATGATTTTTAATTCTCTCGGGGCTGTGCTTTTCCCCGATTTGGCAGACAAATCCAGTGGTCTGTGCTGTGTTTGTTGGCTGTGTAACATTTCACAAAATTATATATCTTAGGAATTTTTCCTTCAAATTTTTTGACACATCAAAAAATTTTTAATTTTTCCCAACTCAAATCTCAATTATAACCAATGGGTGACACTTTGGCATGAATCCTTTTAGAGTTAAGTTTAACTGCCTTCACTAGAGCTCCCAGTAGGTGCTCAATAAATAGTTGCTAAACTGACATGAAGAAAGCCCCTGATATAAAGAGCCTAATTCTGTGTCTTACACTGTTTCACTCCTTTTCATTTCTATTACTGCAATCCTAGCTGGAAACTCCATGGCTTTGCGTTTGTTATTGTTGTTTTCCATTGATTTTTATAGAGAGTCGAAGGAGTGGAAGGAGTGGGGGAGAGAGGGAGAAATATCAATTGATCACCTCCTGCATGCTCCAGGGATCAAACCTGCAACTCAGCTATGTGCCCTTGACTGGGAAATGAACCCACAACCCTTTGGTGTGCCTGCTGATACTCTAACCACTTAGCAACTCCAGTCAGGATTATGGCTTTGCTTTTAATTAGACTATGAAATGCCTTCTTCTGGGCTTCCCATCAACAGACTTGTCCCTACTATGTTCTGCATATGACTTTGGCATCATTACTCTGAAATGTGCCATATTTTCTTGACCAAGACCAGTTCCATCTCACTGCTCATTGCCTAAAATCAACAATGGAACTTCATTTTAGCTACCTCCACATCTGGTCATCAGACACATACACCTCTAACAGAGCCATGTTTTCATGCTGTTTTCTACCTTACTCAACTTGAATTCCAGACAAACCAGACTTTTGAAATCTACTACCTACACCTTGCTTCTTCCTGCTTCTCTGCTTCTGTTTATGCTGAACCTCAGCCTAGGACTCCATTACACATTAATTTTAAGGAATGGCTATGTTCAAGACATTGTTATACTGGAGACTTCCCATTCCCGCCCTGCAGAAGTCACATCTGAGCACAGCCATGGGCTGGATGAGGAAGGCCTGGGTGAAGGAGAGGGAGTCGAGGCCACGGCTGCCTGAGCTAAGGAGAATGACTCAGAAGTCTCAAGGGCTGAGATGCTGTTGGAAGGAGCCCAGCTTCTGCTGCTGCAAATGAATATTCATCTTAGAAGTCAACTCAGGGGTTTCTCTCTGACAAAGTGAAGAGGTGGGAGAAAAAATATGTACCCCGAACTCTGGGTCCTGTGTCTGCGGTGTAATCAAAGGCTGGTGACTAAACATATTTTCTTAAATGAAACCAATGGGGCTATCCATGGTAATAGAAGCAATGCATTTCCACTTTCTGGTGTGGCTCTGACGAGCTGCAGTTAATGAAACAGGACACAGCAGGTGTGGAGTGATCATAGTAGAAGATGGGAGATGGGGTTTCATCTGAAATACACACCCCGGTGCCTGGAAATCAGATCTTAGAGGATAAATAGGTTTGTCTATGGGTGTGCATGTATCAGTGTGTGGTGTTGTTGCATATGTGTGTGTGTGTGTGTGTGTGTGTGTGTTTGATGGAATATGTATGTGCGTATGTGTATTTTATGGGATTTGTGTGTGTGTTTGGCATTGTGTGTGTGTATCAGTGTCTGTGCATGGAGTGGTGTCTATATGATTGGAAGTACAGTATGTGTGCTTATGCCTGGAAACGTCTGTGTGTATAAGGGGATGCGTGTGTGTGTTAGTCTGGTTGTGTACTTGATGGGTGTATGTGTGTGTGTGTGTGGCAGTGTATATGTGTGTATGATGATGATGTGTGTGTGTGTGTCCATGTGTGTGTTTGGCAGTGTATATGTGAAAGTATGTATGTGTGGCCAAAACCGGTTTGGCTCAGTGGATAGAGCGTCGGCCTGCGGACTGAAAGGTCCCAGGTTCGATTCCGGTCAAGGGCACGTACCTTGGTTGCGGGCACATCCCCAGTAGGGGGTGTGCAGGAGGCAGCTGATCGATGTTTCTCTCTCATCGATGTTTCTAGCTCTCTATCCCTCTCCTCTCTCTTCCTCTCTGTAAAAAAATTAATAAAATATATTTTTTTAAAAAAAGTATGTATGTGTGTGTTTGATAAGACATGTGTGTATACATGCATATTTACTGGTCTGAAGGTACTGGACATTACATGTGTTTCCATTAAGCCTGAATAGTGTACATCTAAAGCTGTCAGTTGACTCAGGCTCTTGGGAAGGCGTCTGAGGGCCTGCCTTCATTTGACCCGATGGAGAACTTTAGAAGTCTTGTCACCAGTTATTGCTTAGGATTTTACTTAGAGTCATTCCCTGCCCAGCTCAGATCCGGTGATTATTCAGCATGGAGGTTCTGGAGTCAGTGACAAATGGGAGGCCCGAGAAACAAGACAGGGAGCTGCTTTTTAATTGCTCGTTTATTGTCTCTACTGTCTGATTCCACTCTAAAGCCTGTTGCTTTACGAACCACAGGAATTAATTTTTGTGAAGTCCAAAACTTCAGGAGTTCCATGTATCAGAGAGGTTATTTTTGGAAGAGATGAAACGGCTCATTGTTAAAATGAGGTAATGGTATGTGTGTGGGGGAGGGAGTTTGGAAGCATTTAGCGCTAATGAATAATTCAATTTGATCTACTGGAGAAATGAAAGGCGATGGCGGGCTGCCCTTCCCTTAATGTAAAAAAGATAATGGCCGTTTCGCTTTAACGGTGTATCTGAGAGGATCTAATACAGCGTATTTTTATTCCAGGTCAATTCATCAGCCTTTAAAAGTAGTTTAAGATTGGCTGTCATATTAAAGTGCACTTTTAAACATAAAAGGAGTCTGAGATGAAATTGTGCTCAATTGCTCCTTCACCCCACTCCTACCCATGTCCCTTCGCAAAAAACAAAATCTGTTTCTTAATTGATCATTAAAGACGTGAAAGAAGCCAGAGGTTGGGAATCCTGATGACAAGAAAGGATGACTTGAGTGACCTCAGTAGTTTAGGTAACCAAGCCAGACTTATTAGCGCTGTCATGTTGACCCAGCACAGGTGTGAGCTTTCAGAAGCTGAGCTGCTTCTAATAGCTGAGATTTTGCACAGAAAAGTTTACACCCCTGGATTCAGGCATCCTATATAATAAAAGGCTAATATGCAAATCAACCAAATGGCAGAACGACCGGTTGCTATGACATGCACTGACCACCGGGGGCAGACGCTCAATGCAGAAGCTGCCCCCTGGTGGTCAGTGTGCTCCCAGGAGCACTGCTCAGCCAGAAGCTGGGCTCACAGCTGGCAAGCGCAGTGGTGGTGGCAGGAGCCTCTCCTGCCTCCGCAGCAGTGCTAAGGATGTCACGACTAACGGCTTAGGCCCGCTCCCCACTGCAAGAGGGCACAGGCCAGGCTGAGGGACCATGCCCCCCCCCCCCGAATCCGAGTGCATGAATCTCGTGCACCGGACCTCTAGTATGTTAATAAAAAGGCTAACAAGTCATGGAAAGGCAGTGGGTATGAATGTGTGAATGTGTGTGTTAGGGTGTGATTATGACATTTGAGTTCTTTTAATTTTTAATGATTTTTTTTTAGAGAGGAAGGAAGAGAGAGAAGGAGAAGGAGGGAATGAGGGAGAAAGGGAGTGAAGGAGAGATGATAGAGAGAGAGAGAGAGATTTGTTGTTCAACCCATTTAGCATTCATTGATTGATTCTTGTATGTTCCCTGACTGGGGATCTAACATGCAATCTTGGCATATCAGGACAATGCTCTAACCAACTGAGCTACCCGGCCTGGGCAGCATTGTAGTTCTTATAACATCATTGGTATAAGAAGGTTTTATACCTTAGGCTTCTCTTCTTTTATTTGTGAGGCTGTTCATCTGTTGCATTTAAGTGATAGCTCCCCCTAGATTAAAAACAGTAATGAAAGGCTCAGCTGAATCTCTGAGAAGTGACCAGAATGACTGGGTGCCCATGCCAAGTTCTCTCTCTTTCCTCTCCCCACGCTGTAGCTGGGAAGGGGGGCATCATGGGAGGCTGTGGAGAATGAGTGCTCTTAAGTGGTGGCGGGAAGGACAGCTTGGAATTGATGTATAGTTTATCTTTTTTTACTGCAGAAACGGCAAAGTCATTCTCACACTTTAAACCACAGCGTACTAGTATATGTAGACATTTGGGAGGAACCTTCATAGTACTATAACATTTACTAGTATTTGTCTGACATCTGACGTCCTTTGCGAGGTTTCCTGAATAAGGACATTCGCTGTCTTGGTTATCATTTTTCTTCAGGTGACTTGGAACACGTCCTCTGCTTGTATGAGTGTAAAGTGCTGGGGAATGTGATGAGTCGGGACTATTATTTTGTTGGGGGCTGCGTTGGGGGATTGTTTTGCGGCAGCCTATTCATCATAGCACAGTCCAGCCACAGTCAAAGAGAAAGACTGTGGGTCAGATTGAGGGGGTCAGTGCCAGCAGTGAGGTGCTAGGAGCCTGGCACAGCTGCGGGCATGTACTGTGGGTCACAGCCCAGCAGCATCGACAGCAGGAGCAGGACTGGGACCAGGGGGTGGGCACACAGTGAGCAGCTCCGGATGAAGACTGAGAACAAGGTGAAGGCTGAGTTGAACAACCATTTATCATGTGCCTACTGTGTGCCAGGCACACGGAAATAAAGATAATTAATGCACAGCTCTTGCCCTCAGGGTAGTTAGAACTATGGGGCAAAGAATATCAGACTCTTTGTGGTACCAGTGTTGTGGTAGCTACACTATACCCAGCAATTTGAAGATACTGGGCTATTCTGGTGCCGTTTTATAAAGAAAGAAGGGATGTAAAAACATGGTCATGCAATCCTCCTACTCTTTCCTTTTTCTTAAATGAAAAGAAAATCCAAGGAAAAAATAGCCCTGGAAATGGAGTCCCATATGCTTCTCTTATAATGTTAAACATGTTTCCTTTCATTTTTAGAAAACATCATGGACATTCCTTTATAACTGCCATATGGGCACCGGGCAAGGTTCCCTGAGTGTTAGAGATACTGAGTGTAAGTTCCTTACAAATCTGCCTTTATCATTTTCCCAAAGACTCTCCGCACTAATCAATCATATTAATATAGGTGACAGGCCCTGGCCATGTCACAGGGAATGATCCCCTCATTGCTTCTTTGCTGTTATAGCATTGGGATCCCTCATTTGCTGATGGGAAAGCTGTAACCCTGGAAACAATATGCTCCCAGTTTGTTAGTGCTAAGAAAGGTGGGCGGTGGTTGGGGTAATGCCTGTGAGGAAGTTAGGCATGAGATTGGATGTGGAATTCTGATTTCTAGGGATCCTGGATTTCCCGTTTTCGTGCAAATACTTTACTATTTTAGGAAAAAAAGCTGGGCCTCAATGACAAACTAAACATTGTCTATAGCACACCCTTCTGGTAGTCATCTGATTCTGAGTTCATGGGAGCTATTTTACAATTCTGTAAGTGGCAGGTAAATGATAGCAATGAGAAACAATTTGTGTCTACAGACAAGCAAATCCTGTCCCCACCTGTAGAGGGTCCATTGACTCCCCCAATAGTCTGAAGGCAGTTTTGTCTCCAATTGCACACTCATTTCAGCATTCTTTTAATCCAGACAAATCGGTTTTGTTTTGGACTTCTCCTTTGACCGCTTGCAACATCTGCCAGGTTTCCTCATTGTGAGTTGAAAAAAAAAAAAAATCATTAACCTGTGCTGTTTTTATATCTGTATGAGCCATGATTTTACTGGTTTTTGAAAATTACCTTTCAGTGCTATATCATTATCATCCTTGATGCCATTGTGTCTATTATTGATGCTCCTACTATTGTTTGGACCATGAGTGATGTTTTGGGGACAATATTAGTGCCCAATGTCCACGTAGCCCTAGCTTAGGAAGAGTAATATAATGCTCCAGAAAAGCAACACTTCCGGTAACTTGAATTCACATGCTTCGCCTCGCGAAGTGAAGAGGAAACTCCAAGCCTGCACCAACTTTTGCCCCCTACCCCTTCCCAACCTACAGGGTAACCTGGCAAAGCTTCCTCTCTGGGAATCCTCCCCAGAACATAGAAACAATACAACATAATGAATGAATCCCATTCACTTTTCTGCCCTCCAAGGCACATGTGTGACTCCAAGATCTTGTTAATCCTCACCCAAGGATATTTTTTCCATGGATTTTTAAATAGAGTGGTAAAGAGGAAGGAGGACCGCCCCTCTACCTGCCCCACCCCCCACAGGCACCCAGACCAGGGCCAGGGATCTAACCTGCAACCCAGGTATGTGCCCTTGACCCAGAATCAAACCTGAGACCCTTTGGTGTGCGGGTGATGCTCTACCCACACTGAGCCACACCGGCCAGGGCTGATTTCACTTTTTAACTCCTAATATCCACCCTCCCACATGTAATGTATCATCCTTTCTGTGATAATAATCATTCTATTGTATTTCCATTTAATTTCATGAGGTAGACTCGTAGGTTCACTTTGCTTTCTGTGCACAAAGGATGGAGAGGAGGCAGATCACATCTTGGTGTCTGCCTCTAGGGTATCTGTCAACTCTTAGCCAGATTGCTGTCACTGAGCTATTGCATCTTCATCTCACCCTTGTCCTCAAAAATAGTCAGCACCATATCTGATTGTGATATCCTGACTTGTTCAACCATCACCAGCATTTTCATAGTCAGGGAATGTTAAATAGCATATTTGCCAGGAACATTTAAATTGAATCTGAACTATTACTTTTACTTCAGGGCAAAAACAGCTCAGTCGGCATATAGTTCTGTCCAACATAGTTTTAATCCACTGCTGAAATCAAAACCATCACTTCAATTGGTAGCATTTTCAAGAAAAATAGTTTCAGAATCTTTTCCCAAAGTGTCTGCCAGCTTAAATATGGCTAAATTACTATAATTGTATCTCTGTAATCTTTATTGGCTATTTATATGATATAATCCTATTTTTATCCCCTGATGACTTACAATAACATACTGATAAACAGATACCTGATTATATTATTTTTTTTCTCTGATGCCTATTTTTTAAGACATTCAGCATGTTTCCTAAGAATTTTTGTCTTGCTGTGGTCATAAGGAGCTGACACACACAAAAAAAAATCAGTTCTCTAGGTAGGAGAATTTCAGTATCACATAGGTTCTCTGAAATTCCTTGGGACTAGGTTTCATTAGCGTTCTAATAGGGTTCTATGAATAGAAAATTGGGTTTATTTTTCTTATCAGGATTATGAATTAAAATATTTTTGTTTCTAATTTTCTCTTTTATAATATTATTTCTCCCTTTTCATATCACATCCATGGGTGAATAAAATTTACTTTGTCAATTATTAACTTCCTAAAGAGTACTTTTTTCTGATATATACATTCGAATAAAGTGCCGATAATTTCAACTATGAACATTGGGCCATGATACCATGCCGAATTGGTACTTATATTTGTTTCAGAATGAATAAAATATTTTTATTTTTTATTTTTTAGCTTTAAGAACATTTTTTTTAAATGTGCTCCTCTAGTTGCCAATGATTTTAATTCAAAGTTCAGCCCTTGTCACTTGCTTTACATCTTTGATAGTTAAACCTTTATTTATTTGAACCTCAATTTTCTAACCTTGAAAAGGAAATGGTAAATAGTAAAAGGGATGCTTTGAGGCTTAAACTGTGAGTGCACTCAACCATAATCAAAATGACCAGTGGACCTCCATGTAAAGTTGGTTTCACCAACCAAAGCAAGTGAGGGAGCAGTCTACTGCCAGAGCCCATGCGTGAAGGCCTTCTGAAAAGAGACAGGTGGGAAGAGTGTTCAGCCCCATTTGGGAAACTGGGGTGCTCAGAACCTTGGCCCAGGATGTAGTATCGAGACCTGACATGAAAGGCCTGTAAGAAATTAACTATTATAGACTTGACAAGGAAGTTTGGCGTAGGGGCCTGCAATGCACATCATTAGAAACCTCTATAGTTTTCTCAGCTTGGAAGAAGTTATGGTAAATCTTTATTTTCCACTCCATTGTAATCCATTGCTACTATGTCTAAAATTGGCTTCTATTTTCCTGGCTTGAGCCCATACACAGGATCACTCCAGTTCCTCATTATCATGACTAGGAAGGGAGTCTGCGCCCCATGAGTGTTATGAAGCATAGACGGAAGCCAGGGGCTCCTTTGTCAATGCCTGTGCTTTTGAGCCCATGCAGACTCTTGCTCTTCATGGATGTACCAAGAAGCAAATTACTAACAAGCTTCCAACAGCCTGTGCATTGTGGTCCTGTGTGGATCGCCCAGTCTTTACCTTTTCATTTCCTGTACTCTCCTCTTAGTTATTGAGACAGAATTCGCGCTGTCACATACGACATTTAATTGCATGAAAAATATTTCATCTCTTTCAGATCTGTCACTGGCACAAGTGGAGATAAAAAGGCCCAAAAGAGTAATTTACTTTTACCTTCAGAATCAGATTCCAAATGTAGAAATTAATACATAGCTTTGAAATGAAACTGCAGAGGAAAATGCAAAAATGACATTATGCAACCTCAACTTAATGCTTTCTTTTCCTGTTCTCTCTCTCTCTCTCTCTCTCTCTCTCTCTCTCTCTCTCTCTCTCTCTCTCTCTCTCTCTTTCTCCTTGTGTATTTTTCCCCTTACCCCTTCTAGTGTTTTCTGTAACATATGAGGAACTTCAAATCCAGCTCTGCCCCTGGGGTGATGATTTTTTAATCAAAGACAGATAATTATTAGTGATGTGCAAGGATGAAAATCATGGATTTACCTTTCTCTGGATCCATTGACAAGGCATAACTACTTTTGTCAGTGACACTGGCAGGCATACGTTGAGAACTCACACAGAGAAGATCTGTTCGGAGAAAATCAATTTTCAACTTGGAATTACCCACTCCAATTAAGATCTGTGCCCTTTCAAACCTTTCAGCTCAACTCACCAGTTAAATCCAGCTGGACGTGTGTTCTCATTGTTTCAGGTTTGGGTTTCATATATTCGAGGAGCAAAAAGGCCAGGATGAGTGTGTCATCTCCCCATCCAGCCTGTCAAATGAGAGTTATTGAGCCATTTGACTTCTGCAAGCAGGAAACAGGAAAGCTAAAATAACACTCTGCCTTCTAGAACACATGCTGAGTCGGCATTGGTTTGGGTGGAAAGCTCTCTTGTATCCCAAGGGCCTTACATGTCAAATATAAAATGTAAGTCAAAGGCAATGGGACATAAAGTTCTGTGCTGTGGCTGGTGTTTGACAAATGGCTGAACATAAGCATAAGGCAGATTAGTTGGGCTCATGGAATGCTGAACAGGTAAAGAGGTAACAGCTTTCTTCCACATGATGGAGAATAACTGAGCTCAGTAATCAGTGGCTATGGTTGAGACTCCATTTAAGAAAGCTTATTTTGTCAACACTTTTAACTATGAAAAGCATAAATTAAAAGGTCATTATTCACTTTGCAAAAGGGTAATTCACCTCAATTAAGAGAAGTGTCTATGAATATCTTTAAATTATATAGTCTTTTAATGGAATTATAATCAGTTTTGTATTTAAATTGGTTGTATTTGTTTGCCTATTTTATGTTAGCATCTGATTTACTTACAGTCTTTCAAATGTAGGCATATTGTATTAACTGTATGTGTGCATGAAAAATGAATAGGATAGAGGTAGAAATGGCAAATGAAGGCTTAGGCTCTCTCCAATCTCCTTAAATTCTATTATTCTTCATTGCAATCATTTGGTCCCCATTTGCCTGTGTGCTGTGTACTCTCATACACCATGACACACACCATGATATCAGTAGCAACATTCATTCTGAAGAACGAGCAGTTGGAAATGTGAAGTATACTTCCAGAGCTGTGTAGTGTGTGAAGGATTTGAGTTTTCAGAATAGGATGAAAGCTTGCTTGACCAGGTAAGATGTGTTAGGTTTGAAGGGACCTACAGAGACTATCTCCTCTATTACTTGCTTCTGAGCAGATAATGTTAGAAAGGAAGCTACATGCTATTTCAGGGGTATCTTCATGGGAAGAGAATTTTTAACAAGGTGACCCTTTTTTGTGTCTATTCAATACATGACCCTTACTATTAACAGCAACATGATTGGAGCTGAATTAAGGAAGTAGGTGCACATAAAGAGAAGCTATGCTTTAGCATGGATTGTATCAATGAAGGCATACCCAGGACCAATTTCTTCAACTTGGAAGTTCATGCAATAAGGGAGAGAGAACAGGGATGGGGGATTATGGGGAAAGGCTCTGCTTGGAAACTGAATTATTAGCTTTAAGTTATCAGCAATGTCCTGCTGCATGGGGACAAGAAACAGACCAGGCTTGAAGATGGATGGTAGAGAGGAGGAGTGCAAGAGCGTTTGCTCCCCATACATCCAGGTTACTGCTCACTATTAGTGAACTTGACAGAAGGAGGGTCCTGCCAAGGGAGATGGACAGCCCGAAGGGGGGTTTTAGGGAAGGCACTGGAGGTATTCTAACATCATTTCAATTAGAGGAAAGAGCCCCTCCTAAGGACATTTGATCCTTGTCTCATCAGTACAAGATCGTGTCTTATAGAACCGCCTCCTCCACTTTGCTCCGTATACTATAGTTTTACTTGATGGGACTTCTGGCTGTTTCCCCTGGGAAGTTATTACAAAGTCTATAGATATTTCTGTGCTACAATTGTGTTAAAAAGGCACATTTCAAGACCTGAATTTATTTATTATAGGGCATTGCAAGCATTTAAACTGCAATATGGGTGTTAAATATTAATGCGTTTTTTCCTACTCTGCTGATTCCCAGGCATCATGCAAGTGCATAATTCTGGAAAAGCAGGCAAAGGCTGTGTAGGAGCTGCCCTACTTTACTCTTAAAAGGCTGCCCTCTTGCAGAGAAGTCTAAAAAGATTAAGATGATTACCCACTTTTCAACACAGTGGCTCCCTAGAAATGGGTTTCTCTCTAGAAGTAGACAGAGATTTTCCTGGATACTGAGAAGCCCAGTAGAGGGATTGGCATAATTCTCAACCCTCTAGCTCCAAGCTATACTAAGCAGCCTTACTTTAGCCAGTGGTAAGCAGAGATAATATATTTTTTTATCCACCACCTTGTCATCTGAGATATGGGAAATGATTGCCCTCTGGAACCTCTCTGAAAAAAAAAAAAATTAAACCACTAGATTTTTAGATCTTGGAAGTATGTAGATGGATCCCTTTCTTTTTTAAAAAATATACGTGTGGGTTTTTTTTTTGCCCTAGTCAGTTTGGCTCAGTGGATAGAGCATCAGCCTGTGGACTAAAGGGTCCACAGTTCAATTCCTGGTCAGGGCACCTGCCTGGGTTGCAGACTTGATCCCCAGTGGGGAGCGTGCAGGAGGCAGCCAATCAATAATTCTCTCTCATCATGGATATTTCTATCTATCTCTCCCTCTCCCTTCCTTTCTGAAATAAAAATATATATTAAAAATATGTTTGTTTTGTTTTTTTTCAGAGCGAGGAAGGGTGAGGAAAGATTGAAACATCAATGATGAAAGAGAATCATTGATTGGCTGCCTCCTGCATGCTTCATACTGGGGATTGAGCTCACAACTCGGGCATGTGTCCTGACTGAGAATAGAACCGTGACCTCCTGGGTCATAGGTTGATGCTGAACCACTGAGCCATATCAGCAGGGCTAGATAAATCCCTTTCCCTTGTGTTCATGTGGGTATGGTGAGACCCTTGTTTTATAGAAAAAGGTGTCTTACAATGTTGACATGTGAGAGAGAGGTCCACTCTACTTCTATTACTTCTTTTGATGACTTAATTGTACACGAGACAGGACACCGGGCATGGAAAGCAATGGCAGACTGATAGCTTCCCATATTCTTCTGTAATATGGCGAGAGAAAAGGAGGATGTGTCTGGTGAAATGGCCTCACTCCAAAGGTGTCAGTATATTTCCCTTTTAATCTTTTTGTTGAAGTTGGCCCTGAAGGAATCAACCTTGAACAAAATCAGAAAACAGTTAAAAGCATTACAGAATATAGGTAGGCCAAGTGATTTTGTACTAAAAATCACCTTCCAAAGATTGTTTAAAATAGAGTTTAAGTCCTAGCCCAAGCATGTCAAACTCAAAGGCTAACACGGGCCAAATAAATAAGGCATGGGGCCTGTGGGCCGCGAGTTTGACATGCTTTCCCTAGCTCAGTGGTCGACAAACTGCGGCTCGCGAGCCGCGGTTTGCCGCTCTGTTGACTAATGAGTTTTCCGACCACTGCCCTAGCTGATTTGGCTCAGTGGACAGAGCATTGGTCTGCGGACCAACGGGTCCAGTGTTTGAGTCCAGGCAAGGGCACCTTACCTTGGTTGCAGGCTGCTCCCTGTCCTGGGCCCTGGTCAGGGCACGTGCAGGAGGCAGCCAATCAATGTGTTTCTCTCACATCGATGTTTCTCTCTGTCTTTCCCTCTCTCTTCCACTCTCTCTAAAAATCAATGAAAAAAATGTTGTCGGGTGAGGATTAACAACAACAACAAAATACTGTTGAAAAAGTACACAGCATGTGTGAAAGGCAGCTTTTTTTTTTTTTTTTTTAAGAATAAGCTCTAGGGTGTTAGAGGACTAGCTGGTATTGGACTAGCCCTTCTATAGATAATAATTATAAACTCAGAAGGGGAAAAAAAACTACTTGAAGACATAGGAGAGAAATCAAAAACAGGCAGACACTGAGGGGATTTAACTCATGAACGAAAGGTACTGAGCTGGGTGAGATGGATGCTTATATCGGTTTTCCCCTGCGGCACCCTCCCATCCCTTTGCACAGGGTGGTGGACCTCTGGGGGGCTGCTATGTTTAAGCTGTGAGTGGATGGAAACTGGGGTGTCCAAAGAAGCTAGTGGTTTTGGAGGTATCTCAGAAATGAAGCCATGGAGAGGGAGGGTCAAAATCTGTATCAAATACTTGCTAATCCCCAACTTCTGAGGAGCCTGCAGACAGAAACAGCTTTGAAACTAAAAGGGCTGAGCAGGGTTTTAGCTGCTTCTTACTGCAAGGAGAAGAGAGTTTAGAGTTTTAATTCTGCCCAAACAAGAAAGGCTTAGTGGCCAACCGACTTGGCTCAATGGTTGAGTGTCGACCTAGGAACCAAGAAGGTCATGGTTCCTGGTCAGGTCATATGCCCTGGTTGTGGGCTTGATCCCCAGTGTAGGGCATGCAGGAGGCAACCTATCAATGAGTCTCTCTCATCATTGATGTTTCTCTCTCTCTCTCTCCCTCCCTCTCTCTCTCCCACCTCCCTCTCCTTTTCTCTCTGAAATCAATAAGAATATATTAAAAAGAAAAAAGAAAGGCTTAGTAAATACCTTGAGCCTTCCATTGAAACACAGAAGGGACACACCATAGGACTAAAGAGTATGTACAAGACCTAAGGAATTTTCCCAGGTGAAAATCCAAACTGTCACCCAGATAAGGTGGAAAGCTAAAACTCCGTGAGGTCTAGGTGGTGACACAATTTTTTAATAGCCGATTAAGAGGGGAAAAAATCTGAATGAGAAGCTAACAAAATCCCATTCTCTGCAACATACCCGCAATGTTCAATGAGCAATAAAAGATTACTAGTAATACAAGGAAAGTGAAAAGTATTTTTCACTCAGAAGGGGAAAAAGACCCACAAAAACTCCTTGAAGACATTGGAGAGGGATCAACAGCAGGCAAAAACCAAAGGGGATTTGACTCACCTGTGGTCAAGGGAAAAAGTGGTCAAGAGAAACCAGCCTGAGAATGGCCTAGATGTTAGTTAGCATTGATAATAAAGACTATAAGGTATTGGTTACAAATGTGTTCAAGGACTTAAAGGAAAAGGTGGTTATATTGAGAGACTAAATGGGGATCTCATAAGAGAAATGGGAACTATCAAAGAAAAAGTGAAATGGAAATTCCAGATGTGAAAAAACACTCTCTGAAATGAAAATATCTATTAGATGAGGAGACTGGACAGAGTAATAAACTTGAAGGTAGGTCAATAAAAATTACCCAATCTGAAGATTACAGAGAAAAATATCTCTCCCTTCATAACATAAAACAAAATAACATAAAATAGCTATGTAGTGACTTGTGAGAAAATCTCAAGCAATTTAAAATCTGTGTACATTGAGAACCAGAAAGAGAGGAGAGAGACATGGGGTAAAAACAAATCTATCCATTTATCTATCCTCAACATTCTGAAGTATTATTTTAAATTTTTAAATATCTAAGAAGCTCAGCATGCCCCAAGTAGAACAGATGCAAAGGAAACCACACTTTGCATATCATAGTCAAGCTGCTAAAAAACAACAACATTGTGCTTCAAAATTCATTTTAGACAAGGCTGTGGTCTAATATGGAGTCGATTCTAAAACATACACACACACACACACACACACACACACACACACACACCCACCCACCCACCCACAAATTAATTGTTACATCACAATCAGCAGTAGAAGCCAAGAATATAGAAGGAACATGCTAGATCTATGAACAAACAGACCAGGGTTTGAATTCTTGCTCTGATGCTTAATGACTGAGCCCTTGGAGAAAGGGGCGCTCTGTGTCACATTTCGTCGTCTGTAAGATTGCCAGTAACCATAGGTACCCCATGGGGCTGTTGTGAAGGCTGAATGAGATAAGGGTACATGCACAGACTTAATGTAATGCCACATAGGAGGCATTATGCTCACTTCCTTCCTCCTTTCCTTTCTTCTTTCCGGGCCTTTAGAAGCGCCTTTGAATATAAATGATTCTGGTGATTCTGTGATAGAAGACATGAGGTATGTTTTATGAGAGAGAATAATCCACTTTCTTATTCTAAGTCAAAGGCCCCTGGTAATTTTAACTTGATTTTTAAACGAGTTCATATATAGTTTTCACTCGCAAGGCTTTGGAGGACCTGCCCGGGAAACATAGAACTCTGAAAACATGCTCATCTGTGTTTTTAAGCAACTTAGTAACAGTTCCTGTTTGCTAACATTTTCATGGTATTCGTGTGTCCATGAGGTTTCAGGATGAAAGCATCTTTGAAATGTGTTGATAAGTGTGTGCTCAGAGAGAGAAAATTCACTGCCATGCCTTGTAGTACCGCATGAATGGTGGTGAGAAGGGTAATTCATACAATTAAGGATGGTGAGCATTATTTCCATTTGTGAAAAATTAAATTGGTTTCGCTGTGCCAAAAGCTTTTCAGGGCAACTTGAGAAATACTTGAGACACTGGTTAGGCCATTTACGTGTTAGTAAATAAGCTTGTGTCACTGGAAATATTTCTAAATTGGTAAAAGAGATCAACTGACAACTCTCCCCTATTAATTATCTTTCTATCCTCTTGAAATCTCACCATTTGATTATAAAAATAATGCTTCCATGGGACTCTTTTTCCCACTGAAAGAAGTTTTATGATTCTCTTTTATAACTGATTAAAATGTATCAGCCTGTTTAAGTATGTCATCCCTTATTAACATATGAACACTCCAGTTCCTCTGTTAGACTAAGTGCATTGGTAATTTCCATTAACCCAGAAATTGGTGAAAGTCATTTGCTCTTACATTTAAAATTTCTTAACTTGCCTTTTAAAAAAATAAGTGTTGTCATTTTTCTTATTAATTATCACTCTACTTATGCATACCAAGTTCGATGTGACCTTTATAGGATGGACAACCAGAATTATGCCCTTGGTTCCCCTGCTGGAAAATTCCTCCCGATTTCTGTTGGGTGATTAGGCTTCTGTTTTGCTCTTGCTGTTCTGTACTGAGTTCTTCAATTTGAAATTTTGTGGTCAAATCCAACACCAAGAGGGCGATGCGCTCTCTGAATTTTAATGATGGTTTACCAGCGATTACTATTCATAAGAATGGCTATGAATGTGGGCACAATCTGGTTTCAAAGACCATGGGGTGTGTTGCTTATGGGAACTCTAGTAGTGACAAAAGGCAAATAAATCCTTGGAAGCAGGAATTACTTTTTACTTGAATGACATTACAGAAAAAAACAGTGCTGGTTTTGGTGGGGTCCCCATCCTCTCCCGAAAGAGGAGAACCACACTTGGTTCTTAGACTTCTATACACTGGATTGTCCACTGTCTATAACTTAGATTCTATAAGAAAATAATATCGCAGTGCAACAGTATGCGTAAGTATTCTGAGTTAGTGAGGCAGTAAACTGAATGTTGTTGCCAAAATGAATATTTGAAAGTTAGTGCTAGTTTGAATGTCTTTTTTGAGCAGCTTTGGTATTTCATTAATGAGACAGCCAGTTAAAGTACCCCTGTGCCAGGAAGTTAGGGACACATGATATAAGACAAATATCATAAGGTCTCTGATATCAAAATGCTTTCAGAACTAATCAAATGTTCTTTATTTGGTTATTTCCTATCCTTAAAAAAAATAACACAAGGGAGAAGAACATATTAATTGGTGAATTTTACCCAAACTCTGATAATATTTCAATAATATTAAATGCAGTCCTAGTAAGCCGGGATCAGCTAGCCAGAGCTTGGTCTTTTCTAGGATGTTTAATTGTCCTGGTTGCAGCTTTCACCAGTGATTCTGATCCCTTTAAGGAACTGAGAGCAAAATCAAACCCATAGAGAAAGAGAAGGTGCCATGACTGGTATTGCTCAGTGGCTAGAGCACAGGCCTATGCACCAAGGGGTTGTGGGTTCGATTCCTGGTCCAGGGCACGTACCTAGATTGCAGGTTTGATCCCTGGCCTGGTTGGGGCTCCTGTGGGAGGCAACTGATCGGTGTGTCTCTCTCACACCAATGTTTCCCTCTGTTTCTCTCTCTCTCTCTCTCTCTCTGCCTTCCCCATCCTTCCCTTCCACTCTCTCTCTCAAAAAAAAAAAAAAAATCAATGGAAAAAATATCCTGGGTGAGGATTAACAACAAAAAAAAAAGATAGGAAAGGCAATAGACAGCAGAGAGTTTCTCTTACCAATTGATTGCTTGAAAAGATATTTTTCTTAACTGTTGAGTTCAGATAGATTTCTGGAAATGATAATAATATAGCACTGTGAAATTGTAACCTTAGATGTCTTAGCTAACGCACAGTATGTTGAAGAAGCATGATCCTTACCTTGGCAGGCAGAGAATAATTTTGTTAGCAAGTCTTTTATATCAATATTTATTTAGTTCTAGTTATATACCTCTTAGAGGCCCAAAGCACAAAATTCATGTGACGGGAGAGGAGGTCCCTCAGCCCAGCCTGCGCCCTCTCACAGTCCGGGACCCCTGGGGGGATGTCCGCCTGCCGGCTCAGGCCCGATTCCCCTGGGAATCGGGCCTAAGCTGGCAGTCAGATATCCTTCTCACAGTCCAGGACTCTCACAGTCCTGGAGCCCTTGCTCCTTACCACCCTCCTGCAGTGAAGGCGGGAGAGGCTCCGGCTGGCTAGCACAGCAGAGGTGGCGGGAGCCTCTCCGGCCTCCGAGGCAGCACTAAGGAGCAGCAAGGCCAGCTTCTGGCTGAGTGGTGCTCCCCCTGTGGGAGCGCACTGACCACCAGGGGACAGCTCCTGCATTGAGCATCTGCCCCCTGGTGGTCAGTGTGCATCATAGCGGCCAGTAGTTCTACAGTTTGGTCGATTTGCATATTAGGGTTTTATTTTATAGGATATCCCCCAAACATATGTATGCATGTTAATATACTATGTTTTTATATATTAATATTTATGAACATATGCTAATATTATTCTTATAAGTCAGAACAGTGAGAATTATAGGTATTAAGTCATGGTTGGGCCTAAGATTGTATTTCCTTTGATCAGATTTCAGTGATGGCCTTTCTTATGGTTAAAGACTGCAATTCAGCTTCTTATAGACAATCTAATCCAAGACTATGTTGTAACTCTCTTAATTATTCCCGATCACCTCCAGGTACCAAAATCTTTACATAAATAATTTCCATGTTTTGGTTTATGTATTGGACTCTGATGGTGACCTGGGATTTGGAAAAATGGTGGAAACCAATGAGTTTGAATGGGTCTTGCCTTCAGAATATTTGGTGCTTATCACATTTTCTGAGCTTTTCACAAGAGTTCCATGAAAGTTGCAAAACTAATGGACAGAAGAATCAAATAGTTGGGAGTGAATTTACAGGGAAGAAGGTGACAGGAAGAACAACCAACCAGCCAATTGACCTCGTAATGCCCCCTGGGACTGTGATGAGGGGCCCTGTCCTACTTGTCTTCTCTTTGGATAACATTATTTCCCTGAGCACTGCCATTTTTATATGCCTGAGTCTAAAGTTGGAGACAGGGAAATGATTCTCAAAGATGAAAAATAATTTATTCTTTTGAATCCTCTGAGATTAGAAAGCACCCAAAAGAAGCAGTTATATTGTCTGTCCCTATCCTCTATTCTGAAAAAAAAAAAAAAAAAAAAAAAAAGCACATTGGTAGAATGAGAAAGATCACCTGCCTTTCTATTACCAGAGTATTACCAGAGTTCATTACCCAGAGTTAAATAAATGAGCTTCAGAAGGTTGCCTCAGAATGCTGTAGCGAGCCACTGTTTATTAGAAGTGGTGTGTGTAGTGTCCATAGCTGCCATCAAGTACTCAAAGAAGTTTATAACCTCCTAAAAACCCAGGTACAAGCTCAGCAATTACAATTTCGCTGGATTTCAGATTTAACTATTCTCCCAAATAAAGCATGTGGACAGATTCCTGGCAGTACACAATTGTAGCAAACGCATTCTTACAAACATGTTGAAATCCCTTTTGTTTCCAGTATTTGGTGCATTCCAGGAACATTTGCCTCCCATTTTATTTATTTACTTTTTTTGGTGGAGGGAGTCGGGGGAATGGTCCTAAGCCTCCTGTGTACTGACAACACAAACACATTTCTCAGATCACTGGGACTCTTGAAAATAGACTTTTAAAAATCTTTCTTATCTGAACTGTGGTCTTTTGATTGGTTCAAATCCCTTGGAACTTGTGAAGAAACTACAATGTTCTACCCTGTGTCCTCCCTCCCTGTCCCTCATAAATAAATTAAACCTTTAGTTCAAAGTTCAGGGAATCGACACTTCAATAAAATAAATTGCATCTCTTAAGGGAATGAGTGTTGACGAAGAATGACGAATTTATCCATTAACAGTTGTAATTCTCCACCTTGAATTATTGACAGCATATGACATTATAACCTTACAAATTGCAATCTATAAACAGGTTAGAAAATATAACGTATGCATTACAATTGGTCTCACCCAGCATTCAGCTTTTTACAAAAAGCTGTTTTCCCATAGGCTGCAGAACAGAGGGATTGCGTGTAACAGGAGAACACGATGCCATTTAGACAGAGCTCAGCAAGGCCACTCACAGGCAGAAGTGATGGATAGTGAGTGGCAGCAAACTCCTCCGCCAGAGTGAAAGTATTAGAAGTTTGCTTGTCATTGATTTATAGTCACCCAGTAGAAAAAAACTAATTAGCCAAAGTTGGTTGACTTAGCACTTTTTCTCCTCCACTTTTGAAACAGAAGTGAAATAAGCCAGTCAGAGAAAGACAAGTACCATATGATTTCACTTATACATGGAATTTAATGAACAAACTGAGCAAAATGGAGATAGAAACATCAACGATGAGAGAGAATTATTGATGGGCTGCCTTCTGCACGCCCCACACTGGGGAATGAGCCTGCAACCTGGGCATATGTCCTGACCAGGAATCGAACCCTGACCTCCTGGTTCATAGGTTGACGCTCAAACGCTAAGCCCCGCCAGCCAGGCTAAACTTCTTAATTTTAAATGCTGGCAACTGATCCACTTTGTTTTTAAACACGTTGAGAGCCAATATTGTGTCAGACAAACAAAATAGGATTTGGGAACCCTGTGGTGTGACAATCATCTGCTTACTGATCAGATTTACACACAACCCGCCCTGCTACATTAAAAAACAGACAAGTTTGGATTAAACTCTCTCAGCTCCCCAGGCACCCAGATTCTCTATAATTCTTTGATTCTCTCAAGTTTCTGGTTTCCATGTGTGCATCTTTTCAAACTGCTTTCTTTCAGACTTTTTTAGGAGAATTTCCCCCAGATATTTAAAACCCTGTTATGTTCACTCTTCCTCTGTTATCCTAGTCTTCTTTTCAAACCTTAAAATATTATCTTTGATTCTTCCTCATTTTTCCCCACAGTATCTAATATACCCTCTTTTGAATCCTGTAATTACTTAATCCTGTAATTAACCCCACCTCACTGGTATAAACCTCCACAATTTCACAGCCGCACATTTAATTAGACTCTTAAATGTCTTCTTAACTTTCGGCCACTTGTTGCTCTAATGCAGGGGTTGGCCCACTACCACCTGAGGGCCAAATATGGCCCATCCCCTGTTTCTGTAAATACAGGTGTCATGGAATGCAGCTCACCCATTTGTAGGCATAGTGTCTGTGGCTGCTCTCCTGATACAGCTGTGGAACTGAGTAGTTGTGACATGCATTGTGTGGTCCGAAAGCCTAAAATATTTACTCTCTTGTCCTTTAGGAATACGTTGGATGATACCTGCTATTCATTTCTTACATAGCTGTGAGATTTCACGTTGCATTTCCAATATTGTATGATCAGCTCTGAGCTCAAAAACCTTTAATTGATCACCACATACACTGACTTGTAGAGATTGCTCAGCCTGGCATCAGGCTCCATCCAAAAATGACCCTCATCTATTTTTCCAACAATGCATGCTTAATGTCACTGTGATCTCTGACAAGGGTGGTTTACATGATGAATCACAAACACTCCATGCTCACCCTAAATCTGAACTTCTGATAATGTGCTAGCACCAATATGCAGTAGATTTGCAGCCCATCATTCTCTGAAGTATGATGTTTAATGGACATTTACGATTCTAATAAAGCTACTTACTGAGAACCGACTATGTATCAAGAATGGCAGTAGGCTTGCACATATAATTTCATTTGTCTCATATGGACTTATATTTTTAAACATGCTTTTCTGTTCATTGACTATATACTGGAGCTTCTATCATGTCCGGCTTGAAAGAAATTACATAAAAATAATGCAACAATTTCATCACAATCTAATGGAAAATATAGGTAAAAAAAAGTAATAAAAATGATGTGCTTAGAAACAAAATTCTAAAGAAGCAAAGATGAAGCCCCGAGGTTAGGATGGCTTCATGGAAGAGATGACAGTTGAGCTGGGTATTTGAAATTGAGAGAGCCCCAGAGGCCTGAAAATTCATAGCAGTTCAAAGAATAGCAAGGAGGTCAGGATTGGAATATTGCAAGAAGTGGCAACAGTTACAACTAGAAAGGAGAAGCATGCAGGTGTCCTCAAACTACAGCCTGCAGGCCACATGCGGCCCGCCAAGGACATTTATCCGGCCTGTCGGGTGCCGCTGCCTGTCCTGCTTAGCAGCCGACTCATCCCGGGCCCACAGTGCGCATAGGAATTTGTTCATAGTTTTTTTTTTTTTTTAAACTATAGTCCGGCCCTCCAATGGTATGAGGGACAGTGAACTGGCACCCCTGTTTAAAAAGTTTGAGGACCCCTGCATAGAGCAGCAGTCGCCAACCGGTGGTCCGCGGGCTACTGGTGGTCTGTGAGGTCTGAGAGCTTGGCGACCACTGCTATAGAGAATGAACCTTGGGTGTCTTATTGAAGAACAGGGAGTTGATCCTATCAAGGCGAGGAAAACCTGAGTGTTTCCAAACAAGTGAGTGACAATCAGATTCTACCTAGATTGTGAATTCTGGATGGCAGGAATTGCACTGTGTGTGTGTTTGTCTCCCATAGGGTCTGCCAGCTCTGCCTTGAACATAGTGAACATTGAATAGAGAGTTGTCCATTGATTAATTTCTTCCTGAGGGTGAAACATTTCTGGCTGGCTGGAAGCCAGCAACATTTGAGTTTTCTCTGAGCTTGATAAAATGCTGACACCAAGATAGTTTTGTTTTGTTTTTTTAAGGCAGCAAATATCATGAAGGTGATGAGAAGCATCAAATTCATGACATTTCTCAGTGCCTGTCACCTTCACTCTTGTCGCCAGAAGTGTTTTTAGCTTTCAGCATAATTTTGGCAAAGTTGAAACTATCTAGGAGGGGCTGGAAGTTCATTCTTCCTTAAACCATTTACAGTAGAGTTGGGAAGTACTGGTTCTCTGTACTCTTTACGGATGCCATGCTTTTATTTAGTAGTATTTAAGCCAGAGGGAAATGAGATAATTCAGGAACCTTTGATGCAGATGATAGAATAGGAAGGTTTTTCTCTTCCTCCAGATGTTGGACACCAAGCGCTCAGCCTGCTGTGTGTAAGTGACAGGAATGACCGGCCTGCTCTCATTGTCACCAGTTTCAGGGAGGCCTCACAGCTTAGAGTGCCAGACTTCAGGCTAGGGGTCTGCGGCATCGTCTTTTAAAAAAGAAGGAAAGACACTTTGAAATTTGTAACCTGAGATAGTGTAGCCCTGTGGGAACTGCTTTGTTTCTTCCCCCAGTGAAAACTAGGATTATGGCCCTAGCCAGTTTGCTTCTGCGGATAGAGCATTGGCCTGTGGACTGAAGGGTCCCGGGTTTGATTCCGGCCAAGGGCACATGCCCGGGTTTCCAGCGGGATCCCCAATAGGGGGCGAGCAGGAGGCAGCCAGTCAATGATTTTCTCTCATCATTGGTGTTTCAATCTCTCTCTCCCTCTCTTTTCATCTCTGAAATCAATTAAAAAATACTTAAAAAACAACAACTAGGATTATGATTTCATTCTGAGAACTTGGCCAAAGGAGCCAATAGCAGAGTAACACCTCTGATTGGACTGTAAGGAGAGGACCAGGGTCATTCTGCCTTTTGACTTGAAACACTTTCCCTTGCTGTGGTTCTGATGCACATGGATTTGGTAAATAGCAAGGCTGGGAAAGAAGAGCATCAGCAGCCTTGCCTTGCAGACAGAAGCTGGTTGGGGTTTCTGGTTTCCAGGGCCATTTTATCCAGGAGGCAGCGTGTGTAGAGCCCTCAAAGGTCATCCTGCCTCTGCTGGTTCCCTTTTATTTTATTTTATTTATTTTAAATATATTTTATTGATTTCAGAGAGGAAGGGAGAGGGAGAGAGAGAGAGAAACATCAAGGATGAGAGAGAATCATTGATCGGCTGCCTCCTACATGCCCCACACTGGGGATCGAGCCCGCAACCTGGGTATATGCCCTAACTGGGAATCAAACCGTGATCTCCTGGTTCATAGGTCAACACTGGGCTGCTGGTTCCCATTTAAACCTCTTCTCCTGCCTCAATCGCTCATTACCTTCTCCACCCTCACTGAGTTGTGCCTCATCAGCACACCCTCTCCACCCAAAGGTCACATGGGCTTCATTCTTGCATTCATCTGCTCCCACAAAGGCGTCCGCAGTGAATGTTCTTCCTCTTTCTCTAGCTCCTTGACTAAACCAAGGTCGGGATACAATGACACCACCTCTATGAAATCTTTCCAGATTCCCCTCCCCCTACCAGTCAAGTCCTCACAGCACTTTGCATGCACCATTGTCATAATACCTGTCATATTGTGAAGCCCCCCGGATAGTGATCGACTCCCGGAATCATTGTTTTGTTTCCGTTGGTGTATCCCAAACTCTTGGGCTCTGTGCTTGGCCCACTGTCATTGTAATAAGTAATAAAAATAACTATGACTTAATAATAAGTTGTGCTAGATATTATCTGATGCATCAGCACAAGTAGGTGCTCATTTAAACCTTGTGAGTGAAGGGAAGGGTCTCAATACTGAATCTCACTCAAACCTAGCCTCCTCCAGATCCAATGGAAACCCCCTTATGCAAGGACATCACCTTTATCTTTAGTTTGCTGCCTCCCTTGCCAGGCACTGCCATTCAATAATTCTGCGGAGTGGTATCTTTTCCTGGAGACAGAGTGCTAAACAATGATTTATTGCTTGAATACACATCGCTTTCATGGAAGTGATTTGTTTAAAACAACAGTACAGCTCTAAATAAATTATTCATTCCATGCTAATTCTTCACTTTTATGTGCTTTAGTAAGCGTCAAAATAAGCAGCCTGTGGGCATTTTATTTTTGCCACATTAATCTTGGACAGTTTAAAGAGAGGGGGAAAAAGGAGGAAATCTAAAGAAGAGGTTCCATTTTCAGGAAAATAGATTTCTTTTTTTTTTTTTTTTCCCTACTGCCTCCTGCAGCATCCCTGGAGAGAGTTCCGGCTTCGCCTCCCCCCAGCCGCTTCCTGTTACTTACCGAAGCCCCCTGAGTGGGCCCAGGGACCTCCACACACCCCTGTTCAGCATTGGGAATGTGTGGCTCCTTTTCTCTGCAGAGAGAGAGACTCCTGATGGCCAGTTCCTGTCACAGTGCCAGGAATCCAGTTCTTTCCTGGGAGATTTGCATTTCCTTGGGCATGCAGAGTGCTGGGTTTCTAAATTTCACTGGTGTCTGGATTTAGGATTTAAAGGATTAAAAAGTGAGAGAAGCAGCAGTGCCACCACACGTATCCATTTTCTAACTGATTTCCCACTCGGAATAGAGATAGCATTCTTTCCAGCCTGTTTATCCTTCCTTAACTGGAGCCCCACTTCCTGTTTTGAGGTAGCGGCATTTGAGTGACTTTCAGTGTATGAGTCCTTCATTAGCAGAAGAGCAGATTGATGGTCTTGTAGATTCTTGGGACATTTCTCTCCTCTGTTCCGAACTTGACTCCTCCATGCTTTACACCTGCTGGAGGGCAAAGAGAGGTGTGGCTCTCTGGCCCAGAATCCACAGAGGTCTCAGCGAGGGAGCAGTAAACATCACCCATCAGCCCATGATGGTGGAAGAGCTGACTCAGCCCATCCTCAAGGCCCCAACTCCAGCTCAGAAGCCAAGAAGTTCTAGGCTTCACTATGTGTGACCTGCATCCAGCCCAGCCCACCTCCTTAGTGAGAAGACATGGACCCTCTCACCAGGATTCTGAAGTGAATTAAATGGCCTGCTGTGTGTAAAGCATCCGGCTGGTTGTAAGAGCTTCAACAGGTCCTATTTACATGTAGCAGGGGCTTGCTCCTGATTCCCACCTCTCAGCTCAAGGAAGTACTCCCCAGCTATAATGCGTAGTGAGGTGTCTGTTTTCTCTTTTTGCATCCTGGATGGCACTCAGGAAAAAAAATATACACTGTGGTCAGTTGGATAGATGAAATATAGATAGATAGATAGATAGATAGATAGATAGATAGATAGATAGATAGAGAACAGAGGGGCAGACAGAGGCTAGCATCCAGCTAATAGAAAGCAAGAAGTATAAGCTTTGAAATTCTTTGAAGCTCTTATCTTTCCCTCTCCATAAAGGTCATGCAGCGTGGTGGTTAAGTACCTCAGCTCTGGGTTCAGTTTATTTGGGGTCAAACAGCAGCTTTTCTAATTAAGCACTAGCTGATCTTGGGCAAATTCCTTAAACTGTCCAATCTGCCATCTGGAAAATGGTTAAAAAAGAAAAGAAAAGGGGAGGAGGGAGGAAGGAAGGAAGGAGTGAAGGATGGAAGAAAATGAGCATTAGCTTTATAGGATTGTTAAGAATATATATATATATATATATATATATATATATATATTTATTTATTTATGCAAAATGCTTAGCCAAGTGACAGAAATTTTAAAAGTGCTTAATTAAGTAAATTGGTGATAATAATCCAGTTAGAAAAGGGAATTCTAATTTTATCTATCCCATATAATAGGGAAATGAAAAAAAAATCAAACAAATTGACTAAGGTCATATAAGGAATTAAAATGGGTTCTGTACCAGATCCAGGACTCTCAACTTCGAGCTTTAGGCCCCGACTCTGACGCTCATACAGCCTCTATTTGGGTTTGCCCCCACTGTGGAGTGGAAGTGATTTTGAGGGTCTCATTAGAAATGGGTGATAGACCTTGAATTCAGACTTTGATTTCAGATCTGTACCCTGATGCGCTTGCATTTTTCCAGGGCTGTCTATTTCTAGAAACTCACAGAAGGGGCAGTGTGTCTCTGCAGTATCCTGGCCAACCTTCAGGTGCCTCACACATCTGTGCATGAAAGCAAGCACCTTTGAATGAAAGGACAGAGAAATCAATAAACCTTTGCATTGGGTCGTAGTCATGTTTTACATCTACTCAGCCCTCCCCAAGGAGATACAGCATTGAATTTTCTGTAGCATTTAATCCTGTCATTAGCCTAAACTTTCAGGAGGAAATAGGAAGTGTTTAGAAGATTATTCCTAAAACTGGAATTTGATGACATGACAAGGCTCTTATGTTGAATATACTCAGATGTTGAACATACTCAGACTATTGTGATCCCACTATACTCTAGAGGCATTCTACAATAATTGCTCATGTAACGGAACATGTTATTTATGCCTATCAAAGTGTATCTCCAATATCACCATACTGAGTCAGTCCATCAGCAGATACTGACATTCTCTATGTCAGCAGGAGCACATTATGTCTAAGTTGACACCGAGTTGTGAGAGTAAGTGGGGCATTGATATGACGTTGATTTGACTATGAGTATAGGAGCCATATCATACTTGACCTTGTAGGTCATATTATGAAATTTAAATTTTATCTTAAGATCAATAGGAGGCGACGGAAGTGTTTAAAGAGTGGAGGAAATGACATGATTGCTATTTAGTAAAAGATTATAGGGGTAGGAGTGTAGAGGGTGACATTAGGGGAAGTAACAGGAGATGCTGACCATTGTTGGAGGCATTGCATTCTTCTAGGTGAGAGTTGGTGTGAACCAGACCAGGGTGAGGTGAAGTTAGAGGGGAGAGGTATATAGGACTTAGTGACTGATTAGATTTGGGGAGAAAAAAGAGGATAGTTGCAAGGAAGACTCAGAGCTCTAGCTTTAGCGATATAAAAAACATTCACTAAGCCTGGCAACACTGAAGATTGAGTAGTTGAGGTAATCATCATTGAATGGTATTTTAATGGCAAGAGACCTACAAACATCTAATGTAAGTAACCGCAGAGAAGACTGAAGCCCAAAGAGGTGCATTGGCTTCCTCAGGGTCTCGGTGTGTTAGCAGCGGAGCCCAGGCTCAAGTTCATGTCTTCTGACTCATAGCCCACGTCTGCTGAAATGGATCCCTCCACTTAAGAGGTTTAATAAACAAAATAAACTGATGAACAAAATAGATCCAGAGACATAGAAGCATGGAACAGACTGTTGAATCTCAGAGGGAAGGAGGTGGTGGGTAGAGATCAACTAAAGAACTTGTATGCATATATGCATAAACCATGGACACAGGCAATAGGATGGTGAAGGGCAGAGGCAGGGGCAGGGGCATGGGGCTAGAGTGGGCTAGAAGGAGTCATTGGGGGAAAAGGGTACATATGTAATACTTTCAACAATAAATATTTTAAAAAAATATTTTATGAGCTTTTAAAGTGGAATCCCCCTTGAAGGCAGAGTTATATTGAAGCTAATAAAGCTTAAGATTCAGAGCCATTTGACCAGCTGGCCTGGCCCAGTGGTTGAGCGTAGAACTATGAACCAGGAGTTTCTGGTTCAATTCCTAGTCAGGGCACATGCCCAGATTGCTGACTTGATCCCCAGTGGGGCTGTTCAAGAGGCAACTGATCAATGTTTTTCATCATTGATGTTTCTATCTCTCTCTCCCTCTCTCTTCCTCTCTGAAACCAATCAAATTATTATTATTACTTTTTAAAGATTCAGAGCCTTTATAGGCATGAGCTTCTGTGACTTCTGGGAGTTTGGGGAAGGTATAGATTGTTCCTGGCAGAGAGAGGAAGCCAGGTTGCGATCAGAAAACATTTCTGTCTTCATTCCTGCCAATCTGCCTGGAGATATCTCAGAAGAAACATATACATGCATTTCTGGCACTGTCAATTTATTGTGATTTATTTTCCCAGTCTAATAAATATTCGCTTTGAAGACTCATTTTTTTTGCATCATTTTTCTTAAAGAGAAGCCCCCAAATCGTATGACTCTCATTCTCTCTAAACCTGGATCTATGTCAGATCCTACTGGTGCAGTCTTTAGTCTACCTCTTCCAAATCCCTATGGCAGAACTGGCCCCATCCAGTCCTCCCTTCTGCACACGGGAACTGCTGCTTCATGCACCAAAATGGCATATGGTATGCTAAGATGATTCTTTACTCTCTGAAGCTTCTTATTCAAGAACTGATTCTTCTAAAAGTATAACCTACATACACCTTGTGTCAAAGGAGGTGGTTGGAGTTAGATGGTCTTTCAAGTACTTTCCAATTTTGCCTTAAATGTCTTTTAAAAGAGTGTCCAAATGCTAAGTTTTTTATAGCCACATACCAGCCTTCTAGATGCCATTGTAAAGGATTAGAATTGGAATCATGTAGAAGCATTTTGGTTCTGTGATTAAATGACAAGGGATATATAAGAATCACTTAACTGTGATAGTTTTTTTTTCCCCTCTGACAGAAACCATTATTATTTATTAACCAGAGGCCCAGTGCATGGATTTGTGCACTGGTGGGGTCCCTTGGCATGGCCTGTGGGGATTGGTCTGAAACTGGCTCTCTGACATCCTCCGAAGGGTCCTGGATTGCAAGAGGGTGCAGGCCATGCCGAGGGACCCCACTGTTGCATGATTGGGGCTGGGGAGGGACCGCGGGAGGGCTCAAGGGTGTGTCATGCCCTTCTCGCCCAGTCCCAATTGGCCAGACCCCAGCAGCAAGCTAACCTACTGGTCAGAGCGCTTGCCCCCTGCTGGTCAGTGCGCATCATAGTGACTGGTCAAACGGTCGGAGGGACAATTAGCATATTAGGCTTTTTTATATATAGATATGATTTACTTGGAATTTCAGGTAATTTTAATTTCAAGCCAGCTTTTTTTAAGCTTTGAATTTTCTTTCAGGCAAATTGTGTTCCATCAAACCTTAGCACTTAGACAAAGGGAAACAAAAGATGTGCTAATAGAGGAGTCAGTTATTGTTTATTTTTTTTTCTTTTTTAAGAAAGTAAGATGTTTCTCTTCCTCCTTGGCCTACTTTAAGACTTCCTCAGAGTAAATGAAAATCTTTGAACTTAGCACCTGACTATCTCTGGTGTTTTATTCTTGTTGCTTTTGTTAGTTGCACTGTATGGTAAATGAGAAAAGAAAATGAAAAAAATATGGTATATAAAAGCTCACATTCTTCTCATTTTCAATTCCAGTGCCTTGTGGAGGTTCAAGTTCTGACCTTGGCTCACCATACTATGCATATCTTTCTTTATTAGCTTCCTCTAAGTATGGTGTGTTAACCTTGAAAAATAATGTTTTAAAAATTGAGTTAACCTCTTCAGACCCATGAATAAAACCAAGATGAAGAAGTAGGAAAGGGAAAGTCTTGGTTCATTTCTTTGCATTTCAGTTTATTATAAGGAAGCATATGAGCAGAAGGGTCCCTCATCCTTATCGGGCAGTTTGCTGCTTAATGGTGTGTTCACTTTGTGTGCGGGTTCTCGCATAGGAAGAGTCTTAATATTGAGATAATGTCTATAATTCAGACAGACAGTCATTTTGGAGTTTGGGCATCTCCCTTTCTTTGACCAGTGCATCAAGGAAGTTGAAAGGGAATCTCTCCCTTCCTCACATCCTGTCTCTCTCTCCTACCAAACTCGGGTTGTACCCCTGGTACTTAAGCATATAGCAGGTTTCCTCTCTTTGTTTTCTAGATTTCCAGAGAGGGAGGATAATGCAAGAAATATTTTCTTATTGTTTTGTAACTCTGAACTAACAGTCCTCTGCATCCTCTGTGATTCTAAGTACCAGGTGACCTGATTTGAATAGGGACTGATCTGAAGCAGGAAGGTTGTGTGTTACTTCCAACCCCTTCTGAGCACTGTGAAGGGGAATACGGGAAACATGGTGGATAACTGTTTATTTAGCTGTGAAACAATGGACTTGCATAGATATTCTACTCGGTTTCCTTGAACTGCAGCTCTCTTTCCAAACAACCCTTTGGGTCTCCTGCTTCTGTCCCCCACTTCCTAGCCTCAGCTGCTTTCCTGTCTTGAAGCTTTGACTATAAGTCTCCAGGTCTGTTTAATTTTCCATTTTATCATCCCTACACAGATAAGTCTTGTCTATGCATTTTCCTCATATTTTATACAATCATTTTATCTTGGTGCTCTTTTCAGATTACATTGGTGCTGATATCTGGCTCTTTTCTAGAAAAAAACAACACAACACACACATTTAATTTAGGATCTACCTACTTCCGCTGGTGTGAGGCAGAAGCTTAAAATAGAGTATAATTTATGGCAGAGTAATTTACATAAAAGCAGAAGGCTATGAACTGGTCAACATTACCCAGTAGATATGGATATATGTTTTGGCCATTATCCTCTTTTTAATCATTCAAAAAAGGGGCGGAGGAGGAAAAAGAAGAAAGAAGAAAGATACAGAGGAATGCATTGTCATTAGACTGCTTGGTTTGGCATTGTGAAATTAATATATATATATATTTTAGTTGATAGTGTCCCTCCCCTTGGGGAAGAGGAAAGCAAGTTCTACTTTCAAGATTTGCATGAAAAAGCAACCTAGGTCTCCTGGATTTGATGATCTTGGGTTTGTTTGCTAAGTACAGTGACCTGGCTCCAGGATTAGAGTATACTGGTGATTGCCTTTTATTACAAGCATTTCCTTGCTTATTACTAACAGGAAAGGACTTGACTTTCAGCAGACAGAGGGGAAGAGATAGAGTGAGAGCTGAGTTTTTTCACGTGGGAGCTCCTGAGACAGTGCTCCGGAGGTTGGGTGCTGGTCTTGCTGCTCTCGGCCTTGCATCTCAGCAGCAAATGACCTCTACAGGGAAACAGATTCAGAAGAAGGACAGCAAATTTTACTGAAAAATGTTCTGCTTTCCACAAAGGCTTTTTCCTGTGCTACAATTTGCTCTGTGCCCAGCGTTGATTAGGTTATCTGTATGCCTCTGTTTCTGTCTGCATCATCACTGTTGGCTGCCTGGTCTTTTACACTAGTAACTTCTCCAGGGAGGCACAGTGGCTGTTTAACTCACACCATCTCAGTGTCATGCAGAGGATTTTACATAAACATGACATTAAATTATGTGTGGGCTCCTACAAAAGGAGGAGGGAGAAGGTCTTTGGAGAAATCTAACTGCTTTCTGGCTGGCTCCACCCTCCCCCCCCCCCCCCCTCCCCAGTTCATCCCATTCTTTTTACTGGTTTTCTATTTCAACTTACGTTTGCATTTACTGGATTTTTGGTCTTAGGACTTCAAGTGCATGTTTGTGGTTGTGTGTGCACATGCCATCATACCAACCTTTCCTCTCCCCTCTGGGATTTATTAATCCAGTTTAGTAATTATTGATTTCTCTTCCCTTTGATGACTCAAATGGAGCACTATTATACATTCACTTAAATCTTCTGAAAATAATGACACTGTAAACCTCTCTGTGAAAATCAAGAATCCTTGATCTGGGGACAGCCACATTCTGTAGTGAATTAAGCGGAAAGATCAATTCCTAAAAAAGGATTTCACCAAAGTTCAAAAATTTTAAATATAAATGAAGAAATGACCAATCTAAATGGCATTGACATGAGGTCAGTAATGAGCTAAAAATGAAGTTTGTCTATTATAAGAAGAAAATATTCCAGGACTGTCTGGAAGAAGGCAGAGGGAGAGAGAAGGAGGCTGAGGCCAGCATCGCAGGTGATGGATAACAGATGTCCAGTACTTTGGAGTTGAATAGGAAGTGTGGATCCTCAGGGGTTCTGCCTACTCTAGTTATAGGCGGACGCAGACATTATAGGTTGGGGATAGTGAAGCACCGTGATTAAGAGTCTGTATATAATGTAAGTTAAGCTTGTCCACCACTCACAAACTGAGTAATTTAAGTTAGTCTCTGTGGGACTCAATTTTCTCATTAGAAAAAAAAATGTTCATTACTTGAAATATCTTTAATAAGGAAATTTGTCTGGCACACAGAGTAGGCATCCAATAAATATTGTTAATAATAGCAACTCCTTGCATTTGCTATAAATGTTGTTTAACATTTACTCAGAGTTCTTCCACTTCCTATTCGGTTTCTTTTCCACAGTTCTGGAAGACTAAGGTGAGAGAGAGATGACCTTTTATTTATTTTTTAACGTAAGAGAAATTTGTGCAGTGTTTGACTTAGTCAAGGTCCCACCATTGCAGACACCACTCATGGGTAACCACCAGCCACTCCCAAGTGGTTGTTGGCAGAGCCCACCTCTTACCATAGAAAACACCAAGCGAAAATAGCAGCGCCTCCTTTTCCCAGCTCTCATTGCAACCCCCGGGTGGGCATGTGGCTGATTCCTGGTCATCGAGACCACAGAGTCCGCTGGAGGACTCTTGGAAAAGAGGTTTCTTTTCTCGTTTAAAAGCAAAACAAAACAAAAGCAGGCCTACGCTAGAGGCTCTTGTTTCCTTAGCGGGGTGGAGCTATGTCTGCTTGTGCGGCAGAGAAGTGTTATGACCGCCTTGCGAACATGACACGCAGCGCCAATGTTGACTCCGTGGTGCGGGTCTGATTGGCATCGCTTGGCTAAACTAGCCTGGAACTATGTAAACTCTGGGCCTCCTGCTCTAAAAGATAATACATCTCTTAAATTGTGTGTTACTTTTCCTGTTCTGTTTCTTGCTGCAAAAGGCATTCTCACAGATATGGTGGCTAAACCACAACTCAAAATCTGGTCTCCTGATTCCAAAAACTTTATTCTTCTCTACAGAGCACCCTGCCATCCTAATATTAAGGACCTCCGCCAGAGTGCCAGATAGCTCTCTAGTCTGATATTCTGTGTGTCCCACTCTTGGTGTAAGCCCAGGCAAGCATGTCAGACTCGTGGCCTTCAGGCTGCATGCCTCCTGCTGGCCGCGAGTTTGACATGCTTGGGACTCTAAGGTGTAGCTAAACCTGAGGACGTGCTCTCTTCTGACTGTTCCGGAAACTTTCACAGTATGGCTGTCTATTTTCATGATTCTTTCCTTTAGAATACCATCTCTATAGCCCAGACAGTGTGGCTCATTGGTTGATCATAGACCCATGAACTTGGAGGTCACAGTTCGGGGCACATGCTCGGGTTTTAGGCTCGATCCGCAGTAGGGGGTGTGCAGGAGGCAGCCAATCAATGATTCTCTGTCATCAGTGAGCTTTCTGTCTTCCTGTCCCTCTCCCTTGCTCTCTCTGATATAAATAAAAATGCATTTTTTAAAAAAGAATACCATCTCTATATACTCTCTTGTCCACCAGAATCACAAACGTCCTCTGGGACTTGTCTTGAATGCATCCTTTATATAAGAACCTATTCCTGATTATACTCTTCTTCCTTGCTCTCGAGAAGATGTAAACACTCTTCCTCTTGCTGCATACCTTTCCCCCTCCTTTTGTAACCATCTGTGTGCACGTGTGCCTCTTCATTTTGACCGTGAGCTTCCAGGGACTGGTGCCGAGTTTCATGCTCCCTTTGTGTCCTCGCAGCACATATTTTTTATTCCTGCCTCTTAAAAAGGCTTAATGCATGTTTATTGAATTAAATGTGCAGAATTTTAGAGCTGAAAAATCTTTCTTCTGAACAAAGCTCTCATTTTCTGGGAATTATAGAAGCTTCTTAATCTTGGATTCATGACCCCCCTAGGATTCAGGAGATCAGTAATATCATTAAAGTTATACTCATTGTTTTATGTGCATAGCATATATTTGACCGGATTGTTAAAGAATATGCGGCTTCTCTTAAGAATGAGAACCTCCGTTTCAGTAGGAAAGTTGAATAAATGCTTACTGCGCTATAGACACAATATGGAACGAGAATATTTTTTGGAAAACCACTGTGTGGGTTTGCTTCTTTTCCCTAAAACTGGAGTGCAGAGAAAACAATAAAAAAACAAATCACATTTCTGGCTGTTGGACATGCCCCCTTATATTTTATCCAACTCTTCAATACCCCTGAAAGATCGTCACAGATCTCTTCAGGCCCCTTCTAATTCTCCATCCCCGTTTCACTTCCATGCAATCTGTAAACATGTCCACCGGAATGGACTCTGGAAGCAGAGAGGCTGACGTTGGAGATTGGGGGATGAGGACACCCCACCTGCTGGAAGTGGTGGGGGAAGGATGGAGGTGGCCAGCTTCAGCCCCTGTCCCAGCCTGCTGGCATTTTCAGCCAGACTGTGGCCCACCCAGGGAGCGGAATTATGAAGGAGAGCCTGGTTGAGCTGTGGAGCCCCCATGTGTGACAATGACAGAAACCCCTGCCAACCCACCCCTGAGTCACTGGTGTCTGAGAGTAATACAAAAGAACATGTCTTGTTTTATAGACTAAGCCTCCTTTCACCCTCTTCATTATTTGGGGTTTGGAAGTACAGACAGTCAGGAATAAAAGAGACTCTGGGATCCTGTCCCCAAAGCCTGCGTTGCCAAGAAGCCCAAGGTCACTCTTGTTTCCCCTGCGATTAGATTCCACTTCCTCAGTTGGACACAAAAAGGGAACAGAAATGACTGCAAATCATTAACAATTGAAAAATGAGAAGACGTGGCCTGCTTTTCCAAGATTTCCCTTCGATGGAGGTGAGATGAGGTGAAGGGCAGTGGCCAGGCCAAGTGTCCTGGAGGAACTCAAATCTCCTTCAGTGTCCAGTAGTTCTAGAGCTACCCTAAATCCATAGCTTAGAAGAATAGTCAGCTTGCTAGTCAAGTCCTCCTTCATGAAAGATTCTCATTAACCCTCTGTTTCCAACCATATAGCTACTCATAAGCAAAAGAATTAGGAGAGAACATTCATAGGGGGATATGTGCATTCCTTCTTAGGGAATGAAGGGAATGGGAAATACATTTACTCCCCCCTCAACCCTCCAAAGGCCCCCCTCCTCTGAGGTGCATCCTTTTAAGTTCTCAAAGGAAAGAGTCAAGACACTCTGCTTTTTCCTTGAGAAAATAAATGGAGGATTCCAATGCTGTTACTTTTGAAGTGTGGAATCAATTTTGGTTCTTACAGTCTACTGATTAATGCAGATGTTTTCAGAAGTATACTGTGTAGAATCGGATTACCGGAAAGGTGTTTCGGGGGTTCCCTTAAATGTATGGATTTTTTTTCTAAATTATAGTCTTATGTTCATTAAAAATAAAGCCCTACTGTTGCATTCAAAGCTGTCACGTGTCTAAATACTTGGCAGAATGGGGAGTGCAAGGTAGGACCTTGGTCTGCTGCCCTGTTGATTCATTCTAGTGCATTGCTGAAAATAGGGCTTGCGTGCTGTTCTATACCAGAGAACATTTTTTTTTACTGGCTTTTGCTGTTTTATACTAGAACACTCTTATTAGTCTTCTACATACTGGTGTCTTTATTTTTGTGAATGCTTTTTTCTGGCACAGAGCACAGAAAAAGTTTGGGGTAGAAGAGGAAGGAGAGGATTGACATTTCCCTTTCCAACCTCCCCCCACCCCCAGGGTTCTCTGTGATGGTCTTTTTTTCTTTGAGAACTTTATTAAGGAATAATTGACAAATATAATGATATATATTTAAAGTGTACAATGTGATGATTTGCTATAAATATACATTGTGGGATGAAAGTCATGTTCAAGATATTAACACATCTATCACCTCACATTGTTAACTCTGTTTTTTATTGTTTTGAGGGAGAAATAAAGACAGCAAGAAAGAGAGACATGGATTTGTTTTTCCACTGATACATTTATTGGTTGATCTTGTATGTACCCTGAGTAGGCATCAAACCTGCAGCATTGACACATGGAGACAATGCTCTAACCAACGGAGCTACCCAGCCAGGGCTGTGAGGATTTGTTTTTGTTTTGTTTTGTTTTTAACTGAAAATGTTTAAGATCTACTCTCAGTACCTTTCAAATACACAGTATTCTTATATTATTAACTGTAGTCACCATGCTGTACATTAGCTCCTCAGAATGTATTCTTTTTATAACTGAAAGTTTGCACCCTTTGGCCTACATCTCCCCATTTATCCTTCTGCCAGCCCCTCGCAGCTACCATACTGTTCTGTTACTACAAAATCATTTTTTGTTTGTTATTTGTCTTTTGTTAAGATTCCACATTTAAGGGGAACTATACATTTATTTGTGTTCATCTGGTTTATTCACTTAGAAATAAGCTTTACCTATCTTGTTGCTAATGGCAGGATTTCCTTCCTTTTATGGCTGAATAATATTCCATTGGGTCTGAAATGTAATGAGCACTTTCTTGCTGTGATGGTTTATTCACACCTATGTACAGAGGTGAAGCGGGGAGAGGCTGGCGTTGGTAGTGATTCAGTAGGAGCTTTGGAAGACCTGGGGAAGAAGGAGAATAGTCTGGTGAGCACAGGTGGTGAAAATTGGACTCGACGCTGGGGAGGATGCCCAGGCTCACTCCCTTGAAGACCCTCACTGGTCCCTGCACAGAGCCTGGCACTGTTTCTGGCTCCCTCCCACTCTTTCAGGAATGGGTGCCTTGCATAGCAGCTTGGTGGGTGCTCATGTTTCTTATAAGTATGGACAAAGGGAAGTTTTCCCCAGAGGCTTTGTAAGCAATGAATATACAGCCACAGCAAAAGAACAGCCTAGATGGCCTGTGGTGACAGCGGCTCCTGGACTGCGTGGGGGTTACCTGGAGATGTAATTGTGAAAGATCCTAGAAATACCTGGGCACTGAAGTCTGGTACCATGTAGATAGAAATTGTCAAACCATAGATATTTGGATTAGAGCTATTTAAAATGTCCTACGATCTAGAGAAGAACCCAAAAAAGCTGTGACCATATAGCTCACCACTTATTGTTTTGAATCAGGGAAATTTTGGTACTAAATAGTGTAAACAAGATATAGAGAAATGAGATGCTGATGGAGATTCCATTTTGTGTGAATGTGTTTATATAAACAGACTTGCTCTCACTGATTAGGTTTATAATTACTGTGCATTTGGACTTGGATACATTGAACTAACTCTGTACTATATTGAATGAATAAAAATAAATGACCATTTATATGTTATTTCAGTACATATAACATTTTACTTGCTTAAAAAGTTTCATTGATTTTTTTTGTAAGCGTGAAAAGTACACAAAACATGGTAGACAGTAGGACCAGAATAAGCAGGCAATTGCATTTCCCCCATTTTCTCATCTAATGGTGGTGCTAGTTCTGTTCAGTAGTATTACTAATGAACCAGAACAGAAAAGCAAGCAAACAACAGCAAAGCAGAACTCATATAATGGCGCATCACCATCCAGGAGTAATGCACTAAATAACACACACGGACAGTAAAGGGACAAAAGATGGGGAGAGAGATTTCAAGGAATCAACTGAAAACATAAGGAAAAGTTAGAAGTTCTCTCTTCTTTCTTGCTGTAATCATTCTGAAAACAGAGAGATCAGGTTGACTCAAGCCGATAAGCTTTGAAATGCCATGAAGGACACCTTTCTGGTGCAGTATTGATGAACTGCCTGAGAATATCACTGGCATTTTCGTTTTCCTAGCCCAGTAAGAAGAGTCACTGGTACCTCATGCCCGCCTGCCTGTGAATTGCTTCACTGATTGCTGTTCATGTGGGTGGGGTGCCTCACCCATGCTAGGTTAAAGGGTTCCTTCTCTGGGGTTCCTCTGAATTCCCTTGTCAGATGGATGGGAGACCCAGCCTGTGACCAGCTGAACATCATTATTTTGTTCGCTGCTGTATTGTATCAAGAGAGCAACTACCTGGAGATGCTTTATGCCCTCACTGCTCCCATTTCCTCTGCGGGGGATTTATAGGCCTATTGGAGGTGGAGCAGCAACATCACTCTGTGTCTTCAAACAAACAGACACCCCGCTGCCACTGATCAGTGTTCCTGGGATGGCGGTGATTGAAATTTAGCACTTAGAGCAATTTAATTGGCACCCGGATCTGTTAAACATATGCCCCAACCATAGGCATGCCATCTGATGTGCCTCCAGGGTGCCTAGCACCTCACACATGCTCACGTTTTGCTAAAGAAGCATGTTTTGAACAGCTCCTTGAAGGAAGTCTGTGTGGTGGTATAGAAGAGGGGAGGCCCTAGAGCCCAGGTCCCCAGATCCTCAGCATTCCCTTGAACTTGGAACAAACCTAAGTCCTGGAGTTCCAGTTTGCTTGTTGAGAAAGAAGCCTTCAGAATCTCTCCCTGATGCTTAAGTAAATCAAGGCCAGTGCTAGCAGAGTGCAGCTTGGAAGGGTTCAGCACTCCTGGCAGCGCACTGCCTTGAAAATCAAGGTTAGAATGTTCCCTGCTCACTGAGGCTAGAACTGATCCCTTGGCCTGCAGACAAAATCCTGGAAATAGATGTCACCTTTTTTCTCCTGAGATGGAAACAGCAGTCCTGGGCCAGATGTTCTAGGTTATGTTTATCAGACGAGGAATATGAACCTCAACAGAAAAAGGAGCAGGCCCCATTTGGTTCTTTTCCTTATGTAAGAAGGGGTGAAGATATCAGTGCTTAGGAACACACTGCTCTGTTCAGTCTCCCCAAGCTCCCTGGTGCTCATGGACTTCCCATCACCAGGTGGACCCTGGTCATTGCTGCAGGTGCCCAAACAGGCAACCACGCTGGGCATGAGTTTCAGTGGGGCTGAGAAGAGGTATATACCGGGGTTCTTGTTCCAGCATTACAAAGGGTTCAGCAATCTGGAGAAAGGCTGTGCATAGGTTAAATAAAAGTCCAGAGACGAAAGATAATTGTGAAAGGCATTGGGGGTCAGAGGAGCTTCAACTAAAGGAGCTAAAGGTTCTCCTTGTCTCAGGACCCTTGCTTTTTATTAACACAATTTGTCCTAAGGCAAGGTGGAGATAATAGACTTCAAAGGGTAGGGTACAGAAGCATTGTCAGATTGGGGAATAGCCTACAGCTGTTTGGCCAGTAGCAGGCAATAACATGTAGATTGAGATGCCCTGAGCTGTCTGGCAGCAAACAATCATCCTATTCAGGTTTGGGGGAAGTGCCTTTCAACCATTCCAACAGGTGATTAACATATGTGACTCAGCCCTTATTGAGCCCCCAAGTTTCATCAACCTTTTGATGAAACTCTTGTAATTATGACATGCTGAAATTGGCTTCTGGCAGGTATTCCAGCTCTCTAACAACTTTGTGTGTTTTTCTTAAAAAAAAAAAATTATTATATATATATATATATATATATATATATATATATATATATAATTTCAGGGAGAGGGATAGAGAGATAGAAACATCAATGATGAGAGAGAATCATAGATCTGCTGCCTCCTGCACTCCCCCTATTGTGGATTGAGCCCACAACCCAGGCATGTGTCCTGACAGGGAATCATACAGTGACCTCCTGGTTCATGGGTTGATGTTCAACCACCGAGCCACACCAGCTCGGGGTCGTTACTGTCCTAACTGGGCCACAGACTCCCGGGCCTCATCTTTATTTGTATTTTCCTCTGGCATTAGGCAACATTCCAGGCTCCTAATAAATGGGTATTAAGTGTTGGTTGAATTCTGAAAGAATGAACTGCAATGTTTGGGTTTCTCTGAGTAAGCAATAAGTTAGAATCAGAGGAAGATTCACTGTGACATTAATGAACCTTGCATTTCAGTGCCCCTCATTGGACGGGTCCCTTTCTAGGACCTGCCCTTAAGTTTGGAATCATAATCTTATATCCTGTTTCTTATGGAGGGCTCCCCAAATTCCATAGGCTTCAGGACCCCGTACAACATAGAGTGGAGTCTGTTAAAATGCTGTGGCTTAGCCCATGGGTCTTCTTCCATCTAATGGCTTTCCCCAATTTTGGGAGATGAGAAGAAACTGATAGGTGAGCCAGGCCTGCAGAGAAGAAAGGGAAGGAACTAACATTTAAGAACCTCATGCTAAACCAGGATAACTTGCATTTCTTACCTAATTGATCTCCTCACAGCAACCCTTTCTGGGGGATAGCATAGTGAGATTCCGAGAAGCTAAATAACCTGGATTCCGAGAAGCTAAGTAACCTGTCTGTGTGCTTCTAGGACCTTCCATTCTCCAAACCATCAGCTCAGTGGCTATCTTGCAGGATGCATATTTCAGAGCTTTGCCAATCTTCCCAGAAAGTGTTAAGCCCACCAGGGTAAGAAAGGTCTGGGATGTTCAGGTAACTTGCTGTGGGAGTGGAAGGGAGAAAGTTGGGGAAGGGATTAGCCTTGGGCAGTTTCATGGAAGGCACTGGCAAATCCTTTCCCAGTCAGCATAAGGGAATGCAGTAACAATTCATTCAATTATGTTAAGCGCCCATTAAAGGAATCCTAAACCCTCCCTTGGGCCATTTCGCTTCTGTGAGATTGTAATTGTTTGAGACTAACCATGATTTCTTCTTTTGCCTTCAGGTGATTCTCATTTTGACAAAGCTCTATGACTATAACCTGGGGAGCATCACTGAGAGCTCACTTTGGAGGTAAGTAGATAAACGGAGCTAATTATTGCTTTGTTACTTAATCATGCCCACCACTGCTCTCCCCCACCCCCTTTTTCCCAGGTGAGAAGGTGAGAAGATCTCTGGTTATTTTACCCTTCCTTCCTCTGCTCTCAGTTCCTGTAGGCCATGGTTGGAGTTTATCTGCAGGCAGGCCAGATCCTTACTTCTTTATACAATCCTCCTTTTGGTCACAGTCAGATCTTTGTGCTAAACTGTTCATTAGGTTGTCCTTATGAGTTTTGGTCCCCACAGTTCTCACTGATCTGTGAGCTTAATGCAGTGGTCAGCAAACTGCGGCTCGCGAGCCACATACTCTGGCTTAATGGAGCAGTCTGTGTCATGGGCCCATACCTGAACCAGTAGAACACTGCTTCTGATTGGTCAGTCCTGGGTCTTCTGATAATCTCTGAACTTGCGAGAGGACGAAAACTACCCCAGAGAGAATATGCTGGGATCACTGGCTTGGGGTCAAGCCCGAGTCTGTTCTAGATGCTGGAGGGGCAAGTCCCTAAGGGAGAGTCGAGCCCCTAGCTGGGGATTCTTGGCTTCATGCAGGAAAGAATTCAAAATGTGAGCCAGACAAGAGGTTAAAGCAGAAGCAAGTATATTGAGTAGAGAGGAGAAGCAGGAAAAGCCACTCCATAGACAGAGTGATGAACTCTCCTCACAAGAGAAGGAAGAGAGACGCCAACTCTCTCTAGAGATTGAGTTTATATCTATTTGTAGTTCCTGTGGAAAATTACTGGGATGAGGAAATAGAGCATGGATACGTTGGGGTTAAGGTTTTCTTTACAAGGTCTGTTTTATGATCTGCTTTCCCTTTAGGGTATGGGTAAACCATAAGGTATGAGTGAGGAGCTATTAATCGATCTTTGCTGGAAGTTTCTTTGTTCTAGAGGCGCCTTGCCGTCTGCTTGCATCTCAGGTCAGCCCAGTTCCATGTCAGGCAGCAGGTAACAGGCCCCTGACTTAACTTTGTTTGACTTCAGTTAATTTATATAGTTCTCATGCACTCTCCTAAATTATTCTGATTTGTCAGTGTCCTTATCATAACAATGGTTAACTTCTGATATCACTTTTGATCACCATCCCCAAAACACACACACACACACACACACACACACACACACACACACACACACATAATAGGAATGGCTACACTAAGAGGGGAATGGTTTTGTTAATATAAGAAACATTCAAAGGTGAAGAATCTGTGTGTGTGCGTTTGAGCTGGGAAGCAGAATCTCAAAGAACTGAGAGAATGGCAGGTTATTTTGTGTGTGTGTGTGTTGTTTTTTTTTTAAACCTGGTTTTATACCTTATAATCAAAGGAGAAGTAAGTGGGTTCCATGAAATCCATTGGTGATAGATTAGAGAGGTGGGGTGGGGGGGTGGGGGGGATGCAAAGCTGGGAAACCTCTGAGATTAGATAAAAAGTGAAATGATAGTCACATGCTTCTTTTACATATGGCAACCCAAGTCAATTGTTCTCACCTCAGGAGGACTCTAGCAGACCAAGGAGAAGGATAGATTCTGTTCTTTTACTTGTTGTCAGGCATTAAGGTCATTGAACTCCTCCCCCAACTAAGGAGGTCAATTATGCAGAGTTTATACCATCAGGACATTTTGTAACTGAATTAAAATGTGGGAAGTTTGGGAGAGCCTCAAAAAGTAGCGTTATTTAAAGCATTAAGAGCCTGACACCTGCTGTATTGTTTAAATTCAGTCCCCGTTCATCAGAATCTCAGCGACTCCGAGTAAGCTTATGCTTCGTTGATAGATTTCTCTAATGTATTTAAATATATGAAAGTAAATGCCAGCTTTTATACTGCAGTGCACCTGCCACATAAAGTGTAGTCGGCATATTAGAAAATTAAAAGGTGTGCAATTCTGTCTCTGTGGGACAGGCTTTTAGCAGCTATAACTCTCCACCTGAGCAGTGGGAAGGGCATGCCGGAGGGACGTGAGGAGCAGTTTGTCCTAGACAACGGAAGCGCATGTTCAAGGGCTCCTTTCTCTCTCGGGGCGCATTGTTACCTATGCCCCAGTCAGGGAAGAATGTACTTTTCTGATCTTAAGGGAGGAGGATATAAAAATGACATAATATTTCAGTAATATTAGGCCTTCCTTCTGTGGGAGCAACCCCAGGATTTTAAGATTGGATGAGTGTGGCAAGAATGACCCACTGACTTTTCAATCTTAGAATCAATTTCACTAAAGGATATATATATATATATATATATATATATATATATACACACAAATATATATATGTGTATATATGTATATACACATTTATATATATACACCCATATGTACAGACACACATAATATACCCACGTGTTTTTATTTTTCTAACATACCCACAATAGTCATTTGCCATGTATGTCATATGTGGCAAATGACTACTGTGGGTATTCTCCACTATTAGAACTACTTATTACAATGCTTTGATAGATGAGCACAGGCCTCAATGAAAATATAGTTTAGAAAAGAAAAAAGAGAAGAAGGAATAATATTTAGAATACTCACAAGTGCTTCAGTAGAGCTTGCATTTTCAGGCAGCTCACGATGCCCAGCTGGTCTTTGGGGAACCACTTTGGGGGTGCTCATATAGAGGAGACATGTGACAGGCCTGGGTGGGTCAAGGATGGGAATCGGGACTAGAGCTCCTCGCGTTTCTAGTCACCTAGTGCAGCCTTCCTTGAAGGACAGCAGACTGGTAGTACTGACTCATTTTTCTCCCACACCAGCTGTACTTTCTTCTCAGAATACCTGCCTATGCCCCAAATCAGGGGGCTTGGTAGAGGCACATGGCACCCCAGCACTGCGTGCAAGACTTAGCACATAGATGATGCTCACTAAGTATCTGTTTTTGAACAGACCAGTGAACACTACAATTCTCTCTCTTCTGCATGGTCATCAATATGTTATTCTGTTTCTCACTCATTTATTCAACATAGATGAATTGTTGAACTCCTTTAGTCTTAAGGTTCTGTCCAGGAGAGGGAACGTGGGTGGGTACATCGATAACAGCATATAGGCTTTGTCCTCCAGGTGTTCTTGTTTAGGGCCAAGGTCTATGGACAGTTAAAGCGAGAGAGGTCCGTGAACTTGCACATAACTTGCCATATGTCATTGTATGGGAAAGGTACTTAAGCAGCCACCCAGAACTGCCAGATCCCAGAAGGAGACAAATCTAATATAAAAACTAAAAACTGTCATACAACCATACGTGTTGTGACAAAAATGTAAGTGTCGTTTCTTTACTTTGCTCATGTGTATATTTTCACTTCTCAGCTAGACTTTAAGCCCTTAAACACAGCACTTTGCTGGTTTAAGGATAATAGCAACAAAGCCGCTAATAATGACAACAATGATAGAAACTAGCTTTTATTGAATAATCACTATGTCTCAGGCATGATGCTGAGCGCTAGATATGCATCCTCTCAATTTACTTTTACAGTGTATTCAGTGTCACACAGTTAGTAATAGCCCACACAGTTACAAGGATGCTAGTTAATAAATTTTAATCATTTCACTGCTCTTCTGTCATCTGGAGTCCTATCTGCCTTATGGTTGATCATTCCATACCTAAGCAAGTAAGCAAATAAAATGTTAAACTTTTTTAAAACTGATGTTAGAAAGAGAGAGAGAAACATCGATTAGTTGTTCCACTTATTTATGCATTCATTGATTGCTTCTTGTATGTGCCCTGAATGGGATCCAACCTGCAATCTTGGTGTATAGGGACAATGTTCTAACCAACTGAGCTACCTGGCCAGGGCCGTGCAAATAAAATTTTAGTCTTATATGCATCTGTTTTTCAAAGAGCTATGACATTCTGAGCAGCATTTGCCCTATTCTTGAAAAATACCAGGCCATGGGAAATGGCTTCTTGTTCAACAAATAGATACGTGCACTTTTCAATTGAGCCCTTATTCTTCACAACTCTGACCAGCTGAATCATTAGCAGGGGGCAAGTGGCAAATGCCTCTGGGGTGTTAGAATAGGAGAGAGACCAAGAGGTGGCTGACCTTGTGGTGAAAGTCCTAGGTCTTTTGACCTCACTGGGTCAATGAGCCCCGGATGGCAGAGTGAGAGGCCGCTGTACTGAATGAATGAGCTTTCACTCCCTGTTGGACTTGTCATTGATTACACCTTAATCCTGGAGCATGTTGTTGATTTGGTTTTGTGTTGTGCTGCGGTTCACTCGGGGGAGTCAACCTGAGAAGGAAGGAGTATGAGCCAACACAGAACAATGAACCCCTCAGAATCTTCTCCACCTTACAGTGGATTAAGCTTTGAGATTTGGTAGAGCTAGTGGTTTAACCATATTGAAGCAAGATCAGCTTTAGGGCTGAGATAAATAAAACATCAAAATCTGGATACAGTATTTGTGAGTAGAAATATATTCATCCTTTTCCAGTCTGGTGCCAGGGTAATCAGCGAGGTGCTGACAAGAGTCTTAGCTGGTGAAAAAGCCCTAGGCAATTCTGGAAGGCCCAAAGCGTGCTGTCTTAAAGGGGTACACAACTGCAGTGCCTCTCTGTGACAGAGCCTGCCTGACACAGCTGACTTCTTTTCCATTTCAGTGGTGTCTTATTTTCAGGTCCACATGAAACGCACACAGTCTCCTGAGCAGATCTCCAACATTACGCACTAGTCAAACAGCAGTTCTTGCTCTCGGTGGGACAAAGGAACATAGAGTTCAAGTAGAGAGAGCGGGTTAGGTTGTCTGTTTGATTCTGCACTGGGAGCCAGACCTGTGTCCTTATCCCAGGAGTCACTTTGTCCCATTCTGGGTGTGACACACGGTAATTTATTGAGACATGTCCTAGTGGAGTGTTTGTGGAGAGAATGGCATGGCTTTGGCCAGTGTTCTCTGGGGAGTACCCAAGGTTCAGGCTGACAGAAGCTGACCTGAAGTCGGTGACTGCCAGCCCCGTGGTGGTTCCCATTAGCTAGTGATCTATTTTCCCCTTCCTATTCCTCATCCAGGGAAAAGCAAAGGGCAGCTCTGGACAGATTGTTAATCCCTGCCCTAAAGGAAATTTTGCTATGAAACCCAGCTTTCTGTCAACTCTGAAAACAAGGATAGAACAGAAATACCCACCCTGAAAAAGGAAGAGAATAAAGCTAGAGTAGGGTCATTTCCCTGCAGGAGAATTGTTCGTGTTACACAGCCTTTTATTCATCCGGTGCTTCCAAATGTTTTCTGCAGCCCTGGTGGCCCCCGGAGACCCACATCCCCAGCAGGATGAGGAGGTGCTTTGGATCTGGTCCTTTGGATTCTGTCAAGCATTATAACTCTCTCTCCCATCTCCATAACTGTGTCACATGGAGCACCTTGTTTCCTGGAATTACACATTTACTTTATTAAACCTTATTGCTATTTTTAGAAAATAGAATGTATGCCTATTATGATGAGCCAAACAATGAAGAGACAATAACAACAAAAAAGTGAATAGAATCTTAATTCCCACTCAGATCCGGCTTCCCCAAGGGGTGTGATGCTTAGAGTTTTGGGCTGTTCATATCCTTATGACCCGACTTGAAAATGCCAACAGATATATACTTATATCAGGGTCACATTTGTGTGTGAGAAAATAGGAGTAACTATTCATAGGACTCTGACGACCTGCTTATTTCACTTAATGAGTCACTGGTGCCTGTCCAGAGGAATACATTAAAAAAAATGGGCCAGGTCTATGAGCATCAAATAGTGTGGATGTTGTGTACTGAACTAAACGATTGCACACGTGATTAACTTCTGCAGCACTTCAGGTGTCCTCAGGGCTTTTTTATCCTCATAACAACCCTGTAGATCGGGCAGTACCAGTAGCCCAGGTTTACGTAAAATATCAGAGAAATGAGGCTTAGGAAAAGTAAGGAATGTGCCCCATGGTCACACGGCAGTAAGCTGGCAGAGCTGCTTCCCAGGCGTGTTCTCTTAATGCCTGTGCTACACTGCCTCTCCATTATCTTTTAAATGAATCTTTAGCTAATTTCCGTTCACATTAGAGTGTTGCTTAAAAACGAATGTCATGTGGAGCCCGTTTGAATCAATCCTGAGCACAGCACACTGTGCTGTCACCAGAGAATTAACTTCAGGCAGGGGGATAGGGGACACTGTTGAGACCAGGCTCAGCTGTGATCAGTGACCACGGAGTCATGCATGTCACCAAAGCTGGCATCCAGGGAGAGGCTTTTCCCTTTGTATCACAGGACAAGGGGGAATGCAAGTAGCATTAGTAGAGAATTTTAGAAAACCCTGTTTCTTCTTTCAGGTGAAGTTTCCGAGACACTGTTCATCCATGAATCAAGCCAGGGCACATTCAGCTCTGTTCTCCTCTTTCCAAAGGGAAATGGTGTGCCGGAGAGTTATTCCTCAGCACAGCTTTATTTCTTTCTCCTGCTGGGATGTATTAGCAAGGTCATCACCTTTGCTTTATTGGTTTCAAACAATCTGTGATTGTGGAGGATTATGACTTCTTAGCTAAGCTTGCAGAAGCCAGAAGCCGGGAATGCAATCAATTCATGAAAGGCACAGGACTTATTTTATTTTTCTTTTAAAAAATGTATATATTTTTTCTGCCAGCATTTCTGGGGACTAAGACTTAAAAAAAAAAAAAAAAACATTTGAAAAGAATTGATCTTTGAATGTCCTGCTTTATCACGCCTTTCAAATAAGAACACTGAGTCAGGCCAGTGTGAACTTAGCTTTGACTCCTTGAGTTTGAAAGAAATAAGATGACTTCACAAAAGTCTGTCTTTTCCCATCCCCAACCCTGACCCACATTAATTGGGAAATGTGTACTCATTGCACTGTGCCAAACACGTACCTTTTAATGCTATTGGGGACTTGGATTAGCCATTCCTACAGGTTGATAAATAAGTTCTCTTTGTGGAGGGGCAAAGAGATTTTTGATCTGAAAACTCTTAGCACTTGATTACTATTTATTGGGATATCAGGTTTTTGTTTTTGTTTTTTACTTACATTGCCATCATTTTCCAACTTTCTGGGTCACCCTTTCTCCATTTGTTATTGTCATTCTCCTTGTTGAGAATCTATCGCTTCTAACCTCTAAGGAGTATGAACCAGGAGGTCACGGTTTGATTCCTGGTGGGTCGAAGCATATGCCCAGGTTGTGAACTCATTCCCCAGTGTGGGGTGTGCAGGAGGCAGCCAATCAATCATTCTCTCTCCTCATTGATGTTTTTATCTCTCTATCCCTCTCCCTTGCTCTCTGAAATCAATTTAAAAAAAAATGAGTGTCGGAATTTAAACTCCACTCTTCCTTCTACATTGCACGAGAAAGTTCCTCTTTCTGGGTTACAGAAAGCAATCCCAATGACTGTCTCTTAAAAATTTAACAAACAAATGTTATAACATGGAGACTATCCTTTTCCTAGGCTCCAGTGAGTCCCAGCCTGTAATAGCCTTGGCAGGCAGACTTTTGCTGACAACAAGTGCTTCTAATGCGTGTTGCACTCTTGATGGAAGTCTGGCCTTGGAGTTCCCCTTCTTGGCAACTCTGCAGAAGTCAGAGGCCGATGCTCAGATGCTGAGATGACATATGAATCTGTGCACTCTGCTTGTACTCACCACTTTTTAAATTTGGGTTAGTTTTTTAGTATCTATAAAACTATAAGACTCTTGCCTGGCCAACGTGGCTCAGTGGTTGAGCATCGACCTATGAACCAGGAGGTCATGGTTTGATTCCCCTTCAGGGCATATGCCCGGGTTGCAGGGTTGATCCCCAGTAGGGGGCATGCAGGAGGCAGCCAATCAATATTCTCTTTCCTCATTGATGTTTCTGTCTTTCCCTATCCCTTCCTTCCTAAAATCAATACATTTAAAAAAAAAAAATCCAAAAACTGAAAGACTCTTGCACAAAAGGACCATGCTTACTTATTCATTGGTCAGTCAAAGCACATGATACAATTGCTCCTTCAATCACCAGGAAGCATGTAGGTTGAGGAAGGTGGGCAATGAAGTCAGCTACTATCAGTGCTCCAGGCAACAGGGAACAGCTGAGGTGGCTGTTTCCATGCAGCCCTGATTAGCTCAAGTTCACTAGCCACTATGACATCCTGAGCTACAGCAAATTGCCACCTTTGCTCTTAGGTCTGAATTTATTCATGTTCCTCTGTTACAGAATTACCAGGCGGCCAAAAAATACGCGGAGTACAGGAAAAACCCATTTATTTTCAGATGTTTAACATGTACCTGTACAGTGACTCCGTGGAGACTGTTTCTCTCCAAATCCTGAGCAAGCCAATATGGAGGAAGCTTTCTGTTTACACACTTTGGTTTCTTGGTCCCGCAAATATGGGGTGGGACTTCCGGACCTTTCATGGGCTTTGCAAAAAGCTCCAGGTGTTGGGATGGGGGCCGTGACACCACACCTAAAGGCCTGGCCTGGTGCCAGTACTGATAACCCCGTCTGGGCATTGTTCATGGTTTATGGTCTCTGTAAAATGGGAGTACTTAGGTAAACTGGTCTTGTAAGACCAGATTGTGGAGAAAGGGGCGGTGATTTAATTATAGGCTATCAAGACTGTACATTAGGTTACTGGCACAGATTCAGATTGCTAGCTCCCCAAAAATGTCTCCTTTTCCCCATCACCTCATCTTCCCCAGGTATAACTCCGTAGGATATATTCAGACTGAAATTTAGGGCCAGTTCTTATTCCAAAGACCCATTGTAGCAGGGCAAAGATCAAGGTGCAGTTAAAATGGCAAACATCAAGATGATGGGTGTGTGGTGTGTTAAACCCTTGAAATAGGCCTTGTAGAAAGAGAGAGCAGACCAAGATTGTGGATTTTGATTCCTCTTCCCTCCACTTCCTAGGCCTGTTTTCTTCATTGATATGACACTTCCAGGGGTCCTCAAACTATGGCCCGCGGGCCACATGCGGCCCGCCGGGTGCCGCTGCCTGTCCTGCTTAGCAGCAGACTCGTCCCGGGCCTGCAGTGCGCATAGGAATTTGTTCATAGTTTTTTTTTTAAACTATAGTCCGGCCCTCCAACGGTCTGAGGGACAGTGAACTGGCCCCCTGTTTAAAAAGTTTGAGGATCCCTGCGAGACCATCAGTAGTTCCTTATACCCACCCACTGAAATAAAACTGGCCTTCCTTTTCTTGTGGATTCTTTATCTTTATGGAATAAATATTGTTGAGTTGGTTACTTAATCTATTCAAAGCTTAGTTAATGTTATTCTCTCTGATCCCATTTTCTTCATCTGGTAAATTGGACCAATAATACTTTAGCATTTCAGATTCAAGGGAGCACACATATGCTAATTTAAGATTAGATTGAGGGTCCATTGTATTAACTGAGGGCAGACACTAATAAAAAACAAGGTGGTCCCAAAGAACTACTAGTGTTTTGTCAGGGTAGGGTAGTGCTCTGCCATATCTGAGAAGTCTACTGTTTTGATTTTCCACAGTGCTATTATAGCTGAGGCTTGCATTATATTCAAGAACATTTTTTTTTCAGTTAATATTTCCTATTAAGGGAATGGAGATATAACTTTTCCTCCGGGGATAGGGAGAAACTTATCATCAAGACCACATTTGATCTGTGGAATAAATCAGTGGATCCTTGAACAATATCTTTGCTTTCAACTTTCCAGTATCCATGAAAACCTAATTGCCCATAAGTACATCTCATATAGATTTATGTTCAGGAGAAATGTATGTGAAGCCTCAGATACATAGTGGGTTAATGCTGGGGTTCTTGTTCCAGCATTAAGAAGGGTTCAGCAATCTGGAAAAAGGCTGTGCATAGATTAAGTAGGAGTCCAGAGACGAAAGATAATTTTGAAAGGCATTGGGGGTAAGAGGAGCCTAGCTGAAGGAACTAAGTTCTAGTTCTCCTTGTCTCAGGACCCCTTGCTTTTTATTGACACAAATTGTCCTAAGGCAAGGTGGAGATATACATTTCAAAGACCAGGGTTTCAGTACATAAGCATTGTCAGATTGGGGAATAGCCTATGGCTGTTCAGGTGTTTGGCCAACAGGAAGCAATAACATGTAGATTAAGAAGCCCTGAGCTGTCCGGCAGCAAACAATCATCCTATTCAGGTTTGAGGGAAATGCCTTTAGCCATTCCAACAGGTGATAACATATGTGACTCAGCCCTTGTTGAGTCCCCAAGTTCCATCAACCTTTTGATGAAACTCTTGCAATTATGACATGCTGGAATTGGCTTCCGGCAGTGGGTCTCATTAAATATAAGTTTCCTCTATTCATAGCATTTTCCATACATTCTTCCTTTCTTTGTGCCTGAAAGGGCTGGTATTGATCCACCAAAAATGTACTGGGGTTAAGAGAAAGCCTGCTCTTAGGTCGGCTAACAGAAATCTAAGCTCCTGTCTTGTACTTGAGTGTCTCTTCACTACATTTCATCTCAGTTTTGTGCTGTTTGCTGGGTATAAGATCTGAGCAAGCGGGTTAGTAACCATCCTGTAGTTTTGCCTAATAAAATCATGCAACTAGTACTCACAAGGTATCTCTTATAACTCAAGTAGAAATAGGATGGAAAAGACTCAGGGACGTCCTTGTTAGTTCTTATGTCACAACTGATGGCTTGGGGCCAAGTTGAAAGTTAGAAAAAAGGGGAACTGAAATGTTCATCAGTTAATCAGTATTTAAGAATAGTTAGCTTCCTGCACTGTGCTGCAAAGATCACTTTTGCATATTTTCAGGAGGTACAAAAGAATAGTTAGCATTCAAATGTGCCCTAATCAGAGGGTGATAAGGGGTTTGTATTCAAAAGAATGAAGTGTACAGGCTGCCAGTCCTTAAAATTTAATTCTGAAATTTCTAAGTACTTTCTAGAAATGTTAGAAATTCTAAATGAAAATTGAATGGTTCATCAACTTGAATTTTCCTCAAACTCTTGCAAATATGATTAAAATATTACATCCACTGGACAGATCGTTGCTTTGTTGAGTTTTATGCGAAGTGAACAGTATGTGCTGTGCATGTCTGAGAGTTGGTGTGAGCCCATCTTGTTGCAGTCTGAGCACTGCCGCTAATTGTGGGATCTTAGACAAACTGTTTTATTTCATAGAGTCTTGGGCTCCTCAATTATAAGAAGGCAAGTGTGTACTAGAGGGGCTCTGATTTTCAACCTAGCTTTTACATTCCATATTTCTAAGAACGTTGCCCCCGATATTTGCCTTGCTTGAAGCAGATGTCCTCATACATTTTAGAATTGTAATAGGAAACATTAGTACCCCTAATCCTCCTAGGATGTTTTTTCTTAATGTACACAGCAAAACTCTTGAGTAGATGATTAGAGGTGGACAGAGACAGGTAACACGCTGTGGTTTTGCAGGTTAGGAAGCCTGGTTTTCATGGCCACTGACACAGAGAAACCATGCCCCAGGTTGAAATAATAGAAACTGGAGAATTACATTGACTAAGTTAACTTCTGTCTTTGAACCTTGATTTTCATCTCATATATTGGGGATAATGATAATTCCATCAATCAAGTTACTATAAAGAATAAATTTAAAAATTTAAGAACTTGTCTGGCACATTTTAAGTTATAAGAGATAGAAACTTAACTGAAACTCAGGCCTTCTGGTTGCAAAAGGAAAAGAGTTGCTATTGTTTACTGAAAAGCCTCTGTGAGCCTCAGTTTCCTCATCTGTAAAATGGTATTCCAAAAATTCTTTCTTTACTTAAGGTTGCTACAACTGTCTGATAACCAGATATCAAGATGGTCCATGTGCTCCGTAGGTTGTAAAGTGCCCTGTGGGTGTTAGTTATCTTTAGTTGGGAGTGGAAACTGGAAGAACTTGACCTTTGTGCTTTCCTCCAACAGGGTGGGGGACACTCTGGATGCATCTGTCCAGTCATTGTAGCTCACCAGATAAAGGACTCCTTGAAAGTGTTTAGTTTGCAAATGTTTGCCTTGTAGCATGGGAGCAGAGAACAGTGCCTGCCACATCATGAGTTCTCAATACCTATCTCTTTAATGAAATAGTGAATTAATAAGTCACTGATTTTATTTTACTTTATGTTCTATTGATCATATGCCTGGCAGTGTATTAAGTATATTTTATAGTCAGGGGCTCTTAATCCTGGGCACATTAGAATCTCCTGGGGAGCTTTTAAAAATATTATACGTGTGGCCCCCACTGAAAACTGATTGAATCAGAATCTCTGTGACTGAGCCCAGAAATAGGTAGTTTAAAAGCTACCCAAGTGACTTTCATGTGTGAGGGACATAGAATCAATAAACTCTTGATCCATTGTTTTCCTGGGGTTTGCTTGACTGGGCTGCTTGCTAATGTTGCCAATTACTTCTGGGTCCAGCTTTCAGGGAACATGCTCTCCCATTGTGTCATTTGTCATAGCTTAAGTCTTCTACATCGTCAAGGATGCAAAGTCATCATCCACATTAACAGTGTAATCTCTTCTGCATTTGGTCCTGAAGAAACACAGTTGTGATGTCCATGTAAATCATAAACTTAGACCTCTTTGTCACGTGAAAGAAAACATGTAAATCAGGATGGAACTGATATGTTGTAAATTGCTGAGGCTTGGGTCTCAGACTGGTTTCAGAATCACAACTATTGGTAATTGCTCTATGAAACGAGGAGGCAGGGCCTGCAAGGTGGTGTGAATTGGAGGCTAATTCCTATTTGTTTGGATTGCAACTCTGTTGGCACAAACAAGCTAAAAATTGCCACCTTGAAGGTGCTTCTGATTATAAGGAGGGAAGATCAGATGAGCTCACTTTGCCTGTTTGTTGAGGATGTCTTCAGAACAAAACCTGTCTGGATTCTTTGGAATTGTTGCCTTTTTTTAAAGATGGTTAACATTTTCATTCTTCTTTAGTTCCTGAGTCCCATGAAAGTGTGATTTTGTGCAAGGAGCAGACATCAGTCAAACTGCACATGTATGGTGCGGGCTAAGGGGAAAGATCACTATCACTCTAAGGCGACAACATGTACCTTTGCTTTGTCACCTAGTGACCCAGTGACACAGTGAAATAACAACTCAAGGTCCCAGTAATAACACAGGTGACAGGAGGCTGTGAGATGCTTCAAGGAAGGGTGATTAGATGCCAAATGAATGGTATCCAGGGAGCTATCAGCAGCCAAATGTGAAGCTATTTTCACTCATGGCAGTGATTTCTACTCTGTTTTGGGGTATCTCCAGGTATTTCAAAAATGTCATACAATTCTCCAAAATAATAATATACTTGTAGAGCATATAAATACTATAGTATATGTTGAGCATGGAGGTGGTGAAAATTTGCATCATGTCACTGCTGCAGAATGAGGGATCATCAGGTGGACAGCTGATCTGCTTGATGCATCATTCCCCATAAGGACACCCCCAGAGCACAACTGTTAGTGTCCCCAAGCCTCCTGGGACCATGCATGTCTTTGACTATCCCTGCTGCTCTGGAAGAATCTGATCCCCCCTTCCCCCTCTGCCCCAGACATTTTCCCTATCTCACTGGCAAATGCCCCCGGATTTGTGGTGCATTTATCTCCGACCACCCTTTTGTTTCTCTTTTTGTTCTTCCCTTTGATTCCAGAAGTGTTTTTAAAATAATGGATAGCAGTTAATAAACAGCCTGGCGGGCAGGATAAAATGAACAGTGGTGTGCTCATTGTGATAGACTGTGCTGTCTGCAGATAATTTACCAGGGCAGAGTGCTGGCATACACAGCCCCACAAGAAGGAATTATCCCTGATCTTAAACCAAAATCATTCTCGAACATTTCCATTATTCATAAGGCGTGAGCCATGCAAACTGCAGGAGGCTGTCCTGTGATGATGCCTCTGAGCTGGTGGGTCTCCGGTTCAGGAATCAGAAACAAGCAAACATCTGTATTTGCGCATTTGGGGAAATTGCCAACTTTCAGAGAAAGAACTTTACACTGGAGTCCAGCAGGAGAAGACAGAGTTTTCTGCTCTTATTACTGAATCTTTCCCCTGTCCCTTTCTGTGCTCTCCCTGACGAGTTCTGGGACCCTGCTCTTGTAACTGCTTTTAGCTCCATTACGTGGAATGTATTTCATTACTTTTCTGTCTTGCCTCTGCTGTCAACCCTTTGATGGTAGGACAAGGTTTCTTTGTATGTCCCTCACCCACAGAAGTGCCTGGCACATTAGGTAAGCTCATTAAAATTAATTAAATTAATGACTGAGTGACCAAATGAATAAAGATCCAAAAGAATATTTCTGGGATTCTCTAGGTAGGATCTAAGTCAAACCTCCTCCCATATGTTATTGAACCCTCAGGGTCTGCCAGGAGAGGAAGGGCAGGGCGAGGATTTCCACCTATAATTTGTGGCGATCCTAAGGTCACAGTATCTGCATTCATATGCCTCATAGGTGTCACAGTTCAGCTCTAGGACATTCTGATGGTGACGCTCCTTTGAAACTGGCTCAGGTTATCTATCCTTTCTTTGGAAGGCAGATTTCCTACAGAATGTTGTTGGTTACTACAGCTTTTGAGCAGGTGTGGTTTGTAGAGGAGGTCGTTGGAGGCTTCCTAGATTTTTGACAGAAATTGCACTTAGGAACCTTTGCCTGACAGTGTGATTTAAACAAGTAACACCCACAAAAGTCAAGAACCATATGATTCCGCTCATATGTGAGATAAAAACTGAAAGCAACAAATGAACAAACAAGATACACAAAACTCATAGACACAGAACAGCCTGGTGGCTACCAGAGGGAAGGAGGGTGTGGGGTAGTAAAGGGTAAAGAGGGTCAAATAGATAAAAACAGAAGGAGACTAGACCTTGGGTACAATATAGACATCATGTATCATAGAATTGTACACTTGAAACCTATAGAATTTTTTTAACCATTGTCACCCCAATAAATGTAACTTTAAGACACACGTGCGCGCGCGCACGCACCCACCCACCCCCCACCCCCCCCCCCCACACACACACACACAATGTGACTCCTAAGAACCACTATGTCTTCCCAGATTCTATTAAGAAAAAACAAAACAGCCCTGGCTGGGTGAGTTGGTTGGTAGGAGTGTCATCCAGTACATCAAAAAGTTGTGGGTTAGATTCCAGGGCATTGCACGTACAGGAGGCAACTGATCGATGTTTCTCCCATTTATGTTTCTGTTGCTCTCAAAAGAAAAAAAAAAGTAAGAAAGAAAAACAAACATATCCTTGGGTGAGGATTAAAAAGCGAAAAGCATAAAACAAGATGTAGCTGATTGAAGCACGTGCAACACAGACAGCGCTCTCCTGCGTGGGTGTCATGCCTGTGAGCTGCTGTTTTCTTTAATACAAGGACAGTCATTTGTAATGAGATGCACTAATGCACACTTAATGCATAAACCTACACACGCCAGCTTCTGCATATTCCCAGCGGCAAAATGAGGCAAGGCCAGCGGAGGGTTCCGCAAACAATTTGTATTCTGATATACGGCAGCCCTGCCACTTGCTTTGCAGGGTAAGCTGTGACTGTTGACTCGCAGCAGAATCACTGCTAGGAGTGACCTTTCCTGGCAATTTTCTAGCCAATAGGTCTTAACCCTTTAATTAATTCATTTGCTTAAGCAAAAGGGGGGCCTTCCCAGTCCTTCTCTCTGTGCAATCGCTCATTTGACACCATACTCAAAAATTATTAGTTCGGGAATTTTAATGACTGCGCATCATTTATTTTCATTTATCTGGTTGGGATCTCAACAATGGAGTGTTCTGATGATTCTGTGTGTGAGTGCGCATATGTGGATGCATAGACCCTCACCAGTGTGTGTATATTAAAACCTTGCTGATGGTTCTTAAAATTTAGTCAAGAACAGAAGCTTCAGTGACAAAGTTTGATTTTCCGTATATTCAGGATATTAAAGCAAGGGAAGGAAAATGAACCAGAGAGCCTGCAATACAGCCTTTCTTGGATGATCTGCTTTTTTCAGACACGGATTAGGGCGATGGAGTGTCTCACTGAGGCTTCACTATTGGAGACAGGAAGGCATGGAAAGAGACAGAGCCGTTCCTTTTACGATAAGGCCCTCTTCCTCAGGAGGAAAGGTAAACACAAGCCCTACCATGTGGACCTCACTTTTCCCAAATGGGCCGGTTCACATCTTTTTCTAGTCTACTACCCCAGGCCTTTTTCTTCCTTCTTTATTATTTGAATTTTTCTGTTAATGCCCACAGGGAGACCTCTATATAATGTATAGTGAAAAGCAGATGGAAAAAGATGAACAGTTGAGATTTTAGAAATCTTTTGTTCTGGAAAAATTCATTCTCTTCTGGTCTTCCCTATAACCCCCTTTCAAGTCCCTGGTGTAAGGTAAGCTACCCTTGAACATGAAGAGCTCTGACTTCTCACCTGTGAGGGTCTGCACCTTTCCTGTGGATGTTTTAACGTGTCTCGTCATCAGCATACATACTTTAATAGCATTCTTTAGTTGCATGTAACTGCAAGTAAAAAACAAATAGTCTTAACTTTTCCTATAAAATTACATGTATATGCAAACATTCTCACTGGGGAAAAACATGTGACAGATATAGGAAGTTTATTTGCTAAGGAAAAAAAGTAAGAAAAGGTAGACATGAGGGGTGGGTAGGAGAAAACTGTGAACTCGCCTCCCGTGTGTTTGGGGCAGCCTTCATTTTCCTACCTCTTTTTTGCCTCCTCCCATGAGATTGGACTACCTCTCCCCATAGACATTTTTGGAAGAATGGTTATGGTTGACCTAATATCTTACTACTATTAGAATTATTTATTGATTCTCTTTCTTCAGGGTTAACTGTTAGATTTGACAGTCTATTTGTGTATCCTGTCTTTTTTCCTAATGTTTTGTTATATTAATTTTAATCATATGAGATTATAATTTTTGACCATTTTTAAACTACAAAATGGTTCAATCTAATAATAATAATAGTAGTGATACATATTAAAACTTTATCATTTGTTCAGCATGTCACACAGACCATCTCATTTAATTCTCATAGTATCCACTCCAGAAATTACCTTTTTTAATCCCCACTTTCAGATGAAACACTTGAGGCTCAGAAAGGTAAAGTGACTATTATATTAAAAGGCTGGTAAGGAGGAAGCCAGTATTAAAAAGTCTGTTCTCTTTGACTTTGGAGCTTTCAGTTTAAGGGACACATATTATTTTAAAAAATAGATATTCTTTTTTTGTATGAGTTTCCTGTTTTTTATAATATAATTCTTTTTTTTTATTATTGTTTAAAGTTTTACATATGTCTCCTTTTTCCTGATTGACCCCCTCCCCCCCCCCCCCCCCTCCAGGCATTCCCACACCAGGCAAGACCCTACCGCCCCAGTTCTGTGTCCATGGGTAAAAATAGCTATTCTTTTTTTTTTTTTTTAATATATTTTATTGATTTTCTTACAGAGAGGAAGGGAGAGGGATAGAGTCAGAGACATCGATGAGAGAGAAACATCGATCAGCTGCCTCCTGCACACCCCGCACTGGGGATGTGCCCACAACCAAGGCACATGCCCCTGACCAGAATCGAACCCGGGACCCCCCAGTCCACAGGCCGACGCTTTATCCACTGAGCCAAACCGGCCAGGGCAAAATAGCTATTCTTAATGGCTTATTGAACTGATCTTACTTTAGTATTTTTTATCTTAAAAATATTAAATCCCCTGATTAAAATTTACATTGATTTTACTCTCTCATTGCTACAATGAATGCTGTGATGGACTTCACTCTCGGTTTACTTATAACAGTATGTTTTAGTAGGGTATAAATGAATTTGCTGTCTCCTGATCTCCTCCTGTATCATCCAAAGATGGGCAATATCTAATATGAGCCTCCAGATTTGCCAACAAGGAAGTTATCTTTTTTTAAAAAAGTCTCTTTTCACTTTCAAAGTGTTTTATTTTAGAATCTATCTAATGGTAGAACCCTGGTAGTGTGTTTATATAAAACATTTAGTTTGTGCCCAAATTTCCAGGAACCCAGCTATTGTAGAGAGCCTGCTCCACTTGCAACTGCAGCTCCTTTTCATCAAGAAAAGCTTAACAAAAACATTGCCTTCACTCCTCCCTGGAACCTACTGCCCCTTGGACTCTAGTGTTCCCCACTCAGATACAGGACAGTGGTTTTCTATTGTGTTGTTTTGCTGGTAAGGAACAATTTTTACCATAAAAACACAGAAATAGACTGGAAGCAATTATGTGTGAAAAGCTGCATGAACAATTTTCAGGTTATCTAGACATAAAAGGAAAACCTGGTTGTCTAACCTGAAACATCCTTACTTCTTTCGAGCAATTGTCAAATGAGGCACTATGTGAGGGGGGAAATTGCTATTCAGGATTGGAGAAACTCAGGCTGTTATCCTGGGGTCTCAATGGCTTACATATCAGTAGGGAGCTTGAGGCTATCTAGAGGGGCTGTCAATTAGCATTGGTATTTCAAGTCAATTTCATGCTAAGCAGGGAGCCAATGTAATTTGGGTGTGAAGTTGCTGCTGTAGGGACTGCCAGTTGAGTGTGGTGGTGGGTTCCCCCAGGAGTTCAAGGCAGAGTGCCTTGTGGAAAGCTAATCATGCAGAGGGGGCAGCCTGGCCTGGCTGGCTGCAAGGATCCCTGGGGGAATTTGAAACTCCTTGGCTGCAGAAGAAGAAGGGATAGGGGCAGGGACCTTTGTGCTACTCAACAGAAAACCTATAGAAGACAAGTAAGTATACAGAATCCTGAGGCTTTGCCTGCTTCCCATGAGCGCTACTGCCAGAGTCTTGATATTTTTAATTTGTGAGGACTCAGTGATTACAAATGGATATATTTTAGTGCGTACAGGGTGGGGCAAAAGTAGGATTACAGTTGTTCATATGGAAAATAATATAATGATTAATAAGTAATAATACTAAAATAAACTCTGTATACTTACAACTGTAAATCTACTTTTGCCCCACCCTTTTGCTATATAATATATAATGTAGGTTCAAAGAGTTAAAATATAATGTGAGTAATTTTTGAAGTGGCTATGTTTTAGAAAGTATGGATGTATTTCTGTAGTATACATGTGTGTCCTGAATGAGCAAAATAATTATTTTCCATAGATCAGAATATCTGATGTTTGTTGAAAGCAGAACAGACACTTATAAAGCCCTGGATACTTATAAAGATTACACAAGGAATGCATTTTGGTGACTATTCTTGTAGAGAAAACTGAATTCACATTTCAATCATGTTACCTTAATTGAGCAGGGGTTCCTACTCATCTGCCACTTAGTGATGTCAGCAGGGTCATGAACATCTGCAGAGATAGAGAGGATGATGGGGGCAACTCTTTCAACAAAATCTTTCCATACCACCAAATCCTCTTGTTCTTACATTTCCCTTTCTTTTTCTTTTTTTTTTTTGCCTTTTGCATACATTTCAAAATAGCTTCTGAATATATGCCTATATTTATGTAGCTGTAATATAGTGAAATTTGTATAATTTTTATAATATTATCAAATATTGGAGCTTTTGTTGTTTTGTTGTATTATTTATTTATTTATTTATTTATTTATTTATTTATTTTTTACCAGAATGGGTAGTTTTATCATATCCATTTGGCTAAAATATTTCTTTCAATCATTGAGCAATTTATCATACACCCCTGTCATCATACATTTTTCACTAGAACAAGGTGTTTAAAATGAAGAAGTAAATGATTTAAAGAGCCTTTTTCAAAAGAGTGAGAAGATAAAATACAGACTGAGAGAAAATACTTGCAAAAGACATATTTAATAGAAGATTGTGATCCAAAATAAAAAGCACACTTAAAACCCAACAGTAAGGAAATAACTCACTTAAAAAAACAAAACAAAAAAAACCCAAAAAAATGCAGGCAAAAGGTGTGAACAAATACCTCACCAAAGAAGATAATGCAGCCGAAACTGGTTTGGCTCAGTGGATAGAGCGTCGGCCTGCGGACTGAAAGGTCCCGGGTTCGATTCCGGTCAAGGGCATGTAACTTGGTTGCGGGCACATCCCCAGTAGGAGGTGTGCAAGAGGCAGCTGATCGATGTTTCTCTCTCATCGATGTTTCTGACTATCTATCCTTCTTCCTTCCTCTCTGTAAAAAATCAATAAAATATATTAAAAAAAAAAAAAAAGAAAATGCAGGTGGAAAATAAGAATATGAAATGATGTTCAACATCATATAAGGGAAATGCAAATTAAAACAATAGTCTTATATTACACACTTTTTAGAATTTCTAAAATCCAAAACACTGGCAAAACAAAATGCTAGGGAGAATGTGGAATAATTGGAACTATCATTCATTGCTGTTGGGAATGCAAAATGGTACAGCCATTTGGAAGACACTTAGGCAGATTCTTACAAAACTAAACATAATCTTACCTTATGATCCAGCAGTCTTACTCCTTGGTATTTACTCAAATAACTTGAAAACATGTCCACACAAAAATCCTGCATATGATGTTTATAGTGTCTTCATTTAAAATTGCAAAAGTGTGTATTCAACCAAATTGTGCTTTAGTGGGTGAATAGGTACATAAACTGGTACATCCAGACAATGACATATTATTTAGCACTGAAATGAGGTATCAAGCCATAAAAAGACAGGGAAGAACCTCAAATACATATTACTAAAGGAAATAAGCCAATCGGAAAAGGCTACATGATTCCAACTATATGACATTCGGGAAAAGGTAAAATGTGAAGCCTAAAAAGGAATCAGTGGTTGCCAGGGTTTGGGTCGGGGGTGAGGGAATAACGAATAGGTAGAACAAAACAAAATCCTGGGGGGGGGGGGGCGGTGTATTTAGGGCAGTGAAACTATACTATAAGATACTCTAATACTGGATACATGACATTATATGTATATTTGTCAAAACCTACAGGATATACAACACCAAGAATGAGCCCTAATGTAAACTATGGACTTTGAGTAATGATTGATGGGCCAGTGTAGGCGCATCCATTATAACAAGTTTACACTTGTTGGTAGTGGGGAAGACTGTGTGTGTTTGGAGGCCAGGGGAATATGGGAACTTTCTATAATTTCCATTTAGTTTTGCTATGAATTTAAAACTGCTCTAAGAAATAAAGCCTATAAAAACACACACACACACACACAAAAAAAAAGTCTTTGAACAATTCTATTTTTTATGATCTCTATGCTTTGACTGTCTGATCAGCAGTTTTATCTGTATGTATTGTTTGTTTACCCTAATAAGTCCCTCAAAGGGGATCTGGGGATTTGTCCAGGAAACCTCGCCTGCTGCAGTCTTCCTGTTGAGCTGAAGTTTAGGTAGTCTCACTGCCCACCATATCCCTAGCAAGGCAACCCTATAATCTCTTACTCTGTGGAGGTTCTTCATTCATGCTCAGTGGTGGCTGTATGTTGAACACGTGACATGTGGAAAAATGCTCCAAGGAAATAAAAATTTGTCCTTGGCTCAGAATTGAAGAGCCCAAAATAACTTATCCCTTTCATTCTTTCTTAAGCTCTCCTGCTCACCACCTGAGTAGACCTGTCTACTCCATAAGACTGTCCACTTTTAAAAGTGGCATTTTCAGATTCTTGACCTTTTTATGTATTTCATGGTGGTTTTAACGTCTGGGACTTCCAAAGTTCAGCAGATCAGAGGGGATTTCTCAACTCTGTATACAATACAACACTCAAGAAGGCAATTTCTTAGATTTCCCTTGAGGGAGAGTAAGGTACTTGGATTGTATGAAGTAGGACTCTTGAGAGAGTTTAGTTTTCCTGGAAACCTAGCCAACAGGGGAAAGAAATAAGCATTGTTCAGACTGCATTTGTAATGGGAAGGGGAGGGATGCCAGCATGCTTACCTGGTTTGGTCTTCCTGGCACCAGACCCTTTATGTTAATACTCACAGAGGGTTTACAGTTTCTGAGTCTGTGTAGTTTCTACTGAGGTACCAGTGCTACAGATGTTAAGATTCTCAGGTCAAGTATGAGATGGAGGCTTCCCTTCCTCCTCAGCCCAAGCCTCCAGTATACTGATTTGTAAGGCAGATGATTCTGTAACCTGTCAGGACGCTGACAGCCTTCAATCAAACAGAGGAGTCGGATAGAGGATATACAAAGAGGTCAGGAGGATGAGAGAATTTTGTAGGTTGGCATCCTTTAAGAGAGAGACCCAAGAAGTTACACTCAACCTTATTTTCCTTATTTCAGGAGATCGGTCACATCAGTTGAGCCTGGTAAGGACCTGGGAGGTGGAGGCAGTCAGTAGGATTGCATGTGAGAAGCTGGGTGAAGGGGGATTTCTTGAGAATGAGTTGTCAGAGTGCTAGACTATTTCCTGTTCCTGTGGTGAAGGAATGGGCTTCAGGACAGTTTCACCTGTACCCCCCAAATTTTGTGATACAAACACTGGCATCTGAGACGGAGACACAGTGGTTTGTGGAGTGGGGTCTGACCTCTGCCTAGGAAATCTAGAGGGAGAGGCAGGAGTTGACCACTGTGGGGTGCTGGGTCAGAGAGGGTGCTGTGCTTTGGTGCAATGGGGCTGGAGAAGCCAGAGTATTTGGTGAGGACCAAGCAGAAAAGAGTGTCGCTGGGGTCCTCTCAGGTCTTTTTCAGCAGGAGGCCAAACGTGAAGTTGGGCTGCCAGGTGACTATCCTCTGGGGAAAGGGCCTCTAGTGGTACTTGGACTAGAGATGCAACCATTCAGGTCATGAAAAAGAGGGAGGGTGCTCAGCCAGGGGCTCTGAAGACTTCACCAAAGAAAAGAGTCTCTGTCACCATCTGCCAGACCCAGCGTCCCTGCTGGAAAACAAGCAGCCATTAGAATGGTCCTTACTCCTTCCCCCTCTTCCCTGTCCTGCTCTCCTGAAGAGAGTAGATTAGACTTAGAGAGCAGCAGTCTACAGCCCTTTCCTGCCTGAAAGGGAGAGGAGGGTTCAGGGTAGGAAGGAGGGAAGGAGAGGGGGATGATTGAATACAGTCAAATACCACTTTTTTATTTCTATCTTCCACTGGACATTTTATGTATGGAATTAAGATAGTATATGTGTTGTTTTTTTTTTAATATATATTTTATTGATTTTTTACAGAGAGGAAGGGAGAGGGATAGAGAGAAACATCAATGAGAGAGAAACATCGATCAGCTGCCTCCTGCACACCTCCTACACGGGATGTGCCCGCAACCAAGGTACATGCCCTTGACCGGAATCGAACCTGGGACCCTTCAGTCCACAGGCCAATGCTCTATCCACTGAGCCAAACTGGCTAGGGCAAGATAGTATATGTGTTTTAAAGTGACTTTGGAGATCGCCAACCTTTTGGACCTCATGGACCACCAGTGGTCTGTGGACCACCCATTGGCGAACGCTGCCTTAGACCAAATGGGTTCAATCTCCAGTCGGGGCACATACTGCAGGCAACTGGTTAATCTCTTTCTCTCTCTCTCTCTCTCTCTCTCTCTCTCTCTCTCTCTCTCTCTCTCTCAACAATAAATAAATAAATAAATAGTCCAGGGACCTCCCACAGATTTGATCTAGGAGTAGGGCAAGATTTCTCCAAAAGGCTAATATTTAAGGGAAGATAGAAACAAACATGTTTGAAGTCATTGGGCAGGTTTGTTAAAGCACCTGGTTACAGATACAGGTGGCAATGTGGATGTGGGCCCTGAATCAGTCTGTTGAGGGGATGGGGGCTCTGCCCGGCAGCTTCTGCTCTGTGCTTGCTTCTCCTTTGCCCTGGTCCCTGTGTTCTGGCCAACTGTGATGATGGGGTACCAGTGATGTGAGTGCAAAACTCATTTTGGGGGGATTTAATATTGTAGCCTCTGAAGAAGGTGGAGGATTTATCACCCACTCCCTCAAACCTATCTGAAACCATGAACAGTCTATGGGAGGAAACCTATGACCATTGTAAATGGGATTATACATGAAACTTAATACACTAAACCAGTCACATCCATGGTGAAACTGGAGCCCTGTTTAGAATGACTATATGATTTAGCTTTCAAATTGGGACTCCTTGGAGAGGGGCCACTGAGACTAATCATGTTGAGATAACAGGGATACTCTGGGGCTGTCCTGAGCAAACCAGGACAGATATGAGCATCCCACTCACATTCTGCTGCTTCTACCCGATGGAATTATTTTATTTCATTTTATTTGCTGGAAGGGAGAGATGAAATCATCCCCTGCTTTTGTGCAGCGTCATGCCATTCACTGTGCAACACTATTACACATCCCCTGAACCAAGTGGCTCTGGGAGTTTACTGCTTATTCACTTCATGCTTGATGGCACTGTGGCTCACACACTCGCCAGCCAAGCACTTGAACCGAGGTATCTTATTAGGAAGCAGTGTATTTCCCCGGGATCCTCACAGGCTCCTGGTTAGAGGGCCCAGCACATATTCTTCCCCAAGGCAGACTACGTTCAGGAGTAAGAGAGAAAAAATGACCGCTACTGTTAGCACAGGAGATGGGGAGTCCCAATTAGGTTTGCTCCTTGTAAAAGCTGGTGGGACCAGGGTGGGAAGTATATAAGATTTAAAAGCAGGAGATCTGGATTTGAGTCCATCACTTCTGCACTTTGTAAGATTTATCAAATTTTTAACTCCTCAGAGTTTAAAGGACATTGCTATCAGACCATGCCCTCTGCACAAAGAGGCGTTTAAGAGGTTGGAATTACAGAGAACATTAACATTCATTCTAGGTTATACAATGCCCAAGGCAGTCATTATGAAAGCTCCTGTTCTTTTTAACACACACACACACACACACACACACACACACACACACACACACTAATTTTTCAATCAGTTTCAGATGTACAACATAGTGATTAGATGTTTATATACCTTATGAAGTGATCACCTGGTAAGTCTAGTACCCATCTGACACTATACACAGTTATCACAATATAATGTTTATCTACCATTAAAATTGAGTAGAAAACTTTTTCAGCCTGGGTTTTTTCTCTCTGCATCTGAGTCCAGATGTACAAACTTCTGGTAAGGAGATAATTACTTGGTTTTTTACTCTTGGCCAGAACACACTTACAGACACTGTTCATATTCTCCCCTCCCCCTCTCCCTCCTCTCCCCCTCTCCCCCTCTCCCTCTTCCCCTCCCCCTTTCTCCCTCTTCCTCTCCCTCTTCCCCTCCCCCTCTCTCCCTCTTCCTCTCCCTCTTCCCCGCTCCCCTCTCCCCTCTCCCCTCTCCCCTCTCCCTTCTCCCCTCTCCCCTCTCCCCTCTCCCCTCTCCCTTCTCCCCTCTCCCCTCTCCCCTCTCCCTTCTCCCCTCTCCCCTTCCCCCTCTCCCCTTCCCCCTCTCCCCTCAATGGAAGAGTCCAATCAAATATGTGTTCTTAGGAAGCCACCTTGCTCAGGTGCTCTTGTGTCTGGCAGAAGGCCATGCAATAAAATAAAACAGGTGCAGATTCTCCCCCCACAGGAGGATGGAGCAGACAGGAAGGTAAAAAAAAAAAAAGTCACAGCGATGAAAACTTAATTGGTGAGTTCAGGGAATAGTACATAAGATATAAATTCATCTAGTGTTCCAAAGATGATCCAAACGAGCTGCAGCTATTGAGAAAACAATTGCTGAGGAAGAAGTTAGCACAGGCTCCCAGCCAATTTGGCTTCTGTTTCGAACACTTGAAGTGAGCGCCACTCACAGGAGCTGTCAGGTATTTTAAAACATTTGTTCTCTTCCTTGACTGCAGTGCAACAGCTCCTGGTAGAGTTTGAGGGCCTCTAGGACCCAGAGATTGCCGAGTCAGTTTGCAATTCATTGATCAACACTGATGGAATTCAGCACTTAAGGCAATGTTCTTAGTGGGGAACTGAGGGTGGGTTTGCCCACCGGAGATATTTGGCAATGTCTGAAGACGTTTTTTGGTTATTTTGACTGAAGGTGGGGGTACTGCTGGCATCTAGCGGATGGAGGCCAGGGAGGCTGCTGAACATCACCAGTGCCCAGGGCAGCTCCACACGACAAATAATTAGTGTGCCCAGAAGTAAATAGTGTCAGAATTGACAAACCCTGGCCTAACCTAACTGCGGATTTAGCACCATGGAGAGAACACAAAACAACAAGAAATATGACCTCTGCCCTCAAGAGATTTAGAGCTGTAACTCAGAGACCAATCCAAAACACTCATTCATTAGTTGAAATAATTCTTATCCCGCAATATTTCCTGAGCACTTGCTATGTGCCAGGACTCTGCAAGGTTTTAGTACTGTTTGTAGCTGTGGTGATACCTGTCCACAAGAGGCTTAGAATTTACTGAGGAGGACACATGTTAAAAAGGAAAACACAAAATTCACTGCATGCTGGGCTAGGTCCTATTTGGAAGGGAAAACCAGTGCTGCCCGGAGTGGGAAGAACAGGAAGGCTTTCTTTGGGTTGGCTGTCAGGGGAGACCTGTCAGCTGAGAAAAGTTGGCCAGGAGAGAAGTGAAGGGAGACCAAGGCAAACCGAGGTAGCCATGTGGCTCCAGGCTCCGAGGCAGGGAAAAGTATGTGGTTTGTATAATTGGGTGGATATGAAGTGTATATAGGTGCAGGGGTCCTCAAACTTTTTAAACAGGGGGCCAGTTCACTGTCCCTCAGACCGTTGGAGGGCCGGACCATAGTTTAAAAAAACTATGAACAAATTCCTGTGCGCACTGCGGGCCCGGGACAAGTCGGCTGCTAAGCAGGACAGGCAGCGGCACCCGGCGGGCTGGATAAATGTCCTCGGCGGGCCGCATGTGGCCCGCGGGCCATAGTTTGAGGACCCCTGAAGGGGGTAGTCAAGCCAATAAACCTAGTTAGAATTCAGAGAAAGGAGAAATTAATAGAGAGAAGGCTCACAGGGAAATCTAGGGGAAGAAATAGGGACTTGGGGGGTGACTTGGGAATGCACAGGCGACAGTTCAGAGAGAAATAAGCACATCTGGTTTATACAGGGGAAGGGCAGAATCTTGGCTTCCTGGGTTAAAGCAGAACCTGAGAGAAAGAAATGTCAGTGTTCACCAAAGAAATGGGGCCCTTGCTTTGGTGACACCGTATGTAGTGATGGAACAAAAAATGAACATTTTGGAAAAGTAGAAACTTCTTAGTAAAGGGATGGGTACAGGCAACTTTGTGTGGAAGAAGTCTCTAGCAGGGAAAATCATAAGATTAAAAGCAAAGACTTGGACCTGGGATGACTGATGATGTGATGGGGAAAAGTAAAAACTATTGTTATCGGCAACTGTCTGCTTCATTCCTTTAGTAAATATGTTGGAGTGTGTTAGATGTACCAGACCCTGGGAACATTTGGGAGAGCAAAATAAAAAATGATTTTTGGTCACATGAAGTTCAGGACAGAATCCACTAAAATTAAAAATAAATAGGTATTCATAGTTAAACACTGAGCTGTATTTGTACTTATAAAAATGTATGATTAGAGCCTGGCCTGGTGTGGCTCAGTGGTTGAGCATCGACCTGTGAACCAGGAGATCACGGTTCAATTCCCAGTCAGGTCACATGCCCAGGTTGTGGGTTCAACCCCCAGTGTGGAGTGTGCAGGAGGCAGCTGATCAATGATTCTCTCTCATCATTGATGTTTGTATTTCTCTCTCCCTCTCCCTTCCTCTCTGAAATCAATAAAAATATATTTAAAAATGTATGATTAGAGGATGCAAGCTAGACAAGAGGGACAGGAAGGACTTTTTTGAGAAAGGAATGAAGAAGAGGTATGTAGAAGTTGACCCGGGAAGTAGGGTGGGGTGGGGAGGGAGGGTGCGGGGCTTCCAGAAGAGGTATTGGCCTGTGGAGGGAAGAGTCATGACAAGAAGAGAGAACTGGGACCTCCTGGGGGACTGGGATGGGGAAGGGTGTGAAATGGTGGGGAGAGTAGGAGGAAAGGGAGGGCGGATGGGAGTGGAGTCCCGTGGGGAGGGAGAGAAATGGACAAACATGCATTTCTAAAGGTCCAAGATGAAATGCTGCCGAATCATGTAGGAAAATACTGCAGGTAATCAGGAGAGAAAGACTGCATATGTTAAGGTCCTATTGCCGTGAAACGCATTGGTTTGTTCCTTTTAAGAAATGCTCAAAGGGTAAAAGATAAGACTTGGGGATCAACCAGATAAAGGAGATGGGGGTGTCAAGGGTGAAGGCTTGGTGCCTGGAGCGCCTAACAGGACAGATAACAGAACCATTCTCTGAGAGAGGAAACTGGCAGGGGACCCATTTGGGAGAGGATTACAAATTCAGTCTTAGAAAGGATGATTTTGAGCTGTGTTTGAGATACCCAGAAGGAGTTTCCAAATGCAGGTCTGGGCCGCAGATAAGCAGCCACTGGGCTCCTGTTTAATTAAAAGCTGACACTTTCCTCTGCAGAGACTGGCTCCTTGCCCCCGTCATAGTCCCATCTCCTCATAGTTCCATCTCCGTTCATCTGCGGGCTTGGAAATGGTGCAGCCCACCCCTGCCTGCACACAGCACCACTAATCTGAAACTAAGCAAAGAGCCAAAGAGTTTAAAGCCAAGATCAATGATGACCTTCTGTTGAGGGGAGAAGGAAAATAAAGGGTCAGACATTGGGTCAAGCCCAAGAGGGGCACACTTCCGTCCCATGTTACTTGCAGAGAAGAGAATTGGGTCTCACATTAGCCAGTCACATAAGCCTAGAAGTAGCTGATTAATGCTCTGCTGGCTAATGAGCTAATAGGATGATAGGATTGTATTTTAGAAAGGGATCCTCAAAGTTGTCTAGATCAACCCATGCCTCTTACAGTTGTTGATGAAATTGAGGTCTGGAGAGAATACGGGTCGTATCCAGGTTTCCTCTACTTACTAATGATGGTGTGGCTGCCATTGGTCCCCATCTATCTCACTGACCTACTTGTTCTATCCCCCAGAATTTTGATTGTGAAGAGAGTGACATACAGTATTATCTCACTGCTCTGCACTGTGAGTATAAATGTTGATCACACAGCCCAAGGCCCTTAGGGGAAAATGTCCTGTGGCTTTTTGTTAGAACACACTTAGACGTCACCCCATAGAAGTCCAAGAGAGTTCATTTAATGATATGAACCTTAAAATGTAGCAGGTTGTTACAGTTTCTGGAATTTGTAGTTTATCAGTATTCCAAAGGGAGAACGGGGGAAAACAGTATTAATAGCAAGTTAATAACTTAGATTTTAAAACCTAGCATCTTCCTCTTTCCCCCCAGCAAATCTTGTAAATTCTGGGAGTTTATGGTTTGCTTGAGGGAGCAAGCTCGATCAAAGGTGTTTTAATAGGCTTCGAGTTACTTTCTAAGTGCTTATTGAGATAACTGAGGACAGTGTTTTGAAGCCAATCACAGAGTTGGGGGAGATGGGGGTTCACTGTGGTCTTCCCTCTGACTGGGCGTACGTGCTGATTGTCTTTGAGGGAACTTAAGAGCAAAGCAGGGATGAGATCTGATTGCCTTTTCTCCGTGAGTGGCAGGTGACTCTTGTTTTTCCCTTTGTCACCTAAAAGAATGTGGTCTGGACACAGGGCACTTCTTATGGTTCTGTCCCCCAAGTGCTCAGTTTCAGTAGCCCCCCACAGAGTGGAAATAGGTGACCTGGTCTGGGGGCTTCGTCCTGTCCTGCCTTTAAGACTTACAGAAAAACTTATTTTTCTGTGTTAAGCCATGAACTCAGACCAGAACCAGCTCGCCATCTATCTGTATGCCTCAAAGCCCCACTGAAAAGCAAACCAGGCAGTTGAAGTGGAGGTTGGCTTGAGTTTCCATTTGTTCAGGCCATAGTAGCTGCCTCAGCACCCACAGCATCCAGCAGGGTGCTCCTCTCTCCTTAACAGACAGAATTAAGTTGCATTTCATCCTGTGGTCGTTCTCTGAATCCCCATTGGCCAGCATTACTGAGAAGGCTATAGACCTGGGCTTTGGAGATGTAAACACCATCACCTTTACATGAAAATCATGAAGTCCCTTCCTGGGTCTTTACTTATAAGCCTTTTAGATGAAGAATCAGTATATTTCAGTTCCAGCAGCAATTCTCTTTCCTCTAAATCCATCTGCAGTTTCATCAATTTGTTTATTAATGCCTGGGAGCCTTGGGTTCCAGCACTGGATAATGAACATTCTGGTGCCCACTGCTGTAGACACTTTCTAAATGTGTGTTCCCTTCTGTGCAAAAGGCAAGGTTATGGAAAAGGAGACCTTCTATTTCTCAGTCTGAAGAGAATGACATAGAGGAGAGGACACACTAGAGCAGGAGCCATTTGGGGGGTGAAGATCCTAAATTCAGTTTCAGAGAAGTTGATTTTGAGGTGTATTTGGGACATCCAAGAGGAGCTATCTTGCCTGGCCAAAGAGAAGATACTGTAGCAATGTGGTCCCTGCATTTCTTTTTCTTTGTAAGGCCCAGTGGCACTGCCACTGTAATAGAGGCTCACCATCCCTCTGTCTATTGTGTTGACACAGCAGTGTCCAAACCTGTAAGAAGTTTGATGAGTTTATTTGAGCCAAACTGATGACAACTGTCGGGAAGCAAAATCTCAACAGATTGAGAAAATGCTCTAGAAAATGGCAGCTTTACCACTTATTTTATACATCAGAATCAAAGGGAAGACGCAAGGGCGTTATGTAAAATCCATTGGTGATAGATTTCTCTGTGCTGTGATTGTGCCCTGAGAGGTCTGGAGTAAAGGGATTACTCTGATACTCTGACATTCCAAAGGTATATAATTGTAGATGCAAAAAGGCAATAGACAGGCTCAGTTAAGGTAAAGGTTGACCTTTCTCAAAGAAGATACCCACCTAGGACTGCCTACCATCCATGGCTCACCTTTAGTTAGGAAGTTTTCATTTCAGACCATCCAATTGGTTACTTTAGGTCTCTGAGTTTGTAAGGCCTGTCATGCAGGCCTCCCATGAGCTTGTTAGGTTTCATATGTGGCCCCCTCTTCGTCCTCAATTGCAGTTCTTTAGGAAGCTTTAAAAAAATTAGCAATGCCGGTCCCACACCTGGCCACCTACGGAAGCGTCTGGGTGCTTATATTCTAAAGCTCCAATAGCTCAGACCTTCTCGCACAACCAAAAGGATTCCACTGTCAACAGGATTGTGCAGTCTCTAATTAATGTACTTGCATACAGAGCAGTGGCTCTAAAGTTCTGTGGATTTAGATGCTCTGGGGAGCCCATAAATTGCAGATTTTCTGGCCCCCAGAGGTTGGTTCCTATAGATTTGGGGAATCTGTTGGTTCCTATAGATTGGTTCCTATAGATTTGGGTTCCTATGGACCAGGTATCTACAATTTAACAAAATCTTGTTGTGCAAGAAATGAAAAGATCATCTCATGAGAAAAAGTGGTGCGGGCAGACTGTCAGGAGTTGTTGCTATCATGTTTTTCTTGTTTCGTTTCATTTCTGACTTGGTTATTCTGCCTTATGGGATTTAGCCAACTGAAGCTTATTAATTAAATTGTATTCCTACTTCTCTCCATGCTCAGTAGGTGCAGCCTTACCATCTGGCCACAGTTAACCTAGAGCAGTGATTCCCAAGCAATGTTCGTATTTGAGAAGCTTTTAATATAAACTGCTGCCTGAGCCCCCACTCCCACCAAGAGATCCTAATTAAATTGCTTTGGGCTGGGGTCCAGGTCAGTATTTTTAAACATTTCCCCATGTGACTGTCATGTGCAACCAGGATTGAGAACCACTGGCCTAGAGAAATGTGAACAGCCGTAGGAGTCCTTGGATTGGCAGACATACAAGGGGTTGTGCTGTGGCCGCACGTACTGACAGTGATGAGTGGGGTCAGGACTCCTGTCCCTGGGGACCTCACTGCTCAATACTGAGTTTGGGATCCTGTCTTCCTGATGCTGATGGCATAAAGATAATCTGCAGAGAAAATAGAACTGAGGCTGTGTGACTGGGGAAAAAATGTCAAGAGAAATAATAAAAGGGTATTTGCAGGTTTTGTTCACTTTCCTGGACTCATTGGGAGATGTTGACAATTTGTGCTGCTACAGTAGGGAATCCCAGTGTGCCCCTGGCTGGGGGTGCACGCCCTGCTGGAGTCCTGAGTGACTCATCCACCAGGGAGCTGAGGGATGAAGGAAGCTCTTTTCTCTTTGAAAAACCAGCTTCTTGGTTGTTGAGGCTAAATCTATACATAGCAGCAGCAGCAGCTAGTTCTTGGACATCTACTGAAAATTAACACCATCCACTTGTGCAATGCTTTACAGTTTACAAAACACTTCCATGCATATTTTCTCCCTGGACTTTTACAAGACACCCGTGAGGTAAAGACACCCGTGGACCAAATGAGGTAAAGGGGGTCTAGAGTTTAAGTGACTTATCCAAGGGCAAACATCAAGAATGTATTGGCCGAAGATGGGGCAGTGGGGGGAGGGGTGCGGTTTGGGAGGCTTGGTGAAAATGTAAAGGGATTAAGACATACAAATTGGTCGTTACAAAGTAGTCATGGGGATGTAAAGCACAGCATAGGGAATATAGTCAATAATATTGTAATAACTATGTATAGTGCCAGGTGGGTACTGGAATTATCAGACAAACACTTCGTAAATTATATAATTGTATAATCTGAAATTATATAATTATAAATAACTTTGTAAATTATATCATTGTCTGTACTGTATACCTGAAACTAATATAAAATCATACCAAATGTCAACTGTAATTAAAAAATAAAAAAGTATATTAGCCAATACTCTGGGACAATAATTCAAGTCTTACTATTCTGTTTTAAATGCAGATAATTTTCATAGTTGAAACATGAATGGATATATTGACAATGTTAGGTTTTACCACTTATTTTGTGCACATTAAGAGATGATGAGCAGCACATTAGCCCTATGAAGAGATGGTTATTATATTAGATCAAGTGACATGAATAACAGCACATGGGGTGGTCCAGGGATCAGGAGGAACCCGGGGAGGTGGCACACAAGTGACCAAAACTGGGGTATTACCATCATAGTATGTGCGTAGATGCTCAATAGATAATGATCATTGGCTAGGTCGAGTGGAGAAAATCTGGGTAGTATCAAAACAACTCCCTAGAGCTTCATTTGTCTTTCATGGGAGACACTTGGATCAATTACTATCATTGGTAATAATAAATCCACACACTGTACACTTCTTGCAGTGGCGGATCGGGGAGAGAGATTGGATGGGAACTTGTATGTGACCTTCTGCCTCTGGGGAGCACTTAGAGTTTCCTCTGTGCCAGGCATCTGGTGAACACCTTTCCTGTGTCATCTCATGAAACCCCACGAGTCAGTATTGTCCTTAGCCACATTTTATGTATAAAAAAACAGAGGCACAGAATTGTGACGTAGCTTATCCCTAAAGTTACCCTAGTAGAAAATCAGCCTCCTGATATCCAGAGCCCAGTTTTCAACCACTGCCCTCCACTTCAGCCATAGAAAAGAATTTCTGCACATGCAAAGTGGGGCTGAATACATCTAAGTTCAGACATAGGAGCCATGGAGAGCAGAGTTGTTCCAGCAAGGCATGTAGACAAGTGGTTTTGGCATGGATAGGGGAGAAAAAAAATGCCAAGAAGGACTGAAAATTGCTAGAGAACTTGAAAGTCATTTTCCTGCTGTGCCATATAACATGGATTCCTCCCCACTGTGCCGAGCTCTGGAGACCTCATTCTTCTTCCAAACCAGCCACCACATCAAAGCAGTACCTGCACATGTATTGTGCACCATGATCCCAGCACCCTAAGATAGTGTGTGTGTGTGTGTGTGTGTGTGTGTGTGTGTGTGTGTGTGTTGCATCTTTATTTCTGTACTAGAGGCCCGGTGCACGAAATTCGTGCATGGGGGGTGTGTGTCCCTCAGCCCAGCCTGCACTCTTTCCAATCTGGGACCCCTCGAGGGATGTCCGACTGCCCATTTAGGCCCAATCCCGATAGGATCAGAGCTAAATGGGCAGTCGGACATTCCTCTCACAATCCAGGACTGCTGGCTCCCAACTACTCACCTGCCTGCCTTCCTGATTGCCCCTAACCGCTTCTGCCTGTCAGCCTGATCACCCCCTAACCACTCCACTGCCAGCCTGATTGATGCCTAACTGCTCCCCTGCCAGCCTGTTTGCCCCTAACTGCCCTCCCCTGCTGGCCTGGTCACCCCTAACTGCCCTCTCCTGCAGGCTTGATCACCCCCAACTGTCCCCCCATGCAGGCCTGATCGGCCCCAACTGCCCTCCCCTGCTGGCCATCTTGTGGTGGCCATCTTGTGTCCATATGGGGCAGCCATCTTGTGTGTTGGAGTGACAGTCAATTTGCTTATTACTCTTTTATTAGATAGGATGTATGGACACAAATAGATAGCTAGTTTAATCATAATACATTTGATCTGTATACTTTATTTTTTTCTAATATCACTGGGTACTAATCACAATTCCATGTCAGTAAATAGCAATGTACATTACTGTTTTAATATGTGACAATATTTATTTAATGTTTTCAGTGCCTCCAGTATTGGACATTAAGTCCTTTCAGATGTGTTACTGTTGTATGTAATACTGGGATATAGTCCTCTGACCTAATGAGGAATTGCAAACGTTCACACAAATGGTAGTGAATTGTTCTCTCTAATAGTTGCACTGCATATACTCCTACTGGCAAAGTTATTCAAGCGCCTGCTTTCATACACACTTGGCAGAAGTGGGTATCATCATTCTTTTCCAGTCTGTGTCCATCTGCTGGCTTGGAAAGGAGGCATGGTGAAATAGCATTTCTGGGTCCATATGACCTTTGCGTCTGGAGGCTGATTCTTCTATATTATGGCAAATCGGTCACTTGGCACAAGCCTCAATCGCACACTCAGCTCCTTCCCCAGGGTGTTACAATTGAACCTTCCACACTCTAATGACTAGAGATGCTTGCAGAACAAGTATGGATTTAAACCAGACTCACCTGTTATTATAACTTACTAGAGGCCCGGTGCATGAATTAGTGCACAGGTGGGGTCCAGCTGGCCCACCCTGATCGCTGATTGGGCTGGGCCTGGATGACTGGGTGGAGGGGATACAGAAAGTTGGCCAGCGGCTCCATCTAAGATCGAGATGGGGGGACTGGCTGGGGGAAGGGGCCGTGGGTGGTTATCGGGCCGAGCCTGCCCCCTGGTCGAACTCTCAGTTCAAACTCCCAGTTGAACTCCTGGTCGAGGGGACAATTTGCATATTAGCTTTTCATTACTAGTATATAGGATAATTGTTGAACCTAAATGCTTCCGCAAAGGAGAGAAAAGTGTTGGTATGAGATAGGTGAGATTGGGGTTATAAGAGAATAGAAACTGACTTAGTTATAACATCAGAAATAGTACAGAGTTCTCAATAAATTGTAGGAGAGACTGGCAATAAATTGTGAGATTGTTTTAAAGCATCCTAGAGCTTCCTAAGGTTAAACTTCAGTGTTTCCATGGTTCATAGTAGAGTTGGCCAACATTTACTATAATTCACTTTTGTGACACATGAAAAAATACACTCACACACACATGTACACATGTACCTATGGTTATGTTTAAATTACTGCCAAAATAGCCTTACACTAGAGCCTTTTTGGGGTAAAAGGAGAGGTAGGGAAGAAGGACTAATAGTTTAATTTTTAATAAACATTCCCCATAATTCTGGTAAGTTTTCAAGTTCTTTATTATATTTTGATAATATCTGTTTTCTTAGAAATGTATATATTTCACCTAGATTTTTCAAATATATTAACAACAAGTTAAATAGAGAAATTTATATATTGTTTAAACACGATATGCTTATATTTTCCTTCTCCAACTTATTTATTTTCCTTTATTATATTCACCAGATTCACGTAAATGCTTACTATTAATATACTAAATTTGCTTCCCTAGGAAGAAGCATCTAGATTTATTAAGCAATTTTAATGTTTTTCTTTTTTTTCTCCTCTCTTAAGTCATCCTTTTCTGTCTTTATTTGTATTAATTTATTTCTCCTGATTTTGTAAGGATTGTGATTACTTGTTGTAGCTTCTTAAATTTAATTTTTGCCTTTTTTACTTCATTTTAACTATTGAATTATTAAAACATTTGAGTTTAAACATTTATTTTATCTGCTTGGTGGGGTTGTAGTAGACTCCTTGTTTTGATAGTGTTTGTATTTTCATTACTTTCTAATTAGTCTGTAATTATAGTTTCTATTTCTCCTTTCACTCAATACTTCTTTTTGGAGATTGTTTTTGATTTCTTAGTATAATGCCACTTTTATCGAAAAATTGCTTAATAATCTATGTTTACTTCTTTTATTTTTAATTTTTAAATATATTTTTATTGATTTTGGAGAGGAAGGGAGAGGGAGAGAGAGAGAAACATCAATGATGAGAGGGAAGCATTGATCAGCTGCCTCTTGCACACACCCTACTGGGGATTGAGCCCACAACCCAGGCATGTGCCCTTGATTGGAATCGAACCTGGGACCCTTCACTTTGCAGCTCAATGCTCTATCCACTGAGCCAAACCAGCTAAGGCTATGTTTACTTCTTGCAGTTAGCAAATTATATGGCTCACCACACAGAGTCATGGCTCCCAACTTCCCCCCTTCTTCTAGACCAGATGTCTAAATATAAGTTGGCCAACAGGAGTTTATCCCTTGGCACCATCTGTGGAATAACTAGGTAGGATTTTTCCAAACTTGGCATAATTTAGCTATAATCTTACTTTATCACCTCTTGCTGAACATCTTTCTGTGGTTTCCTGGGTTTGTCCAAGAGACAGGAGGGAGCCTCTGGATGCCATTAAAACCCTGAAGTTCTATCAAAAACAGCTGATGGTCTATTTGAAGGTATGGTGTAAGCATCCAGGGTACTTGTCTTCCATCTAGCCCAGGGGTGTGATTTTTTTGTCTCTTTGATCCTCAGATGCATTCTTTTCTGTGGCACTTTGTGCTTTTCCTCTTTCTGGGCCTGAGGCATTGACATATGGATCTCCTCTTTTCCTTTAGAAGGGAGGCTCCTAGAAGACCATTCTGGGTTCTTATATCATTTGATATATCCCTGAGCATATACCATGCACATAAGCACTAAAGACAGTTTTTTTTTTCTTTTTCAAATAAATGTTGAGATCAAGTTTAAATTTGAAACTTGATGTAAATCTGTGTGATTTAGCAGATATCATGTCTGCCTATGAGATTGGTGGGAATACGCAGAGCTCTATCTTTACTATATAGACAATTTCCTTGGTGTTGACATTGAAAACGTGCTGGGGAGAAATTTAAAGGAGCTAGATGGTATCCATGATTCCTGTAGCAAATAGGTGAACTTAGGCAATGTCAAGTAACTTCTCTCTGCTTCATCTGTAAGCAAGACGAATCTGTGTTTTGCTTGAACTAAGAGTCCTGATTTCTTTTTGTCTCGCCCCGGGCTGGAGAAGAAATATGATTTTTATGTTATTACATGGCAAACGATGGCAATGATGCAAGCCCATCAATTGCCTCAGAGAGACCACAATAAATAGGCACAAACCAAAAACGAAGTCAATGATCTAGTCCTATGCATACAACCATGGACATCATTAATGAAATTTGCAAATATCTGCAGTCAGGTCCGGAAAACAAAACCAAGCAAATGAGGAAGGGAAACCTTTACCCAAGCTAATGAGATGTCTCATAGTAAGTAGGATTTGATTTCTTTGTCCCGCTGAGAATGTTGTTATTGATGTAATTTAAAGGTAATTAAAAATACATTTGGTTTAGTTGTTGCTTTCCTTTTGAAATCTTCACTCTTTCTGGTCTCTGAGAAAGCCCTGCTGAGTCAGTTTGAGCTTCCAAAATAAACAAAGTTCATTAATTTACAAAATTTTAGAGAAAATGAAGAAACAGTGGTGTGGTAAATCAACACAGGGCCAACACAAAACAGGAGTGTCTTGGATTGCATTTTTTATTTTTTAAAAGTTATTCTGCTGGAAATCTTGGAGATGACAAGAAGCAACTGGTACGCACAGTCAACCTCATTTATCTCAATTCAGAAAGTAGTTCATTACCAGATGCATAGCCTTGGCTTTGCTGCTTTTTATGCTTGTCAATTGCCACCCTAATTGAAAATGTAGAAACAAATGCCTTCATAAGGTCCGTGAGCCCTTAAAATTAACATATACCCATTAACCACCACAAGACTCTCCAGTAGTGGGTGTTGTGACTGAAAACATTAAAATGGAATGGGCAAGGAGGCATGAACCATCTAGACTTGGAGGATGCATCAGGCAAAGGAAACACTACATACATTATTTTGTTTATTTCACCTGCTGGTGTTTATTCTTGATTCAATGCCTGGTATCCTGTTATGCAGGAGTAACCACCCTTAGATTCATTTCCCAGGCATAGTCAATACATATTTTAAAATCACTTCACCTGAATGTAAAAATTATGTGTGTGTTGCAGAAAGTTTGGAAGTGTCATGAATGTAAATAAGAAAACAAGTCACCCATAATCCCATTATCAATTACTAGAGGCCTGGTGCACAAAATTTGTGCACTGGCGGGGGGGGGGCTGTCCCTCAGCCCAGCCTGCCCCCTCTCACAGTCTGGAAGCGTTCAGGGGATGTCCAACTGACAGCTTAGCACTGCTGCGGAGGTGGGAGAAGCTCCTGCTACCACTGCTGTGCTAGCCAGCCCGTGAGCCCAGCTTCTGGCTGAGCGGCGCTCCCCCTGTGGGAGCTCACTGACCACCAGGGGGCAGCTCCTGTGTTGAGTGTTTGCCCCCTGGTGGTCAGTGCGCATCATAGCGACTGGTTGTTCCACTTTAGTTGATTTGCATATTAGCCTTTTATTATATAGGATAATAAGTCTTAATCACTTGAAGCATTTTTTCCTGTCTTCTTTTCTGGGTTATGAACATTAAAAAAAGTAACTTTGTATCTTAATATAAAAATACAAACAATACATCTTTTAAAGCTTTATGTATTATTTTCCATACCATTTGTAGCTTTCAAAAGCTAAACTTTTAACATTTAAGTATTTTAAAATATGGTTGAAAAATATGTTTTTTTCTCATGGTTGGCATTTAGGTGATTTCTTTTAATTGGCTCTAATAAAAATATTGTGGTGATTTTCCTTAAATAATTTTGTTATATGTACATATATGTAGGTGTGGATTATATTCTTAAGGCAAATCTATAGAAAAAATACTGGATTAAAGTTTAGCGATCATTTTAAAAATCACTGGATCAGATTGTAAGGTCTATATTAAGTAAGCTTTCTATTATAAAATTTCAAATTTATTTTTAGAAGGAGGGGGAAGGGCAGAGAGAGGTAGAGAGAGAGAAACATTGATTGTTTGTCTCCAGTATGTGCCCTGACCAGGAATCAAACCCACAATCTAGATATGTGCCCTGATAGGGATTTAAACCTGCAAACTTCTTGATGTATGGGACAATGCTCCAACCAACTGGGCCACCCAGCTGAGGCTCAAATTAAATTTTAATTATTTTCTACCAAATTATACTCCCCCTGACAATACACCAAGTCCCTATTTTTTAAAGTTACACAAGATTTATACATTATTTCAAATTAATCTTTGTTAATTTTGTAATATAATAGTGAAAATCTCATTTTTCAAAGTTGAATGCTACAATTGCTTAAGAAGTTGAGCATTTTAATCTGCTCTTCTTGTCTCTCATGTTGTAGATACATTTGTCTCTTGCATATCATTCTAACTTGTCTGGTTTTCATTTAAAAAAAACTATAGATACGTATTTTTGCTTTGTGCATTATGTTGGTCTGTTTTGTCGTTCTTGTTAATGAATCCTTCAGATCCTGGGTGACCATCATGATGGTGATACTGTTTCCAAGACTCTGGAGTGATCTCTAGTTTGGCCATAATGTTTTCTTAGGGATGGAGTTTCGCTTGCATCTTTACTGAGTTGCCAAGCTCACCTATGTTAGGTGCTAGGCTATAAACCTTGTCCAGAGGGCAGCCTTTTGAATGGAGGACACCATTAACAACTGGCATATGAACGTTTTAAAGATGGGAAAAGGACCAGTGGAAGATCAAAGCTGGTGGAGAAAACCCCCCATACAGCCCTACTTGTGGTTGATTGTCCTTCAGTTACATAGCCTCAACTTAATGGAAGTTTAACCTTTCTGTACCTCAGTTTCTTCATATGTACAACTAAGGTAATATTAGTTCCTACTTCACAGAGTTACATAACTGTTTTTAAACTTAAAAAATAGTATTGTGTACTGTCTTAGTTGATTTCCCCAGAAAAAGACTCTGAGAGTAGGATTCTGGAGCAAGTTATTTATTCATGAGATGATCCCTGGAAACATTTGGAGAGTGGGGAAGTGAGGCAGGCATAGGAAGCCAGCCAATACAGGGCACATTTTCCAGCTAGTCAATACTGTGGATGATTGGAGCTTAATCTCACTAGGAAAGTCGGTAAGTGTAGAACTTACACTCCTTTCTTAGCCGATATTAAGGTTGATAGAATTTGATTATTTATACCCCAACTCTTATCTGTCATTGGTTGAGGACTACTGCAGGGGATAATTCTCTGGCACCTCCTGCCTGTCTCTGCAGGCACTAGAGGAGAAGAAGAGGCCCTGCAACTAGAGAAAAGCCACAGGCAGTTGGGAGTAGATTTAAGTACATTATAGTGGTGAGGCCAAGGAGACCTGGGGAAAGGACTGACAGCTTAGCTACTATTCCAATACTAGAGACACTACAGATCCCCAGACAGACCATATCTGAACATGGCTATGACTGTCATGCCTTACCTCAAATAAGCAATATGACTTCTGATTTTAATTCTACTCATCAGACATTGTTGTTAGACACTGTGAAAGCCATTGGGGATATATTGACTAGAACATGGTTTCTGAACTCAAGTAACTCACATCTTGTTACAAACAGAGGAGTACGTCAACAAACTGATAAAAGTACACAGTTTCACATTTCAGATTCAAAAACAGTTTTAGATTCAAAAACAAAGTGCAGTGGAAACTTATAAGAGAGAATACCATGAGAACTCGGGATGGGAAGCCACAATTTGGGTGGGGGGGCTTTCCAATAGAGGGGACCTTATAAGGTACTAGTAGCCCTGTGCACGAATCAGAGGCTCTCTGCGGCCCAGAGGTTCATCCACGGCCGGGTGCAAATGCTTGCCTTATCGCTGCGGCGACGAAGGAAGCATTCCGCTAGGCTGCTCACGCTGCCCGCTCTCAGCAGCAGCCCCCCTGGGACTGGGGGACTCCAGCGGGGCCGAGAGGACTGGGTGCTGCCATATTGTGGCTGTGGGCCCCAACATCTTTGTGATGGAGTGACGGTTAATTTGCATGTTCCTCTTTTATTAGATAGGATGAGTAGGTGATGCCTTTCAAAGAAGGAAGTGACATCCCAATGAGAAAAATATATGCGATATAATGAACAAAAAGCATGTGCTGGTGAAATAAAAAGAGGTAGCCTGGTATTGAAAAATATTTCCATATATCTAGCAGGGAGGGTTTATTTGGTCAAGTGGTAATTGTTGAATCTAGAGAGCCATGCTGGTGTCAGGTGGACATTGTGGAGGATTTCCTGAAAGCCTTGGGAGTCATCAAAAGACTTTGCATAGAGATCTCTTTGAATAGGCTGTTAGGAAAATACTTTGTGGAAATGTAATCCTGGAAGCAAGGACAACCAGTTCTGGAACAACTATAGAAATATTACCAAAGGTAGTACTCCCTGGTGGCAGAATGGATTTAAGTCACAGTAAAGAGGTAGAATCAAAAGGATGTGAGGTAGACCATGAGGGCTGGGGAGTTAAGAGTAGTGAGATGGAATAGCCTTGGATGACTTTTAGGATTATAGACTAGGCAGCTGACTGCATGGTTATACCACTTGTGGTGTGGCCACTATAAAGAGAGATTGACAATTTACGGGCAGGAGGGCTGGATGATGTAATAGGGCAGGGTGTTGCTTACTTATTTTTCTTTGGTATCTGTCATCCCTTCCCTTCTTCTTTCCCCATTAGTGCCTAGTTGAAGTCTCAGTCCCAATAGAGCATATTTCACTTTTCTTGCCAAACTCTATTGTTAAGTCCCTAGGGCTCAGTGGGGGCTGCCAGCTGGGTTCATGTGTAGACCAAAAGGAAGAACAAATGGGTTGGTTTTTAACTACTATAGGGGAGAAAAGCAAAAGACAAACAAAAAATCATGATTTTGTGCTGGTTTCTCATCCCAACAGTACCATTACCTACTAGTAAAACATTGGGTTGTGTCCTTCACCACTGGGAAAGATTGTTTTGAGAAATGAATGACATAGGAGTGAAAGTCTGCTGGGTAAACACTTAAGAAACATATAAATAGAAAAATAACTAATTCATAATTTAAGGGAAAGAAAGGAAGAAAAGCCAGCACTAATCTCATGAGAGAACTCAGTAGGTCCCTTAAGCAGGAACTGGGGACAGAGTATAAATACTTGTTTTTTAAGGTTTATGGGAAAAGGCAATCATAAAGGTAAAGACAGAAATCAATGGCTTAGAACAGAGGAGGAAACCATCAGAGTGATAAATAAAACCAGTAGCCATTTCCTTGGGGAAAAAGTAAGGAAGGATGAGAGAGAGAGAGAGAGAGAGAGAGAGAGAGAATGATGTAATCAGGCTAACAGTCCCACTTGTCTTTCACTCCTCCACAAGGCTGGCTCTCAGCCATACCACCTACATCTCCTCAGCAGTGTAACCTAGAGATCTGGACCCTGAGAACCAACTTCTGGCACTCCATGCAAAAATGCATCTTCTGATCCCTGCATTTTTGTGGCCATTTGTTGGCTCCTGGGATTGTGGCTCCCTGTACCATGTGGATTTGGGAATGGTTGTTCTTTAATGAATAAACAGAGGACAAAGATTATGGATGTGGGTGGTTAACTAGTGCCTAATCTTCCTATAAAACTCCTGCATAGAAAGCCCAACAGAAAGACAGAAATCCTGCTGAAGAAGTTGGCTGTCAGACATCTAATTAGGTGGGAGGATCATTAGCAGGCTCAGAGCTGTAGGTGGATTTATTTTAATAGTGTTTGGGACATCATTGGAGAGAGTAGCAGCAGATCAGCATGGATTTAAAGAAATATGAAGAGCAAATGACAAGGCTGGAAGTAAAAACATGGAGACATTAAAAAATCTTTTTATAAAAGAACCAAGAGGGTGAGAGGTATTCATGATGTTCTAGGAGCTTGTTGAAATGTTGGCCACGGCATGGTTTTTTGAAGTTACCTGTGCAAATAAACATTGTCAGGCAGTGTTTTCTGTTTGCAAGCATCAGGGACTAGGTGTAGCTAATTTAATTTAAGGAAAGTTTACTTGCAGGAGAACTGGTGCTTGCTTATATAATCAATTGGGGTGAAGTCCCAGCTTAGGAATGGATGGTGGCCAAGCCTGAACAAGAACTAGAAAACAGGGACTTCAGTAACCATCAGGCCAGGATGCTGATAGCAAATGTCCAAACCCCCAATGGTTTTTTCCATGCTTATGTTCTCACTTAAAGTTCAAAATCCTGGGCTAGTGGGCCCCGTTGGCTAAGCTTTGGTTATAGGATCATTCTGTGACCCTAAAAGTAAAGGGAAGAGGATTCCCAACCCTTAGAATTCCAAAATGAGAAGTAGACGCTTGTTTTTGACCATTCCACCCATGACCATTATCAGTGGTGGAGAGGGAATTCCCTATAAGGAATTTGGATGTTGGAAAGGAAGAATATATTTTGTGTCACACACATACAGACATGCAGCCAGGCAAGTTTTCACAGTGGAAGCAATATGGAGGTGGTAGAAAAGTCTAATTACAAAAATTGCTTTTTTATAGTGGGATCATCAAATACTAACATTTCAGACCAAGGTCGAATTGATAGAAAAGGTACATCCCTGGCTCTTCTTCCAGAGTTTGGGATCCTTCGTAATGTCAATCATGTCAGAAAAATAACAAGTCACTTTTTGTTTTACCTGTTTAAAAGCTTTGTTTTCCTGATATTCCATGCATCGAAAACTAGGTATAACTTTGAAACTCTTGAGCAACTACTTTTCCTGGTGGGCTGACAGCTGGCTTCCTCAATTCCTTTTTTTGCTTCATAGGTTACACAGGTTTATTCCACACAGTCTTTGTCATCCCACTTTGGAGGTCCCCAGCATTGTTATTGTCAGTCCTGGGGTTATTTTTGTAAGTTCATTCTTCTAAGGACCTGGCCTGAGATCACCAGGTCTCCTTTAATAAAGATGGTCTCTACAGCCTACATAATTGCCTTAAACTGCTCTCTACCTTGATTGGAACTAGTAACTTAAAAGTTTTCCTGTGTAGGGCATGTAACAGACTAGACCAATTTCTTCCCTTACCTTTACCATAAACACCTTCCTGTTTACACCACACACACACACACACTCCTCACTTGCTGGCAGATTTTCTCAATTTGCTTTTCATTGAGCTATATTACTAGTAACTAGAAAGAAAATATGTCACATGATCAAACATTATTAGATAAAAATGAATTTGCCACCTGCTGCTTCACTCCCGCCCCCTCCGGAAAATAAACGGAATTGAATTTACTAAGAGATCCCAGACTTGTATTTTATTTTCCTCCTTTAAGGAGCTCCATATGTCAGGGAGAGAGCCACAGCTGTAGTAAGTAGTTGCAAGTCCATCTCTGTTATTAATAAAGAACTTGTAAGAAAACACAAAGCTTCATTTTCTAAGACAAACTTCCTGTTTACTTGCAAACTCATGTTTGATAGCAGAACTGATGATGTATTCAGCCTCATGCTGCTGGCCTGAAAAGCTGGGTACGTAATTATCTATTTTTGAAGACCATGAAGAATTGAATAAAAATGTTTATTTTGGCATTTGAGCTGAATTCTTCCTCTACTCTTTTTCTCCTATTTCTTTTTACTCACATTTTTTTTTCATGTGAATCTTCTAGAAATACAAAAAAAAAAAAAAAAACCCAACAAAAGCAACCAACACACACACACACACACACACACACACACACACACACACACACAGAGGAGATTACCTTTCCAGGACCTTTAAGATTATCTGTAGTAATTTTCTACTTATTTTAAACTAGACTAGGCAAAACATGTGATAATTTTTTAATTTTAAGGCTATTTATGTCTGTTCACAACTTTTTGTGTATAAGAGTATATTGCATTAATTTCATTCATTCACTTATTTCATGCATTCCCTAAATAATTAATGAGTACAGTATTTGCCAGGCATTGTGCTGGTGAAGATAATACATTTATGATCAGAAATACCCATAGCCCTTAACCTTATGGTGCTTTTAGACAAATAGGGAAGGAAAAAAATAGATGAATAATGCCGAGAACCAATTCCAGCATGTAATAATTACAAGAGTTCCATCAAAAGGTTGAGCCACATATGTAGTTTACCTGTTGGAAAAGACTAAATGGCACTTCCCCCAAACCTGAATAGGATAATCGTTAACTGCCAGACAGCTCAGGGCGTTTTATTGCCTCCTGTTGGCCAAACACCTAAACAGCTGTAGGCTATTCCCCAAACTGATAATCCTTCTGTATTCTACCCTTTGATATCCTACCCTTTGAAGTGTATATATCCACCTTGCCTTAGGAAAAATTGTGTTAAATATATAGCATGGGGTCCTAGACAAGGGCGTAGTCTTTAGCTCCTTCAACTGAAGATCCTCTGACCCCCAGTGCCTTTCAAAATTATCTTTCGTCACTGGACTCTTTAATCATCTACACGCAGCCCCTTTCTCCAGAATGCTCAACCCTTTGTAAGTAAGGCTGGGAAAAGAACCCTGGCAGAATAACTTTATGATGAATGTATCATTATGAATTCTGAGATAAACTAAATATTTTATATCAAAAGAAGTATTTCTCAATTATTTTGTTGACTTCCTCCACTTGGTAAGTATTTATGAATGTGACCAGCTTTGGTATCTGATGACAGAAACTTTATCCTTTGAGTCAGGCTCTAGAAAAACAATAACTCAATCCCTGGGTGAGAGTAGGGGACAGTTGATAACATTTTCAATGGGTCTTCCCCTCTTCCCCCTGTGATTTATTGAGGGGGTTTTAGAAACTATAAAAAAGACCATACATTTTTTTTTTCATTTGAAACATGGAATTCTGTAGATAATATATGAGGTTTAATTTATGTAAATACCTTTAGTACACACTGAACTATAAATGAGTAGAAATGATACTTTTTTATATATTTATATCTTGTCTGAAGGAGACAGCTTGAAAGATTGTGGACTATTCTTGGAATGGATGAGTGAGTAAATGAATGGATGAATTCTGGGTCTTTGATTAGATCCCAACATATGTGCCTACAACATTTGTTATTCAAGTTTAAAGGCTTTGAACTGTAAGAATACTTTGGTAAATACTCACACGGAGTAGTGAAACATGTTAGGTGTTCTGTAGAGCATAAGAACACACAGTCACTGAGCTTTCCCAACTGACACTCTGCTCTGATTGAGGGCATTGTCTAGGGACTACTTGAAATGGGTAAACAGCCACATCTGTTTAAAATAAGTCAAATTCTAGGGGATTTAGACTAAAAGTTTTATTTTTGAATCAGGGGAGTAGAATGCAGTTGCAATCCTATTTGAAAAGTTGCTTACTTCTAGGGTCACCAAGGAGTGTTGGTGACCTGTTGATAGGTAGCCCAGTCAATTTGACTATAGGGAAAATCTTGGTCTGTTTCATTTAATTTCACATCTGCAGATTAACCTAGAAGCAAATTCATATAGGGTATACAATGCCTGGAGACTTGGCTCACAGATATGGAGAAGGCTACATGTCATGCATAGTCAGGGTCACATGTATATTTAGTCTGGCATAGAGTGGTAGGCTTGGAATTACAGCACTGTTGAAGCTCACCAAATTGAGAAAGCTGTAGTGGAAGGAATGGTCTATCCCCTACCCAGAAGGAAATGAAAGAACTATATAATCCTTGCAGTGAGTTATGCATGGGAGTAGATTGTCAAATTAAGTTAGAGGTCTTTAAATTCTCCTTGATGTATTTTAAAAAGAATGGAGGGATGAATTAGTTCATTGAGTCTTAAATTAAAATGAAAATCTGTAATGTTGATTCTTGTTTGGTCTGTTTCAATTTGTTATCTATAATAATAAAAGCATAACATGCTAATTAGACCAGATGTCCTTCTGGACGACCTCCCGGAGGAAGCCAGGGCTGCAAGGGAAGCCTGGGTCCCGGGTGCCTGCTGGCAGCTGGAGGGAAGCCCAGGTCCCGGGTGCCAGAGGGGAGCCAGTGCTGGCAGCCAGCACAAGGAAGGCCTCCTCTTGCATGAATTTTGTGTATCAGGCCTCTAGTCTTGTATAATTGTCAAAGGGGAAATCACTGCATTCAATTTAAAGAAGATCTGAATGGATACTTCCGATTACTTTAAGTGTATTGATATGGATCAAGGGAACTCTAGAGTCAAATCTGTCCACTCATTCGTGTATTTGGTATCTACTCTACATAGGCATTGTCATTCATTCTGCTCACTCTATCTACTATATGCTAACATATTTATCTCTCATCTAAAAATACTTTTTCTTTAAATTTCTAAGGGGCTGCTGTCTAATAGCACACTTTACCAGGTGCACTATAAAAACAGCTTCCTAGTCCCTCCAGACCCATCATCAGTTTGATTAATTAATTTAATCAAACACTCCAGTGTGACAGTTTATCTTAATTAGCTAATAATATTCTATTTCTCAGCGTACTCTTGGGACCTAGATATTTTGGTTGTGTAAAATAACACAGTTGCCATGTTGCCTTTCTGTTCTTGAAGGCCTGGGGGCTACCCAAGTTCAGAAGATGTGCTCTACTGAAAGGGAGTCAGAGAAGAAAACAGACCATGAATTAATAGTAAAGGAATAATCCTTGAAACCAGAGCACATGCTGAGTGCTGACTTCGTTGCTGGAACAAGCATGGTTACTACGATGACAAGGTGGCATCAATGCTCTGAACTCTGCTCCATGTGACAATGTATTCAATTCCTGTTGATATATGTACCCAAGATTTTCCTTTCAGCATAGTTGTACAGAAAATATAATTTCTATAATCACAAATGGTGCCAGTAAGTGGCTTCTACAGGGGAGTGTGGGGGGGCTGTTTACAGTGTCCCAGCAGATGGGGCCAGTAACTTAGTTCTCCCCACCAAAAATCATGAGTGTGTTTTGTTAATTTCAAAGTTCCTGGTGAGCTGCTATGGAGCCAGGTGCCCTATGTTTCTGTTGAGCGTTCTCCCCTAGTAGTGCTCTGATTATTTGACTGTCTGTGTTCCTTTGTCTTCCCTCAGGTGTCATTTAGGAAAGTGTTCCCATCACTGATGCCTCTCAGGGCTGATCTTACATACTCATCACAGCGATCACATTTTAATTACCTGGGCCTTTGTTTGGCTTTCTCCTTTCCTTGGAGGCTGCACGGAGGAAACCTTCCCCTTTCTGAGTCTAATCAGATTGTCAGATCAATTAGGTAATTGGCAGTAGGTTTATCACATTCCTTAGTCAGGAGTGTAGCCATTTTATTAAAGGAAAACAGTCCTCAGATGGTTTAGAGATAAGGAAAAGGTTCAATCTGTGTAAATAGAGGGAAATAGAAAGTCAACCTGAAATGTCAGAGTTCTGAACGATAGAGGGAGAAGGGTGAGAGAGAAATGGACCCAAGGTCTTCAGAGTCAGCCTCCTTCCAAGAATAAGGCTGTGTGCATCAGAATCACCCGGACTGATGATTTAAAAATTCAGATTGCTTCTTCCCACACCAGTCAACTCAGTAGATATGTGATAGAGCTCAGAAATCTGTATTCTTACAAACACCTCAGAGGATTCACCCCAGACACTGGTCCTTGATACAGTGCACTTCGAGAAACATTGGCGTAAAGATAATGGCAATAACAGGGTTTCCTAATATAGATGGTCCTCAGGTTATGTTGGACTCAACGTACGTCGTTTTGTGGTTACATCGCCATCTCCCATTTATTTATTAAAAAAAAAAGTTCCGTCATTTCGACATATGTACATATGTGCTTTATGTTTTTTATTATTTATTTACCACAAGTAAAAGCCAGGAATTGTTATCTGTTAATTTTTTTTTACTTGTTTCACTTCATTACTGCTGTGATGTGCTCCATGTGAGTGACGTAGGTGCTTATGTAGGTGGGTTCCGATTTACAGTGAAAACCACGTTATGTCCCCTGTAGGAATGGGTCTCCTCCCCTGTAGGAATGGGTCTCCGACGTAACCCGAGGACCTACTGTACCACCTTAGCCTAGGGCACTGCTTCTTATGCTTTACTGTGTGCACCTCTTACCTGGGGCTCTATGTCATTACCTATGTGTGTGGTGTGAAGCTGTGCTCTAACAAGCTCACAGGTGATGGTGCCACTGCTGTTGGGCAGTAGAATGCTCTTGGGATGGCAAGGCCCTGGAATCTTGGTTCTCCAGTGCTTTGCCCGCAGGAAAGTTGGCAGGGGCTATGGTTGGATTGTCTGCCCACTGGAGCTACTACTAGTAAAAGTCATAAGGCAAGAGGTCTGGCTTTCGGCCAATGTCTGGGCTGCCTGGAGAACCAGAGAATAGGGATGAGTCCCAAGATGCCTCAGCCAGCTGTCTCAGAAAGTAACATCTTGACTCTTTCCATCATTCTCTGAAGCTATAGAAGAATTATATCTATTTTATGAATTCATAACACAAGACAGGCATTCTGTTCTTTTTAATCAACCACCCATTGAAAGAAAGGGTTTATTGGAATGACCTCCATGTTTTGTGAATAATTTTTCTCCAGCAAGTCTTGTGCCACATAGGCCTCTCCCTAAAAACAGCACTTCTCAATTTGAAATGCTTTCAAATTTTCCAGATTCTTTCACATCTGTGGTTAATTAATTTATTGACCATGACTTTCGTTCCATCCCTCCAGTGTCTGACATAACTCTGTGGTGAGGGCTAGGACTTGGGTTCTTCTATAACAGTGGTTCTCAACCTTTCTAATGCTGCGACCCTTTAATACAGTTCCTCATGTTGTGGTGACCCCCAACCATAAAATTATTTTCGTTGCTACTTCATAACTGTAATTTTGCTACTGTTAATGAATCATAATGTAAATATCTGTGTTTTCAGATGGTCTTAGGTGACCCTGCTAGCGGAAAACACAGATATTTACATTACGATTCATTAACAGTAGCAAAATTACAGTTATGAAGTAGCAACGAAAATAATTTTATGGTTGGGCATGAGGAACTGTATTAAAGGGTGGACGCATTAGAAAGGTTGAGAACCACTGTTCTATAAAATCATAAGAACTTATGACCTAATTAAGGAAATAAGACATGGTTTCATATATTGTATGATTGGCTATATATTTTTTTGTATACAAATAGGATATTCAGTCCAGTGGCAAGTAGGTTTATTTTTATCTGATAGGGCCACTGAAGTGACACTTGAATTGGACATGGGATAGAAACTTCTGAGGCCAACAAAGCAAAATAGTGCTACCTTCATTTTATGTCATGTAACCAAGGCTCATTGATTTCTCAAGAGTAAAAGTATATAAAAGGATAGAAAACTTGCATTCAAGGAGTACTTGTTGGTTTTCTACCATTTCTGGGTACTTAGAAAAACCCTAACTCCACATCCTTGGTAAACAAGGCAGTCTTTTTTTTTTTTTTTTTAATCTTTATTGTTGAAAGTATTACAGGTGTCCCCCTTATTTCCCATTGACCCCTTTTAGGTCCCTTGCCCCCATCTCAGTCCTTCACCACACTCTTGTCGGTGTCCATAGGTTATGCAAATAAGCATATAAGTTCTTTGGTTAATCTTTTCCCACCCAACCACCTACCCACCCCACCTTCCCTCTGAGATTCTTCAGTCTTGATGATTTCCCCTATATTGCTCACAGCTTCATCTTTTGACTTACTTTCAATGCTTTTTCTAGCATTTAAAAAAAAAAAGAAGAAAGAAAAGAAAAGGCTCTAATCTCTTTGAACAGGATAGCCTCAAATACCTTATAATTTTGAGCAGGCCTTGGTCACCCTGAAGTTACTCAAGGGGCTATAAAGTTAGAAAGCTGGAGACTTTATCTCTTTATTAGACCCCTAATATTTTATTATTTTCATTCAGTCTATAAAATATATAATGCTTTAGCTTTTGAAGAATGGAAAAAGGTTTATGTTCCGTGTTTTTTTCTAAGAATTCAAAGAACATTGTCAGATTCTCTTTACCATGTAGAATCTTCCATGAAACCATGGAAGGCAGAGGAAAACCAGACCTGTCCCCATTTATAGTTGCTAAAACCAAGGTCCAAAAGGTTGGGGATTTGCTTCATATCACCCCGTAAGTTAGTGACAGAGGAAAAAGTAGAAACCTAACCTGGTGAGCACACAGTTTTGTGACTTTTTCTACATAGATACTTCATCTTCAAATATAGTGTGTCTGTATGGGCGAGAAAGAAAACAAAAATACAGGGCATTCAGTAAATTGCCCACACTTTAGGAAACAATGCATTTGTAATGAAAATTATAGTCATTTAAGCATCAGAGACTGTAGCTTATAAAAGGAAATCTCTGAAGTGCTCAACACTAGATTTCTTATTTAAGGTGATTCTGTGTCACTTGTTGAGTTTTTTTGTAAGCTAATTATTTGTCCTACTAATGACAGTTACCACTTTTTAGAAGCCTACTATGTGCCATGCACTTTCTATCTCCTTTTTTATTGGGAATTTACATTTAAATTTAGTGTTTTAACTCTGTGCCACAGTAATAACATTTTTCATTTTCCAATAACCCTTTAATCCAAGGTTATTGAATGTCAGGTGCAATTTTGCCATCTTAATCTCTATTCTTTTTAACCAAAAATACTATAAGGAAGATTGCATGAATTATTGCTGAGATCAAATGGTGATGTTATCTCAAAATAGTATAAATTAACACATTTTAAAATTTTTTTATTGTTGAAAGTATTACATGTCTTCCTTTTCCCCCATTGCCCTCTCAATTAACACATTTTTAAATTTTATTTTACCGTGTCAACTTTTACATAGGCTTAACAACTTACTGAATTTACTGGATTTGTTGAAATATTTTAATAATGAGCAATTATTAATTGATCTTAATATTAATTATAATTAATGAATTAATACTCTCTTATGTAACTGACATGTGTCCATGGTACTTCATTAGTGTTTGTGAATCTGTTGGAACTGATATTTCAGAAGACTTTGACTCTTTGGTCTACAAAGACCACTATGTTTCAAAGTCATAGGCCTCTCCTGTGTTGCTGGTCTTCTCTTTCTGAATGTTCTCTGGTTAGTGGCTGACATAGTCCTGGATATATGATAGCTTAATAAATAACTGCTGGTTATTGAGTCCAACTACTCCAGTCTTAGCTTTGCTGAGTTATTTGTATTGTCTAATAAAGTTGAGCTTCCATATCACACTTGGAGAGAGTAGGTGCTTACCACTTAATCCTGTCTGTACTCTTGGACATTTGAGGTTCAAGATTCTGGAAAGGCAGTGAATCTGCTACATAATCCTTCTGTATGCTTGAAAGTCGGTCGGTATATTTAGTTTACTTCTAATAAATGGTACCTGCAGAGCAGCTACTCAGGATCTTTAATAACATCCATCCTTCTTTCATGACCAGCCGGATAATGTTGAGTTTCAGCGAGCTGAACAGATCGATAGTAATCACAGGGTGCTTGGAAAAGACTGCCTTCTCTGTAATCTTGGGACAGCTTAGTTAGGGTTGTCACTCAACCCAAGATGAAGGGGTGTGTGTGTGTGTGTGTGTGTGTGTGTGTGTGTGTGTAATATTTGAAATTAAGGATTTAAAAAAACAACAACACACTAGGTCTTCCTAGTTATTAGAAAATAGGCCTGTACTGCATGGCTCAGTGGTTGAGCATTGACCTATAAACCAGGAGGTCATGGTTTGATTCTCAGTCAAGGCATATGCAGGCTCGATCCCAATGTAGGGCATGCAGGAGGCAGCCAATCAATGATTCTCATCTTTGATGTTTCTCTCTCCCTCTCCCTTCCTCATTGAAACCAATAAAAATATATTTTAAAAAAGAAGATAGGCATGTAAATAAAGCAGTGGGCACCCCATCCCAGCTTTCCTCTCCTGAAGGTGTTCTTTACTTTCTCCCCGCCCCCTCCTCCACCCATGGTGCTCAGAGATAGCCTGATTTGCTGCTGATTTGCCGGAACAATGAATGCAGTCTTTTTTGTAAGATCTGCCAAATCTCAGTCCTTTGCTGCTCATGCCAAATGAAAAAATCATCTGTAGATATTTGGCCATGAGTTCTTTTCTTCAGAGTAAATGATGAGCGATTTACTAACTGTGGGCCAAGCAGCAGAGAAACCAGAGCATCCAGTCTTGTTTGATCTGAGACTGACCTGTGGAAATTGTAGAATAATCCTTTTATTTTCTCTTTTGTCCAAGCTCTCTCTTCAGATATTTTAAATTATCATTTTAGTATAATAATTGATGTAGAAAAGGAAAAAAAAAACAGAGATGAAAAAGAAAAAACACAACACAACACCTATAATCAAATCTCTATAGCACTGTCTGTCTATATTGACTATTTATATCCTTTCTGTTCCATGAACCTTTTTCCAGAAATCCAAAACAACATGGACTTTCACCTCTCCAAAACACATTCTGTCTGCAGCACCACATGGGCACCATGATTTTTTTCAAGCTTTGTCCTTGATGATGATTACACGTTAATTTCCATGGCTCAGGTGCTTTTGTTTCCCTGAGAGATACATTTGCTTCAGTGAGGGCTTAAAGCCTCCCCTAGTTCCTTCCTCAACAATAGATGTTCAGATGCTTGTGGCATTGACGTGATTGTAATTATCCAGTAAGATCATGTTTTGTTTTTCCATTACCATTTTAGCTTTTTAGTATGGACAAAAAAATTAACTCTTGAATAAATACATATTCAGGTCTTTTCTTTAAAAATGTTTTGGGTTTCTGTTCTTTTGGGTGGGTTTCCTCATTGACAACCGCTGGTAATATTTGGCATTGACAGTCTTTGTGCTCGAGACAAGTGGAGGGAAATTTAATTTGTCTGGTATGGGCTTTAACTGACAAATGTTAGAGATTGACCTTTTCAACAGAAATTTACTTGGAAGTCCTAAGTGAAGCTCTGCTTTAAGCTAAATTTGTCACCAAGACATGATTAAATTCTCTTAAATGTAGATCAATTGCACATATTATTAATGGGAATTGAAATCTCCCTAAATGGTGTCATAAATTTAAAAGGGAAAGAGAGAAAAAAAAAAAAAAAAAGGATGTGAAGGTTAAGGTGCCTCATTCTCCAAGTGGATAATCTTATCTCAGAATCTCAGAACTCTATTTGAGGGAAAGAATGTTCATTCCACAGCAGGCTGTGGCTACATTATTCAGAATATACAAAGGCACAGAATGATATGTTTTTCATATTGCTGGATTCCAAACACCCCACATCCTATATAACACATGGTGGGAATGCCATAAGTGTGGTTTAGAATGAGAAAAAGAAAGAAGGAAGGAGACAGGAAGAAAAGGATAAAGGGACAGAAGAGCACGTTTTGACAACTTTCCTAGCTCACAGAATTAAAAAGGAGGAAACGATGTTATAGAGATGTGACCTGAGAAATAACTGATGCTCTCAGCAGAAAAAAATAATTGATTGGCTCAGAGCTCTAGCTATGGGTATATTATCAAGTTTGAGCGTGACTTTCTATCTTGATTAGAGATGCCAATATATAAAAACTGAACAAACCAGACACTGTGTGAAAGGTCAGCTTACCTGTTCAAGGTCAGAAACAGCATTATTTTCTTTTTTTCTTTACCCTGGTGAGTCAGAAAAGTTAAGTCAAAGAAGTGAGGAGAGAGCAACGGCGATACAACCTGATCCTTCAGTTAACAGATTTGCTAATTATTTTTTTATGACTGCACATTAGCTTGTATGTTTCCCATTCAATCTTTGAACAAGGCATAGAATCTATAAGATGAAAAAGAAATGAAACACTTTCAAAGCAGGAAAATGTGAAGGTATTATTCACATTTCTGATAATATATTCTAAACTTATGAATTTCACCCCTCATTCAGAGGTACTCTTGGGGCTCATAACATGCTTATGCAGATCAGGCACATCTCTCTGGTTTGTGGCAAGTGGCTCTTCTAAAATCAAATCAAATTGAAAGACATATGCTTGCTCTAAAATTTCAATGATTTTCTACAAATGGGAAGGAGAGCAGACTTAAGTGGATATCTCCAACGCATGCCTCGGATGCCTTATGCCAGACCCCTCTGGGTCTTTCAACAATTATTTCTACGTATCACCTGTCTTTGGTGGAGAGAGTGATATAAATTCTAATGTGTAAGTGGTGATAGTTGTTCAGTATAATCAGAATGGAACTTGAGTCTATGAAGGTTTTGCTGGCTTTTCTGTTTATTCGTTTTGGGGATAATTTAGCACAGAGCTTCAAATCTAGGCCCAGGCTATATCTCTAGACAATGTAATCGTTTTTTGCCCTATTCTTATTTTTTTAAAAATAAATATTTATTGTTCAGATTATTACAGTTGTTCCTCTTTTTCCCCCCATAAGTCCCCTCCAGCCCATTTTCAGCCCACCCTCTGCCCTGACCACCCCCACACTGTCCTCATGCATAGGTGTACGATTTTTGTCCAGTCTCTTCCCGCACACCCCACACCCCTTTCTCCCAAGAATTGTCAGTCCACTCCCTTCCTATGCCCCTGATTCTATTATATTCACCAGTTTATTCTGTTCATCAGATTTTTTTAGTCACTTGATTTTTAGATTCACTTGTTGATAGATATGTATTTGTTGTTCATAATTTTTATCTTTACCTTTTTCTTCTTCTTCCTCTTCTTAAAGAATACCTTTTAGCATTTCATATAATACTGGTTTGGTGGTGATGAACTCCTTTAGCTTTTTCTTATCTGTGAAGCTCTTTATCTGACCTTCAATTCTGAATGATAGCTTTGCTGGGTAGAGTAATCTTGGTTGTAGGTTCTTGCTATTCATCACTTTGAATATTTCTTGCCACTCCCATCTAGCCTGCATAGTTTCTATTGAGAAATCAGCTGACAATTGTATGGGTGCTACCTTGTAGGTAACTAACTGTTTTTCTCTTGCTGCTTTTAATATTCTCTCCTTGTCTTTTGCTCTTGGCATTTTAATTATGATGTGTCTTGGTGTGATCCTCTTTGGATTCCTTTTGTTTGGGGTTCTCTGTGCTTCCTGGACTTGTAAGTCTATTTCTTTCATCAGGTGGGGGAAGTTTTCTGTCATTATTTCTTCAAATAGGTTTTCAGTATCTTGCTCTCTCTCTTCTTCTGGCACCCCCATAATTTGGATGTTGGTATGCAGAAGTTGTCCCAGAGGCTCCTTACACTATCTTCATATTTTTGGATTCTTTTTTCTTTTTGCTTTTCTGGTTGGGTGTTTTTTGTTTCTTTGTATTTCAAATCTTTGACTTGATTCTTGCGATACTCTAGTCTGCTCTTGGATCTCTGTATATTATTTTTTATTTAAGTCAGTGTATGCTTAATTTCTAGTTGGTCCCTTTTCATATCCTCGAGGGCCTCGCTAAATTTATTGGCCTTTTCTAGAAAATTCTTGAAAAACCTTATAACCGTGGTTTTGAACTCTATATCCAGTCGTTTGCTTTCCTCCATTTCTTTCATTTGTGACCTGTTTCTTTGTCTCTGCATTTTGGCTGCTTCCCTGAGTTGATAGAGTGGCTTTGTGTGCCAGGTGTCCTATAGGGCCCAGTGGCTCAGCCTCCCCAATTACCTGAGGTGGACACTCTTGGTGCACCCCTTTGTGGGCTGTGTGCACAGTCTTGTTGTAGTTAAGCCTTGATTGTTGTTGGTATCACTGGGAGGAATTGACCTCGAGGCCAATTGGCTGTGAGGATCAGCTGTGTCTACGCTGGGAGAACTTCTGTGCTGGAGACACCCTTATGAGACAAGACTTGCAAAAGCCTCTGTGCTCAGCTTGGATGGGGCAGAGTCTCAGGGTGAAGCAGACAGCATTGGCTTCCCAGCAGCCCTGCCCTGATAGGCCTCTGTGTCTCAGTGTCCCGCGGTAATCGCTGCAAGCACCTCTGAGAGAAAGCCACCCTTGAGTTCTGCCCACTGCCAGACAGTCCAGTTTCTCCCCGAAAGAGTCTGGGTCCCCAGAGTCTCATCCAAAACTGGAGTTCAGTGCAGTTGGGAGCTTTTGTCTCCCTCCCACTTGAGAAAGCCAGCTGCGTACTCAGTTGCCAGCCCTCTCTGCGGGCGTGCCTCGGTACCTCTGCCTTCTGAAGTTCCTCTGAGTCTCAGTGTGCTTTTTTTTTTTTTTGACAGTCCAGTTTCACCCCGTATGAGTCTGGGTCCCCAGAGTCTTGCCTGGAATTGGAGTTTAGAGCCAGTGGGAGCTTTTGTCTCCCTTCGGATTGAAAAAGCCAGCTGCGTACTCCGTTGCCCGCCCTCTCCTAGCGCACGCACACCTCCATACCTCTGCTTTCCGCATTTCCTCTGAGTCTCAGTGTGCTTTTCTCTTTCCTGACAGTCCATTTTCTCCCAGTATGAATCTGGGTTCCCAGAGTCTTGCCCAGAACTGGAGTTCAGAGCAGTCGTGAGCTTTTGTCTCTTTCCCGATTGAGAAAGCCAGCTGCGTACTCAGTTGCCAGCCCTCTCCGTGCACGTGCGTCTCAGTACCTCTGCCTCCTGCAGCTCCTCTGAGTGTCAGTGTGCTGTTCTCTTTCCTTCTAGTTGTAGAATTTACACTCAACCAGCCTTCCTGTGGTTCTGGATGATGTCCATTTTGTCTTTTAGTTGTAGTTTTGAAATTGTTGTGCGAGTTAGCAGTTTAGGTGTTTACCTATGCCGCCATCTTAGTTTCTCCCATGCCCTATTCTTATTAAAAGTCTTTAGGAATGTCCTCTATCTGAAGAACCTCAGCTTTTCTTTTCTTCTCTTATTCCCCCATGCCTGCCCTAGATCATGTGCGTGCGTTCACACTTGCACTTAAGTAATCTCAGGATAAGAAGGTAAGGCCAGCAACTAGAATTCTGGTCTAAAGAATCTAGAATCTATAACAGAGTCAGCAAGCTATAGTCTAAATCTGCCTACCACCTGTTTTGATAAATAAAGTTTTATTGGAACACAGCCATGCCCATCTGTTTACATATTATCTCTGACTGCTTTCCTGCTACAGTGGCAGAGTTAAATAATTGCACGACAGATATGAATATTTAACATCTGGCCATTTATAGAAAAGTTTCTCAAAGCCTGATCAAGATCATATTACCAACAGTATGAATGCCCAGTATCAGGTTGGTAGAACCAGGGGGATTGCATGTCATTCTGCAGGTATCTTGGTGAAGATGAGGATGATGCATAGACAACCCAAGAGCAGCCACAGTAAATCCAGAGGCAGGGAATTTAGGTATTTACTAGTCTCCATTGGGCATCTGAAAGAGATAGTAACTCACACTTCAGGTGAGCTTGCCCTCAGAGGCGCCAGCGGGAAATGGATCAATTCATATTCATTCAGTGTCCAAGGTATTTACAGGGCCTGTGGCATACAATAAAACATGGTAAATATATCTTGCCTGAATAAATGCAAGACTACTAAAGGATGACTGGCACCATAATTATTGCAATCGTCTGGCGATTGAGAGGATACCAGTAAGAAGTCTATTCCAAGGATAGTGAATTAGGATGGCAGCAAATTTTCAGCTTCTTGTCTCTTGCTGTTAAGCCCATTGGTCTTTAACCACTTTAATGTCTCATTTTCATTTTTTCTCTTCTCTGTAAGTACATGTTGTAGATCGATAATAGGCTTGAGTTTTATTAAGTGGAATTTGAAGAAGGCATTCCTGATATAAATGATGTTGCTGGAACAAATGACTAAGAGATGTTAATGAATTTCCTTTTCTGGCCTTTAAAATATAATGGGATGCAAGCTCATCTCTCTGAAAAGGTTAAAGACTAGGGGCGGGATTAGTTAACTTAGAATATATTTGTCACCCTTGGAACTTTTGTTTCAAACGTGGAGCACACAGAAGAATAGATATTTATTAAACAAGCCAAAATCATAGTAGTTATTTTAATTTTCACCACAACTCTAAGTGTTAGGTACTGTTGTTCTCATTTTGTAGAAAAAGACACTAAAACTTAGAGAAGATGCAGAAATTACTTGTAGTCACCTTGTGAATGAACCAGACAGGGCCCGAATGAAGGTCTAGCTGTCTCCAAAGTCAAGGTCTTCCCACTGGACCATTGTAGCCTTTCTGTTGGGAAGTCATCATTCTTCTTTGTCCTCTTTAAACAGAGTCCCTGTGCTATTGAAAGGAGAGTAATGCTTGGTTCTTAGGGTAGCACCTGATTCTGCACACTCGTATAGAGCGGAATTCTATTTTTGTTCTACTGTCTTTTTTCTAACACACAAAAATAGTAACAGACCATTTTCTTTCTTCTACTCATTTGTTAGCCTACTCATTGTTCATCCTATAGGGTTTCAGACATTCTAAACCTTTTCTCAAAATGGATTGTTCTAAATCTGGGGTGTTGTAGATTCCTGAGCACTTCCAGGACCTGTTGGATTAGAAGCTCTGAGGAAGAGACCCAGGAGTCTGAATTTATAACAAGCTTTCTTCCTCTTTACAACCCCCACCCCATCGTAAATGTCAGGGAGACTTTCCTATAGAGATCTGGCCCTTTGATGTAGTTTGATTACCTAAGATTTAGGAACGCTTCAACTTAGAAATGTTTTTCAAATTATGTTTTTAGATTTTTTCATTTTTTAAAACATAAAGAGATATTTCTAGTTTTTTAGTCCCAAAGCTACTCTAGTTAATACTTTTTAACTACAATGTGGCTGAAGTGTGAGACACTTTAGGGAAATTTTCCAGCTTGGAAATATTGGTTGGTTCTATCTGGATCTTTAAACGGAGCCCTGTCTGTTCTTGGCCTGCTCATAAAGGTTTAATAAGTTGCCAAAAACAAATTCCCTAGGTCACACGTGAGCTGATCATTTATTCCAGGGGGACATGGATTGGTAGGGAGTGAGGATTGGAAATAACTGCAGTATTCAGTTCATTCCTGGGTAGTATGTTTGGGAGACAGTATAAGATAGAGGTTTCAGATACAGACTTTGGGCTCAGACAGACTGACGTTTGACACCAAGTTCTGCCTATTATCAGTTCTGTGAGCATGGACAAGTTCCCTCCATTCTAGGAGCCTTGTTTTCACCATCTATAAAATAGGGAAGAATATCTACTAGTATAAGAATCCCTTTCCAGGTTCTGTAGAATAATCCTCTGCTTTTTTCAGGCATGCCCTCTCCCATGGCTTCTTGTCTCTGCATCCTGGCACCAGCGTGGGGGTTCTGCATACTGCAGTGGACTCATCTTTAGTGGGGAGGTGTTTGTTGAATCTGCACAATGAGATTGGGTTCCTGGATGGACTGTACTCTTCCCGAATCTGAAAATTACCCCCAGGTCACTCTCCAGAATACTACCAACAGGTCCTGGAATTTTGTCATGCTGAGTACATCAAATCTTTATTTTTCACTGGTCACCAAACTTTTCCAGTGTTTTTTGCTGAGGGCTGTACCTGTTTTTGGAACCAAGTTCTCCCTTTTTCAAAAACACATTAATGCTTGAATTTTCTCTTAAAGCCCATTAAAGCAGCCTGAGATTTGTTTCCTGAATTTTAAGGACGATTGGTTATAATTCATAATTTGTATAAAAACCCAGCTGTGGCAAAAAGAAAAGGTCTGCCTCAAGATTTTCAGAAATAGTTTAAGCAAAAAGGACTGAAATGCTTTTGGAGATATGAAAATAGCAATTGAGTCTCATTAGCCACAGTATTATCAGGAGCATTTTGGTAAATGCCTGATTACTTAAGGCCATATGCTAGGCACTATACCAAGGAGACTGTGTACAGGGCTGGTCTCTGTCGGCCAGAGTTTGTTCTAGCAAAACTTCTTCATGACACGCATATGCCACATCTTTGGGTACCAGCATGAAAAGACTGATTCAGTTGGTATTCAAGGATTTGGGGAGATCCTACTTCATTTTGAAAGATTTAGGCTCGTGCACCTTGGTGTGGAAACATCTGGGCATTCTACCTGCCTTTTCTCTGCCACTCATCTGTGCCGCTTCCACACACAACCCACACTACTGACCAGCTTCCTTCCGGGCAGCAGACAGAGTGCATCGCCTTGAGCCCTTGCACTGGCATTAATCTCCAAGGACGTGCTTTTAAAACCACTTCCTGTAAAAATCCCTCTGCAGATCCTGTGCTTGACCTAAAGTTCGATGTCAGGGGAACAAAATATTGATTCTCATTTTGAATCACGATTGTTGCTATGAATAGCAAGTTTTCTAACCTGGTAGATCCCAGGGATGCCCAGTGATGGATGAGCTTCTGTTAATTAAAAAAAAAAAAAGTCCATAACTCCCAAACTATAGTTCAAGTTGAAGTAAACGGTAACAATAAAGCACAGCTAATACACGGCTGAATTATTTATGTTGATTATAAAAACCACATCCTCAATCTCAAAGTAGCTACACTTGCCTTACAGTGTATCAGTAATCGTAGTGTCTTAGGAATTGCCCTGTCCTAAGGGAACAGGAAGATCAGGCATGGAATTAAGGTTATGCTAAGAAGTATAAACTGGTAGTTACAAAATAGTCCTGGGGATGTAAAGTACAACATAGGGAATATAGCCAATAATATTGTAATAACTATGAATGGGGCCAGGTGGGTACTGGAGATATTGGGGGAATCACTTTGTAAAGTATATTATTGTCTAATCACTGTACTATACACCTGAAACTAATACCAAATAATAGTGAATGTAAACTGTAAATGAAATATAAAAGAAAATAAGTAGAGGGATATTTAAGGAAAGATTATGCTAAAGAAGAGCCTACATTGAAGAAATTACTATAAATTAAAATAAGAAATTTTGTAAATAGAAATTCTTATGTTGTTAATAGAAATAATTCTAGATTACTTTGCTTTGGTGCAAATGATAATGCCATGGTAACCTCCAAGTATTCCTCACTGACTAACCTCACCCAGGAATGAATGACTCCTTGGCCCACGTCCCTAGTCCAAGCCAAACTTATCACCTAACCAGTCTCACTGCTTTGTCCACTTCTGCCATTCTCTAGTGTATCCCCCACTCAGCAGCCAAAGTTATCTCTAAAAGGGTTGTCAGTTTTTGACATACCTTTGATCAAATCCCTCCCATGCCTTTTCCATCTCGCACGCGAGAAAATCCAAGCTTCTTACCCTGTACTTGGGAGGAAGCCTGTGTGATCTGGCCCCTGCCTGTTTCTCTCTATTCATCACCCTCTAAGCTGTAAGCATGGGCCTTTCTTGTGGCTCCTCAAATATACCTTAAGGCCTTTGTACTTGTACTGTCCTCTGCTTCTGGTGCACACCCATCCCCTCCTCAGCCTATGTCATTGGCCGTTCCATCTAAAGTAGCCACCACACTGTCACTTTCTACAATAATACTCTCCTTTGTTTCATCTGCAAATATCAGATAGTCTTATGGGTGGGATTGATTGTCTTTCATGCTAAAATACAGGCTGTAGTAGATAACTAAACCTTCACTGATCTAATTCCCCTACCACATCTCAGAATGAAGGTACTTACAAATGTTAAGGGAAAGAACTGTTTTAGGCATAATGTTGACTGTGATTCTAAGGTCCAGACAGAGTTCTCTGTGATTATGCAGATCTCAGATGCAGTGAGCTCATTGTGTATTGGTAAATATTTATAAAGCACTCTATATTGACAAAATGTTTCACAATCAGATTGATTAGTGATTCCTCCCAGCAGCCTTGTAAGGTCAATCAGCATTATTAAAGAACAGCTCAGAGAGGTTGGGCAACTTGCCCAAGGTCACTCAGCAGGTCATTCATTGGCAAAGCCTGCATTGGCACCTTCAGAACCCATTACTGGGACAAGCCCTGGTGTCGACTCCTCTTGAAAGGGTGAGCCCCTAATCACTTTTCTTGTAAGGTAGGTGTATAAATACTAAATGTTCTGGAGAGAGAGAAGTGTGGAGGCTTTGAGTTCTAGGAGTTAGTGTTACAGTTAGAAACTGGAGCCAGCTATTGAAAATTGGAAGTGCTGCTTAATGGAAGTGAATTGGAGGACGTGTTATTTTTGAGAGAATGAGAGAAATGGAGTTTGAAAAATAAGATTGTAAACTGCAGGAAGTATGTAGAAAATAAATTTGAGTGCTGTGGGGGAATGGGAAATAATAAGTTATAGGGCAAAACTATTTTAGAACAAATCTGGGTCATGTTATCAGAAATAAATTCTATTTAGAAATAAGTTGAGTTCTCCCAAACAATATGCTACCAACTCACCTCCATTAAGCAGGGTTTTCTGATGTTTTGGGAGGATGAGATCTGATTTTCAAATATGTTTTATTCCAATCCTTGAAGCCCCATGTACATATTACCCAGGCTCACTGTTACCAACGTGTCTTGCTAAGCCTCCTCTAGGAATATATATCAAGGAAAGCAATCTCAGTTTTAAGAAATCTTGCTGCATCCCATTTGGCATTCATATTTTTTTCTGTGTTTTTTTTCTTCCTTTAGGATTTATTATAAGTAGTTCTAAGTCAGTGATCTATCAAGTCCAAGATAATTTCGGGCCTTTGCATCTTCAGTTTAGATCCCCCAATTCTGTTCCTTGGAAGAAAATTCTCTTGAACTAACCATCAACCTCGGTAATAACTGCTTACACTGACAAATACTTACTATATGCCAAGAACTTTTGAGAGAGCATCACATGTAAGCCTTCCAGCAATCCTGTGAGACCATTACCATTGTGATCCCCATTTTCCAGACAGGGAAACTAAGCTCCCAGGTGTAAACCCAGAACCTTCGCTCTACAAAACCTTAGTGAGATCTTCCCCTTCTCAGGATCTTCCAAAGACTTAACAGGGCAGGCAAACTCCATGTGGTTTAGGCTCTGTTATGTGGGTGAGTGACCAACTTCGATAAAAAAGTTCCTCTTTGGTTATAGCCTTTGTTCCCCGCATACTCCCCTCCTTGCCATAAGTCAGGCACCCTCAGCTTGGGCCTGAAGTCGTGTCCTTGTACTTGCCGTCCCCTCTGCCTGTGGCACTTTTTCTGGACAGGTGCACGTCCCACTTGTATCATTCAGATCTACTGTCAAATTCCACATCCAAGAGGTCTTCTCTGACTACACTGTATGAAGTGGCACACGCCATCTTCACTGTAGGTCCTCCTCACTCTTTCCTTTTCCTTCGTGGTATTCACCATCACCTGAAGAACTGTATGTTAATGTGTTTGCAATCTGCCTCTTTCCACTAGAATTTGAGCTTCACAAGAACAGCAATTTTGCCTTAATCAGTTTGCCTCAGTGGATAGAGCATCAGCCTGCGGACTGAAGGGTCCCAGGTTCCATTCCAGTCAAGGTCCAAGGTCATGTACCTTGGTTGTGGGCACATCCCCAGTGGGGAGTGTGCAGGAGGCAGCTGAATCGATGTTTCTTTCTCATCGATGTTTCTAACTCTTTATCCCTCTCCCTTCCTCTCTGTAAAAAATCAATAAAATATATTTTTTAAAAAAAAGAACAGCAATTTTGTATTATTTTTCTCCTTTCTGTGTTTTATTGCCAGTGCCCAGAACAAGGCCTGGAACATGGCAAGTGCAGCATAAATAATTGTGGAATGAATGAACATCACACTATTTTGCTACACTGTATTTCTAACAATTAAATTAGCTTAATGGAAACTACATGTTATGTCTGGTTTTGAAGAATCAGTCTTGGATGTTGGGAGAACATTTTGTAGCACCTATTACCAAGTATTCAACTACCACTGATGCCACAGGACGATGAAAGCCAGGAAGGATCTGGAGTGTTTTAGTTTCTACTGTGTTCATCGTGAAGCACTTAAGAATTCAGAGAAGGGACTAGGGTACAATTGTGAATGGGACTGCCAGTGTTTCCTGGATTACTTCGCTTTTTAAATAAAATTGGAAAAGCTGAGGGTACTGGGACCTGGCAGTTCTCCTGGGAACTTGTGGACAAATGTCAAGTGGTCTAGAGTAATAGTGTGAGTTAGAACTCCATCCCCAGTCCGCTGTACTGCCCAGATTTTATGAAACAGGTAGTGTTACCTTTGAGTGGGTTGGATATCACTGCATGCAGACTGGAGGGGATAAGGATTAATTGATGAATAATGTGTCCATCTATTCCATGAGGGATGCTGGGATACATTCTCTGTAAGCATTGTATGTTATTATTTAATTATTAATATCCTCTTTGCTTGACAATCATCCCTAGTCCTCAACCCATTCCCAAATGTGACCATAATTTTCAGTTTGGTTAATGCAATTCTAAAGTGTGGTGTATGCTGTTTCTAACACATCTAAGCTCTAGTTTTGGGGTTGTGTGTGTGTTTTTTTGTATTGGAGGAGAAGGAACTTTTTCATATATAGTATCGCATTCCTTTCTTAGAATATTGATCACAAGATGGCTAGGATTTATTAAATTTCTTTGATAAGATGAAGGTCCCTTTCATATTTGATAACTTGTAATTTTGAGAAATGTCATTGCACAGGAATCAGAAACCCGGGTTCTCTTTTCCCTTGGGCACCAACTAATGCGTGACTCGCTTACTCTGAGTTTGAGCCTCTTCAGCAGAATCACGCGGTTGCACTTACTCTGTTCTGTGGAAACTGTGCTCTATTGATCCCAAGAGGTCGTGTGAAAGTGTTAAAGAGTTACTAAAGGGGGAACAAGGATGCGGGAGGGGAGGGTTGGGGTGGAGGACAGGTGTTTCAATGAGGATAAATCCATATCTGTTTAATATATAATTAGACTAGGGCTTAAACTCTCCCACTGCTTTTTTTCTTTTAATCGAACTGAGGTGAAATCATCCTAGACCTTATTGAAGCTCTATCATTCTAGAAATTTTAGCTTTTTTCAAAGTAATAGGTAGGGACTAAATTTTTTTTTTTAAAGCTGCAAGTTATGGGTCTTGCATCACAGGAATGTACACATGAAACCTATTGGATCCTATTAGCCAATGCCACCCCAATGATTAAAAAATAACTAAGTAAAAAAATTGATATTTTAAGGTGATATAATGATGTGCAATAATGAACACACCGTGTTTTCTACCAGGCTCAATCATTTCATCCTTAAAAAAGTTAAGTAGAAAACAGAGAGGATGTAACAGATGAGAGTATGTACCTCCATTCTCACACTCCAAACCCCCGGTGTCTCCTGCAATGATACAAAGAGATTTATCTCTAAGCCCAACATCTCAGAGGTCTGTGGTAGGCCTGTTAATGTAGACTTTTCCTGCTACAGGAATTATTGAATGTTCCAGTCAAGGCTGGAAATCAGCTGGTCCAGTCCTTTCCCATTACATATGAGGAAGCAATTTTCTCATTTCCCACATCAGTTAACTTAGTAAACTGAAGGCAGCAGTGCTCACTTTTATACCATCATGTGAAACTCAGGCTTCCACCATCTCTGGGATAAAATGTAGCAAGGTGACACGACACTCAGAAAACAACTTTTACATTTTAGGATAATTGGATCATTTTAATATCAGGGAATCAAGTAAAGCCCATAGGCACCACTAAATATTTAGTTGATCATGCTTCTGGGAATACATTTTGTATAATTTTCATTTGTTTGTTCTGCTCAAAGGGCTAGGAGGACCAAGTCACATTGGCTTCATCTGATAAATGTTTTACTTATTTTTGCTTATTCCCCAGCAAGGCATTCTCAGGGCTCCTTCAGCCTACCAAAGTGCCATGTGAGAGGAGAAACAGCCCAGGACAATGAGCAGTCCCAGCTCAAGTTCATTTTCTGACAAGGATTCTAAAGGAAGGAAGATGTATACGTATGCCATTTCAGCTGGGGGTCTGGAACTTGGGAGAAACAACATACAGAATTCTTGAATGAATGAGCTTCATAGAGACTACACACTGTGCCTGGTTTTGAAGAAATAGTCCCTCATATGGGCTTATTAGATGTTTGGCTAATGATTCTCTTTCAAAAAGAAAATGGACTTTAGGATGATAACTGGAAGATGTTATGAACAGTGGTGGTTCCTTGTTAGGAGGCAGGTGATCTAAGTTCTGGGAGGTCCATTGGAAATGTTCATTTCTTTCCAGACAAATGATTCTATCTTTCTACAAAGAGCAAAACACATAAAAGGCTGAGCTGTCTTGTCTCTGCATTAAGCATGCTAGCTTCAAAAACCAGCTGCCTGCGTTTGAATCCAGGTCCCACTGTGATGGTTGTGTGGCATTGGAAGAGTTGGTCATCCTCTTTAAGTCTCCATCTCTACATCTGTAACATGTGGGTCATATCAGAACTTATAGGGTATTATGATAATTAAATGAGACAATCCTTGTAAAGCTATTGTTAGCCCAGAGTAAGGTATGTTTTGAACATTTGGTAGATGTTCACTGTTACTATATATAAACCATTTGACACAATTAGTTATGAGTGTAGGGTAATGTAGTCTATTCATGGGTGACCTCAGCATGAAGATGGAAGTGTTGGACCAGAAATGTCTGGGGATTAGGGTCATATCAAAAGAGAGAATCCGTTAAATAGTTGAACAGACATGCCCACCTTTTCTAAATGTATCTTCACCCATGTTAATGATAAATACATATTATGTGTTCCATTGCTATGTTTATTTGTAAAAATTTAATACATTAATGCATAGTACATTTTACAAAAACATTAGTATGAATTCTTCCTAAGTAAGAACTTGATTTCTCTTGTATTTGTGTCATGATTAACCATCTGACACAAAAACTCAGTGGGGAACCCTGATTTTTTTTTTCCTTCCTCACCTTCTAAAAAGAAAGGCAAAGACCAAATGTGGAATTTCTCAAATTATACCTTCTGATAATAGAGGAGAACATTTTAGAGCAGTGTGTTCAAGCAGTAACATTGTTTGAGCACCTTTTGGATGATAGCAAAAGCTACAATGGTGGAGAGAGGGATAGAAGAGTGGGTGAAAATGCATCTTGCTCTCCAGTAGATGACCAGCAGGTAGGGAACATCAGATCCGTATGAGGGTAAAACCTGGAAGAGTATAAAAAGCCTGTGGGAGAGGTTCAGGTGTATTACATGGGCTATAAAGGAGTCATTCCACTTAGCAGAGTGATGTAAGGAAGCTCAGTGGAGGAAGGGATACATACGTGCAGCCTTGAAGTAGACAAATGGATTTTGATGGGCAGAAAGAAGGGTAAAAGGCTAAATGTGAGCTTATCCTGCCTTTAGAGAACATAGTCTATTAGCACAGGAAACTCTGAACATCTATAGTTTCAATGTAGAGGGGTCTGGGATGTCGTAGAAGAAAGAAGAAAGAGTACTGGCGATGGCATTGTCAGGCATCCCGAGAAGGTGGCTGTGGAGTAGAATCGCTAAAGATGAGAAGGAATATGTGCCCTGGCCCCCAGCACCAGTGTGTCTGTTTAGTAGGGGGTATTGCACTGCAAAGACATGGAAGCATGAAAGAGGCTGCATCTGTGAGAGAGAACAAGCAGTAGTTTTCCCTGTGCTACTGTACACAGGCAAGTCCCAGACACTGCAGAGATGGTAGGGGCCTGCCCTGTATGGAACTTGAACTGAAGTGGAAGGTTCAAATGAGAGACACTGGAGGCAGACAGTCCTGCGTGTGCGTGTGTGTGCGCGCGCTCGCTCCCGTGTGTACGTGTAGTTAAGGAGAATTATCTTCCTATACCTGTTCCTGAATAAGCTGAACAGAAGACCTCTAATTTGCCTTCCCTTTCTTTTTTTTTTAAATATATTTTTATTGAGAAAGAGAGAGAGAAACATCAATGATGAGAAAATCATTGATTGGCTGCCTCCTGCATGCCCCTTATTGGGGATTGAACCTGTAACCTGGGCATGTGCCCTTGACTGGAATAGAACCCAGGACCCTTCAGTCCACAGGCTGACACTCTATCCACTGAGCCAAACCAGCTAGGGCTTTGCCTTCCCTTTCTTAAGCAAAATAGTCAGAAATCCAGTTATCAGTGCCAACCAGCTGGGTTACTTTTAAACTCAACAATGCACTGGAAGGCATTTCAGAGGTAAAGGTAACTCCTATCTTTATTGTTACCATTATTTTAGATCTCCAATTTTATCTACAGCAGAAATATATGGCATGTATGTGGCAATGTGCTGTATACTACATCGCCTCCTTTTCTGTGGAGCAATATGCATCCAGTCACAAGCAAATAACATTCAGTTTCTTATCTCAACTGCCCCATGTGACTGGAAACAACACCAAAGAAGGACGATGGTCCAGAAAGCCCAGGAAGATGAGAGAGAACTTTCACAACTTGTGAACACATGGGGACCCACCCATGTCTTACATTGAAAAATAAAATTCCAAATTCTGCGATATATGGCAGAGTGGACATTCCTTTGCATCCCATTGACACGGCCTGCTCCCCAACCCCACGGTTTAACCTCCCTCCCTCTAATTCTGCAAGTTAACCTGAAAAGTTCAGGGAATCCAAGAAGCAGAGGGAAGCTTATTCAACTCGGCTGCACCATAATGTCTCATCAGCACGTTTAACTTCTATGGCTAGGCTGCCAGGCGAACGAATTTCAGGGCAGAATCCTTCAAAAGCAGGAGACAATCGCTTTCAGCTCCCCGCCATCGTTTGATGTAGATTGCCTATTATATTCTCAAGGTATTATGAAAAATGCATTTAGAGATCTTTGCTTGACAGTGGGCAGACTACTGGAATCTGGTGATTGTATTTAAAATGTACAGGGGTTTGTTACAACATGGGCATAGATTATTAGTTGGGCTGACAGGTTAAAAAAATCTGCCAATGAATGATAATGAAGTTATTTAAATGTCGACTCACACACATTTTCTGAGCCCTAAATTATTCCCACGGCTTTAACCTCATGCATCCTATGTTATCAAAGAGTAGAGTCTGCGATGCAGCCCGTGTGCCTTTGGCTTTGGAAGCTACTTTTGCGCTGCCAAATGTACTAGGTGCGGTGAAAGGGGCTGCTCTTCATGATTTTAGGAAAGAAGCAAAACACAGACGCCACAGCTGCGATTTAGAGGCGAACGCTGCTCTGATTTCAGGACATCTCCTTGTGCTGCTTTGAGTAACGCCCTGATGCTTCCTGTCTCAGAGTTTCCCCTGTAGTTTTGTGACTTTGGCCATGTGGCTTGATGTGTCTGGGGTAGAGCATTTTCCCTTTCTGGGGTTCGAAGATGGAGAAGTAGGAGCTCAGGGCATTTGGGTACTTTCTAAAACCTTTTGAAGTTTTAGAAGTAGCCTGGGTCATCCTTGGTTCAAAGCGTGTGTCCATTACTCATCATACATTCATTTACCCTCCATGTGCAGAGGGCATCTGCTCTGTGCCCACACTGTCCTGGAGAATGGAAACTTGCGGGGAGAAGGTGAACAAAGGTAGTCACTGCCTTTGAGGTCAGTGTCTTGGTCAGGACATGGATGTCAGGCAGAGGTTTCTTGATGAGAGGTAGAGGAGCGTGGAACATGCCCACTCAGCCCCCTTCAGCCCACATAGCTGATTGTGTCTGCTAAGAGCAGGGAGCAGTAGTCCCTGCCAGGCTGCGTGAGCTTCTTACTGACTTAGTAGAAATCCAGTGGGCCACGCAAGAAGAGCAAGCATCCAAGTCAGGATTCATTCAGAACCACACTGTGAGCATCTGGGGTACTCTCTGAAGCTAGCAGTGAACAGAACGGACATCTTTCCTGCTCTCATGGAACTTACATCTGGTGGGGGAAGATAGATAACAAAAAACAAGTTGATCTATCAGATGGGGGTAAATAGCACGAAGAGAAATGAAAGAGGCTAAGGGGGATCCGGGTGCTGGGGGAAGGGGAGGGGTTGCTGTGTCATACAGCGTGACCGTTATCCAGAAAGGAGTGAGAAGCCATCTGTCGAAGTATCTGGGGTAAGAGCTTTCGAAGTATAGGGATTAGCAAGACTAGGTTGGGCAGGGGCAGGGGTTAGGCAGAAAAAAAGAGAAGGATTAAGGGTTGGGCATCCCACGGTTATTATCTTGCAGACTTTCAGGTAAAAAAGCAAATGTGGAAATAGCAGATCTGGCGTTTATTTGTTGAGGGAAACAGGGAGCTGAATGGTTACTCAGTTACACAGGCCCTGCGTCGGATTCTGTTTGATGCCAAATGCTCTGCCTCGGGGCATCTTGGTGACCTGCATGAGACATCATAAGATCATGCAGAGGTGGGCCCACTCACATAGCCTATATCTCTAGCCTTTCCAGAAGCCAGGGTGGACCAGATAAATGACATGCTTCCTTTTCCTCTTTGATCATTGGGTGAGTTTCTGCTTATACTTTTCTTTAAATTGATTCTCCCTCTGTCCTTTTACCGGATGTGAAGAAAGCCCAAGTTTTGATCTACACCATGTAGGAATTTGAACAGTTTCAGTTCATATTTCTTTTACGAAGAAATGCAGGACTAGATTTTGTAAATATATTCTCTTCCCCTCTTATAGCCTTTGAGAGTGGCAGTGCCCCATGGGGTTAAGTGGAGCAAGCTCCAAGTTGTGTGGCCTTGGCTAGGCTGGATATACTTCTGGATCCTCCTTATCTGTAACATGTGATTAATATCAATGTTCATTTCATAAGAATCTGCACATGAGGTGCTTAGATCATGTTCAATTTTATTATCTGTTAGGTTTGTAAAACATAATAGTTTATTAAGCAGTGGAATCCTGGCGCATTTATTATAGAAGCAGTGTAAATCTTTGACTTGTAAATTTCAGTTTGTATCCTTACTTCACCAACCCAAGTCCCACATAAAACTAATGCATGCCTTTTAAAATATGACAGTATGGCCCAGCCATTGTGGTTCCATTGGTTGAGCGTCGCCCCATGCACCAAGAGGTCACCAGTGTGATTCTTGATCAGGGCACATGCCCAGGGTTGTGGGTTCAGTCCCCGGGAGGGGGGATGCAGGAAGCAGCCCAAAGATGTTTCTCTCTCTCTCTCTCTCTAATAAATAAAAAGATAAAATAAATAAATAAATAAATAAGATACTCTAAATTACGAATAGCTTCTGTTCTCAGAAAACTAAATCTCAGTCATTTTCAGAGGTTGAGATTTACCTCTGAAAATCATGTTATGGATTTTAATAAGTGTTAGGCAAAGAATACAAAAAAAAACAAGGAAAAACAAACAAACGAGTGATAACATGACTAACAGAAGCTGTAATTTATAGATTGTTTCTTATATTCCAGCCATTGTGCTGGGCACTTTTTATGGCCTAATTTAGTTTACAGACAATTTTTTTTTTGCTGATTTATTATCTCATTTGATGTTATAAGATTATAGTAGAGGAAATCCAATCCTACATTTTACTTCTGCTGCTCTTTGTGGAAACGAGTCACGTCCTATATTGATCCTTTCAAGCAGGATGGGACGCTCTGCTATCTGGAAGTGATCATAAGTTCTTGGAAGGCAGGTACCATGCCTTTACTGTGGTTCCCCCACCCCTTGAAGCAACTCATTTTAGCTCTGTGCATATGGTAAATGAATAAAGACACACACTTTCAAATGTTCTAAAAGTCACTATTTAAGATATGTTTGTAAAGAGGGTAAAGCAGGGATTAAAGCTCAAAAGCAAACACATTCCAGCTTTGATTTAATCACTTGCATATGTATTTTCCTGGAGTGCTTATTTTTTTAAGCTTTTAGCTTTTTCTACTACAGCATAGGTGCTGACAGGAGTTCTGTTCTTCATTTGTAGATAAGTCAACCTGTAAACAAAACCTGAAAAAAAAATCTGTTTTGGAATGTTTTAAAAAATGGCACAAATTGAGACTTCAAGGCTACTTATATTGCATCTTTAATATGTCTGTGTCTTTGTATGAGGCATAATTTTAAAATATCTTTTCCTCGGGTTTTGTTGTTGGTGGTGGTGTTTTGCCTTTACAACAATAGTAACATTATGGTTCACATAGGCTGGCCTTTCTGTTTGCAAATTTGGTTTTAAATATTTTTATTCCCTTTTCTTGTAAAGCCAAGATCCACAATCTTTCTTTTCCTTTTTTTAAACTGATATTATGTCCCCCAAAGTAGGTTGTTCAGAACACTGATCTCATTACATATACCTCAAGAATGGATCTTACAATCAAATATATTTGGAAAATGCTATATGACATATGCAACTTAAGAAGTTCACGGTATTTATTAGAATAATAAAATTTATATATATATGAATAATGAAACTTCTAAGTTCTGAAGTAAAGGAACATTAAATTTTGTTTAATCAAGCATTTCCTAATTTTTTAAAAAAATCTTGTATAATACTGCTCTGTCCCCATCCCTAGGGATGATACTTAAACTTTTTAACAGCCAGTACTTTGGCTCGCCAGGCAGCCTGCTGCTCAACTGTCTGTCTCTCCTCTGCTCTTTCAGAGCCCACATCCCTAGGAGACACAGTTCCCACGTTTAACCATGGGAAGATAACTGGAAGCGTCTGTTAGCTGTGAATGTGGTTTGCATATGGGCACTAGGAATTGCCTTCCAGGGTGCAGTGCCTCCCCAAGGGCACTATCGCCTTCACTGGAATTGGCTGAAAAATTGACCAGTGAGAACATGGGCCCTTCTTAGTGTTGGAGCAAGTTTCTTGAGGACCTCTGTGTTGCCAGCCCACAGTCTTTTGATTGCTTGACTGTAAGGAGATCTAGGAGGCCTCCAGGGAGAAACCATGTGGTGAGGTTGGCACAAGTGCTACCCAGAGAACTGGGTATTGTAAATATTTGCTGGCTGGTTTGCAAATGTTGGAATGGTTTCATTTCTGTACCATCATACCAATGTATCCCAACTGATTGTTAGTTTTATCCATGACACATGTCAACACTCTAATTCTAGTTTTATGGGACAATCTTGAGCAACTGCTAGTCTATGCCATTCTGGGTTTGTGAAAATGCATCATTTTTTTTCTCGCTGTCTATTAATAATTACAGTAGAATAATGTTTAAACATGTAGCTTTGCTGGAATTGAGAATTCACAGATTTTATTTTACTTTTTGAGGTTTGAAAAATCAAGGGGGCAAGAGACAGCACAAAAAGTCATGGCAGATACTCAGAGGATTTAGATTGGCGATCCTCTATAATAAAAGGCTAATATGCAAATAGACCGAACGGCAGGACAACCAAACAACCGATCACTATGACGTGCGCTGACCACCAGGGGGTGTGTGTGGAACATGGCGTGGGCAGCAAGTGGCAGAGTGCAGAACATGGTGGGTGTTAGCCGTGGCGGGATGGTGGAGCAGGTGAGCGGGAACGCCAGACAAAGGCAGGGCGCCAGTCGTTGTCATTGGGGCCATCCTCTGGTGGTTACTGGAAATTCTTTGCTCCCATGCACCATGGTCCTGCCTGGCACTTGCACCTGCTGCTGGCGCCAGCCCTGCTTGCACCCGCTGCCAGCGCCCAGCACTGGCCCCGATCGCTCGGCACCGTCGGCAGGTGCGAGCAGCGATTGCCGGCCCTGATTGCCTCTCAGGGCTTCTCCACCTCCTCCTGCTCCTGAGGGGCAATCAGGGCCAGCAGCCGCCTCTTGCACCCGCTGCCAGCGACAGCCCCGCTCGTACCCACTGCCAGTGCTGGAGCTGCTGCTGGCACCCGCTGCCGGCACCCAGTGTCAGTCCCGATCGCTTGGTGCCGTCAAGCACCGATCACCCCTGAGGGCTTCTCCACCTCCCCCTGCTCCTGAGGGGCGATCAGGGCAGCAGCTGCCACTCGCACCCGCTGGTGATGCGGCCCCAATAGTGCGAGCAGGGCCAGCGCTGTCAGCACGTGGGAGCAGCAGTGGCGGGAGTGGGAACGGGGCTGCCAGAAGACAGGGGACTGGGGGCCGTGGTGGGAGGGGCTGGGCGGGAGCACAGAGGATGGGCCCGAGACCCGCCCCTGTGCTCACCCCAGCCTGCGGCCCACAGTTCCTTTCAAGGTGCACGAATTCATGCACTGGGCCCCTAGTGTTATATAATAAGAGGGAGGCATCCAATAACAGTATAAGCTCTCTGAAGAAAAACAAGATGCTAATGTAAATCTGAGCTAGTTCCTTCATTATCATCTTATCACATTGGGATTTCAGTTAAATACACACACCCACAAACCCATGCAAATGAGGATGATTTTATATAAAATCTTTATTGGATAATCTTTATTTGTCCTTGAGTAGCTCAGGGGTCAAATTGACCGAAATTATAAAAACTAATCATCACCTCTCTAAGGGCTGGTCCCCACTTCTATACCCTTCTTTCCTTTTACCCCCTCTAGGAAAAGTGAACCATTTTCTCCTTTTCAACCTAGTTCTACTGATTTCCCCCTATCAATAGCAAAATTTACTAATGTAACAGTATTTGCACATTTCATTCTCCTCACATCACCACCCTTGATGTAGATTTTGCATCTATTTGTTTGTTCTTGAATTTGTAAGTATTGCTCAGGATAATGAACAGAAAAAACTATCCAAGAAAAGGAGCCAGAGAAAGGCTAGTAAAATTTTTGAGACAAACATGTCTTTATAAGAAGGGAAAGTTCTCTTCTCACTTACCTTTCAAACTTTTCTCATGTGCCCCAGTAAGGCCAAGGTAAGAATGGGAAAAAACAAACAAATGCTGAGATTGCACTAAGTTAGAAAATAAGTTTCAGAGGTTTCTTGGAGATAGGAGGAAATTTCACATCAGCATGAGTTTGGGGAGAATATGATCCAGAGGTAAGATCTCCTATGAAAAAGTTTTGGATTTTCTTCAAATGGTCCTGAGGAAAGCAGGTTATATCCTTGGGTGGTTATACAAGGTGCCTTCTAGTTTATAGTGCTCTTACCACTTCTCTTTTTAAAAGTCCTACCCATTTTCCATTTTCAAGTTCCATAGGTCTTCCAAAAAATCTTTGCATAATATCCTAATCTTTGGTGATTTGAAGTATCATCTAAATTCTATGAAGAATTACTATTTGTAACATATCCAGATATAGTACATATTGTATTACAATATGTAATTGCAAGAATACAATTTATCTATAATATTCATAGGTAATATAGATCCATCCATATATATAGTAATATAATATAATATAAATTTTAGGGTGAAGATACCCTGGATCCTCAACCAGAATAAATTCTTATTTCCTTAATTCTGGAATCACATGTTACACAGCTTTCATGCTGCTATGCCTGATCTGGAGTAGGGTCTTAATTCATGGTGATGAGATTATTAGTACAGACTTCTTCTGTTTAGCCTTTCTGACCTGTAGGAATTTGTAACTTTTATTAGTATTAGAAATGAATTAAAGTAATTAGATTTTTATATTTTTCTAATTAAACCAACTTTATTTTCTAAGCCTTGTTAATTCTTATCTGTATCGTTGCACTTAACACATCATAACTTGATACGTGTCTGCCTCTCATGTAAAGCTGTTGGATTCTTGAGAGTAAGAGCAATGTGTTGTGTCTTGATACATTTTTAGGAGCTCTATAAACATATATAAATGAATGAATGAATGGTATCAGGAGTCTCCTATATGTAAAAAGTAGGCTGAAAGGAACTTTTATTTATACTTGCTTTTTTTAAATTAAAAAAAGTAAAGCTGTGGCATAATATTGGTAACACAGGACGGAGGGCCAGAATCCCTACATTCAAATTCTAGCTGACCACCTATCAGCTATTTTCTTTGAATAGGTCACTTAAGTTCATTCAACCAATTTCTTCAAATACAGATAATATTCTCTACTGCACACAGTGGTAATGATGGTCTAATACAATTACAATTCCGAAATATATAACAGCTTTTCCTAGAGAAGGTGGTTAAGGCCTATTTATTCAGTCTGAATTAATAAGTTGTTGACCAATGGCTGGATAAAGATGAAAGAATCTCCATAGAGATAGGGTCAGTGCCAAGAAGCAATGTCCTCTCAACTCCAGGTTGCTTAATCTTGGAAAAGGCCACTGAGTAAGATGGTGAAATTTCACATTTTAAGACATTTTCTTGCTCTTCAATAACAGGAAAAGACTGAATGGCCTCTGAAAAGACTGACCCACCATATATTCTATGACTCATGGAAGAAAACACAACTTGTAGATAAATCAGGAGAACCTTCTTTTCCGTTGTGCCAAAGATAAAAAGCATAAGTTTGGAAATGTCAAATCTAAATAAAAATCTCTTTATCCTTTGGTCAATACAAGGGGCATGCTCATCTCTTAAGCTTTTAAAATTAACCACATCCTTTATGCAATGTGCATGTGTCAAGGGTTAAGGAGCAGTAGAGAGATGGAGTTTTAATTTTTACCAATTCAATTTAAATGCAAATGTTAATAATCACATGATGCCACTGTGTACATAATTAAGCATTATATACTCCATGAATCATTTAGCAACCTCCCTAGAGCTATTCTACTATGGAAAACATACATTATACTGACAAACAGCCAAATAACGTATCCTTCTGTCCTCATTAATGCTCCTTTTGAATTATAGGTCAACCGATTATGGGACAACCTATGAGAAGCTGAATGATAAAGTTGGGTTGAAAACAATTTTAAGTTATCTCTACGTGTGTCCTACCAACAAGCGTAAGGTAAGAAATGTATATTCAGCATGCTACTTAGTCATGATATGATTTCTGTTTTGCTTGACTAACCTCTCTAGCCACCTAAAAATCCATTACAGTTAAGCTTTAAGAGATGTATAGATGAGCTGATGAATGTTAAGGTGGTAAATTGTCTGACATTGTAATTTTCAGATCAGCAGCTGTGACTGTAGGAGGGCAAGGTGTAGGTATATCATTACTGTTTTCAAAAGACAACTACAGGCAATGAGTCTTGTTAAATGGAGGCTGCTGACTCTCTCATAAGAACTCTGACCAATCAGTGATGAGAATCAGAATGAGCCTTGACAAACAGATGGGATTTTTATCTGATATCCTCCTGTTTTCCTTTAACATGGAGTAAATAGATGAACTAGAATAGAAGTGAGTACATTGTCCTATAGCAGGTTGGAAGTTTTATTTCTAAAGTTTATGCAACCTGCATACAAGTGCCAGGATGGAATTACTGCTGGAATGAACCTGGTAGATCATCATATAGCACACCCTAATTTTACAGATGAGAAAACTAAGGTTTAAAGAAAGGAAGTGGTTTGCTCCCATTGCAGAATTATGGGCACAGTTGAGACTAGAATTCAGGTCTCTTGGTTGACAGTCATAGTACAATATACTGCTCCTATTACTCTTCCAACAGATGTTATTTTCTTAGGAATAAAATGTTTGCTTTTAAATAAGAAAATTTCAGATATGTCAGTAATGACTGTTAATGGCCTTGGGTAGGGTCTTCATTTTGTCACCCAGACTGTGGAAGGTAGGTGAGAACAACTCTAAACAGTTATCTTCAACACTGGCTTCACATTCAAAGCACTAAGCAGTTCCCAAATGTCCAAGCTCCGGTCCCATCCTGTTGCTCTGGATTAGGGCTCAGGTACCTGTACCTTGAGCAAATTCCCTAGATGCTTTTGGTATGTGTCTAGGATGAAGAACCACTTATGCAAAGTATAATGTTCCCTGTGGCTCTAAACATGTCAAGTTCTTCAATAGGAGCAGCAGAACTTGCCAGGTGTCCATAGACGCTGGTCCGATGGCTAGAGTAAAAACCCAGCTAAGCCAATTAGCAAGTGTACAACTATGGTGGTGTTCTTACTTTCTCCAAGCACAGTGTCATCAAATGTAAAATAGGGGATAATTATAGTACATACCTCAGGAGGAGAATTGTGAATATTATATGAAATAAGTCATTCCCAGTGTTTAGCACAGACTAGTTAAGCTTAATCAATGTTTTCTCTTCCCTTTGTTCTCCTTTTCTCACCTTCTTTTTCCTCCTCCATATAATTATTGGAGGTCACAGTAGTGATTATCCTCTATAAATAGCAGTGTTCACTAGAACTTTCTACAGTGACAGGAATGTTTCTCTAAGCTGTCCAGTACTGTAGACAGGAACTACTTGGGGTTTTGAATATTTTGAAATATGGCTAGCATGATTGAGGAACTGGGTTTTACATTTTATGTAATGTTAATTAATTTAAATGCAAATACCCACAAGTGGCTGATAGCCACAGTATTACACAGCACAATTCAATAATGTCATCCTCAATATTGAGAGATAGACTCTGAACATTCCTATCACTCCTTTACTGGCTGATTATTGGTCCATCATCAATAATTAGATGTAAACAATTTTGATCTGCTGTAGATAGAGCTGAATTGAGGAGCTAAACTTATATTCTCTAAAAATATTTTTATCAATTTCAGAGAGGAAAGGAGAGAGAGAGAAAGATAGAAATATCAGTGATGAGAGAGAATCATTGATTGGCTGCCTCCTGCATGTCCCACACTGGGGATCCAGCCCACAATCCTGGCATGCGCCCTGACTGGTAATCGGAACAGTGACCTCCTAGTTCATAGGTCGACACTCAACCATTGAGCTACACTGGCTGGGCTATCCTTTATTTTTATGACGAGCTTTAGTTATTTTTCTTCGCTTTGAATCAATTCTTGTAATCCCTATTGATTTTTCCTCTAGTTCACATTTTTAGTAAATTTTGTTTAACAATCAACAAACTGTAAGCACCATAGGCTGCAAAGACAAATAAGCCAGCATTCCACCCTCAGAGGCCCTGTATTTTCGTAATAAATGGAACATGACATTTTTGTCATTGAAAGTTTCCTTGAGAGTATTTCCACCTTGCAGGTGATTGTGGGTGAGACATTTACATTTCCCCTTTGTAAAGGGATATGGGCAAAACAAAGAAATTTACTAGAAGTGGCCTGAGAATTGTTCTAATCTAATCTATAAGATGTTGCCCAGCCAGCGTTGCTCAGTGGTTGAGCATCAACCCAGGAACCAGGAAGTCATGGTTCAGTTCCTGGTCAGGGCACATGTCCGGGTTGCTGGCTCAATCCCCAGTTGTGGGGCGTGCAGAAGCCAGCCAATCAATGATTCTCTGTCATCATTGATATTTCTATCTCTCTTTCCTTCTCCCTTCCTTTCTGAAATCAATAAAAATATATTTAAAAACATATAAGATGTGAAATATCATAAGTAAGCATAGTCTTTATTAGCATCAGAATAGGTGATGACCTAGAGATTCCAAGATTGTTTGCAGGAGCAGGAGTGAGACTCTGAAGTCCTGAGGTGGGTAGCTCCTGAGACAGAAAGGAAAGCTTAGACAGCATACAGCAAGGTGCCCTGCCATGGAGTCACTCATGTCAGTCCCCCGGTCTCACTCTGACTGCACCTGAATCTAGAGTTATCTGGAGGACTTTAGAGAGGGCATTTGGCCACGGGCGTTTTGCTGAAAAAAGACTTGGCCATCTCTAAGTCCAGAAAAAGAGAAGGAGTTGCCCATGACTGTGAGACAATGGTTTCCTCTGGGACAGCTCCCTTCCTGAAGCAGAGCCAGGCCTGATCTGTTTCAATCACAGTATTTATGGGAGAACTTAAGAGAAGGGATCTACCTCTTGCCTCTCTTCCTCTACAGATAACCGAGGCCTTCAGGGTCACTTTCCATGATGTTGATAGATTTAAGAAATATTGGAGAACCATGAAGGTCTTCCCAGTGGTTCAGAAATCGATAAAGTTGACAGAGCAGTATATTTGTGTACAGTTTTTCTACTTATGAAGTGAATTCATCACCATGAAATACGTATTTCTTTCCCCAAAGGGACATACTTGGACCAGAGATAGTACCTGCACAACACTTTAAAGTGTGAATATATTTCCCCAATCAGTGAGAATTTAGATTAAAAAAGAGGGGGGAGGAGAAAGAGGAAAAGAAAAGGAAAAGATCAAGCTGTATTAATTATGCAGGACGAAGGCACTTAATTAAGTTCCTTCCAATTCCCCCAGGACTTCTGCACTCTCCAGTGAAGAGGCAGGCTCCTTGAAAGGGTTGTGTTAGTTCTTTGAGTTCTCTAGGGAGCTCCAAAACCAGGTAACATCTTTTGTACCAGGTATTTCTATTTGCTTTTCATATCTGTGGGAGCAACTGGAATAAAACTGACATCAGGGTCACTGCCTTGCGGTCCCAGAAACCTGTTTTGCCTTCCTGTTCTCAATGCTATTTTCAGCTGCTCCTGAGGACCAGTGGGGTTCTTCAATCACCCAGTCTGAGGCAGCAGGCCTGCCCTGGCTTTGCAGGCAGCTTGTTAGGGGCATTCCTGGGATCAGAGTCCAGAACAAAGCAGGCCCTTATTTACAGTTTAAATTGATGATCGTCCACTGGTTGTTTCGCTGCAAGCCTGCTATAAATTACAGCAGCTTTCCCTGGATGGGTCTGTTACTGTGAAAACTGTAATCTCGTCATAGGTTAGGATAGGAAATCTTGATTCAGAGACATAGAAAGGCTGCTGCCAGGTATCATCCTAGCAGTATATTTGTGTACAGTTTTTCTACTGATGAAGTGACTTCATCACCGTGAAATATGTATTTTCCCCCCAAAAAGGGACATACTTGGACCAGAGAGTCCCTGCACAACATTTTAAAGTGTGAATATATTTCCCCAATCAGTGAGAATTTATATTTAAAAAAAGGGGGGGGGGGGAGGGAGTGAGTGCCCAGCCTGTATGGCGCAGTGATTGAGCGTCAACCTATGAACCCAGAGATCACGGTTCAATTTCCGGTCACGGTCAGGGCACATGCCTGGGTTGCAGGCTAGATCCTCCAGTGGGGAGCATGCAGGAGGCAGCTGATCAATGATTCTCTCTTATCATTGATGTTTCTGTCTCTCTTTCCCTCTCTCTTCCTCTCTGAAATCAATAAAAATATGTTTAAAAACAGGGTAGGGGGAGGAGAAAGAGGAAAAGAAAAGGAAAAAAATCAAGCTCTATTCATTATGCAGGACAGGGGCACTTAAGTTCCTTCCAATTCCCCCCGGTATTAGCTTATACTGTCTTTCAGCAGGAATCCTGAGCCTGACCTCTGATGTATAAGATAGGCTCAAAGGAACAAGGATGGGGTGGATCCTAATGGTAGAGGATAGGCAGGCTTAGCTGTCTGTCCTGTATCTCCAAGGGAGAGCATTCCCCCACCCCCACTTCATGGTAAATCCCAGTGCTTGTTGGTGTCAGCAGTGGTTTGTTGGGTACATACATATAATCTTCTGTGAGAAAAGATGATTTAACCGATGCCCGAAATAAACAGCTGGGATATAGAGGGTAAATGAGAAGAACAATTCAAATGTAGCAAAGAAAGAAAAAATCAATGCTGAAATCTCAGCCTCCTTTTTAAATTCTCCCCGAGTTTATTGGTATTCTGCCTAAAAAGAAAACTTCCTTTATACTCTGTGTGTATCTGTCAGCAATACTTTCCCATTAGCCCCAACCAACTTAGCCGTTCTCCCTTCATGAAATGTTAACATCTCCAAGGATTAAAGAATACACAATCCCAAGTAGAATTCATTGAAAGACAAAAGAAACAAAAAGTGTTTTTCTTTAAACGTATGCAACAGTCAATCACTTTGTTGTTAAATCCTTGTATTCTATGCACCCTATGTTCCCAGCAAGGAAAAATCCAGAGCGTATGTGTTCTTTATATTTGCTGTGCCCCCTTCACATTCCTGTTCCTTCCATTTTCTGTGTTATCGCCACTTAATGAATGTAATTCCTGCTGAGAGAGCCTCTCAAGACTTTCATCCTATAAATAGGACCCTAGGTCCCCAGAACACATCAATCATTCTTTTGGGTCTCTTGGTACATGCCAACATTAAATACTTTTCTCCAGATGTTTGGGTTTTCATTACTATACCCTATGTGGCACTTTCTAAATAAGCATTTAATTATTGACTCCTTGCCTTCTTCTCTTTATATCCTGGACTTTTTAAATTCCCCTTATCATTTGCTTGGCTGGTCTGTATCATGTATGTGCCTGTTGGGGACAAGGAAGAAGTGGTTGATAGAGTCTGCCAGTGTCTCTTAGGGAAAATTATGGAGTCACTGAATCAGATTCTGCCTTTTCACTTCACAGGTATGGAAACCAAGTCAGGGAAAGCTGAGTGACTTGCTTATGTGAGGTTGCATGTAGCTGCTGAATGAAAAACTAAGAGCATTAGACCTTTAAAGCAAACCTCACATGCCACCTGTTCTATAAAATCTAATCAGTTCTTCTAGTGAGATTTTCTCTCTTATCTCCAAGGCATTTGCTTTTCTACTCTAGCACTTTTCTCTCACTTCTGATTATAGTCATTTTTTACTATATCTGACCTCTGCCCTTTGGAATGCAAAGTCCTAGATGGGGTAAAGTGCCTTTATCAGTTTTGCAGCCCCTAACATGCCAAGCATGGGTGTGGTATATAGTGGGTGTCTAGCTTATGGCTGAGGATTTGAATTGAACTGCGGCTGGATTTTGGACTCCTAGGCTGGACCTTGAAAAGGAAAGTACATCGTGAAACCAGCTTTGACTCATTTATTTTGTCTAATTATAAAATTCTTTCAAGTGAATAAACAAAGATAATAAAAAAATTCCCTATAGGTTCCAGTCATGTCTAGGCCAGGAGGTATAATTTTATCTTTTCTAGCCAAAAAGAACATGATTAATATTTAAAATGCCGAGACTTTGCAGAGCACTCACCCAACATTATCTGGTGAGGCCACTGGGAATCAGCGTATTGTATAATACATCAAAGGGGGTGCCTGACATTTCCTGTGGGGACATTCAACACTTGCACATTCCACCCCAACTCTTTTATCTGCCTCTTTGTATACAAGATCATGCCTTTGCCTCTAATCTTTTAAAAAGGAATGTATGTATGTTTCATTCATAAAGAAGTACGATGCATAGACTCAGAAGTAGTGGACATGGTTTTTTCCAGACTCCAGTGCAAGTGACTTTGCTAGTGAACAAACGCTTACAACCCCCTACACTTAACCTGGGCAGTGATGGCCACAGGAAGAGATCCTTCTTAGGTACAGCTGAGTGTTTATACTGTTTCAATCCATTAGGCGTTGTTCCATTCTCCAGCATCCCAAAAGAAATTGAAACCCAAGAAAGCATGCCACATCTCTATTTTTTCTCTGGGTGATTTTCCAATAGTCATCCAAGCCCCTGCGTTTCTAACAAGTTATCCTAATATATAAAAATCCAGGGTCCGTAACATCCACAACGACCGGAGGCTCGACCAACCAGAAGTTGGCAACCCAGCACTGACTGCCTCGGCTGCGGGAGCCCGGACTCAGCACTAACTGCTAAGGGGGCTGCAGGTCAGGCCCGGAGAGAGGCCTGGGGAGAGAGAAGCAGAGTCTGATTCATAGCCTCCATGGCAACTGTTGATTAGCACTTGCCTCTCTCTTTCACTCCAGGCCTGGCCAGCAGCCACGCATCTCTTTCTCTCTGGCCTGTGCTGGGACTGCTGATCAGCCCCGCCTCTCTGATCAGGCCCGTTGATAGTCCCAGGGATGCTGGCTGACATAGAAACTGACCAATTAGAACCTAATCTGGGTGAACTGTGAAGGCAGAACCTAAGGTGGGGGCTGAGGAGGGATTTTAAGGGCAACAGCTATTTGGTATAAGGTGTAAGAAAGTGGTTCAATTTTTTAATGACTGGTTTGGCAGTATAGTGCATATGGCTGGCTGTCAGTCCAGATATAGGGATTACGTATTTTTGTCTGCCAAGAGGATCTCCTCCTGATGAAAAAGGCTCCCCCACATTTAAGCAATCCTATCCTATATAATCTATCTATACTACTAAAAGGGTAATATGCTAATTAGACCGGGTCGACCGGCCATCTTCCAGACGTTCGACTTCCTTCTGGACAAAGCCATGGTGGTGGGGGCCAAGGCAGAGGCCATTAGGGGCGATCAGGGCTGGCAGGGGAGGGCAGTTGGGGGTGATCAGGCAGGCAGGCAGAGGCAATTAGGGGCGATCAGGTAGGCAGGCAGAGAGGTTATGGGCAATCAGGCAGGCAGGCAGAGGCAGTTAGGGGCGATCAGGCAGGCAGGCAGGCAGGCAGGTGAGCGGTTAGGAGCCAGCAGTCCCAGATTATGAGAGGGATGTCTGAACACTGAGATTGGGCCTAAACTGGCGGTTGGACATCCCCTAAGGCAGTGGTTGGCAAACAGAGCCAAATACCAACAATACAACAATTGAAATTTCTTTTGAGAGCCAAATTTTTGAAACTTAAACTTCTTCTAATGCCACTTCTTCAAAATAGACTCACCCAGGCCATGGTATTTTGTGGAAGAGCCACACTCAAGGGGCCAAAGAGCCGTATGTGGCTCGCGAGCCGCGGTTTTCCCCGATTGGAGAGGGTGCAGGCTGGGCTGAGGGAACCCCCTCCCATGGATGAATTTCGTGCACCGGGCCACTAGTCGAATAATAAGTACAAAGTGTTCTCTTCAAAATAGAGGCTGAGTGCCAAGAGCTCTGCCCACTAGTGAGCTCCCTCTTTGCCCTAATGTGGCCCTGGGGAGCTCCCTGGAACTCCTAGGCTCCACAGAACACAGTTGGGGGGAAAAAAACCACACTGATCCTCGGTCATTCCTCCTCTATATACTGAACTACACTTGAAACAGCCATGTACCTTGTACTATTTTATAGAACCAAAGCACCTGTGATAACATTCATAAATTAAAAAACTAATAAAACCACAGTCTTTTTATTTCAGCACAGTGTGTTACATATTGAGTACCTTTTTTCAATCATATTTTTGTCTAACACTACTGTTTAAAAAACAACAACAAAAAAGCAGCTCATAATATGCCTGGTTTCTTAGAACCGATCACCTTAACTAGTAGTTTACTGTTTTATTTCATGTACCATTAAGTAGTACTAAGTACATTTTTGTTGGAAAGAAGCTTCTTGCATAATATTACATATTTGTTATCCCTCATTTATTTGTAAGATGTTGTGTCTAGTACGTTCCATATAATATGCATCTAGTACTTTATTGTTAATCATGAATTTCTGATCTAAAAAATTATCTTTGTATGATGATCAAGTTTATATGATGTTGATGTTATGATGCAGAGTTTTACTGTTTTTATTAAAAAATACAGGTACTGGCTAGATAAATAGGTAGAAAGATGATAGATAGATCCACATATCAATGTTTTATACATTTAGATAATGACTTCTTGTTGGCTTCACAAAGTTATTTCTTTACCAAAAGGGAGAAGAAAAATAAAACTTTGTCTTTTGGTTTTATTCCTTTTTAACAAGTGAAGTTCATAGGATAAAGATAGCCTGTATGAGTCTCCAGATTGTTATGAAGTAAGACTGATCTGGACATTGCATATTTCTTATACCACTGACTGGGTCTCATAAGGCAGGTTGCTCTGTGGCCACATGAGCAGAAGCCTGCAAAGGGGCTGATCATTCTTCAAATGTGCATAATAGACTATCTGCTTAACCTTCTGTGTTGAGCAGACTTATAAATTCAGTTATATCTCTACCTACATATTTATTTATGTTTGCCTCATCATCTGTCTTTGTTGGAGCTGGTATTCTCTGAAGCCTGGCTGGCCTAATGTTAACTGTCCATCCATTACCCTTTTGTGAAGGTCAAATGCATTATTTCAGGTTGATTCTAAGTTACATTCTGCCGTGGAAAAATGGTCAGAGGTCTTTTCAACATTCTGGTCTGTTTGCTTCCAGCATGCTCCCTGTGGTTTCTCAGAGGTTTCCATCATCTGGTGTTTGACATACTGTATCTAGAACATTTGTTTCTAGTGGATAGCCCGTGCTGCTCTCATGATGGATGGAGATGAATGCCAGCAGCTCCCGGAAATTTGCCATATTTACTAGGGTGGGGACATTTCACTGCAATAGATCAGATCTGCCCAAGCTTTCTCTCAGTGCTGTCATGGAAAACAAAGTTAATATTGATGAATTTTTAATAAAACTACTGTTTTTTCCTTCCCTGGAGAAATTAGAAGGGTACCATCAGCCTCAGGGGCTAAATTATTTCCATGTAAACATTCCTTTTTCTGACCTGACCTTTCTCTTGACCAAATCTTCTTTTGATGGTTTTTTTGTCCCTCTGTTCCTCCACACATCTACCTCCCATTTGATTGGGTCCCTGACTCTTAACACCCTTCTCATCCCATGACCCTCCAAGTCAATGACTTAAAATAACTTTTGCAAAACAAAATACTATAGCTTGTTGGCAATAGGATGGGCTTAGATATTTGTAGGTAAAAAGGCCTGCAATGTAGGATATGCAATTAGATGAAGGAAAGAGCGGTCTCTTCTTCCTTGGCTGCTTGGGGCTGTGTGTGTTTGGGGACTAGAATACTAAGTATTGCCATGATTGACAGCATCTGCCACTAGGAAATGAGCATGCCTATAGAGGAGAAAAGGACCATGAGGGGGGAATCCAAAAAAAAAAAAAAAAAAAAGAAAGAAAGAAAGAAAGAAAGAACAGGGAAAATACTAGTAAAACACCTGAATACACAACCTCTTACAGATAAGAGAGGTATAGCAGGAAAGGCACAGTTGTTAAGCCAAGAGGGAAGATGGCAGAGATTGCTACAGAGCATTGAAAGTAACAAAATAGTGACAAGAGAAAGCTAATACGAAGAGCACGATGAAGACATCGGCAGAAGAAAAAGAAATAATGAAATCATAAATATTTTCAGCAGGAGATTTAGAATCTCCTGAGATTTCTCAGAGAGAGAGGAGAGGGCCAATTTCCCAGGAACTTATTAAGACTTTCTGAGGGAGTACAGTTTGCCCTTATCTCTCTGTTCTTCCTGAGTGCTTTCAAAGGGGTAAAGGATGTTGATGGCTGTAGCTGAAAGTGGTTTTGCCAGGAAGGAAAGCACAATTATGACTCAAGTATGGGGGAGTGGCAGGCCTAGATCTGGGTTCCCTAGCTCCCTAAGGGCAGACTCAAGTGTCACTGTCTGCAGTTAATGAACTTGTGCCTTTCAATGCTCTCTCTCCCCACGCCTCTGTGGAATGCCCTTTTCTATTTATGTGTAGTATGTGTACCAACTCAGCACCTATTTACAGTCACTATGGAGCTACACTTTAAAAAAAATATTTTTATTGTTTTCAGAAAGGAAGGGAGAGGGAGAGAGTGATAGAAACATTAGTGATGAGAGCAAATCATTGATCAGCTTCCTCCTGCACACCCCCCATTGGGGATTGAGCCCACAACCCAGGCATGTGCCCTGACCTGGAATCGAACCTTGACCTCCTGCTTCATAGGTCAGCGCTCAACCACTGAGCTATACTGGCCGGGCAGCACTTTGTCATTGAAGATGGTCATTGTGAATTTTTGCCAGGTAGAGTCACAAGCCGTGGTGTCATGGTTAATAGAGTGAATCCTAGAGCAGTCTCCCTGGCTTTAAATTCCAGCTAAGCCACATGCCAGCTGTGTGCCTTTAAACAAGTTTTCTTTGTAGGTTAGTTTGTTATTAACCTCTCCATGATAGTTTCCTCATCTATAAAATATAATGATTGCATCAATATCAAAAGGTAGCTATGAGAGGACTCAAAACAAGCCAAGAACAGTGCCTGACTCTTAGCAAGCATTCAAAAATGTTAGTCTCATTATCATTGTTATTATCTCTTTCAAATTATATGGTCATGCCTTATGCTGTCATTTGTCAACTCAACCAAAATTATTAAATTATTAAATTCATATATTGTGGCAAATCTTGGTTGAGAACCAGGAAGTGGGATGGAAATATAAGGCATTGTCTTCTCTTTTAAGGATGTGCAGTCTGGGAGAGGAGATGAATGTGTAAACAGTCAACTACAGGACAGAACTTATGTATCATAATAGCTGTGTACACAGAACTCTATCTTTGGGGACTCAAGGAAGGCCTCACAGAGAAGCAGGTATTTGTCAACTTGAGAAGGAGAAACAAATGAAAACGATTTTTCAGTTTATGTGTTGTGAGAAACCAGTGTTCACAGACTGCAGTGCATAACATAGCTGTGATTGATTTGCAAATATTAAATGAGTAATCATGTGTGTGTTTTGACTCTTAAAACATGCTAATTTCCATTCATATCTGACATAACTGACTAATTAGACCCCAAAATATTTCAGTCTCCATGATCCAATTATACTATAATTCTAACATAATAGCACAATTTCTTTTCAATTGTTATAAACTTTTTTTCTGTGTTGCCTATAACATCAATAAATGGGCAGTGGTAACATTCTTAATATTAAGTTAATAAAACTAAAATTTACCGTATGGATTGCAATATTCATCGTTTATCTTAAATAACTTTTGGTCAGTTAGAACTATCGATAAGATTTGGGGTGAAATTTCCGAACTCAACTGATACATATTTCATGGAACACACTGTCTGTGCAGAGTTTTTTGCGAGCACATTGGTGAATATTTTAAAAAAGCATGACCCTGGCATTGCCCTTATGTAGTCTCCCATCCCAGTGCAGGGATGCAATTAAAGAATAGTGTAAGACAGAAGAGACTGGCTGATCTTGGGTCAATAAGGCATGACCATATCATCTGAAACAGATAATAATGATAGCAATGATACTCACATTTTCCAATGCTTGCAATGAGTCAGGCACTGTTCTTGGCCTGTTTTGACTCCTCTCATTAACTGCCTTTTGATATTGACACAGCATCATCAGATGACAAGGGTTTAGAGATGACTGGAATATTCAGGAAAGCAGCATGGGAGGGCTTCAGTTGCCCAATGAAACAGACTGGTATGACGTTCACAACAGAAAAATATGATTTAGTGAACCAATATTTATTTAGTGCTAGGCAGTAGATACAAACATGCATAAAACAGGGTCCTATCTGCAAAGATAGGAGGATGATGAGAGAGGAGTGTATGTAGAAATGAGCATAGGGTTAACATTGGCACAGGTATTTTACCTTTCATTTCCTGAACTATCAATAATTTAGTAATATATATTTCATGCCCTACTTGTTGGCATCCTAAAAGTGCTCCCTTGACAGATCATTTATTCTAAATTTTAATTTAGAAAACATAGAGTGTCCCCAAAATGTATACACATAGTTTGAATATTTATAAAGAAAGTGTTTATTAAAATATATTTCATTTTCAAAATTGACCTATAAGTGTGTATACATTTTTTTGGGGGGGGGGCACCCTGTATGGTTCCATTAAACATCCTATATAATAAAAGGGTAATATGCAAATCAACCGAATGGCAGAATGACCGGTTGCTATGATGCTATGACGTACACTGACTACCAGTAGGAAGACACTCAAGGCAGGAGCTGCCCCCTGGTGGTCAGTGCACTCACACAGGGGGAGCACCACTCATCCAAAAGCCAGACTCATGGCTGGTGAGTGCAGCAGCGGTGGCAGCACTAAGGATGTCTGACTGATGGCTTAGGACCGCTCCTCTGAGGGCTCCCGGACTGCTAAAGGGCGCAGGCCAGGCTGAGGGGACCCCCCCTCTCCCACAGTGCACCAATATCATGCACCGGGCCTCTAGTATTGAATACTTAGGAGAGTGCCCAGATCAGGGAAGTAAGTAACTATCAGGGATCATGTGGAAGTGAGAAGCGTGGAGTGAAACATGGCAATATAAGAAGCAGTCCAACGTGTGGGGGATCAGGAGGGGAGGGGCTAGCAGCTCATCTTTTTTTCCCCACCACTTTCTAAAAGTGGCCCAGATTCTGTTGAAAGATAGAATAGCTAGAACTTATTAAATGCTGATGCTTTCTCTTTCAACAAACCCGAATTTTACTGGGTTGATTGTAGCTTTAGGAGCAAAACCGGCTTGACTCAAAAAACTACAGCATTTAAATTCCAGAGCATGTCCAGTAAGAGAGCTGACTGGTGCTAGGAAGAATTTTACTGGGTTGATTGTAGCTTTAGGAGCAAAACGGCTTGACTCAAAAAACTACAGCATTTAAATTCCAGAGCATGTCCAGTAAGAGAGCTGACTGGTGCTAGGAAAAAGATGTTGGATCTTAGGAAGGCCCTTGTCTGATATTGGAATGTCTACTTTCTTTTGAATGTACACTATGTGGTGTGTTTGTGCGTGTCCCCTTATGTTTTATTAATGCATTATTTAACCAGCAGATTTACATATTTTCTTGACTAGCTAATGCTGTCTTTGTTTCTTGGGCCCAAGACCTCTGTGCTTCCATTTGGAAGTACATCATTGACATTTACAAACTCCCTAGGAGGACTCAGTTAATTACCACCATAGACACCCATTGTTCCAAGAGAGCTGACCTTCACCCCTAGGCACCAATTAAAATCTATTGCTTTTTACTCCTACAGTGCTTGCTGTAATTCTGGCTCAAAGCCCAGTTTAACTGGTGGGCTGCATTCCTCTTTGTCCTAAGCTGCTTATTTTTCCTTTTAAAACAAGAAGAGAGTGCAAATGGAAATGCATGCATTCTATAGAAGAAAAAGGAGCAGACAACCAGAGTTAACAACAGTTTTTAGTTAAATCACCTCTTGTATCAACACAAAATAAGGACCCTACATACATAAATAAAAGAATTATGCAAAATTTGGGACATTGTCTGAAAGTTATCCAAGATTCACTTATCAGGAAAGCACTCCAATTATAACATGATGGGGATTTGTTGCTAACTGCAGGCCATTCTGCTCTATGCATAGCTGGCCTGCTCCTCGGCAAGCTGATAGAGAGACCAAAGTCCCAAACAGTGGGAGTCAGGCACCCGGCCCTCCACATTCAAATTATATGAATTACTAGTTCGGTGCTAGAATGGTAGCCTTTTAGGTAAACTTGCATTTCTTTTTAAATATATTTATTGATTTCTTAGAGACAGAGGAAGAGAGAGAGAGAAAGAGAGAGAGAGAGAGAGAGAGAGAGAGAGAGAGAGAGAGAGAGAGAGAAGAGAATTGTTGTTCCACCCATCTATATGCATCTGTTGGTTGACTCCTGTATGTTTCCTGACCAGGGATTGAACCTGCAACCCTGGTGTATTGAGACAATGCTCCAATCAACTGAGCAACCTGGCCAGGGCACTAGATAGAGTCTCTCTTTATAATGGAATTGGAGACCAGGGCTTTTAGAGCTGGAAGTAGTTTTGAAACGTAATTTTTGGACTGGAACCCGGATTCGTTGTCCGCCGGAATCCAAGAATGAATAATCCACGGACAGAAAATGGTATAGCAGAGGTCGAGATTTATTGAAGAACAAGTACAGACTCCCACATGGCTAGAGGGAAAGAGTCCCACAGAATGGACTCCCATGTAGGGAGGGGGAAAAGGTCCCAAGGAGTTCTTTTTCCCCTATGGCTTATAAAGGCTGCAGAGCCTGGGCCTTGATATCCCCTCTGATTAGTCACTATTTTCTTAGACTGGATACTATAGTAACTTCTGGGCTTCCTTATTGTTTTCCTATTCCCTTTGGGCTTTCTTCTTCTCCTTCTGAATGAAGGGCTTCCTTCTCTTTATTTTGTAAATATAGACCTTTTGCTGTTCCCAGCTCCCTCATTCTATGGAAATGTACCTGTTGCAGCTTTTCAGCTTCCTTATTCTATGGAAATATACCTTCTGCTGCTCTGCATCCCTGTGCTTCCTCCATGGTCCCCTTAATTTCTAAAATTTCCTAAAACCTGTCTTTTTCACCTCCCAAAATTCCTGTTTCAGTTTGTCGGTGATCACAGATGTTCATCGTAAAATGATTGCTATATTTTGGCAGAACAGTATTCTTAAAATGTGCTAATTTAGGGAAACAAACGTGTTAGTATAGTGGTCGGCAGACTCATTAGTCAACAGAGCCAAATATCAACAGTACAACGATTGAAATTTCTTTTGAGAGCCAAATTTTTTAAACTTAAACTTCTTCTAACACCACTTCTTCAAAATAGACTCGCCCAGGCTGTGGTATTTTGTGGAAGAGCCACACTCAAGGGGCCAAAGAGCCACATGTGGCTCGCAAGCCGCAGTTTGCCGACCACTGTGTTAGTATATTCGAGGTGTATCATCTCGTTTGCAACTCTTTCTACTCTTTACTTCTGTTCCCCCATCTTCTGTTGAGCAGGGGGTATGATAATGCTGACATTTTAATATTGACCCTATACTTTTTTTAAAAAATATATATTTTAATGATTTTTTACAGAGAGGAAGTTAGAAACATTGATGCGAGAGAAACATCAATCAGCTGCCTCCTGCACACCTCCGACTGGGGATGTGCCCGCAACCAAGGTACATGCCCTTGACCGGAATCGAACCTGGGACCTTTCAGTCTGCAGGCCGACGCTCTATCCACTGAGCCAAACCGGTTAGGGCTGACCCTGTATTTAGTAGAATGACCGTAGTGTAAACACAATGACCCAAGAATAAGTCTGCAGTACTCAGAATGAGAGAAGTCCCGATTTGCTAAGAGGAAATGGAGCTTAAAATTTGCCTTTCTTTCCCTGTTTAGTTTACAATTTCAGTTCTAAGCAAGTTAAAGCTTGATGGGAAGCACGGTCCTCTTGTAGAAAGCCTCTTCCTCTCTCCCCCTCCCCCTGCACTGTTCTTCCTCCCACCCGCCCCCTGAACATAACCTGGCTGAGAGAATACAGCTCATTCTTTGGTCTACAGAGAAAAGGGTTCCTGCAGTTATATTATCCTCCCCCCTTTACCCCTCTTTCCTATTTGAAATTTTATAGACTTCTGAAGGTAATACTTGTAGGAGGGCTTCAAATTTCCCAAGAGCCACAACATTCGCATTTGCCACCCACCAGTCTTGGTTCAGCCTGGGAATGTAATGCAGAGAGTGGGAAGTCGTCTGGCTCCCAGGAGATCCTTGTCAGCATTCCATTACCCAGCAGCCAGTGCAAACTGGCTAAGCTCATATGATGAAGCCCAGAAGATTATCAAACCCAAGCCATTTGGCTCCATTTATCACAAATACCAAGTTTCACCTATGTTTCATTATGTTCCTCCCATATAAACCCGACTCAGGGGAATAACAAAGAAATAAATATGTGGGAGAGAATGGTGTCGAAATTGAATATTACCTGTCTACAACTACTTAGTTTGTTTCTTCTTTCATTTTCTTATTTCCTCCTCACCTCCCCCCTTCTTCCCTCCCTCCATCCTTCTTTATTTTCTTCATTCCTTCTTTCTCTCCCTCACAAAGCTCACTTATATGAAAGAGGGAGCACCAAGATCACCTTATTATATATTTAAAATGGAATATATTCTCAAAATGCTTACAGAAGTGTGTGCGTGTGTGTTTGCATGTCTGAGTATAATTATCTCATCTTTATAAAAATACTGTGAGGTGGGTAGGAGAGCTTATGGTATTTGATACCTGAGAACTGATTAGTGATTAAGTAGTCTTTAACTAGAAACCCAAGTCTTTGCATTCTGGCCTATGTTTCTTCTTCTTTTTTTTTTTTTTTTTAACATATTTTATTGATATTTTACAGAGAGGAAGGGAGAGGGATAGAGAGCTAGAAACATCGATGAGAGAGAAACATCGATCAGCTGCCTCCTGCACACCTCCCACTGGGGATGTGCCTGCAACCAAGGTACATGCCCTTGACCGGAATCGAACCCGGGACCCTTCAATCCGCAGGCCAACACTCTATCCACTGAGCCAAACCGGTTTTGGCTGGCCTATGTTTCTTCTATCATAGTTTGCCATTTTCCAAACATTGCTCCAGTGTTTTTGTCTGGGAGGGTTACTTTTTACGAGTGTTCTTGAGGCCAAGGACTGATTTCTCTATAGACCTTTAATAAAGTTCATGTTTTAAATATGAATTACATAATCTCAGATAAAATGCAAAGCACAGAGAAAATGTGAAGGCAAACCGTATGTCACATTTTCAGTCAGCTTGTACAAAACCATTCAGCCTCCTGCTTATCATTTTGTGATAACGGCCTTGGCAGCTTTGCAGGATAAATCTGATGCTCTTACAAATCTGAAAAGGATTCCACATAGAGGTTCCGAAGGAAACCTCTTTTTAACCCCAGTCCTGGCTCCCAATGAGAACTCAACAAACACTTGCTCATGAATGAATGAGTGAATGAATGAATAACAGAAAGCTTGAGAATATTTTTCTTCCTCAATATTTCAAGATTAGAGTTGCCAACAATAATCAGGACAGATTTTCTAAGGCAGGAGGATGGATAAAATGACCCTCATAGTACTTTTTAACTCAGCCATGTCATTCCTATAACTGGAATTATCCCTTGTCCTGACACTGAGCTCTCCTGGTGGCCTAGTAGGCTGCCTCTACTTACTCACAATATGTATTCGTGTACTCTGGTTTGTTATTTTCCAAGATAGGGAGTGCATATCAGAAATACATCTAGCCTGCTCATCACACCTGTGGTCAGTGACATGAGCAAGAAAGCTTGGCCATTGTAGATCCCATTGTCCTGATGATGCTCCTTGGAGGAATCACAGCTGAGCAGTGGTTCTTCCATCGAGGCATGTCCATGCTGGGCAGGTCTTATTCTTCCCCTGGGCTAGCTTTATTCATGGGCTCTGGCTATATCCGTGACTCTGTCATCCTTTTACTCTGAAGCAACCACCGGGAAATCTCCAGGCACCAGCTTTTTCTGTAGGAATTACTACTCCCTTGCAGTTTCTTAGGAAGCAGATCCTCTTCTCTGTGGCATCAGTGGCCAAAAAACTAAAACTAAAATAAAAAATAAAGGAAATTGCATTTATCCTTTAAGATTGGACATGAGGGCCCTCATGAATAACTACCTTCCTTGTTTATTTTTTTCTACCCCAAATGCATAAAGGAAATTACTAAAACTATTAGAGGGAGAGATGTAAAGAGAGAAGCGTTAGAAAGGAAATTGTATAAACTAGATCTGAATCAGAACTAGTAATTTCTTTGAGCTAAGCAGTGCTTGAAGTATTCCAGACTCACACTTTTCAAAAAAGAAATAGAACGACAATGCTTCCTGCTTCCCAAGTCAGTGATAATAATAAACATGGAAGCTGTAAGATATGCATATGCGAAATGTACTGAGAAGAGTCCCACGTATGGTGATAGTTGATGCAGAAACCAAACTAAACAAAACTCTGAAATCAGCAGTGTGAGTATATTAACCCCATTGTAACGGTCCAGGTCCTGTAGGTGGTAACCGCACAAGGACTTGACAACAGGGGGATTTCCCTAAGCTTCCTGGTTAACAGTCACCATCCTTATGCATTAACTAAAGAGTATAATCTCCCTAGGGCCATACTTGTTTCCCCTAAGGGTACATGAGAGAGAATAGCATCCACTCAATGAAGTGAGCAGTAACGTATTTCTGTTAGCCCTTTGTGGAAGAGTGCCATGGCTTGAATATTTGATATATTTGGATTTCCCTTTGGAAGATATGTCCACCTGCCTTTCAGAGATTGATGGAATGAAGTGGCCAAATTAGTGCTGAGGTTCCTAAACTTCATGGCTAGTGTTGCTCAGTGGTTGAGCATCAACCTATGAACCAGGAGGTCACGGTTCGATTCCTGGTCAGGGCACATGTCCTGGTTGTGGGCTCGATCCCCAGTGTGGGATGTGTAGGAGGCAGCCGATACTCTCTCATCATTGATGTTTCTCTCTCTCCCTCTCCCTTCCCTTCTGAAATCAATAATAAATTATTTTTTAAAAAGAATCATCTAAAGAGCTTGTAGGCATGTAAATTCTGAGGGTCTGTTTCTCAGAAACGCTGTGTCAGAAGCTCTGAGAATCTGTGTTTTGACAAGCAGGTACCACCTCTCCATCTCCCCATACTTCTGCTACATATAGACCTAGGACTGCACTTTACTGAACAGAGGGGGACTGTACTCACAGTAGGTATCAGTTTTGTTTTTATTTATTTTTTAAAATTAAATATTTATTGTTAAAAGTATTACATCTGTCTACTTTATTCCCCCGTTGACCCCTTCTAGCCTGCCCGTACCCCCGCCCCAGGCCTTCACCACCCTACTGTCTGTGTCCATAGGTTATGCATACATGTATACAAGTTCTTTGGTTGATCTCTTCCCATCTATCCTCCCCCCAATGAACTTCTTGGTTTCATTTTTCTTTATAATAATAAAATAAGTCAATCTTTTGGTGTTGGTGACACAAGTATAAAATATTGTTGTGTGTTTGCAACTAGCTGTCCCCTACAGGACAACGGGAACTTTTGATAGAAATTTTTCTGTTTGTCTCTTGGACTAACATTAAAACAGGGTTCATTATTCCTCTCACAGACAGACAACTGTATGATGTTTTTGACTATTGGGTGGGATAAAGATCAAGGGCACATAGATGTACTCAGGTTATCTTTGGGGTTTGAGGTTTGAGGACATGGGTTAGCCACTGCCTTGAAGAGTGAATCAGGGAAACTCGGGATGCAGGCAGCATACCCTGCTTCTGCTCTTCCACCCAGGAATCAAATACGTAGGTGTTGGGATAAATAAGTCCCAATTACTTCATGGTGAAGAGGTGCTTACTAGCAATTTAACTTTGCAAAGTGGTGGGAGGCTTCCAAATACATTTGTTAAGCTCAGGGAGGGGGGCTTCTTGAAATAAAAACTTTTTTTGTGAGAATTCCACTCCATTATTCCAGGGTTCTAACTTCATTTCTTTTCACAGCAAGTGCCTCTGTCTTGGTATGAAACGCGGGCAGCCCACACAGGCTTATTAGATACAAAGTGCTATTCAAAGACACTGTGAGAGAGAAACTTGGGACAAATGCAGATATTTTTTGAAGAGCAGATTGGGGGATAAATTCTAACACATGTCATTGTCTGCAAGATGAATGACGGGGGGGTCAGGGGGGGCATTGCTTTGAGTTTAGGCCAATTAAAGGATAGTTTTAGAAAGGCATGGACAGGTGAGCTCTCGCCTTATCACTGAACTTGAACCCTTCTCCACCTCTCAGAAGAAAGATGCCTCTTTTCCCTCACCCGTAACATTAGCTGAGTGAAATAAAAAACAAAGCAAGAAAGGACTCCTGTTTGAAAAGAGAAAATCATGGATGCACAGAGAGGGTTCTCTCACTTTAGCAGAGGAGGTGCCATGTCAGCCTACCAAACAGATTCTGGAGGTTTTGATCAGAGTGAAGGGGAGTCTGGAAAGGCTGGGAACAAAGGGAAGAATAAATGGTTTGGACACCATCCGATGTGCCTTTTCCAGGCCCTTCCTTTGTACTCAGCAGCTCAGCCTTCCTCTGCCCCAGCATCACCAAAGCCTGGCTGTCACTCATCTCCATTCTGCAGTTTGGCTGTCATGCCTTTCAAGTGCCTGCAGTGACAAGTGGAATTGAACAGGGCTAGCAGGGGGATCCCGGCACCAGAGAGGACCTTCCTGTGAGACCAGCAGGTCAGACCCTGCTGCCTTCTCCAAAGGGCATCCTGGCTGCAGGGCATCTCAGCCAAGAGAAGAGTGAGTTTCTCCAACCCCAGCACTTTCCGTCCGTGTGCCAACCTAAGGTCAAGTTTCATTTCCGATATCCAGGAACTTGGAGGAGATTTTTAGTCTGGGAGGCTTTAAAAAAAATAAAATGGTATACTTACATAGCCCCTCCTCTCGCACCAAAAGAGACAGAAAGGAAAGGAAGGGAGGGAGGGAGGGAGGGAGGGAGGGAGGAAGGAAGGAAGGAAGGAAGGAAGGAAGGAAGGAAGGAAGGAAGGAAGGAAGGAATGAATTAGGGAAGAAGGGGAGAAAGCATGCTTTGGTGAGGAAAAAATATGCAAAGACTGAATCAGTATCTAATTACTTGGCTCAAAGCCCATATCTTGTTTTCTTTACAACTGGCAGTAAAAGGGACAACTGCTTTGAAATCCTCTCTGCTTTTTTTCTGAGCATGTTTAATATCCTTTTTCTCTCCTGGTTTAGCTCTAAAGTTTTGTAGGGTAACAAAAAGAAGCAGCGTGACTATGGAGGTGGCAGTGGGACGGGGCAGATGAATCAGGGGACATCCTGCCTACATGTAGGTGATGCAAAAAATGGTTAAGAGGGTGGCTCCTAGAGGCAGCCAGTGTCCACCCCAATCTTAGCCACAGTGATGTGGTGGGGGGGGGGGCGGGGAGGGGTGCGGTGTGCTTGAGGATGTACTTCTAGTGCAAAGGGATGATGACATGGATGAGTGGGTGGTGAACATGAAATGAAATGACACACAAATCAGTGCCTTTGAGTACTGATTATGTACTAGATACAGATTTCCTCCCAAGATTCGAGGTTTGTTTGTGCTTTGTGAACTCAAAATCCTTAGGACATTTCATTCTTAAATGCCTTTTATAGGAAAAAACCCCAAATTCCAATAGCAAAGAAGGAGGGATTTTTTTCCATCCTCCCCTCCCCCCGCCATGAAGGTAGTCTACACCTGCTGTTTCAGGGCAAGGGGCCTGGACTAACGGACCCATCTTGGAGAAATTGAAGCCCAGAGGGATATGAACCATTTATTTTGAGTCAGGAGATTGTTTCACTTCAGAACCAGTTAGACTCTTAAACATCTGGGAAGTGGGGAAAGTACTCATCCTCCTGCTTCTCAAGAATACTAGAAGAGCAAAATGCAATCATATAGCCGAGACCGGTTTGGCTCAGTGGATAGAGCGTCGGCCTGCTGACTGAAGGGTCACAGGTTCGATTCCGGTCAAGGGCATGTACCTTGGTTGCGGGCACATCCCCAATGGGAGGTGTGCAGGAGGCAGCTGATCGATGTTTCTCTCTCATCGATGTTTCTAGCTCTCTATCCCTCTCCCTTCCTCTCTGTAAAATATCAATAAAATATATTTTAAAAAATGCAATCATATATGAACAGATATGTTAATACTTGAAAAATAAGTTTCATATTTACAAGATCAATGTGTGTGTGGGTTTTTTTTTTTTTTTGTAGTTATTTTCAAGACAACTTTTTGGAAAAATGTCACCATGGGGAGAGAGTGTATGCTTTATATGGAGGACACATTAGTTGAGATATGGAGAAACATGTATATGGTGGGGGGCGGTGGGTGGGTAGAAAGAAGATGCCTGAAACCTTGCAAAACGTATATATGCTTGGTTTTTGCAAAATGTGAAAAGTGCAACTTATAGAACAGAGGAATTTCTGAAGAAGCAAAGATCCCTAACTGGGATGAAGGCAACAGAGTCTTCTGATTTAATTACCATTCCATTGAACAAAAGGCATCAAGACATCATCATTCATCACTTTGCCTTAAATATACTCTGTTCTGAGTACATGCAAAGCCGCACAGTTTTGGCCATCACCATTTCTTCATCTCTGAGGAGGGATAATAACAGGTATCTTGTTAGCTCATTGCATGAGGGTGGGGACCAGGAAATCACATGACAAAGAGGTGCATATTTATTGAGCTGAACTCAATATTGTAACACAGCATTTTGGGGAGGAAGCTGGCAGATGGTGTGATTCATCCCTACAGGACAGGACTTTGAAGGACCCTGTGGAAAAGAAAAGTTTTAAGCTGGACTTGGAAAAGGGGAAAGACTTACAGAATGCTTTGACCTGGCAAGCCAATCGGGGAATCACTGCATATGACAAAGGAGGCTCACTGTGCATATTCCCCAAATGACTGAGCTCCAGAAACTGTCTCAACCCCAAAGTAGTTGGAGCTCAGCAGCTGTTATATAATTGGCAGAGGAGCCGAAGAGGCTTTGGTTTCAAACTGCCTGGTGAAATGCAATTACTTGGAATGGAGTCTGGCCAGGGCTGTTAATATCACTACTCTTGCAGAAAGTTTCCAGGGAGCGGTGATGACCCTGAGTGGTCAGGACCTCTGTTTTACATCTCAGTGAAAAGCCTGCAGAACCACAGCCAGAAATTGGCTGCAGCCAAGAGAATTCACATTCTTGCATAGATCTGCAAACTCAACATCTGAGCCCAAAGAGGAGGGGCGGTCAAGAGGGCCTTCAGGCTCCTGGGGGAGAGATATAAACCAGAGTCCCAATGCTTAGTTAATGGGACAGTTTACTAGTATTATGTCCTGTGTTAAGTGCCATTTAAACAGAAGTTTACATTTTCAGAAGGGGCAGCTTCTCCTTTGTGTATTTGGTCTCTATCCGGACACGAACATTAGGAGAATTTTTTTTTTTAATATCCAGCCCTGCTTTGTAACTGATGGAATCCCTTACTCCCTGGCTTCTTTCCTTTCTTCTTTCTCCAAAGCATATCATCATGTTAGCAGAAAACCTTTAGATAGTGTCGTTGACCTACATTACAGAACAAGCCCAGGTGCTACAGAAGTAATCTAAAGAAAGATGAGGAAAGAAAAGGAAAAGGAGTTGGGTTCCCCTGAGTTAATCTCATTGTGCTGAATTTCCAAGAGAAGTAGGATGGTAAACATATGTGCTTTTCTTCCATACCTTTATTGCTATTCTGTTCAGGACTATGAAAATTAAAATACAGAGTCTCAGCTCCACTTACAGCATGATAGTAAGTGAGGGGGACAGGATGTTGAAAGAGCCAAGCAATTATGCATTTGTCATGGGTAGTAGGAAAGGTGGAGTTTTCTTCTTTACTTAAAAGGCTTCCTCTCCCATCAAATGGGCTCTAGTCCCACAGGACTTTGCTCGCTGTATAATTTGTAGTTTCTATATTGTTCTGAATACCCAAGTGTCGAGGTTGCTTCAAGAAGCACTATTTTCTTTCGATTATTGTGAAATGTGAAATACATATAACTTCCTTCTGTGTGTGTGTGTGTGTGTGTGTGTGTGTGTGTGTCCATCCAGAGAAAGTACACACACAAAAAATGAATAAATGCCATCCCCAGATGCCATGTGAGCATATAAATTAGTTCCTTATTGGGAATTCTGAATGACAAGCCAGTCAACAGGCAGTGGCCTTGGGCAACTTCTCTAATCTTCCTGGCAGGTGGGAATAAAACACTTAGCATCATAGGATTATGTTTTCAAATGGGTTCAATGGGTAGTAACCTTCCGATCTCATATAAATGCTACAGGGGTCCTTTCTACTTAGTATTTCTAGCTCTTTGATGTCTACTGCAATCTGCTCTCTTTACTTGACCTGTACTTTGTCGAACTAAGTCAAAATCTGCAGCTGCTGGCTTTCTGCGTGGGGGCCCTGAAGGTAATAGATTTCAAGCCTTCCAAGACTGAGGCACATACTTCATCAAGGATAAAGTTAATCCTTTCAAATCTCTGTGGGTAGTTCTACACCATCTTTGTCAGGCTTTCTGATACTCTTTTGATAATATCCTTTAATCTAATCAATTGGTTTGTTATCTCCAAATGTCTTTTTAGTCTGATTTGCAGCTATTATGTCCATTAGCAAGTGATTATAGGGAATGAACTCAAATGCTGTATATTGAAATAAAACACCTTTTCAAGTCCTTTGGAAGGTCTGTGGAGTCATCCATCTGCCCTGCTCAGGAGGGCTTAAAAGGTTATGACAATTGGACCCTGAAGTTGATACAAATGATTTTGAAATTAAATTTTTCATATTTATAGTTTGCATAAAATCTTAGGGCATCAATGAAAGGTCATTCTAGAAATATTGAATGGCCAGGAGCTGGTTTGCAAAAGTAAATATAGATGAATACCCTTTTCTTTTTCACTTGTATCCCATAATGGGTTATCTATCTTTAGAAACAATGAGATTATTTCTCAGAACCTCAGATTTAATTATCTGTGTGTGTGTGGGTGGTGGTAGTGGTGGAGGTGTCTTTATTATGATATGTTCATTAAGAGATGCACATATTTCAATATTGCTTGAGGGTGCACCCTGCTAGGAGATTTCAGTGTTCTATTTAAGTGGAGTTTCTAGATAACTGAAGCTTATCTTTAGAATCTCATAGAACCTCTCTTCCTTTTATTTTACTTAAAAAGCATTCAAAATTACATTATAATCCCAAGTTCCTTATTAAACAAAGTATTCTGTATTATTTTCTTCATTAAATGAACTTTAAATGCATTACTATTCTTTGTAATAATTGTAGTATATAAGTGATAAATATTTTCTTTATTGATTGGATAATAGTTTTGTACAAAATATTGTTGGTGTGGCTAAGCTGCTTTTCTGACTTCTGTTTAGCATGTGGGAAAATGGGTCCTTGGATAAATACTTTCTTATAGCTACACTAGAGGCCCATTGCACGAATTCGTGTATAGGTGGGGTCCCTCAGCGTGGCTGGCAATTGGGGCCCTTGGGGCCAGTTGAGGCTGGCTGACTAGGGGGAGGGACCATGGCCGGCCGGGGGGAGGGGCCGTGGAAGGTTGGCCGGCCTCAGGAGGTTGGCGGTGGGAGTGCACTGATCACCAGGGGGCAGCTCCTGCCTTGAGCGTCTGCCCCCTGGTGGTCAGTGCACATCATAGCTAACAGCCAGTCATCTGCTCGTAATGGTTGTTTAGGCTTTTATATATATATATATACTAGAGGCCAGGTGCACGAGATTCGTGCACTTGGGGGGGTGTCCCTCAGCCTGTGTGCCCTCTTGCAGTTGGGGAGCCCTCCGGGGATGCCTGACTGATGGCTTAGGCCTGCTCCCTGGCAGTTGGACTTCCTTAGTGCTGCTGCGGAGGCAGGAGAGGCTCCCGCCACCATCACTGCGCTGGCCAGCTGTGAGCCTGGCTTCTGGCTGAGTGGCGCTCCCCCTGTGGGAATACACTAACCACCAGGGGGCAGATGCTCAATGCAGAAGCTGCCCCCTGGTGGTCAGTGCACGTCATAGCAACCAGTTGTTCTGCTGTTTGGTCGATTTGCATATTAGTCTTTTATTATATAGGATAGATTGTTAAGGTTTTTATGCTCTTAAAAAGGACTTTTCAAATCTGAAATGAGAAAGAAATTGAAAGTTTTATAAAGACTTAATTTGAAACAATTACATTTTGATTAGTCTCTTATGAAAGTGAAGGACCTCTTAACTAGTAGCTCCCTTGCTAACCTGTGCATCTTTCCAACAAGGATCTCATTCTTTTTAAATGTCTTCAATTTTCCCTGCTTGGCTTTCCATTCCCATCTCAAAACACTTTCAGATGGTGGTATTTGCTTATCATTGATGCATCACCAATGGAATTCTACCTTTATTCAACCAAACTTCTAGGATGCAGCTTTGCTTGAATGACATTTATACCTGAAGTTCCATATTGGATCTTCAGGGTAGAGTTATCCAGCATTCCATGAAGCAGAGAAGAAATGGGTACCTTCTGAATGAAAAACAAAGAAAACAAGAGGAATCATCCTTCCACACCGACTTCCATCTTCTTTTCCACCTCTGAAATGGATGGCAGAACCCACAGAAATAGTCCGTGGATCAGTGGCATTCCTAGGTTGGGTAGGAGCCATCTCTTGAAGATGGAACATGGCCCATAGTCACCCCATGTCCCTCCACTAGTGGCCTTGATGACTTACATCGGTTCTTTCTCTGGGGTAGAAATGTTAATGATGTTCTTGAAAGGGCGATAAGAACTATATTTGAAGAAGGAAGACAGAGACAAATCCTACCACACGATTTTCAATTGCTTTCAAGCCCCTCAATTCTATTTGTAGAGCTTTTATGGTCCTGAGCCAAGTTCCTGGCCCTGTCATGAACAAGGCCATACTCTTTATGACTCAGCCAACACTTACTGAACATCTAGACTATGTGAGGCACTAGTCTAAGTATGCAATGTGATGGGCAGGATACATCTTCTCCATAGTCTGTGATCTAGTGAAAAATGCATATTACATAGTGAATACTTAATTTCTAATTGATATGCCACACAGAAGGCAGGAAAAGCCCACAAGAGGAGCACTTGACCCAGATTTAAGGAAGGCAGAGGGTTAGGGAAGGCTTTCCAAGGGAAGCGATGTCTCAGGGGAATTAAGGGAATAAAGAAGAATTAGTTTCTCTTTGTGTGGAGGATAAGAAAGTATGTCTGCTGCACTGAGAAAGCACTTATAGGCATCAGGCAATTCCTAAGAGTTAGAATTGTGGATGGGGGAAAGAGAGTTATTGGAGGCTGAAGAAGGAGGCAGGAGGCAGACCATAAAAGGTTTTGTTTACCGTAATGAGGAGTTTAACTATCATGCTGAAAGAGAGAGACATACATTGGGAATTTTAGTTAGAAAAATGGACATGATCAGACATTTCCTTTGGAGAGTCAGAGAGGGGCAGGAGTGGAGGCAGTGTCGGGAGTTAGGAACCTAGGGCAGCAACCTCTGAAAGAGAAGATGAATTCCTATCCCCCAGGAACTGACTGAGGGAAATTAGTGAGCAGATGTATCCCACTACCTGGCAGTTGCATCAGGTCTATATTATCCACCAAGAATGAGACAGGAGGAAGGACTTGTAATGCACTTGAACCAGGGAGCGGATCAAAGAGTTTAAGTCCAAGCGTATGGAGATCTGAAAACTTGTGATTTGGAAAGACCAGGAATAAAAATTAGCATGATATGTTATAAATATTTGGTCCTGATATAAAAGGCCAAGGGGCAGGTAGATATCTGCCTCTTGAAGAGTTTCAAGAATTCTCCCATTCATACCTTTCCCTTCGTAGATTTTGAGATGAAAATACCTTTTCCCACTGGGCGGTAGACCTCATATCTAATGTTTACTCAGAGATTTCTGAAGGAGGATTTTGCTTTGGTGATCTAAACACAAAGCCCTCTGAATATGAGAAAAATTGCCTGACTTGTGATTTCAGAGGATCTCAGGGACATCTGTAGATGCTTTGCTTTCCCATAGCAGAGCTATTGTAGGATTTTGGGGTGTGTATGGAGCCAGCATACCTTTCTTCATCTCTTGTCCCGGATGACATCCAAGAATCATACGATCTGAATCCACAACATCACTGACCTAGGAGTTTCTCCTTGAGCATTGTTTCCAGCTGTTCAGATTCCAAAGTATCATCCTTCATTGCCTCCCTGAAACAACATTTCATTGTACCTTTTCTCCCCAGAGGATGAGATTAATTATTGCTATACACCCAGTTTTTAATTATATTTCCAAACTGCAGCTGAAAGGAAACTTTGCCGAAATATTCCCCAGGCACACTGTCTTCTTTTTTGAATAAGAAGAGTTTTTTGTTTTTTTTTTTGTTTTTTTTTTTTTTTTTGATGGAGCAGTTATGACAAATACTTTTTCATTTTCTCTACCATCAGTTTGTTTGAATTACCTGTGCCTTGCCCAACTGACTTTGTCTTTCTGATGAAATGCCCGGCTTCTAAATGTCCACCTTCTTTGATGCTATCCCCACATATTGGCCCCATCTCCTCCTCAAATTTAACCTGTATGATAGGCTGACTGTTAAATGGTTGCATGTCAGTTTCACTCACAGGAATCATCTGTACAGTAGAGGTTTGGAGATTTTGGTATGAAAAATGTCCCTGTAGAAAACAACTGTAATAGGAAACTATCTCCAGCAGTTCTTTGCCAAGGAGCCTAGATTGGGAGCTGAGGGGAAGATAATCTATCTCATGAAATCCCTTGGCAGTTACGATTAGGACAGATACTACATTCAGAACCTCTTTTATCAGTTTTTTACAACTTTCAGAGAATCTTCTACTCTCTCTACCTTATTCACATCAATCAATAAACAATATACTAGCTGGAGAGAGGCCAAGATGTGTCATTGAGATAACGAGGCCTAAAGAGCTGATAGATACTAGGGAAGAGATCCTGAAGCATTTCCAGTACCCAGACCAGCTTGGATTCTCACCACCTTCAGTCACACTATCAAGGGGACAGAATCTAATCGCTCCAAAGTGCAGAGCTTTGTGAGAGGGAGAGGTCCTGCCAGGCATCAAGATTGTGTGTGTTTCTGTGTGTGCATGCATATGCAAATGATTATCATTCCTTATAATACATACATGTAGTCATAAGTGCAGTTAGGTGCCCTGATTTTGCATATTTCCTCACTATTCAATAATTTCCAAATAATTATGTGCTCCTTTTATAACATAAAATATACATTTTTGTAAAGGCATGTTTAATTAGAGGGATGATTGTGTTGTCATAAATCTGTTTCTTCAAGAATCCTACCCTCATTCGCAAACCATGCTGTATACCTTAAACTTAATAGTGATGGATGTCAATTGTTTCTCAACAAGATTAGAAAAAAAATCCAAATTCTCCACCAAAATATAATTAAATAAAATGGTTCCTATCTGTAAACAAACAAAACCAGAATTTTCTTGCATTTAAAACAATTGCATAAAGTCAGTTTTGCTAAGCATCTATTCCATTGTACATGTTTCCCTCCTCAGGCAAATCCTCCCTGAAGCCAGGATTACAGTATTGCCCTCACAATTCTTTTGTAACTACCCAATCTTGAAACATGTCTTCTGACTCTCTACTTCTACACTACTTACACCCTGGGTGGGACTTTGTCTTTACTCTCAAGACACTCATTTTCTATTTTAGAAGGAATAACATGTAAAGGGACTGACAGTATAGGGCAGTGGCTAAGACATGTGTACTCCTCATGCGTCTGACCAAGTGACCTGGACTTTAAATGTGTGCTCAATACATGCTTACAAATCCAAGATGAGGCTCTATAGCATAATGGGTAACACACTGACCCTGCAGCTAAACTGTTTATAATCTGTGTGATCTTGGGCTGGTCACTTAATCTAGATGTGCCTCGGTGTATTAATTTGTAAAATAGTAATACTAATAGCAGCTGTGTGATCATGGGGTGGTCACTCAACATCTTTGTTTCTCAGTGTATCTATATACACTGAGTGTCCAGATTTTTATGACCAGCCCATCAGTACTTTGTTGGGCCACCTTTTGCCTTCAATACTGCGGCGATTCTTCTTGGCATTGACTCCATGAGATGTTGAAAGGCGATACGAGGAATCTGACACCATGCCTGATGAATAGCACTGTCCAGTTCTGTGAGATTTGGTGGTTGTGGAACCAGCTGCCTGATGGCTCTTTTAACTTCGTCCCACAAATGCTCAATTGGATTGAGATCTGGTGACTGTGGGGGCCACCTAAGCAAGGTAAAGTCTCCCTCATGTTCTTGAAACCACTCCTGCACAATACGAGCACCGTGGCATGGCACATTGTCTTGTTGGAAGAAGCCATCTCCATTGGGATATGCCATCAACATGATAGGATGAACTTGATCAGCAACAATACTTAGGTATGTTGTGCTATTCAGACGTTGTTCCACACGAATTAAAGGGCCTAAATCATGTCAGGAAAACATGCCCCAAACCATAACACTGCCCCCACCAGCATGAAGGGTTGTATTCATGCATGTGGGGTGCATGCTTTCATGCTGTTTCCGCCAAATTCTCACTCTGCCATCTGCATGATGCAACTGGAAACATGATTCATTGGACCACATGACATTTTTCCAATGCTCGACTGTCCAATCCTGGTGTTCCTGTGCGAATTGGAGATGTTTTATCTTGGTAACTGCAGACAGCAAAGGTGTTCAAACAGGCCTTCGTCTTCCATATCCCATACGACGCAGTGTTCAGCTAATTTGCCTACAGACGTCAGATGGTCATAATAATCTGGCCACTCAGTGTATATAAAAGGCTAATATGCAAAGTGTCCCCTCAGGAGTTCAATCAGGAGACCAGTAGTTCAATTGCTTGCTATCATGTGGCCTGACCACCAGGGGCTGTTGCAGAGCAAAGGAAGGCCCCGGCCGGCAGATGGCAGCCTGCAGCCAGCAGCCAGCAGCCAGCAGCCAGAGAAGGAAGATCCCTGCTGGCAGCCAAAAGGCCCTGATTGGCCCTGATCGCTGGCCAGGCCTAGGGACCTTACCCATGCACAAATTTTGTGCACCGGGCCTCTAGTTTATTTATAAAGTGATAATACTAAGAGTACCTGACTGATAGAATTATAGGGGTACATGAGTTAATATATATAAAACCCTTAGAACAGGTCCTAGCATATAGTAAGGGCTATTGAATGCTCACTATTAATATGATATCTTATGAATTAGTAACACATCAAAATTATAGACTATGGTTCATATATAAAGCACATACCGGGATTTAGTTTAATGCCCCCAACAATGTTATTTGGAGACTTTCTTTCTCCTTTATTCTCTCTCTTTCCTTTCTTCCCTTTCCCTTTGTCCCTATTCTGCTTCCTTATTTTCCTCTTTCCCTTTATTTCTAGCTGCTCTCCTTAAAATGATGAACAATGGCACATTTATTATATAGTAACATGTGAATATTAAGTGCTCATCTAAGTACCTAATTAGTTTCTGAATAAAAAATCCTAAGATGTGTATGTGTGTGTGTGTGTGTGTGTGTGTGTGTGTATATATATATATATATATATATATATATATATACACACACAAAGTGTATATATCTTAACCCCTCTCCCTATCCATTCTACCACCAAGTATTGATTAACGACTTACTAGGTCAGTGGTCGGCAAACTGCGGCTTGCGAGCCGGTGCCACGGTTTGCCACTCTGTTGACTAATGAGTTTGCCAACCACTGTACTAGTTAGAAGGTACTAGAGGAAAATGAAAGATCCAGTGTCTGGTATTGACACTACAGTCTGGTAGAGGAGACACATAAACAACAGCAACACTGAGTCATTTGGGGACAACATTACACCCAGTGCCCTTTTGAAGCCCAGCCTGCTGAGGGCATGCGAGACTTCCTATTTCTTTTCAAGACTGACCTAAAGCCTAGTTACTTTTTGGTTCCTCTGTCTGTGATGTTGGTGATTCATTGGTGACCTACACACGTGGACAAGTAACCCCTTGTATATAGTTTTGTCTACAATTCTAGAAATGTTCTGGAAGACAGACAGCAACCTTTAGGAAGTCTTGTATATATGTTGGCTTTATGTAAGTATTGCTTAGGGAATACTTGTTCATTTTTTTTCAAAATGACTCATGGAAGGGAGCATTGACCTAATATAGTGGGTGAGACCTATGTGTGCATTTAATTCTTCACTAACAGACCACCATTTCTTGCTTGAGTGGTTGGAGCCTTGGTTTAGGGTAAAAGTGTTAGAGGACACCACTCACTGTAGGTTGATTACAGATGAGACATATGCGATGCTGCATCCAATCAGAAGCTTTGTCTGAGTTGCAGCAAATAGGACAGGTAGACAATTCTGAATCCCTGTGACAGGCCCTGCTCCATCCCTTTAGCCCAATGTGATATGTGTGGAAGTGATGCAATCATTCTGCCTACTGATCTTTGCCCGAATTTAAGAATCCAAGGCTTTGCAGGAAACAGGAGAATAAAATTACAAGGCAATTCCCCTTTTAGAACCCTTAAGAAATGGTACCTCCTATTTCAAAGAAAGGTCCAGAACATTTTTTTGTTTCAGATAGCTTTATTTTTGTGGCCAATCTGTGCCTACTGTGCCTTTTTCTTAAAATACATGTATTTGGAGGATTGTGTGCTTGCCTTTACTTTCTACATCCCAGTGCCACTCTAGCGATGAACCATTCCCTGGGTGGCCTGACAGAGCCTCAGCCTGCAGAAGCCATCAACTGGGAGCGTCTGGCTTCATGGACTGGAATGTGGTAAAAGCAAATTGGGCATCTGTCTGGGGCTGGTGGGGACACATAATAGAGATGATCCTGGATAATATTCAGAATGATGTTTTACCCCAAGGGTGGCTGGAGGGGTTTTGTTTTGCATGTTTTTCAGCAGAACCACTTTAAAAATTCATGGTGCACCTGGCTGTTTGTTTCTCTCTTTTGTTTCTCATCTATTCTGGCACAGCCCAAAGACTCCTCAGCAAGAGACTAAATTGGAAAAGGGTTGTATTCAGAGCTTAGAAGAAAATGCGTGCCGTTTTCATGAAAATCGCCTAAGTATAGGTGCTGTGAATGGAAAACATGGGGTGTTTTTCAGGTCAAGATTCCCAAGAGTTAGCAGTATCGTGCGGTTTACTTTTCAATCAGTCTTAGAGCACAACATCCTTCAGCCAAGTGATGTATTTGAAAAATGGGAGTGTGGGTGGGATTCTATTACCTCTGAATTCCAAAATGCTCAGAGGTGTGTGAAGAGCTACATGCAGACAGAAGGAGCCAGAGCAAAATGGCACTGTTTTTCCCAGTCGATAATCTTACTGAATCTCTTACAGTAAAGATGATAGATCAGTGAGAAAAACGGTTGTTATTTGATCAGAGAAAGGCGCTATCTCTTCTGTGTAGGATGTAATCTTGGTTCCAAGTGAAAACTCTGGTTTAGCTATAGATGAGTCCATTTAAATTTTGTTAGGATCCAGGGAACTCAGTTTCAGATGAATTCATCAGTAAAAGTGTTAATTTCCCAAGCCCCCCCCCCCCTCTCTCTCTCTTTCACCTTCTCTCTTCTTCCCTCTCCCTCTCTCTGTCTTTCTCTTTCCCTCTCTTCCCTTTTCTCCAGGAAAAATGAAGAAAGATATTTAGCCTCAAGGCTGAGCTTTAATAAACAAAGTGACCTTTACACTTTAGCTCAGAGAAGGAAATACAGTCTTACCAGTATCATATCATTGGCAACTGAGCCTTGGTGGGATGGAGTGCACCGCTATGATGCAGTACTAGAAGACTTTACCTTCAGGGATAAAACAAATTCTATAAAGGGACTGTTGAAAAATGTGGTTTGCCAAGATGATTTACATCTTCTTGAAAACGTGCCACCTTAGATTTAGAAGCATGTTGACATTTCTACAATTTAAAGCTTCCATTTAGCACAAACGTTCTTTCTGCTGTCCTTGTTATCATAGGTTTACCTTGATTTCAGAAAATATGAACTGCCAACATGTGAATAAAGAAATACTTCACTTGACAAAAGGAAACAGCAGACTTCTTTTACATAGGTTCCTTGTACATTCTGCTGAATTAAGGTAACACTTAAGACTCAAATGCCAGAATTGAGTATCAAGATTAATTAAAGATGAAGCATGGTGTTTGGGGGAAAGGTAATATCATGTATAGGTACATAGGATTTGATTCACTGACATTTGACCTGCCTGTAATCTCACTAGAATGTATCTTTTACCCACCTCCCCCCCCCCACAAAATATATATATATAATATTTGAACTGCAAGAGTCACTAGAAATTACCTTTTAGTTCCAACTCAACATGTTAAAATGTTGAAATTCAGGCTTAAAGAGGTTATGTGACTTTCCCAAGGTCCCCAAATTGGACAGTGGCAGACATGGACCCCATTCCCACTCCACTGCACACTGGCTTCCCCCTGCGTTCCTCAAGCAGTTCACCCACCTCCTGGGAACAGTCACATTTAGAATACTGGACCTCTTTCTCAGCCTATACTTGTGGCACATTTTTTAGCGTGATCATGTTGGGTAACTTGAGTACATGTAGCAAACATCTTGTTTTCCATAAATGCCAAAGATAACAGAAAAGCGTTCAGAATAGATGCCGACTTGGTCACCTCTCCAAACATGAAGGGTCAATCAGAGACAGAGTTCTTACCGCACATGTAGCCCGTGTCAGCGTCACCTGATCTGTCCCAGCGCTTCCTATTCTTATTATTTTGTACCTGATTCTCACATATAAATTTGAAAGTAATGAGATAGACCTAAGGCCACAAAAAGTCTAAAGCCAGTTCTGTTCATTTGCTAAAGTCTCAGAAAAGCATATTCTGAAGCAAAAAGAGGGAGATGCATGTGTTACAAGAAGGAACTAACAAATGTTACATGCCTCCTATGAGCCAGCAATGTAGATAGTCAATTGGTAGTTCCCAAACTATGTTCCTCAGATCCCTAGTTCTTTTGAAGTTCCAAGAACAAAAACAGATTTTGTCTTTGAATTCATGGCAAATGTTATTACACACATATCTCCCTTTTTTGCTTCAGAATGTGCTTTTCAGAGACTTTAGCAAATGAACAGAAACTTAAATTTTTTTCTAGTATTCTTTATTTTTATTATTTTTATATTTAATTTTTTATATATCAGAGAAGAAGGGAGAGGGAGAGAGAGAGATAAAAACATAAATGATGAGAATCAGTGATTGGCTGCCACACTGGGGATTGAGCCCGCAACCCAGGCATGTGCCCTGACGTGGAATCCGACCGTGACCACCTGGATCATAGGTAGATGCTCAACCACAGCCACACCAGCTGGGCTTTTTTTTTAGTATTTTTGAAATTCTTTGACTATTGAATCTTTATGATGTTATAATTATTAATTTCACTTAGAAAATATTGTGTTCAGTTCTTTGGCTCCATTAATCGTAAAAAATATGTACTCTGGGAAGTGGGCATTTTAAGCCCCATTTCATAACCATGGAAATAAAATACAGCATAGTAAGTGATTTCTCAAGGTAATAAGCTGAACTAGGACTCAAAGTTGAATCTGTGTCCTTAGCTCCTGTTTGAACCTCAATTCAAATACCTGTTGGATTACATGGGTGATTATAGCTGTGACTAGGGATTCTTTGAGCACAGGTACTTTATTTTAAGAAAGAGAGCTAGCATATGAATTGGGGGAAAGAGGAATAATTCCAATGTCTTAATATGTTCTCCGTCTTCTCAATCTGTTGTTTGTTATCCCATTTTGAACAGCCACAAAGATAAAGTACTTACTTACCTTTTACTTTAGCTCTGAATTTTTGCTGCTTTTTTTTTCTTATATTAATGACAAATGCCAACGTAAGCCAGCTTTCAGTTGAGAAGACACCAGAGGATGGAAAACATAGGACCTCTCTAGAGGGGATAGCAGTATGACTATGGTAACATGGTCCCAGGAAATCTGGACATTATTGGAAAATTGGCTGGTACACAGTGCTCATTGGTACAATATTATCTACTTGCAACATAACTCGGGTGCCAGTCAAAGTCGGCCTATGGACCCTGGCGTTTTAACCAAAGCACGTTACTGCGCTGTTGGCCAAGGAAAAAAGTCTCTCACTGAAATGATTCTTTTTCGCCTGATGGTTTCCTTCGTGGCAGCTCACATTTTGTGGCTTGAGGAATCTGTTGAACATTGAAAAGGCACATATGCTCATTTACATTGGCAAGTGTTAAAGTGGGGAGACATATGTTTTCTTTTTTCTCCCCTCCTGTTGGATCCTTGAAGAGTGTTGATTGTCAGACTCCGCTGTGATTTCCCAAGTTGTGTGCTTCTGAAAAATCTTTGCCAGAATCTCCAGTGCTTATAGATTTGCCTGGAAATAACTCTGAAGTATGATTAGAATCCCAGTGGATTGGAAGTCTTCCGGTAACACTTCACTGCCCAGCTTCGGGATATTGTATTAGGTCTAAGATTGTGTTCCTGGCCCAGTTCTCTTAGCTGAACCACGGCAGTAATATCTTCAGAAGCACCCAGCTCCATGTTCTCTTCTCTTTAATCCACATTCTGTATTACCTCCAAAGTGATCACTGAAGGGAGCTACAGTTTTTCTGTTTTCTACTTTAAAATCGTGACTCTGTAGGTATGGCTCAGAATAAATAGGTTCTCTTGCTACTTCACTGAAACCCCCTTTGCATGACGAGTCAAACTCTTTCAACTTGGCTGTAGACTGGGTGACCTGCCTTCTGCCATCCTGAGGAACTTGCTGTTACCTGAACATGCCTTGTATATTCACACTTCTCTGTCCTTGCCTATGTTAACCCCTCCACCATGAAACCCTCCCTGCCCCTGTCAACACCTCGAAATCCTTCAAAACCCACTTAGGTGTCCCATGTTCTACATTGTCTTCCCCCATTCCAACAACAGGAATGCCATTCTCACAATACTTTGTGTCAGGACCTATACTCATGTACTTTTCCCACTGAATTTTCTCTCTTCTGCCTTGGGGCTGACTGTAGAAGAATTCACAAGGTAATAGGGCATTCAGTGCCTCGTTCATAATTTAATCTTCAGTCTTAAGCACAGTAGCTACCTCTTGGTGCCTAACACTACTTAAATAAATTAGAGGGGGAAAAGTAGAAATGAATGGTTGAATGGTAAACATCTGGCCAATCCACCGGGAGTGAACAATTGCTTTAAAAAAAAAACAACCTTTTTGTTTCCCAAATCTTGTTTTTCTATTTGTTCTCAGAATGACTATAAAAAGGATTCTGAAAAATGTTAATTTTGAGGATATTTCTATAATTTTATTGAAATATCCTATAGATAAGTCAGATTATAAGACTGTATTTAGTATAATTGTATCAAAGAGAGAAAATTCCACTCAGTTACATTTTCTCTTTAGACAAATTTTAACGTGTTGTTCAATAACCACTCCACGGCCTTGCTTCACTGGTTAAAAGACCAGTGTTATTATGTTGTCAGATGTTTAAAATGCAGATCTGGGAACCAGGTTCCTGGGCGTGAGACATAGAAATACCAAAAGCGTTCTTGAATTACCATGGAGAAATCATCATGCCCCTCCCTGTCTAATGTTACTCCCTCGAGGTTTCTTCAGTGTCCAGTTGGAATGTCCTAATTCACATTTGTAAGTGCTGTGTAGTTCTTAAATGAAACGTCATGTATGTATGCCATCTTCTTGATGAGTAGTTTAACAAATTTAAGTTTGTACAGTGGGCTATTTTTTAACAGCTTACAATTTATGATAAATGGGTGATATGAAAGTTCTGTCTACGAATTGATAACAGTCAGAAATGGGGAAAATTGTGTGTGTTTTTTCCTGCAGTTTCTTTATTCAGGGAACACAGTTATTGAAGTTTTATAAAGTTTAAAGTTTTTGATTTCTGTACTGTCGTTAAGCTTGAAATACTCACCTGGGATCACCTATGTGCTATGTGTATGTGTAGGTAGTATGTACAGAATGATACTTTATTTCTTTTATTAGATTAAGATATAAAATGTACTTAAGCAGAATATTCTAAATAGAACATGATATAGGAATGGCCATTTATAAAAATCAGTGAGTAAAGAGAAACAATCCTAATTTAAAACGAAGGAAAAGTATGAACAAGCAGTCTACCAAATAAGGCTATTTAAATGACTAAACACAAATGACAAAAGGAAGCAAGGGACGGAGGAGAGCAAAATCCACTCTTATTAGTAATGTATATCGACACAAAATAAAATGTACCTTGTTTCCCAGTCAGCTTAGAAAATGGTGTAAAAATGAAAGCGGAGAGGGTGGGGTTGGGGAGAAAAAGTCCTAGCGTTGGTAATGGGCATGTTCCTGACAAGGAACTCTGAATTAGTCCTCTCTTTTTCTGAAAGGCATTTGGTAATATGTATCAAAAGGGGTTATACATTGAACCATAAATTCTACTCTGAGGAGATTACTTGAAGAAATAACAATTGATGTACAGAAAATTTTAATCTACATTAGGTCATAAGATTATATTAGTGAAATTTGGAAACCTTCTAATAAGAGATTAATTACGTAGTGGCTTAGCCATATAATTAAAGTTAATGTAGCCAATAAAAAATGATAACACAGAAGAATATTTAATAGCCTGGAAAATGTTTGCAGTATAGTTTTAAACTAGGGAAAGCAGGTTAAAAAGCAGAAAGTATCATGTGGTAGTCTCTCTCTCTCTCTCTCTCTCTCTCTCTCTCTCTCTCTCTCTCTCTCTATCTCTCTTTATATATATGCACAAAGTTATGTATATATGTGTACCCATATGTACATAGAAAAAAGGTTGAGAAAGCAAACTTCAAAATGTTAGTGATGATAATCTCTGTGTAGTGATATTTGAGTGATTTTTCTCTTATTTTTTGTAACTACTTTCTGGAGGACATTTTCTACATTTTTCTGTAATGAATGCATGTTAATTCCTACTCATATTTGAGAAAAAATACTAATTTTTATCACAAATGAGATGAATAATTTAAAAGAAACCAAATTACTGTATCATTGGCACAGACATTCCAACTAGACACTGACCAAGTAGCTTAAAAATGTGTACCCCAAGATCACTCTGTGGCTTCATCCTTTTATTCCAAATTAAAGGAATCAGGTTCAGTACCAGCTATTTGTGAACTGAGAAGGGACCAGGTTTGAGGGGCTCCCCAGTGGCAAGACTAAGCTGTGGCCTGACACAAAGGATGGCCTTCGGAGAACAAGGTCATGGCCAACTGGGGCTCTAAAGAAGAACCTGCCAGTATAATAGGCTGGTCCTCACAAGTGAAAGTCTAAAATGTCTCAGAATGGGAAGCCACTCAGTGTTTTACTGGTGCGACTTCATTTGGTCATCAAGATATTTTTCTAGAATATATTTGTTTTAGGCTAGGGTTACTTTGGAAATGTCTTAATTTAATAAAATATGTCAGAAGACATTTTTTAGATTGAAATGTGCAAGAAAGGATTCAATTATATTAATAGGAGCCTCTCTGACTGTGGAAAGGGATGGAGTGAGGAGATAAGAATGATTGGAAGTATTTAATTTTCAGGAGAGAGCTTAGCACATTTCAGTATTTCCAGAAAGCATTGCTATCCTACAGTAAAATGGATTAATTGAGAGATATTTTCATGACCCTTAGTTTCAAGGAAAGCTAACGGATTCTGATATATCCTGTTAAGGAAAGTGTCAGTCTGTCCATCAGTTTGAGGATTTCTTTGTCACTAAGTATGGTCAGTATTTTTTAAAAATTGGTTCAATTACCTGGAAAGTTCATTTTTGAGAGATATTCTGTAAGGGTACAAGATTCACTAAGATGAGCATATAATTTATCATCCAATCCATACAGATGTGCATCAGTAATAATATGATGGTGCAGAAGGAGTAAACTAGGACTTTCCAGGACAAATTATGACATATGTTCACCCTGCCTGTGATCCATTCCAAGAAAACCAAAATGTCTGTGAACACTCTCTCATAGGGTCAAAGTAGCTTCTAAATCAAGATCAGCCCACTTTGGAAGTGGTAGTGCCTTCGTAAGTGAGTAAGTGATAGCATCTTTGTGGGCATGTTGAACCCATCATGAATATGCATCTGGGTCTCAAAATGCCTTTGTACAGTCACAAGATAGAATGACCATTTTATAACCGGTTTGCATGGTAGCCCCTTGTTTAGTGAGGATGCTAACTTCTGAGCAACTGTGACTAGTTACACAAAAGATATTAACCCGAATATATTAAAGATCATGTAATTTGCAAATGTTCTATGATGGTAAAATTTTTGTATTGAAGGCTTTTTGCGGGGGGAACCCTTATATTCCTTTGGAATCAGGGTGCTTAGAAATATCACTAAACTCAAGAGATATGGTTTTGTGGTTATTTTCTTAAAGTGTGAATTCCCTGTTGGTAGTAACTTGGAGCAGATGAATGTTTTATAGGGTTCGCATAGTAGCAGGATGCATATAGAGTAAGAAACACAAAATAAAAATGTTGGATGATTTTACACAGGCCTGTGCATGATAAAAATCAAACTTGCTGTATATTTCTGGGACATATTTCCCATTCATCCATTCACCCTCAGACCCAAATGACCTTTTGTTGTTTTTGTTGGTCCAAGACTATAGAAAAATCAATCGGTTTATGTTAAGATCCATGAGAACAATAAGTATTCTGTTTTGAATTGCTAGGTTATGTTGAAATAGAGATTGGTGCTTTTGTTGGGAACATAAAGGGACAAAGAATATTTTGATCTTAAGAAATCCATTTTTAATGATGTCATATCCTAATCTACTTGATGGGATTATGGTGCCTAGATATGGACCTTCTAATTAAAGAGTTAGTTATACACATTTTAATAGACATTTAACAGATCTGTTCTCCTATAATTTAACCTGGGTAATTGATGTATCCTGAAAATCCACAGGCTGGCCTTCCTTGGCCTTGGGTCTCTTAATATTTCTGAGACTAACAACATAATTCATTCAGTCTTCAATACACATTCATCTTGAATTGTTGCCAGATTAGGAATTTACACCTTTCAAACATAACAGAGCTACTTCATGGCCAAAACCCAACCTCAAGTTATCTGTATTTCAAATATTATGAGAAGACCTTGTTATTCATATTGCAGATAATAATTTTTTCTCATTTCCCCCTTCTTTTAATTATAAGTGACAAATTGTACAGGAACTTGTTGTGGTCCTAGAGCCCTATGGTGGCTGCCATCATACTTGCCATCCCGTGTGTGTGTGTGTGTGTGTGTGTGTGTGTGTGTGTGTGTGTGTGTGAGTCCCCTTCAGAAATAGAATTATTTTTCTCCTCCCTTTCAGTCTAGCCTAAAAGTGGTGACTTATTTCACCAATAGAAATGCTGCCAAATGGATATCCTGGGACTTCCGGGGACAGGTCAGAGGAAGCCTGGCAGCTTCCACTTGAGGTTCTTTGACATGCTTCTCTTGGGACACTCACACTGTAGCAAGCCAGCCAGCGATCAAGAAAGCCAGCTACTGTGAAACTGCGATGCGAAGTCCAAGCCACAAGGAGAGAGGGCCTGCAGGATGGAATGCCGCGTAGAGAGAAAGAGAGAAGCTAAGGCCAAATGCCTGCGTGAAGAAGCCATATTAGAGGTGGAAACTCCAGCTGCAGCCACCACAGTAATGACACAGGGACCTGGAACTGTCCACCCAGCTGAGCGATTCGCAAATTTCTGACCCACAGAACCAGGAACAAAATCAAAGGTTGCCTTAAGCCACTGTTGTGAGGTAGTTTGTCACACAGTTCTTCATTAGTGCAACAGAGGTCCTTTCCTCTTCAATAAAATGTGCCACTTCGGCTGCTTCTGAAACATGCATTCTGAGCTGCAATTAGCTAAGATACAGAACTGCCTAGAAAATAAAATAATGGGGAAAAAAAACCATCTTAAAACACTACATTTATATCTCTGGCTGTGACTGAGGGAAAAGAAGGAGAGAGGAACGGCAGCTGCTAATGTAATTATACTCAGGGGCATGTCTATTAAGCATATTCACCCTTTTCTGCCTCTCTAAAGCAACTTGAGAAGATCAATGTCTATCATTAAATACTTGAAGAATGAAGGAAGAATTTGCATGAAATAGATCTCCTTGCTAACAGGATGCACTTCTTCCTGATGGATCCACTCCAGCCCTGTGTTCCTGAGAGCTCTGCAGCAGAGGGGCCCAGGCCATTCTCAATTTTCGCTTCACTAACCTGCCCATCCTGTTTGAGAGAAACCCCCAGTATCCCCAAGGTCTTCTCAGGAGAGCTAATAGCCAAATATATTAGCAAGGTCTCATGTGGCTGAGACTTTGTTAATCCTCCCCATACACCCTGCCTGTATTTGCCCGTTCACCATGAAGCACTAATTTAAGTAAAGCTAAAATATATTTGTCAGGGTGATGATTCAAGTACAGCAAGGAATAAAGAATGTGAGTACGTTCTGTTCACTAATTTTTAGAAGGAACTCATTCCTAAGGGCCCTTCTTTTCATTTTCCTGACTTTCAACTTGACATTTATTCAGACTCTCCAATCAAATGCACAACTTAGAGATTCTACCAAAAATGCTGTGTCCCTCACCTAAATTGAGGTTAAAATGTACTGAAAGCTTCCCTTTCTTACTCTCTCTTTCTCCCCACCTCTTCTCCTTTATCATTTCTAGAGGAATAAAGAGATTTCTTATCATGAAATGAACATCATTTCTCGTAAAGTTTCCCATCAGCAAAGAAGATGAATGCCCATTTCTCACGGTATCTCAGCTCCTTCTGATAGCAGCTAACATTTTAAAATAATGTAGCCTCTTGGCATTTATAGATCTTTGGGGATTTAGGAGAGAATTTAGTTTGGGACTTGTAATGACCATGAAAGTGTGTTCTGATTGAGTTTGAGCAGAGGCCACAGAATAATGTGGGGATAGTTAACATGGCTCAAATATTCTCAAGGTATTTGATCAGTCTCCATAGTAACTGCAGTAATAAAAATGTCTCTCAAATTTGTCCATCATTCTTTTCCTCTAAAATACAGTTTTTAAAAACAAGATGATACCATGCTAAGCATTAATGAATACCTTGTGTTTTCTAATGTCCCCTTAATATGATGATAACTACTTCTCCAGCAAAATGAATTAATATTTTGCTGCTAATTAAACATAGGATCAGTTTATTAGGAGAAGGGTTACATTGTTTTTATTCTGATTGGCTTTAACATAAAATTCCTTGAGAACTAGCTTATAGGGAATGTTTGTTTCCCTCCCTATACTATCTTTAAGTCAGAGCTTTTTGGCCAGTCCTCACCCATCCTTATGATAAAGCACAGGAAAACAATTTTTTAGAGGAGCAATGATAGAAGGATAAGAAAAAGGAGGCCAGGGCTATTGTGAAAATCTGAATGTGAAACAGGACTGAATGTTTTGATTCCATAAATTTATATTTAAAGCAAAAAAAATCTTTATTTCTTCAAGAATATCTTATCAATTATCTTGTTATTGAGAGTCTACTTTGGCGTAGCTCCTAGCTTCCATTGCAAACTCCGCCCCCCCCCCCCCCCTTCCCCCAGCTAGGCAATATACTATGAGATACTTATAAGGTTTCTCTCTATCTCTCTCTCTCTCACTCTCACTCTCGCTCTCTCTCAGAACTCAACTATCACATTTTAGCAGAACATATAGTGCTAAATGTGCCATCCTTTGTGAAGTCATAATAATAACATTTGCTCAGAATTCAGCATCGCTTTCACACAGATGATCTGATCTTTACACAGACTTATGCAGCACATGCCGTGGATAGCTTTACCACTGACCAACTGCATGGCCTTGAGAAATGACCTCATTTCCCCAACTGTCAAATGGACATAATAATATCTATCTGAACTGTTTTTTTTTTTCTTAACAATTTAATGAAGTGACATATTGTAAAGGTTTAGTGATGTGCCTGGCACCCAACAGATGCTCAATAAATGTACACTTCTTTATAGTAGCATTACCCTCAATGAGAAAATGGTGGCTCATGAGAAGTTAAGAGAGCTATGAGCTCTCCAGAGTGGCAGAGATGACACTGAATTCCATCTTGGAAGTCAAGCCCCATGGTACTTTCTGTGATTATAATATCTATTTATGGTTTGTTTTTCCTTCTTCTAGTGGTCTGAATGACTGTCATTAAACACACTCTCTCTTTTCTGAGGAAGTGCACACACCCACAGCAACATTGACTAGGATCAGGTTTAAGATTTGGTTAGAGCTCTTCTTATTGAAAACAGATCTGTGGTTCATGGGCTCCGTGGGTAGCCCTTCAGATCAACTCGCCCAAACACGTGGGCCTGTGTTTCCTTAGTATGGGATCAGTGCCATCCACAGTCATGGAAGCAGAGTCTCACGGTGAAGCGGTGTTTTTTCCTTTAAGATTGACTCAGGAGAGGGTTGTGTACAGTAATCCCAAGAGAAATGAGAAGAAATCTTATATTAACTTTCTTTCTTAAATTGTCTTCCAAGGAGTGTAACCCATATATGGTCATTCCTGGTGAACCTTACTCTTCCCCTGTGTACTCTATACAGTTGGGCAAAAGGGGTATTGAGTGAATTATCATAAATGTTACATAATAATCAATAAGTAGGGTCTTCTGACAAGGCTAGTAAGAGACATGAAGAACTGAAATATCATTATACACTTCTTGAAAACTAATTTTTCCCCCTAAGAAATTAAAGTCATTGGGCCCTCATTAAAAAAAAAAGTTTTTAAAGTAAACTCATAGAATAAACTCTTTACAATGCAATGCCAAGTTTTCCTAGCAATTTCACTGAATTAATGTTCAGGTCACAGGTAGATGGTCTATTGCCCAAACATTTTTTTGGTCTCTTAGTATCAAATGAGCCTCCTTTATGTTAATGACCATGGATGGTGCATAGGTGAGCTTCACTGAGTTTGGGGGGTTGGGAGTAGCATTTAGAATGAGTGATTGCATCCTGGGTCCATCTTTCTACAGATTTTTTTTTCCTCAGTGTACACTTATTTGAACATTTTCCATGTACTCACTTTCGTCTCCTTTTCTCCCTATTGTTTGTACTTCAGGGATTTCCTTTACTGGGTCATTCTGAGATCCTGTGTAACTTCTCCCACTACTGCCTGCCCAACAGTTGTCAACAGATAAGCATGCATTGCTTTCACTTTCAATTCATCTGGGAAAGATAAACATTCAGCTCACCTTGGGAGTAGGTAGTTTATCACCCACAGTGGTCTGCAAACTACTCAATGGCTCTGATTACACTTTGCTTAATTTGTTTTTAATACTGAAGCCAGAGGCCTGTAAATAGCCTGTTATACTGTTTCTAGGTAGAATTTTGTTTGGATAAAGTGGGTAGATAACTGGAGTGGCCAATTACTGCTATTGCGATTTTTCATTATCATTATTATGAAAAGTATTTATTATGCACCTGTGATATGGTCATCTGAATTGGATTTAAGCCTGAAGCGAATCAAGAGATATATCGTCAGTACATTATCTCCTCTTGATTCCAATCCACAGATGATAAGGAGTAGAAAAATGCGCGAGAAAAAAATGAACAAAACATAAAATAAATATTCTTTATTTTAGGACTGAAGAAATGGTGAGATAAAGTATATGCCTATAGGTATTGAAGCTGCTGTTTATTAACACCACCCTATCTAAATTATGGAATTCCAAGAACAACACACCTAGGAACAGAGTCTGGAAAACTAAATAGTAGTGACATTTCTGTAGGATCAATGTCCCTAGTAGACAACCTAGCAGGATAAAAAAGCTCCCAGCCAAACTTTTGTAGAGTTACATCATGTAGCCATATGTTGAATCTGGAGCAAGTCAAAGAAAGTGAAGATGCATTTAATTTTTGATGACACTAACATGTCTGAAGGACTAATACTCAAATAAAAGTGAGAAGTGACATAGTTGAAATCTCGAGATTGCATTTCATATTCATTTGTCACCTCTAGGAAAAGCAAATGAAGTTTTTTCCTTCTCCAGAAGTGGGTGATGAATGATGGCTTGGAGTTGGGCGGTGGGAGCCTGTGTAGCCATTAATGACTTTCTATAGAAAACAATTCATCTGCAGATGCAGTCAACACAGCACCCTGCAAGGCATAAGCGAACTGGCTCTAATACCCAGGGGCTGATCTGAACAAAGAATAATTACTTTCCTGTTAAAGACAGACACTTCCCCTTGTTTTTACCCTCCTTGCCTCCAAGTAGAAAAGCAAGGATTTACTTAAGAGGACGCAGACTCCCAGGGTCTCAGGAATGAAGAGGATTCACCTATGCACTCATTCACTTGTTCATTCACTTACAGAGATGTATAGACTTCTACTAGAGACCAAGCTCTATGTCAGGCAAATAAATAATGGCCCCTCTTTTTAGAGCGCTCACTTCAGGAATTGTGCAAAGTTTGGGTTCATGCCTTTTACAGAGTCCTCCAAATTCCTGTCATTCAGATCATATTCCAGAATGCAGAGGATTAAACAAACAAAGCACCATTTACTTAAAGTCACACAATGAGCCAGGAGTAGAGAGCCAGTGTAAACCAGCAGACAGTGATTATTGGACATGTTTAAGGGGTGTAACCTACACATTTTTGAGGAGTGTTCATGAATTTGAAGTTGCCATTTTGATATTTCCCAGTATAATACCTTCTGGGATAGAACATATTTATTAATAAATGACATCATTCCTGTCTAAAGATGGGATCACACATATTATTCACATTGTTTCTTTTTTTTTTTTCAAATAGGTTAAACATTTTCTATGTATATTTTGCTTAAAGACTTTATTTACTTATTAATTTACTTATTAACCTACAAAATGACCAAACAAACCTCAACCCACTTGAAATAAAACCATTAACATTTTTAAAGACTGAAATAATAAGAGTTCACTTATTTAGTTAACAATAATTTATTAAATACTTTCAATGGTTCAACCACTGCACTGGTTGTAAACTAATGAAGTTAAAGGTTGTGATTAAGTAACACATTGTTTACAGTGGTGTGTATTATTGTGTGTGCGTGCATTTGTGTGTTTTTCATTCAGTTGGATTTGAATACAGGCAATAATATGAAATTAAAATATTAAGTTAAAAATCAGAATAAAAATCTATGATATGATATGTAGATGTGGATAAAGTAGAGGGAAGCATACACATTGTTTAACTTGTTGAAAGGATAGGGTCATGAGCAGTTGATTTTTCTTTTATTTTCAGTTCGTCTACTGGAGGTCTTACAGAGGTGTTTGTGCAATAAAAAAGGCTAAGTAGAAATAGATCCCAGTTGACCTGTTTGTTTTGAGTGGATTTGAGCAGAGGTTTGAAAGACAAACCACTGGAAGGTTTGTGTAATAAAGGCACTTATAAATCTTATAGGGGGTATTTCCTAGCATCTTCCATCATTTCTAAAATGTCAAATTCCAAAATAGAGGAGGTGAGGGCCGTTTAGAGAAGGTGAGATTTTAGTCTACATATTTTTAGTACCCAGAAAAAGCTGCCATGGAAGCCAGGAGTTTCATTTACTCGCTCTTAAGTAGCCACGTGTTTGAGCGATATTTGCATTATTCTACATCTGCCCTCCCTTATTTAATAGCACCTGGATGCAGAAATATCTTATACAGTCTCATGACTTGGAGCATAAATAACTATCAAAGATATTTTAAATAAATGATAAATAAAAATCAGCTTGATTTGGGATATTCTGTAGGCCCAGCTTTTTATTTTATTATTTTATTTGTATTTTTTGTTAATCCTCACTTGAGGATAGGAGGAGCATGCAATCAAGGTATGTGCCCTTGACCCAAATCCAACATGGGACCCTTTGGTCTGCAGGCTGACACTCTATCCACTGAACCAAACCAGCTAGGGCCCAGTTTTTTATTTTGCTGAAGTGGTCTGCCAGGAGAAGCAGGTGGTGGGGTCTGTACTCGTGGGAAGAGAGGAAAACATATTCTGCTTAACAGGGAAATAGAATATCAGAGGAGGGGGGAAATCACCTTGCTGAGACAATAGATGCCCTATGAAATTGAGCCTCTTCATATTATTATGGAAATTACTTGGGGCAGTAGTGCTAAAAGCATGCTATATATCATTGTTAATTGTGGTTGGAGACACAAAGCAATATAATTATTTGATGACTTATTTGTTGTTTGGAAAACACCTGTTTGTGCTAGTAAACATGAAATCACCTGGAAATATTCTTGTGAATTTAGGTGCCTTATGAACATCCCTGTTCAATGCATACAAGAGATTTTAATGAAGCCATGTATGTGAGTTTGTACTTAGCACTTAGATGATAGCTCCATGCCAGCTATCCAAAGAGGGAACCCTATCTGCGTGGTAAACTCGAGACAAGAAAACGATAACTTTGTCAGAATTTATGGTGGGGAACAGTGGCTTGACCGGAACATGGATTGAGAGGCAATTAGTCTCCAATTTTGTGTGTGCTTTCCATCGTGTCTGAATGCACCAGCAGCCACTGTGTTGCACTCCCTGCCCCACATCCCTTTTCTCCTCTTCCAGAAGAGAGGTTGAGTGTGGTCCCATGCACCCAAAAGTTGCCAGTTCAATTCCTGGTCACGGCACATGCACAGGTTGCGGGCTCAGTCCCCAACAGGGAGCATGCAGAAGGCAGCCAGTCCATGTTTTGAGATGTTTTGCTCTCATGTCAATATCTCTTTCTTCCTCTCCATCTCCCTCCCCCTCTCTCTGAAAATCAATTTTAAAAATTGAAAAAAAAGAAAAAAGAACGGAGGTTGTAAGAACAGCAGGGAGCCTTCAATTCTCCCCACAGACATAAACACAGTGCAGGCTGAGTGTGTCTGGTGTGCAATCCTCAGGTGACATTTGCAGTGACATCACAAGACACCACTTTTGAAGATGATACTAACTATCCCCCAGATTTTTTTCTTTAAAATATGTTTTGATTGATTTCAGAAAGGAAGGGAGAGGGAAAGAGAGATAGAAACATCAATGATGAGAATCATTGATCTCCTGTATGCCTCCCCCGCCTCCCCACTGGGGATCAAGCACACAACCCGGGCATGTGCCCCTGGCCAGAATTGAACCATGACCCGTTAGTCCCCAGGCCAATGCTCTCTCTGTTTACTGAGCCAAACCAGCTAGGGCACTATCCCAAGGTTTTAATATGATTGCCTCCAAATGCTTGAGAAATCTCAGTGTGTTTGCCTGGCACTCTACTCTTCTATGACATGGCTCTGTTTTATTTTTCCTTTCTCTCTCACTCTTTCTGTCCTAGAACTGCTGCCTCCTCAGCTGGTAATCTTTAAAAACCCTGGGCTACAGTGATTTCTCTTCATACAGCCACACTTTAAGCACATCTTTCATGCTTCTCCGAACCAAACTCAGAAAGTGTCAATTAATACGTTGATGGGGAGGAAGTCAGCAGGTAGCATTAAGGCCACCTGTCAGGAAGCATTAGATGTGCACTTCGACTGAGTGAAAGGAGACCTGCAGAGAGTGGGGAATGAGGTACTTCATCACACATTCCTAGAGGCATAGCATGAGAGAATAAAAATCAGTGTTCGGGGCAGCTTCTCCATCATGTTCCTTTTGTGGATTGTTCATTACTGCTCTGACCAAGATGAACCACCCCAGCGAGAGAGTGCAAAGCAGCTGACACTATTAAGTTTCCAACAGTCAGAGCATATTCTCTTGTAGACAGGAAGACAACTGATGGGGAGATCCAGCTACACTTCTGAGGGACCTCCATTCATAATGAGCTCATACTGTGCTGGGCATCTTTCTAGGTCCATGTGACTACTCTGTAAACTCTTCCCATTCATTCATTTATTTGACAAATATTTACTGAGTATTCTATATAATAAAAGGCTAATATGCAAATCGACTGAACAGTGGAATGACCGGTCGCTATGATATGCACTGACCACCGGGGGCAGACACTCAATACAGGAGCTGCCCCCTGGTGGTCAGTGTACTCCCACAGGGGTAGTGCTGCTCAGCCAGAAGCCGGCTCATGGCTGGCAAGCACAGTGGTGGTGGTTGGAGCCTCTCCTGCCTCGGGAGGCAGTGCTAAGGACCCCTCGGGGGATGTCCACCTAGGGGTTCCAGACTGCGAGAGGGTGCAGGCCTGAGCTGAGGGATTCCCTCCCCACCCCCTCAGTGCATGAATGCCATGCACCGGGCCTCTAGTATAATACAATCTAGGTCTTACTGTAGCTGCTGGGAACACACCTGTGGGGGAGAAAAATAGAGAAATATCAACTACTTCTATTCTCATGGAATTTAGGTTCTAGTAGAGGGTATATGAAGAGTAAACAAAATAAATAAGTAAATTATATAATAGGATAAAGTGGCCTTTGTACAATTCGCAGAGAAGGCTGTAGAAAGCCCAGCTTTTGACACAAGACTAACAAAAAAGTCAGGCTAAATGTAGGATGACATGGGATATTGTTGACATGAACTAGAGGCCTGTACAAGCAAGAAAATCCTGTGAACTCCCATCTCTTTCTATTTCTTTCCACCTCTCCAACAACAGATGTTACAAGTCTTGCTCTTTAATCTCCCCTCCCCTCCAAATTAAAGTAAACAAGGCCAAGCAGGTAGGGGGTTGAGGTCACGGGAGCAGTGGGAAATAGTTCAGATGAAGGAAATAACTTTGGGGAAAAGAGAACATCCAGGATCCCTATGGAAGCGAAGAAAATGCAGTCTTTCATTTCCTCTCTCTTCCTTTCAACTTGTCCTGCCTCCTTCATTCCTTAGTGAATCTCATTTGATGTCATTGGATCAAGGTAGGAGAGCCACCCTGACAGAGTCAAGGTCCCCAGGTGTTCCTTGCCTGCCCCCTTTCCCTTCCTTGTCAAAATTTTAGCTCATGGTTAAGTTTTGGAAATTCACAAATTTAACTTCTTATTATTATCTTTCCCCAACAATTCTTTGCTGCAGATTATGTTACTCACGGACCCGGAGATTGAAAGCAGTTTACTGATCAGCTCAGATGAAGGAGCGACCTATCAAAAGTACCGGCTGAGCTTCTACATCCAGAGCTTGCTCTTCCACCCCAAGCAGGAGGACTGGATTCTGGCGTACAGCCAAGACCAGAAGGTGAGCACAGTACCTTGTTTGAGACAACAGCGCATGGTTCTCCCCGGAGAAGCCCCTAGTTGATCATCTCCATGCTTCTGCCCCATGACCAGTCTTGTTATGTGCATTCGCCTGAACCAGGTGCCTGTGGGACGAGAGGCAGCAAAGAGGGTCTCAGGTCACTGGCTTGAGCTTGTAAACATCTGACCCAGCACACAAGGGAAAAGCCAGACACTAAGGAACTCAATGTGGAGAGACAGTTAGGTTTTGTTCTTGTTTTTAAATATATTTTTATTGATTTCAGAGAGGAAGGGAGAGGTAGAGAGAGAGTGAGAAACATCAATGATGAGAGAATCATTGATTGACTGCCTCCTGCACACCCCCTACTGGAGATCCAACCTGCAACCGGAATTGAACCCGGAACCCTTCAGTCTGCAGGCCAACTGAGCCAAACCCTTCAGGTCCCAGCACTGTATCCACTGAGCCAAACTAGCTAGGGCAAGAAGCAGTTTTTAATGTAGATGTTTCAGACCATTAGGAGCCCCAGAGCATCATGGAATATGAGAATGTGTTTTGTGTGTGTCAAGAGGTGATCATTTTTCTAGTAAAGACCCAGGATAGCTTTTATAAGACCCTTAAAGGAAGGATGCCGCCCCCCCCTCCCCCGCCACAAGGCTAAGAACACTAAGAACTTTCTAAAACCGTGAGAAAAATGGCCAGAGGAAAAATAATAACATCCACAGAGAACATCATTCAGAGATAGGTTATCTCAGGACTTTTCATCTCTTGGTGGTTGGATTGAAGGAGAGTTCCACTTTTTAAAGAAAGCATTGAATGAGGTTTTGCTATTTGATGTCTCTGCATGTGTGTGTGTGTATGTGTATGTGTGTGATGTATGTGTATATATGATATGGAATGCATACTATAAAATATATCTTGTACCCTATACTACAGATATACTATAAAATACATATAGCCCCTGATTTTTAGGATCTTACATTCCTGGATAGAATATAAGGCTACCAACATAAAATGCAATTAAATTAAAATGAAAAAGAAACAACATATACATTGGTAAATGGGAGAGAGACTCTAGCCATAGAAACCAAAAAGGAACATAGGGAGATATTGAAATATTGTATGTGAAATGCATGGTTCAGTGAAGTCATTCTTAGAATTCTCCTTAGAGGGCTCATGTGTTAGAAATTATACATATCGGACTTCCATGAACGAGGAGGATGCTCTCGGGTTTTATCTGGAGAGGGTAGTGATGCGTGGGGTTCTTCCTGGAGGGGCAGAAGGCTGGAAGCACCTTTCCCAGATCTCTACTGACAGAGCATTTTGTAGGAAGCAAATTAAAATTCTCAGTATTGCAGTTTTATTTATGCCGCCCTTCCTGCCAAATAAAATGCACATTAAGTCTAAAAATAGAAAAGATTTACAATTAGGATTCATTTCCTCTTGAGCAGCCTGGCTGCCCTTTCAGCAGAATGTACAGTTTCGTTCCCAGAGTCAGGCCACATGGCATCTGGTCCAGGATGGCGCAGTGGCCACGGGCAAGGCTGAGAAGCTCAAGACTCAGAATATTAGTCATTTAATCTGCTGCGTTATTGCGTTTTATCTGACAGTTGGTTAATTTTCCCTGCGATGCTAGAGGCACAGCGAAGGCCATATTTACCTGGCCAAGGGAACACTGTGCATCGTTGTGATCACGTGGAGGAGATGCCCCCGGATGTAACCCCTTCAGGTCCCAGCACTTTAGACAGTTCCTCCTGGATCGCGGTGGTAGAGTGGGTAGTGCTGGAAGAGGTAGAACCTCCAGGCTGTGGCCCCAGCTCAGCCACTTACAGTGAGCGCTATTTAGTGTTGGCTTCCTTTGCTGTAAAATGTGTTCATACAGATAATTATAATTGCAGGGACACTTTCAAAAAGGTTGGGGGAAAAAAACCATGAATACTAAAGTCCACGTCCATTTTAGGTGTTCTGTATGCTTCCGTGTTGCTATAAAATCACTATAGCAAGGAGCATAACCCATCTGGGGAGAGAAGATTAAATACACATGAGTTCACCAATAGTCTAAGAGAGGCCGTGCTCTCTCCCACATTTAATAGGTGCCCCATCAAGATAGCTGGATGGATTATATGAAATGGGCAGCCCACAGTGCAGGGGTGATGATCTTATGAAATTATTTTACCTAGACATTAATGAATATGTCATATTTCTTGTGTGTGGGGGGCACATTTACATAAGAGGAATGTCACTAACACAAAGTTAGAAAACCCCTGTTTACAGGATTGTGAATTTGACCATTTGGCTGAAACTGAAATTCGTTAAAGTTCATTATATACTTCCAGAACAGACGCTTGATTGTTTTTTTATTGTATTGGCTATTTGGTTGTTAGGCAAAGTAATTTTTGTTCTTCTAATTAGGCATCTTTTGAAAATGTTGGTCTGCGGAATGATGGGTTCAGAGCTACAGATTACAACAGTTAATTTGGTAGAAATATAATAGTGAATTGTGGTAATACATGGTCAAAAACAAGAAGACCAGTTAGGATGATAGCATAGCCATTATGGACTGGACCAAAAAGCATCTTGTGACCATCCACCAAATAAATTCTGTCATTTCAGAGCCGGAAGAAACATTAACAATCTCTGCTCTGTAGAAGCTAACAAATCTTCCCACAGAGAAAACCCACACTTTGCTATCACATGTTCAAGTTCAGTGAAGGACATAAAGCCTTGCGTAGTGTACTTGGTAGGATTCTCATGTTTAAGGGTGTTATCTTGAGATGGGCAGATTTCTGTTTCTCCAGGAGAGAATGAAGGTGAAATCATGCTGGATGAAAGAGGGGTAACGTGCTGATGCAAGGAGGGATTGGAGAAGAACTTCACATCTCAGAGCTTGAGTCACAGAATGAGGAGTGGGGCTGTAGCCATCAGAGGAGCCATTAGCTAATGGGGTTGGCTGGAAGTCAAGTGGAGAGGGTCTGTGGCCACTCAGGTGGGTCAGTGATATGGAAATAATAGCTGGCGATTACCCATGAATCAGGGAGCTTTTAACAGTAATGAGATGCAGCTCTGAGCACCAAGGAGGGCCCCATGCTGGTGTTGGCAGACCAATGACGATGTTTGCCCGGGAAAAGGAACATTTATTCTTTCACGGACTGCTCATCAGTTTTTTTCTGTGACAGCTGCTAATGCTGCTGCCACCAAACTCCCAGCTCTGAGCTGAGCCTCAGTGCTAGTTGTCTCTGCTGGATGCTGTTTTACGCCCACGTAAGGTGGACAGAGTTGTCAGGCAAAAGGTCCTGTCTCTTAGAAAGTATCCTGTGTAGGTGGCAGCTCCTTCAGAACTCACCACTGGGTAGAATCTTCCTCTCTTCTTTCCTTGTGTGCCCCTCCGAGTCCTTGCAGGCATACACTCCCGCTTTTGGATACATACCACCTTCGTTCCCCCCTTACTTCCCTGCCGATGTGTTTCTTCCCTTCCATGAATGAGACCTGCAAGGCCCTGAGGATGAGGAGGGAGCATGGACCGCTGGCTCCCAGGATGGAGCCCATGTGGGCTGGGCTGTCCTGCACCATTGCATTTCATCTTGAAGGCCTGAACCCTGGGGGAAGCTTTTTGATGTGAGCATTTTAAGACACTCCAAGAATTTGTTGAGCAGATTGTCTGTTCTGGCCCAGGATACAGTTCTGCTGGCCATCAGTTCCATAGGAAGCCAGGGTTTTTTTTTCTTGTGTGTGTATTTTTTTTTTTTAAGATTTAATCAGGGAGAAATGTGTATGGCCGCATGCCCTCAGAATCCATAAAACCTGGATATTGTGATTCTGTAGTCTTTTCTCTCAGAGAGAGACAACTCTCTGTGGTAGTCAGGGTCTGGGAGGTTGCCAAGAGGTAAACATTTTCTTGAATTGGCATGTGGCTCTCCAGGCCCCACTGGGAGGGCTGGGAGGAAAAGGTTCAGAGCCTTTTTCCATTTGAAGTTCCAAGAAAAGTAGCCGGGGCCCTGGCGGGTTGCTGAGTTGGTTAGAGCATCGTGCTGCTACGCCAAGATTGCAGGCTCAATCCCCTATCAGGGCACATACAAGAAGCAACCAATCAATGAATAAATAAGTGGAATAACAAATCTCTCTCTCTCTCTCTCTCTCTCTCTCTCTCTCTCTCTCTCTCTCTCTCTTTTTCTCTAGCTCTCCCTCCCTCTCTCCCCCTCCCTTTTTCCCTCCCCTAAAAATCTATAACTAAATTAATTAAGTAAAATTAAATTAAAGCAGTAGCCTGACCAATGGGAAGCCCGGTTGGGGACTTAGTATTAGAAACAGGAGCTGAGTTCCTTGGCCTCTGAAGGGTCTGTGTGAGGAGGTACCTTTGGAAAGCCCTGGAATCTCAAGCAAATTAACATGACAGGCATTATGGACATTTTATACCGAATGGGAAGAGGGATAGTGGTCACGGAAGGTCCCACCCCTTATACGTCGTCTTCCAAAGAAAAAGGATCACTATGGACACTATGAAGAATTTTATGGCATTTATTATAGGAGTGCTGAAATCTTGCTTTCCTTTATTTCTGTACTTTTTAATCTTTGCATTTAAGCTGTAGACAGACCAAACATTCTGCTCATTTTTTTTTTTGGGGGGGGGGGTGGTTTCTTTGCATTAGGAAACGAAGCGAGTGGGAGGACGGAGATAGAGTTCTTCACCTCATTGCCAGTCCCCCCCACCCCCCATCTTCTTGCCTCAATACAGAAAACCACCCAAGGCAGGCTTAGCAGCAGGCTGAGTCTGCCAGAATACATCTTTATTTTAATTTGGCAATAAAGTAGTGTACAAACTGTGCTATAAAACACTGCCTCCAACAGCATCTCTCAGTCTGTCTTAAACACCTCACTAAACATGATGTGTTGGGAAACATTTGAAATGAGAGAAAACAAAGCACAGATGTGACTGAGAGAAAAAAAATAGGAGAAAAGTACAAGGATGTATGTGTCCTTCAGCTTTGCCGGCCATCCTGGCGCACGGGGCTCCTGGCTGCTCTGTTAGGGTTGGTTGTACTGGAGGAGTGATTTGTAAAGGAGGCCGGGGGCGGGGGTGGGATGGGTCCTGCAATGTTGTAAAACCAACATGGACACTCCCAGGACTCAGGCAGGTGGGGAGCTTGGGAGGAGAGGCCCAGTGACCTGCTGGTTCAGGCTGGCAAGTCCCCTTGGGAGGCTCTGCAGAAGGACCTGTGCCCCTGACCAGAAGCAGGAAGGACCACTTTTCTCTGTCCTGTGCAGCGTGCTGCTTCTCCCCATGCTTACAGATGGTGGTGGTCCATCTAGGCCATGACCTCAGTTCCTACACAGACAAGCAAGAAATCCCACTGGACAGAGTGGCTGGGTCTGGGCGGTGGGAAGTAGAGGCAGGTGTTCATTCAGAGGAGGGGGATGTGGTGAGCTCCAAGCTGTTGTTCTTGCCACTGAGGATGGCTCCTCCAATGTCATTGGTCCTTCAGGTTGTTTTTTTTGTTTGTTTGTTTTGTTTTTTTGAGAAAAGCGATCCTGCTTTGTTTGAAATGTGGTACTCTCTTATTTTTTCAGTGTTTACAAAATTTAAATATTACAGGATAAGGAAAGCTCATCTGCCACCTTGTATTGGACCCCAAATCTCTTCTTTCTTTTCCTTCTGTCTTTCCAATCATCTTTATTTTTCTCCTGTTCATGGGTCGCTCTGTCTCCTTTATTTCAGGAGATGTGAAATCATTTTGCGATTAAAAAAAAAAATACATCCAAATGAGCTATCAGTTCTGTGGAGGGAGTATAAAACTCTTAAGACAGTTTGGTGGGCCTCCCTTCATTCTGGGGCAGTTCTGGAAAATTCGCAAGTTTATATTCTCACTTCTTTGGGAGCTCTGGGAGTCAGCAGTAATACCACCCGTGCACCTGCATGATCCCTGATCTCCTCTATGTTCCAAAGAAACAGGTTATGAAAGAAATAAATCTTAAAATTGCATGTGGGCCTCACCTTCAATATTTTGGTATATATGGCCAAGATACACATAAAACCAGAACGTGGTTTTAAAGGGGGAAGCATGTTTGGATTTGGAGATTCTTGGCACCCATAATTGAAACACTAAATATTAACAGTCAGCATTCTTCTTTAAAAATCTGTTTTATTTATTTTAGAGAGAGAGGAAAGAAGAGGGATAGAAACATCAGTGAGAGAGAAACATTGATTGACTGCCTCCTGCACACCCCTAGTGGGGTTGGAGCCGGCAACCTGGGCATCTGTGCTGACCAGGAATCAAAACAGTGAACAGGAATTGAACCAGTGACCTCTTGGTTCGTGGGTGAATACTCAACCACTGAGCCACACTGGTCAGGCTTAATCTTTCCTTTTCTGCCTGGATCCTAAGAGAAGGGTATTGCTTATCATGGCTTTTTGGAATACTGGGCATTGCCTGGGAAGTAATGACTACTTGATAAGGGAATAGATGCCAATATTTTCCAAAATCAGTCATTCTTGTTTCTCACCACTGATAGACAAAATGCCAAACTAGGTGAGAGCATTAGCTCTCTACTCTCTCAGGCCCTACTAATGGCCCTGCGACCCTCAGGGGTCACTTAATTTTATACTTTCTGTAACTGGAAAGTGGAAGTAATAACCAAAGCACCTGCCTCTCCCAGGACTGTTTGAGGATACTTACCACTGAGTCTGGAAGGTAGCAGGCATACTAGTAGATGCTACCCATTGTATTATTCAAAGACCTGAAAGATAGCCAACCTGGCATGGCGTTGCTGGATTTAGACACAAGGCTGCCTTTGCGATATAGTTCAGTGTCTTTTCAGCACCTGAAGTTAGAGGCACTTTAGTCAACGTGGAATGCCTTCTTAGTCACTAAAAGGTACCATGGAATCAGAAAGAATGGAGCATGGGAGATATGAAGTGCTCAGGGAATATTATTGATTATAATAACAGTAAACCATTAAATATTACAGTATTTGTCTTCACAGTAACTTCATTGGTTTTGGAAGACACCTAGCAGCCCCTTAATGTCAAAGGGCTAATTGAAATAAAAGATAAATGGATCCTTGAAGTTCACACCCCCTGGGGATATTCAAACGATTCCTGCACAAGCACAAACACTTAGGAACCTGGTACCTGCCTAATGCCATCACGTTTCCCCAAGGCCCTGCGTTAAGTAAAAAGGCACTCAGTTATTTATAAGGAATACGTTGAGCATTCTTTACCATGCTGGGTTGGCAGGATTTCCATGTGCTTGAAATTTCCCAATGTCAGAGCTGATTTCTAAACTCATGCATATATACATAATTTAAGTATCCAAATACAAAACTGGCGATTAGAGTGGAAATCAGGGAGCTTGCTAAATGTCAACCCCAATGCTTGTTTATAAAACAAATTTTTGAGCTGAAATGCCATCATATGCAAACAAGGAAGGCTTGTGTTCACCTTAGAATCCTTGTTTAACCAGTTTGTGTCATTATTTTTCAATTGCTACCTTGAACAGTCGGATCTACCTATTCCTAATGGTTTGAGAGAAATGGGCTGCAAGAACAAGGACTAATGGACATTTGAAAAGGAGTAATTGGTATTCAGGCTTGGACAGGCACAACGATGCTATTTAGTAGCTATTGAAGCTCTGAAATAGATTTACATTTTTGTTTGTGCATCTTTTAGTCAATTCTCTTGACCGGGTCTATCCATCACCAATTGTCTGAATGGATTAAGATGCCTCCTTAATCCAGGTACTAGTGGGAAAGTTTGAAGGACATTTGGCCTCATAACAGAACATGGATCCCTTTCTTAAATGAGTTCAAGGGATACCCAGAAAAATGCCTATCTCTAAGGCTGGCCCTTTAGAAATCTAGCAATGTGCAGGGTTTCTTGCCAAGAGGAGTCGCAACCAAGGATGTTGCCAAGGAGGAAAGTGGTTTTGGGAGAAGGAAGAATAGACACATTTTGTGAATTTATGTCTCTATTGTTTTCACCTTTTTAAAAAATATAGTTTTATTGATTTCAGAGGGAGGAATGGAGAGGGAGAGAGAGACAGAAACATCAATGATGAGAAAGAATCATGGATTGGCAGCCTCCTGCACGCCCCTCACTAGGGATCAAGCCCACAATTCAGGGCCTGACTGGGAATCGAACCTCGACCTCCTGGTTCATAGGTCGATGCTCAACCACTGAGCCACACAGGCCAGGCTGTTTTCACCTTTTTTAAAAAAATTTTATCTTGCCAACTTTCTACAATAGGATATTGTAAGTGTGGGTTACACATGGCACACGCAGTGTTCTAAGAGACTCAGCGCCACAGCCAGGATCTCAAAGCTGCCAGGAGGAAGAGAAACCCGAAGTCAGGTGCCTTCCTGTCCAATCTACCATGAGATGCCCATTCTAAGAGCTGAGTTTCACAGCAGAGGGAGGGCTGTTGTGTGATGATCCTGGTCAAGGCAGGAGAAGAAGGGAGAGAGAGGGACCTGTGGCCAGAGGAAATGGCCCTGGCTGGCTGCCTGGCACCCAGCAGCCCCTTGTGATTCATCAGACTGCTTCTGACACCTTGAGAGACACAGCACTGTGACCCCTGTGCATCCGTGCCTCCAACCTTGTCCCGGCTTTTGTCCCAGGGGTCTGCATGTACTTTCTCCCCCTGCTCAGGCAAAGTGAAGGGGCTTTCAGAAGTGACCTGTCTTCTGCTCTCCATCTGGTCAGATTTATTTTTCCAGTTTCATGTTGATTTGTTTTTTGTTTATTTTTTAAATAATCATCCCTTTCGTTCTTCTCCTATCCAGGAGCCCTGGCTAATCCAGAAACTTATCTCTCCCCCGCCTGGTTGCAGTCACCTTCTAACTGATATGTCTCTCTGTTCCATGCTGAGCTTTGCTGCTCTGTTAATTTGCTCAGAGTGACCTGTTCCCCCTGGAACAGTGTTCCTCTACATCTTCATATTGAGAAATTGGGGAGGAGGGGAGTTTTTATTGATTTTTTTTTTAGAGAGAGAGATGAAGGGAGAGGGAGAGATAGAAACATAGATGAGAGAGAAACATCATTGATTGCCTGCTTCCTGCACACCCCCTACTGGAGTTTGAGCCCACAATTGGGCATGTGCTCAGGCTGGGAATCAAACCAGCGACCTCTTGGTGCATGGGACAATGCTCAACCAACTGAGCCACACTGGCTGGGCCATACTGAGAATTTTAACTGTATCCCTAGGCCCACCTGGAAAGCTTTGGCAAATTCTCACATTTTACTCTCCAACATCCACCACCATAGCACTCGGAACCAAACACTTCACATCACTATAGCTGTGATATATCCTGACGAGCTAGCTTTTTCTTTGAGGAACTTACATCTGGTGGGGGTAGGGGTGTTGGTCTGGAATGGTTACCATGGTTTTCTCTATCCATCCCTGTACCCACCCGCCAGTGGAAAGGCTCATGTCAGCATTTAGTGAAGTTTCATGAAATTATTTCAGGAACCAGAGAATGCAGCTTCCCCTCGGAGTGATTTGTGGCCTTCTCTTTTCCTCTGTGGAGGCCGGGGGAGGAAAGAGCTTGATATTTGCCATGCCTCCGGCCCGGCATTAGGAATTCATTTGAAGTCCTGAAGGTACCATCTCTTTCTTGCTAAAAAGAAAGCAGTAACTTTCAGTGAGAAGTGGAGAATCATGAGCTGGATGAGAGCTCTGTACCCAGACCATCCCCAGGGCAGCGTTAGGATGAGGCAAATAAAATAGAACTGGCAGGAGTTTCTGTCAGCCTTTTCAAGAAGTGCAATTTGCAGGCCTCCTGCCTCTAAAATGTGAAGGGCAGAGAAGCAAAGAGGAAGGAGCAGGAAACTTTAAAAGGAGCCGACAGCAGGAAGTGTTCTGCCGATGTGGATGTGGAGCGTCTTGAGCCTGTGGAGGAGACCCAGCGACCTGCCTCCTGCCTGGGGAAGGCGCCCTGGGGAAGTTTCTGGGGCACCACTTCCAATCCCATCAACCAAAGACGTTACCATTCTTCCGTCCTATGCAATTGTGTCCTTGGACCAATTTCCTAGCTGCAAAAGAAAGTGTCTAATGAGTTCCTAGCAGTCTGAAAGGAGGGGCTGTATTGATGCAACTTAGGGATATTGAGAAGACTTTGCAGGGATTGTGGCAACGGCAAACTTTCGTATCAACATAAGGAAGCTGAGTTTCTCTTCAAAGAAAGATGGTAAGAGGATGGAAAATCCAAGTTGGAAACTGTCATGTCCCCTTCTCTCGTCCCATCTTAAGCTGCTGTAGGTTCGAAATCCTGAGCAAAGCCGACGAGTCTTACTCTTTCCCAGCCCCCAAGCTATGCTATGTGTCCCCCGTGGCATCCCTCTTTTTGCTCCCTTGGGGCCTGTGGCCCGCATCCAACTTGCAGTTCTACAGGCCTCCTGAGTGTGCCCCCGAGATGACTGAACAATTGATTAAAAGCTCAAAACTAACTTTGCCCTGGCCAGGTGACTGAGTAGGTTGGAGCATAGTCCCATACTCCAAATGTTTGCGGGTTCAATCCCAGTTTGGAGTGTGTCTGGGAGGCAATTGATACTTCGTTGTCACACTAATGATGCCTCTCTCTCTCTCTCTCTCTCTCTCTCTCTCTCCCCCCCCCCTCTCTCCCTTTCTCCTTTCCTCCCTCTAAAAAAACAAATCAATAAACATATCCTGGGGAGAATATTGGAAAAAACAAACCTTTGCAATAGCATCTTCTGCAGTCAACTGTATTTTTTGTTTATCTATACTCTTCTTATAGCAGACAAAGGCAGGTGGCAAGAAAACAAACCAATGTGAGAAATATAAAAAAAAAAAAAAGAAAGGAAAAACCTCATTAGGAGAAGAGTGTAGCAGGGAGGAGAAGAGCTGACCGCCCCAGACCAGCATAAGGACAGAGTGGAGGGTTAGGCCCTGAGGCTGCTGCTGGATCTTGAGCAGAGCTGAGCCTCCGGTGTGAGCTCACGAGTTCTATGTACTAAGGCAAGGAAGTGGCCTCAGATAGTTTAGGATGATTTTAGGCAGGAAGGATTTTCTGCCTTGGTTCCTTTTTCCCTCCCTTTATACGATTTCTACTCCTTCAATCTTTTCCTCAATATGTTGTACCAGGGTTATTCCAAAACAGAACAATGCCAACCCCTTCACGAATCACATTCTGCTGTTCGTGACCAAAGATTCGTAGGTGAACATTGTTCTCCTAAAACGGTTCAGATGTCCTGTTGTCCTCTCCAAGGTCCTTGGCAGGCTCAGCGTTGCTGGAGAATGCAGTTGCTGCTGCTGTTGATGCAACAGACATTGATGGTAGTCCTGATGGTAGTTCTCAGTTCTGTGTTCTAATGGTCCTCAGAGCTGTGAAGCCCGACACAAACAGGGAGGGATGTAAATCTTCTATAGGTGCTGATGACTCCATGAATTTTGTTGTTGTCGTTAATCCTCACCCCAGGATATTTTCCCATTGATTTTTAGAGAGAGTGGAAGTGAGGAGAGAGACAGAGAGAGAAACGTCAATGTGAGAGAGACACATAATTGGTTGCATCCCACACAAGCCCAGGGATTGAGCCAGAAGTAAGGTACATGCCCTTTGACCAGAATCAAACCCAGGACCCTTCAGTCTGCGGGCTGATGCTCTATCCACTGAGCCAAACGGGCTAGGGTGACTCCATTAATTTTATTGAAGGACATTGAGTCGTTCTAACCAGAGCCTTCTACTACTGCCCAGAGAGTCATTGGTAAAAGTCTTTGATTTCATTCCCTTCTCTGTGGAGAACTTTGCTGTCAGACTCTGCAGGTTTAATTAACACATTAACTTTTGAATGGCTTGAGTCTTTTTTTCCCTTTTCTTGGTAGAACACCAGGCTGGACTATTAACTTCTCAGGGGGCAAATCTGTGAAGTGGTATGTGGAGGACACAGAGCAGCTTTGTGTAGGGGATGGATGAATATACAAGAGCTGCTTGCTGCAAATCCTTGGGAGTTTCAAAGGTGCTGATATTTATAGTTTTGTTTGTTTACTTGTGTAAGTATAGCCCTCTAACTATGGATCCATGGAAGCAAAAAATAGTCATCTGATAAATTACCTTTGTCCATTTATTGGGAAATCTGGGTACTTTACTTGGTAGAATCATCACTAATAGATTTGCATGGTGCATAATTGAGACTTTTGCCCCGTGATCATCTACTATGTACTAGGCACTGTGCAGATAGAGAGGAATGGGATTCCTGACATATAAAAGCTTTGTGACCTCCCATCGGAGACATAGATGTGGTTTCAGATAGCTTAGGGTGATTTTTAGATAGGAATTTCTGCCTTGCATTCATAGAAGACTCTCTTGAAAGGCTACTAAGAGCCCTAGCCAGTTTGGCTCAGCAGATAGAGCGTCGACCTGCAGACTGAAGGGTCTCAGGTTCAGTTCTGGCCAAGGGCACATGCCCGGGTTGCGGGCTCGATCCCCAGTAGGGGGTGTGCAGGAGGCAGCCAATCAATGATTCTCTCTTATCATTGATGTTTCTATCTCTCCCTCTTCCTTTCTCTCTGAAATCAATAAAGAAATATATTTTTACAAAATTAAAAAAAAAGAAAGGCTACTAAGAGAGTTAAATATAAACATGTGCCCTGTAGTTTTGTAGTGTTTGTTACTGTACCATAGTTCTTTGGACATGAGGCCACTGTGGATTTCAGTGTGTAGGAGAGGCTTCACGGAGAAGGTGACCTTGATTTGGGCCTAAACCGACCACTGGCAGTCACTGAGGTAGGCACATCCTGAAGCCACCCCTGCCAGAGTGGGTAGCAGGAATGGAGGCATGGCACGGGGGGATATGCGCAGGCGTGGATGGGAAGGAGACAAGGCAAAGGGTATCTTGTGAGAGAAGAACCTGAAAAGGATGTCACTGAGCTGCCTAAGAGGCTTGGCTTATTGGGTTACTCGGTATATCCACTGCTTGAGGGGCCTCTGGATGCTCACAAATAACACAGCAGCCCCTTGAAGAAGATAAAAACAAATTTTATGGGACATACCTGACTGGTCCCTGGGTTTGAATCCAAGCCTGGGGGATCAATTTAGAAAGACATAGAAGGGAAAGAAATACACACATACAGATGCTGGCATCCGGCAATTCCTCATGGAAATGAATTCCACGTGGGAGCATGGATAGCAATCACTTTTTGTAGCCATATGATTTCTCAGAGTTTATATATGGTTTTTGGCATATATGTGAATCAGCCTTCACACGGAATTATTATTTTAAATCACCCTGATGCTGTGACGTGGGCATAAATCTTTGTATATAAATATAAATATTAATATATATTTATATATAGACAGAGGCATACACAATGGCGTGAACTATGTTCTCTTTAAACTCATGCAAAGCAGTTTTGGATTTTAAAAAAAGATAAGAGTGAGGGGAGAGGGAGCAGCAGAAGTCCCAGATCAGGTGCTTGCTGTTGATCTAGCAGTCTGCATGTGAAAGTGCAGGTGTTCAGGACTTGCTGGGATTACAGCGCAGGACCTGGGTCCTCCGGCTGCTTGGGTTTGAATTAAGAGTGAGCTGTGCCCTCCTCTGTTATCTCTGTGAGCTGTGTCTGCCTCTCTCCTTCGCACTCTTAAAATGAATCAGGCATGAAATGTACCCAGGAAAACTTTCTTTTCCAGACATAATGGGGCAGAAAAGAATAATAAGACTTGAAAGAAAGAAGCCACAGATTCTCCTTGGCTGGGTGCCCAAATGCTGTGTCGAACTGCTTGCTTTAGTAGCCAGATATCTCAGCTTTTTTTTTTTTGGCTGTAGGATGTGTTTTGATCCAATGGACACAATGGTGTAGGAAGCTTTTTCAAGGGTCAGTGCTTACTCACTAGAGCTGCCTTGTTCCTTGGACATGCCGGGTGCATCTGCAGCCCTGGTGAGTCACTTGGTGAGTCATTTGACTCTTTGTTGAGTGCTGGGGCTGGGGAAGGAGGACAAGGCTAGGCAAGCAAGGTTCCGGGTACAGTGACACACCATTCATTCACTCTGGGATTTGGCAAATGCAATGGTGGGAGTTTGGGGTTTGTGAGTGGGTTACAGACCAGGCCTATAGCAGAAAGACGATGTTCCAAATGATATTTTTCAAGACAGTAGCCAAGAGACTAATGGAAACCAGGATGTCTACGGCATTAGGAATCTCTGGGCTACCATCAGAGGACACTTCCAGAGGCACAAAAGGGTTCCATGGTGCTGCAAAGAATATTGGAGAGGAGCAGGGGTGTCATATGAGCAAGGAAGAACAGGAGGTAGGAGAAGAAAGACATTAGGAGGGATGGAGCAGTGGAGGGTTAGGCCCTGTCTCATGAGCAGTGTTTCTATGCAGTTGCCCTTGGAGTGTGCTTGCACATGGACTTGAACCGTTACCAGCTATATAACCATCTGTAAAATGGTCAAAATAACTTCATATATCACAGGGATGGAGTATGGACTAAAGGAAATAGTACACGAGAAGCATTTGGATGACTAAGTAAGAACTTAGTCAGTGTGGGCTGCTGTTGTAGCCTGAAGTTCTTCTGGTTACTGTTACAAAGACTAACATTGGTCCCTCTTGTCTGCAGGATATGTTCTAGTCTCCCTAACGTACCATTCAAAGCTTTTTCCAAGTTGCCCTCAACATTTTCATCCAAACGTATCTAGATTTGTTCCCTTTGTGAATAATGCTTGTCCTATCGTTGTCAGTTTGAATGCAGTCATCCCTTCCGATCCCAACCAAATCTCCACAGGTCTGAGAAGCATCCCTGATTGGCTACTGAGCTTCCTTCTTCTGCATCCTGTTATCACCAGCTGCCTCATGCATCTCTCATTATTGTAGTCAGATTCAGGTTGCGTCATCTGTTCTTTGAGAGCCAGGACTAGATTTTGCACTTCTGTGTATCCCACACAGTCAGTGATCTGCATATGCTGGGTCCGGTGTTTCAGCTGACTTTTTCTCCAGGCAGAATGGGGTATGAATCCCAGTCCATTCTACTATTTAGAGGGCATGCGACTTCCAGCAAATCGCTTAATCTTACTGAGCCTCAGTTTCCTCTCCTGTAAAATGGGGGTATTAATATCTGCCTTGCAGAATGTATGGGAGGAGTAGAAGTGATATGTAGAGCATTGACCTGGTATGTGGCAGGTGCTCAATAAATGGTAGGTGCTCAATAAATGATAGGTGCTCTTATTACTATTACTGTTCTGATGAACTGCTGTTTGTGTATTCACTGGTGCTAAGTAATTTCTTTTCTCTGCAGTTATACAGCTCCGCGGAGTTTGGGAGAAGGTGGCAGCTTATCCAGGAAGGGGTTGTACCCAACAGGTTCTACTGGTGAGTCTCACTTTATTTTGGACCTTATTAAGATGCCACCTAGCAAACACGCAGTGGATTCTTTTTCTCACCCGGAGCTCTCACATAAGGTCTGTTCTGGTTGGGATATGCCCACAGCTCCCTAGGGCAGGACCTGGCACTGGTGTAGTAAAATTTTAAGGGGATATTAAAGATGTATCACAGATTACTTAATAAACCCCAGATAGATGACTGAGATTAGTGAGCAGCAGGGGCTTTGGAAATGATGTTTTGTTCTATTCTGATGAGACTTGTGATACAGACACTTAACATTTTAATAGTGACATTTATTACTGAAACCATTATGCACACATTTTTTTACATATTCAAATAAAGCTTTTCATTGCAAATAAGTAGGTCTTGTTTAGTCTAAGAGTGGATCTTCCTCCCACTCCTGATTCCAAGGTTCCTAGACCTTCTCCTCATCATATGGGAAGCAACCAATATTCTTAATTACTTACCCTTCCAGAATGTTCTATGAATTACCAAATATATTCTTAGCTCAAACTGCTTTCACAAAAAGACATAGACTGGGTAGCTTAAACAACACATTTATTTCTCAGAGTTCTAAAGGCGCTGGGAAGTTCAAGATCAAAGTGCCGGCATATTGTCTTCCTGGTGAAGGCCGGAATGTTTCAGAGAATATGGCAGGATACTGTAGAGGGTGCCTTGGTTCTGTGTCCTCACAGGATGGAAAGAAAGAGAGGGAGCACTGTGGTCTCTCTTCCTCTCTTTATAAGAGCACTAATCCCATTAAGGGATTTCACACTCATGATCTCATCTTAACCATATTTACCCCCTAAAGACCTCATCTCCTGGTACTATCACTTTTGGGGATCAGGGCTTCTACATATGAATTTGAGGGGGGCAAAAACATTTCGCCCATAAATTTGCATTTACATAAATGTTAGCTTACACACCCTGTTCTGTGCCTTTTTTCTTTGTGTGAGGGGATGCAGTTAACAATACATGTCATCATTTTTTTTTTAATAGTTAAGTATCATTTTCCTCTAAGGATATAGATCAGATGTGAATTCTAGGCTTATTTAATGTACAATAGACTGTATATTGGCAGATGAGTGCAAGGGGAAAGAGAAATATGTGTGAGAGAGGGAGAAGATAAGGGGAAGGAAGGAGAGGGGAGGGGAGAGACAGACAGCAAAAGAAAAAGAGGCAGAGAAAGTAATATATGTATTGTTAAACCACCTGAGCCCATCTTCCTGATTACACTAGAGATGGCCTCCCTCCATGGGCATGGTGACTACAGGTGACAAGAAGGGAAATAGCACAAGCTCCTTCGGCTTTTGTGTTTCTGTGGCCTAGAAACACAAAGTAAGAACAAAGTATGCAACATTCTAGTGTAATTTGACATTACATGACAAACCCTGTGGAATTTACGTCCTAACCCTGCCAAAAGGTGTTACTCCTTACCAGGATATGTCTAATCTGCCCATGGCAAAGCCACTGAGGCTGTTTTCAGACCTTTGCTGCTAAAACGGGGCTATAAAGCACTAGCTCAGAGCAGAGTGTCAGTATGCCTTGTTATGTCATTCATAATCACAGGGGCAATGGCCTTTCCAGAGCCAAGGAGCTTCCTATGAATAGGACAGTGAAAGGTGTCTCCCTTCACACCTCCTGAAATCACACTGCCTCCCATCAGCCCTTGGACTTGCATGCATTTTGAGGAGGAATGCATTTCTATATTTCTCATTTTTAAACACTGCCCTAAAACCCCCGTGGGAGTTGAAAGCCAGACACATGCATTAGAGAAATCTCTTACAATGCGTGTGAAACTGCCTGGAAAAGTGAAAGACAAGCCATTTACAAATAAACTGGTCAAAGATAACACATAGAGACTTCTATGTGGAATATCTTATTTTTCCCATCATAAAAATACAGTTATAGCCCATCTGGCATTGCTCTAACTGTGGTTCAGCATCAACCTATGAATCAGGAAGTCATGGTTCGATTCCTGGTTAGGGCACATGCCAGGGTTGTAGGCTCAAACCCATGTGGACTGTGCAGGAGGCAGCCAGTCAATGATTATCTCTCATAATTGATGTATCTATCTCTCTCTTCTTCTCCCTTCCTCTCTGAAATCAATATATATATATATATATATATATATATATATATATATATATATATATATATATATAAAAGCCTAATATGCAAAGTGTCCCCTTGGGAGTTCGATCACTCGCTGTGATGTGCGCTGATTACGAGGGGGTGGTGTGGAACAAAGGAAGGCCCGGCTGGCAGCTGACAGCCAGGAAAGGGAGGCCCCAGCCAGCAGCCGGAAGCCACTAGGAACTCTACCTGTGCATGAGTTTCTTGCACTGGGCCTCTAGTAAAAATATATTTAAGAAAGAAATTTTTAACTGAAGGAGGTATTTGTGCATAGAAGCCATTCACCTCTTCTTGCTCAAGAATGGCATGAGAGTTGTTTTGGAGTCCACATGGGCCTCTCCCTTCTCCAGGAACTCAGCTCTAGCGATCCCCAAGTCTCCCTCCTTGGATCCTCACTTCTCTTTGTCTCTTGCTCTTTGTGTCCCTTATTCATGAGACACTGCACCTCTGTGTGTTTTGCTTGGAAATTATAAAGTCATTTTGGGAAAGAGGGTCCATGTCTTTTTGTTTGTTTAGTCTCTCTTTCACTTGGTGTTATATGTGCACAGAATGGCCTTGGAAAATAAATAAGTGAAGGCCTACATTACTGTGGTCCTACTTTAACCTCGAAATGGAGTTGATGCTTTACCAATGAGAAGGTGTGAGGGACAAATCTTTCCTCAGGTCCCTCTTCCAAAGTACTGAAACTATCTCCACGTGAACCTAGCACTAGAAGGCAGAAAGTTACAATTCATAGAGCGCAGAATGAAAGTGTATTCCTACCCAGAGGGACAAAGAAAAGCATTGACTAACAAATTGGACAAGGCAAAAGGACAGAGATGAGAATATTTCCCATGTAGGTGGCACATGGTACACAATATTCCATGGCTCACTGAAGGTCTTGATTACACACAGCATCATGAGGTGAATGGGCCCCATCATTGCTTCAGCGGGTGCTAATTGCAATCCATTCTTTTCTATTTTTTGAATGAGGGTCTTCTATCTGAAAGCCTGGTTATCTATAGAAGCCCTTGTAACCAAATGTCGTAACTGGTCCATCTTTACAAAAACTTTACACATGGTTGTGTATGAATTCTAATCAATCTGTCTGCTAAGTAAAATAAACAGCACCCCTCCCTCTGCCTTGGGAAACAGGAAGGTACATCTTCCCCATTGGAGCCCTAACAGTGTGATCAGCTTTTTATGCAGAGCTATTTAATCTTCATAACAGTTTTATGAAGTAAGCTTTGCATTATCATCATTAACAGATGGGGAACCTGTGGCATGAAGAGGTTAAGTAATTTAGCCAAGGTCACACAGCCAGAAAGCGGCACAGCCAGGATTCAAATACAGCTGGTCTGGGTCCAATATCTATACTCTACCATTTCAATGCACTCTGTAGCCTCTGCCTGTTGGCCTTCTCTTCTGGCCTGGGGCAGTGAGCCCTAGAAATCTGGCCCATTGAGGCAGATGAGTAGAGAAAACCCAAGGCTCTTTTGGCCACCAGGCCTGTATGTGTATCTCTCCGGCTGGTCTTGGCAAATGGACCCTGGGGGTTCTTTAAGCTCGGTTGTTTTTTTCCAGAGAGGGCATGAAACCTGGTGAATTGTACAGTGCACAAGACTATTAATGAAAATCTCTTGGTTTCTGTCCACATGGTCTGTATTTTCTGACTCTGTTCAACTTTCTGGGCTGGCAGACAAGGTGTCAATCAAAGCAATATATATTAGACTTACTGCTGGAAACCAGTTAATTCAAATTACATAGGAACTTTGAGGATGTCTAGGATTATTCAGAAGGTGTAATGCAAAGAAGCCCCTTTAATAATTTCAGCTTGGAGCCTGGTTGTGGGGGTGTGGAAGGGACTCAAGGTAACTTTCTAGTGCTAAATTGAGTTGTCACCCTGAGTAGTAACATAGCTTTTCCCATAGAGAAAAATGAAGATCAATTGATATATTTTCCTCATCAACTAGTACACTTGAGATATATCTTTATTTTGGGTGGCATTACTATTGTCTGAAAGTAGTCATTGGCAATTGTAAAATAATTGTACAATATAAAAGCTTATTCTTATGCTATCTCAGTGGTTGCTGTTAGTACTACCATAGCTAACATAAATGTAAGTATTCCTCTAAGAAGTACAAATTGCTTCCAAAACCAAGTTACATGTATAGGGCATATTATAAAACACATCTTACCACAATACCGCCCTTCAGAAATCATATCGGGAGGCAGTACAGACTGGAGGTTTGGGGGCTCAGAGATAGGAAGTGTGAGTTCCAGCTTTGCCATTTGCTAAGTAAGGGATCCTGGGGAAGTTCCTTAACCTCTGTGTGCCTCAGTTTTGTTCTCTGTGAAGTGGGGACGATACCTACTTTATTAAACTAGATGTTTCTTGTAAATTGGTTATATGCTTGGCACCTACAAATTGTCTTGAGTGCCCACTGACTCATAGTGATAATATTATTAAGAGTGGCTGACTCTCTATATCTGTCAGTTTTATTGGCTGCCTTCTCAAGTTTGCTTTCCCCAATTAGTGGCAGTGAGGGGCATAATCAGCTTTGACTCCCCATCAACCCTGTCTGCCTCTTCCCCTCTATGTCCAGGGATTGAATCTGAGTGGCCTGGCTTGCATCAGGATTATATAAGGTGATGCATTACTTGTTTAGATCAGATACATATCTACTCTAGGAACTAAAATAGGAGATGGGGTTGAGACCCAGTCAAACTGCATGGCTCAAAGATGAGGGGCCATGATTTAGGTGGTTCCTAAAAAGGAAACAATCTACTTGGTTAACATAAAATAGGAGGAGAGATTCTCACTGGGGAAAAATACAGATGGGAGGACTGTCCCCAAGATAAAGTTTCATAATAGGTATTCATATTTGTTAAGTAAATATAGTGGTTCAGGTACTTGATAACACATACTACTTCATTCTCAAAATAAGATTGTGAGGTAGGGATTCTTACCCTCATTTTGATAAGATGAAAAGTTATATAATTTATCCAACACAATACATAATATGTATTATAGTCCAGTTTTGGAACTTGGTCTGTCTGGGTTCATGACTCTTGTTTTCAGTAGCAAAGATCAGCCCCAAATTCAAGACCTATTTCCCACCCACATCCTCCAGTAATACCTGTTAGTATAACAGTCCAGTAGTTAAGGACCTCAAGTGTTGAATTTGACATTGAAGAGGAACATGGTATTGTAGGATCAGCAGTACTCAAATGCCGTGAATAAGTAAAGCCCCGACCAGAAGCCAAATTTGCTATTAGAACTTGATGAATGTGGTTTGTTGGGATCTAATTCAAATTTAGGTCAGTGCAACAGAAGACAGTTTCAATTATAACCCACTCAGCAATCTACCATCTATGCAAAAGACAAGGCAATCTTAGGGCTGCTTCACTTAATTAAAAGTAGGTTCAGACTTATCTTATTGATTATGTTTCTCTGACATATAGGGGGCTGACTGGAAATAGGGGCAGATGACTGGTGATTACATACTTTCTGTGACTAATTCACACATGGAAAATTAAGAGTTGGCTCAACAATGAACCTCTGTTATTCTAGAACATTAGCCTTGTTCCAATGATGTTCCTCAGAGGACATATGACAGTGGTATTACATAGCAGAGAGATAACTCTATCCTTAATATGTTTGAACATGTATACACACCCTCATTCTTCCTCATGGCCCAATGCCATTTATGCGAATGGATTCCCATGCCACATCTTTGGCAACAAGTCACATTTGCTAATCACTTGTGTGCCAAGCTGTGTGCCAACCTCTTTGCATATGTATTTTCAAGCATTCCTCAAATTAATAATGTGAAATAATTTACTGATCAAAACTCATTCTCAAGATGTGATAGAAAAATGCAACATATTTTTAGGGGAAAAAATAAACAGGAGATATTGGCTTATGAGTCTGGAAGGTCAGAAGGTCTGATTTATCTAGGCAGTACTAGATGCAGAGGCTCATTAAAGTCATCAGGGCTTCATCTCTCCCCACCGCTCAGCTCTTCTGTCCGCTGTGTTAGCTTCACACTCAGCCAGACTCTCTCCTCCTAGTGGCCTCTGCACCTCACATCTTCCCAGATTCACTGCAGTGGAAAAGAAAACACAATTTTCTTGTTGCTCCAGGAAAACTCCTGGGAGTAAAACTTATGGGCCTTGATTAGGTAACATGCTCACATTTAGAACAGGGGGTACAATCAATTCCAATTAACCACATGGATAGAAAGTAAGGAATGCTGAAACCCCAGGAAAGGCTGGGGAACTTTTACAAAGGAAGGGAGAAGGTTCATGGGAAGGTATCAACAAGAAGTGTCCATTAGTGGGAAGTGTTGTCATTTCCTTTTTAGGATGAGAAATAATTAAGATAAATATAGACACAAAATCCCAGAGAGGTCAAATAATTTTGCCTAATGTTACATGTTATTAGGTTATGGTGATGGAATGCATATTAGTCATCATACTAGTGTCTTCTTCATAGACCTGTCAGGATTAAAGTGAGAATTCAGGTTAAACTCTAAACATGTGTAATACATGATGAATAAATATTAACTATTATTTAAAAGAGAAATAGAGAAGAGTTAGGTATTCATGAGTTTCTGAAATGTGGCAGCCTCATTTTGTTATTCAACTTAATGATTTCTTTTCAATGAGAATTTTTAATGTGTACATGTCTATTTTTCTTTGTTGCCCCAGAATCAGGAATAATGGATAGAAAATCAGCTTACTGTTGTATTTTATACCTTCTCAATTATTTGAAAACTTTTGTTACCCAGTTCATTTAATTTGCATCCGTTGAGTAATTTCCAGAGCTAACTCCTGGCCATGAAGATAAAGGGAACTTGCTCTTGAGGGCCTTGTAGCTTGAGATGGAACTTCCAGGGAGCCCCTACAGAAGTATATGGGAAGGATCTTGCCCCTGCATAGCCGCCCCTCTGTGAGTTTGCAGCCAAGATCTGGGGTCACCAAGCTAGACATGGAATTGGGAAGGGAAGAGCAAGGACAAGTTCAAAGCTACCTTACTTCTGCACTGCCTCTCACCACCTCTAACCAAAATGACTTTCAGAGTGAAATGGCTGCTGCTTCTCTCCTATCTACTAAATCCCACACACATTTCCTTCCGACCCCTCCTAACCTGCAACCATGCAAAGACTCTGGGGAATATAGTTGTAGGTCGGCCAAGTTGATCCAGCATGGAAGCATCACAGTCCTACCCCTTGAAAACTTGGCACCTGTGCACATCTTTTTCAACCACATATAGCGTTCAAATGAAAACAAAAACAAAATTATGCTTCTACCTCACCTGATAGGATTTTCTCTATACAACTTAAAACATGACACATATCTTCCTCTCAAAATGAGAACAAATTTCAAATGCCACATTATCTGTGTTTGGATGACATTTCTCTTCTAACTGAGTCATGCTTCTGCCTTCTGTACAGGGGTGGGCAAAAGTAGGCTTACAGTTGTGAGTACACAAAACAGTTTATTCTTGTCATATTATTTATTAATTATTGTACTATTTATTTGTATTACTTGTCATTTTCCAAACAAACAATTATAAACATACCTATGCTCCCCCCTGTATTCTATAACAAAAATACTGAAAAATAAGGTCAACTACTACTAGCACATCTTATGTTGAAAGACAGAAGAAGAGTGGGAGATATGAAAAGGAAGGGAAATAATGTACACACACACACACACACACAAATATATATTCATATTAATCTATAATGTGGTGGGAAGACTCTAGGGAATGTTTCCTAAGGAAAAGGATTTGTCCTTTGATGGGCCAAAGATAAGAAGAAATTGACCAAAGAGCTAAGATAGGCAAGTGCCTAGAACAGTGGCTGGCACAGGCCATATATCATGAACTTTAAATTTTCATTGAATGAAGGTGCACCCTTTTACTATGTATCTGTCATTTCAATGATTGTAAGATACCTGCTGATTTAGAAGACGTTAAAATGAAAAAATGTAAGCATTTTGGAATTGATGGAATAGGTACACAATAAATATTTGCGTGATGAGTGAAAAATGAAGAATGGATATTGAGGGTGAGACAACCAAAGATAGTTATTTTTCAAATCAAGGGTTGGGTTAGAGAGGATTGTCTTAGTAGATAACTAATAAGATGTGGGGCCGTAAATTTTAGACAGGAGGGTAGAGAAGACCCAGAAGACTGGCTCATTTGACTGGGCAGGAATGAAAGGCAGAGCAGGTTGAGAAAGATAAAAAACAAACAAAAAAAAACTATCAGATGAGTGAATCTATGTACTAATAGATGATGTGTTTGTGCATCAGAATATCATGATTCTTACAGAACATAGAAACCATTGCATCAGACCTCCTGTGACTTGCAGAAATCTCTTCTACCAAATTCTAGATAAATGGCTGAAAACAGCCTTCTGGATGAACTGGAACTTTGTCTATCTGTCCATCAGGATTTATATGTCTATAAAGAAAGTAACCAAGGAAATGGACCTGTCCCACTGTTTTTTTTATGGTTGGCTCTGGCACTTAAAACAGCAACCCCTCAAACACAGCAATTCCATCACGTAGAGAAAGCTGTCAGGGTTTTCACAGGCATGGCGAGATGTGCCCTGGGATGGGGGACAGAACCTGCTACAGCATTTATGAGATTTATGGTAAAGGGATTTACATGAAGGCTGAAGTTTAAGGCAAATAAATCCCAGAGGACACATATTCCCCATAATTGAATTACAAAGCCATTATCATGTGCTGAACAGAGCAACTTTATGACTCTATTGTGACAAGAGGAAACTTGTTAGAATATTTATGTGCCTGGGATCCCTTCTACATCACCAACCGAAAAACACACCATTTCTTACATGTGTCTCTCATGAGCAGTTAGCCTTCCTGAGTAACTCAGTAGCCAAGAGGTAGAATCCAAAATGGACATAGCATAGAGCCACATCAGCTCAAACCTCACACTTGACCTCACATTCAATAGTTGCTGTACCCACCATATTTATATTGTCAGCCTACACCAGGCTCTTCCCATAATAACCAAGGCAGCCCTAGAATAAATAAAAACTCTGGATGTCCATATTGTTTTCTACTTCTGAATAAAAAGACAATAAAAACATTTCAGCAATGAGCCATTTTTCCAGTCATTAAAAAAAAATAATATAACTTTATTTTTGTGATCGCTGAAGTGTATGAATCATGAACTTATGACAGCCTGAAATGCTATAGTAGTTTATCTGCTTTACATGATGAAATGACATCATCAGTTCGTCACAATGATCTGATTTAGTAAAAACAGATCACTTGAGTATTTATAGTAGCTTTGCTCTAATTAAATATATTCTTACAAGATTTGGCATAGTTTTTTTTTCCTTAACTTTTTATTTTTGAAATAATTTTAGAATTACAGAAGAATTACAAAGATAAGACAGTTTCCATATCTCTTCACTCAACTTTCCCTAATATTAACACCTCATATAATCATGGTGCAATATTCACAACTAGCATATTCTGTCAACTAAAATAGAAATCTTACTGGGGTTTCCAAATATTTTCCACTAATGTCCTATTTTCCAATCCAAGATTCAATCCAGAATCCTACATTGCATTTATTTATCATATCTTCTCAATCTCATATATCCTCAAATCTGTGGCAGTTCTTCAGTATTTCCTTACCTTTGATAACCTGGATAATTTTGGAGCTCACTAATCATTTATTTTTTGTCAATTACAGTTTACATTCAATTTTATTTTGTATTAGTTTCAGGTGTAGAGCATAGTGGTTAGACAATCATATACTTTACAAAGTGTTCCCCCAATATTTCCAGTACCACCCAACACCATACACAGTTGTTACAAATTATTGACTAGTCAGTTATTTTGTTGAATGTCCTTCAAATTGGGTTAGGCTATTATTTTGTCATGATTACAGGGTTGTAGATTGTCAGGAAGTATATCGCAGAAATGATGTACGCTTCTTATGACATCGTATCAAGAAGTACAAGCATCAATATGTCTCATTGCCGATGATGTTCACCTTGACCACTTGCCTAAGTGGTATCTTCCAGGTTTCTCCACTGCAGTTACTGTTTTCTTTGTTTCATGCTCTATTTTTTCAAAGTTCATACTCAAGGGAAGGAAAATTAAGCTCCAAATCCTGAGGAGGAGTATCAAAAATTGTGTGAACATATGTTAAGAATGCCACAATAATTAGTAAATATTTTGGGAGATACTTTAATGCTATGAATTTTACCCACTAATTTTAGTATTTTTCAGTTGATCTTTCTTGTAGCAATTATTACTTTGGCGTTCTCATGGACATTTTCTATTTTGATCACTTCTTATATATTGGAACTGGAGGCCCGATGCATGAAATTCCTGCAAGGGTCTCGGCCCTCGCAGCCCCGGCTGCCTCAGCCCTCACAGCCCTGGCTTCATCCTGAAGGTCTTCTGGATGGTCATTCTGCTGTTTGGTCTAATTAGCATATTAGCTCTTTATTATATAGGATCCTTCTCTAAGGAATAATTGCCCCCTCTTGGATGCTTACTTACTAATACCATTGTATAGTTGCTCAATCAAAAAGGTGACTGGAAAAGATGGTGAATAAGCCCAATGTTGGATTATGTTTTGTTTCTTTTTTGTCTCAGGTATCTCTCTGCCCTTGATTGGAGCTGGTAGCTAGATAATTCCTGGTAGATACTAATGCATCATTAAGATGTCACCTGTTAAATAAGAGCAAAACCTCTCTGCCTATTAGAGTTCTTTTGAAAGGAATATTTTAGGGTCTGACCTGGGATGAAGACCTCAGAAGTAAATGCATTTTCCCAGTGATGCATTCCCTTTAGTGGTCTCGGAGGTGGGGATTCCCCCCAGTGGTTCTGCATCCTCCCCCTCTTTGTTTAGTTGGGTATCTCACAGCATCTTCACCATAAGGAGGGTGATGTGCAGGTTCTCTCCCTCTCTCTCTCTCTCTCTCTCTCTCTCTCTCTCTCTCTCTCTCTCTCTCTCTCTCCCCACGCACACACACGCACACACACACTTCTCCCTTTCCCTGTTTCTCTGTCCTAGCCAAGGAAAAATGCAAGACTTGCTGCTCCCTCAAAACAAAACAAACCTATTGAGGGTTGCTGACCTCTGTTGTTTCACAGTGATTTTAATTCCCTAAACAAAGAACCCAGGTTCTAACTGACCAGTTGTCGAATATATGAAAAATATGGTATAGAAAATGGGTAACTATCCTAAACAGATAAGCATTCTTATAAATGAAAACCTTGAATGATACCATCTCTGTAGAGATAAGGACCCACAACATGGACAGGCAGTTTATGAAAGAATAAAGTGGCAATTAAATAAAAATATTTAACCTCACATGTAGAAAATAAAAATTGGAGCAAAAATGGCATGGCTTTTATTAGTCTATCAAATGGATTAAAATTTTGAGAAGGCAATGCTTAGCCTTGGTGAGAACTTGGGAAATGGACAGTTTTATATGCTTTTCCTAGGAGTATAATTTGTATAAACTTTCCGGGAGACAGTTGGACAATATATCAGGAGTCTTAAACAAATATCCATTCTCTTCAAGCCAGTGAAATACCCTCTTTTAATAATTCTTCCAATTGAAAAACTGAGAGTTCAGTGAGACATGCTAATATTTACCTACAAAGATAATTAGCACAGTGTCATGTATAGATAATACCAACACCCCATGGTCAGAATGTGACTTAAGTAAATTATAGAATATTGTGCAGCTGGGAAAACAGTACATTTCCATAGTACATTATGCTGTGCTCTGTTATTAGTATGATGCAAAAATTATTTTTTAAAAAAGGAATGCCTACACAGAGAAAAAGTACTAAAGGGTCAACAACAAAACATTAAAGGTAGCTATTTCTAGATGGAAGGATTGTGTGAATGTTGTTATTGTGTTTTGTTTTTTTTTTAAACTTTGGTACACTTTCCATTATGTTTGACGTATTGCTTTTAGTATTAGAGTTTTAAAAAACAGTGTGGGCCCAGCCAGCATGGCTCAGTGGTTGAGCATCAACCTATGAACTAGGTGGTCATAGTTCGATTCCCAGTCAGGACACATGCCCAGGTTGCAGGCTAGATCCCCAGTGGGGGGCATGCAGGAGGCAGCCAGTCAATGATTTGATCTCATCATTGATATTTCTGTCTATCTCTTCATCGCCCTTTCTCTCTGAAATCAATAAATAAAAAATAAAAAGTGGGATTTATATCAATTATGCCAATTATATTAATAAAGCAGTCAAGCATATTTCCCAGTGGGGTGGATTATGGAAGACAACAAACAGGAAGGCACTGAGGCCACTGAAGAATAGCCACAGGAAAAGGAATCTCTTCTCTCCTCCTCCTCCTCTTCCTCCTTCTTCTTCTACTCCTCTCCCCTTGCTCATCCTCATCATGTCTCCAACCCTTTCATCTACCTCTCTTTTTCTTCTATAATTTCTTCCTTGTCTTTTCTTTTACTCTTTCCTCCACTGCCCTGTCCTCTCTTCTCCCCTGTTTACCCTCCTTTTTAAACCCCCCTCTTCTCCCACCTCTCCTCTTATCTTTTTATCATTCTGATAGGTTTTCAACTCTAACTTTAGGAATTTATACCCATAGTACAGTATTAATTTCTCTTTAAAAGGTAAATTTAGCCTGGCTGGTGTTGCTCAGTGGTTGAGCATTGACCTATGAACCAGGAGGTCACAGTTTGATTCCCTGCCAGGGCACATGTCCGAGTTTTGGGCTTGATTCCCAGTGTGGGATGTGCAAGAAGTGGCCAATTAATGATTATCTCTCATCATTGATGTTTCTATTTCTCTTTCCCTCTCCCTTCTTCTCTGAAATCAATAAAAATATATTTTTTAAAAAGATACATTAAACCATGTATTTTTCATCATCACATTGATTTTCTTGGTCAAGCAGTCAAGAGTTCAAAGGCAAACTGGCACCGCCTTCAGAGTATTTTCACAGGATCTCATCTCATTGTTTGCCCATTGCAAATCCCTTCAGACCTGGATTCAGAACTCCACAAGAGCTTTGTAAATAAGCAAAGTACCAAGGTGACTAGCTGCCTTTTGAAAGCCCAGGAATTTTTGTTTCTGCTGTGAAGGTGGATTTAATTCCCGTGTGCACCTAACCCAATTCTGTCCTTGCTTCCCTCCAAACTTAACTGACTGGATCACTTACCCTTCTCCATTGAAGAGTTTGTGGGCAATAGCCTCTCAGGGTATTTTTTCAGAAGTACCAATACCCAGGAATAAATCACGTTTTTGTGTTACAGTAGGCTGAAAAAATATAAAGCAGCTATTCAAGGATGGTTAAACCAGGGCCAGGGACCTGGCAGTCCCATATGGAGACTAACACTGTGTGTCTCAGGAGGGTCAGAATCTGTTAGTCATTTTACAAGTAGTTATAGAGAAACCAACTTCAAGCTTAGAAGCTCTGATATTTTCGGGTATAAACTAAACTTAATGTCCAGCCTGTTTCCAAGCACTAGGACATGGAGCTCTCTAATGTTCCCAGGCCTATGCTACCCTAATTGCCAACACACCTCTTAGTCTGTTCCGGCTGCTGTAAGAAAGTACCACAGGCCGGATGGCTTTTTAAAATCTATTTTTTATTTGAGAAAAAGAGAGAGGAAGAGAGAGAGAGACAGAGACATTAATGAGGAGAGAATTCATTGATCCGCTGCCTCCTGCATGTCCCATACTGGGGATCAAGTCCGAAACCCAAGCGTGTGCCCTGACCAGGAATTGAACTGTGACTTCCTGGTTCATAGGTTGACACTCAGCCACTGAGCCATGCTGGCTGGGCTGGACAGTATTTAAAGGACAGAAATGTATCTCTCACTGTTCTGGAAGCGGGGAGTCTGAGATTGGGGTGCCAGCGTATTAGGGTTCTGATGAAGGCCTTTTCTGGGTTTCAGTCAGCTGTTCTCTCCTTTTGTCCTCTCCTGGTAGAAGGGGTGAGGGACCTTTCTGGCCTCTCTTATAAGAGCACTAATCCCATTCATCAGGGTTTTACCCTCATAACTTAATCACCTCCCAAAGGCGCCCCCACCTCCTAATACCATTACCTTGGAGGTTAGATTTCAACATTTGAATTTTGGAGAGATACAAACATTCACACCATGGCAACACATAATTCTTGCAGGAAGTCAACATAACTGAAGTCTCCCCATTTATTTATCCCATATTTGTTAGTGTGAGACACACGCATTGATTTCTGAGTTAACACGATTTCCCTGAGATACAAAGAGGTCAAAAGAAAAGGGATTCTTGTTTTTTTTTTTTTTGGTTTTCCCATGAGAAGGATCACTGAAGTGAGTCAGGAACCTGGATTAGTGTTTCCATCCTTGACACTGTGTGAGTGGCATGACCTTGGACAAGGCATTTGCTCTCCTGAAGATTTGCTTTCCTTAATTGTGACATGAGAAGTTAGGGCTGGTTAATCTCTAGCAGACTTTTCATCTCAAAAGGACCCTTAACTCATATTGTTTACCAATACTCTTCACAAATCTTATTATTAAGTTTTATTGTCATTATCTTGTTTCACAGATGGTACATAGAGCTGTAGAGAAGTTAGAAAGCATAGGTTCCAATCTGATTATATCATTATTAATTGTATGCCCTTGAGCAGGTAAATTGCTTTCAGAGATAATGCTGCTTTTCTTTTATCTCACCATTGTTTTTTCCCTGAATTTGTGTCACGTGTGAATTTTCTAGGCACACAATATCCTTATCGAAGCTGTTGACTATTGCTGAACAGGTCACCAACAAGGGCACAGCCTCACAGGGCCTATATTATATCAGTCCCACAAAATATATAGGCCAGCTGCAGATCAGCACCATATGAAAAACACAATATATATATAATTTTAATGTAGTTAAAGCCCCCTTATAGCTCATATACATTAGCATTTTTTTACTATACAACTTTCAAGAGCTATTGTCCCCATCTGATATAATTTATATTTATGCTATTTATATCATTTATATTTATACACACTCTATCTTCTCTATTGAAATATAAGCCACCTGAAGGGCGGGACCTTGCTCTGTTTTATTCACTGCTATAAACCCTCAGCACCTAGAAAAGTCACTGGCACATTGTCAGCGTTCAGTCAATACTATGCACTCATTAACAAATTCCATTGAGGTTTCACTGTCTCCCCAGCTGCTGTTCAGTGTCAGGGCTACTCCAGGCATCTTCAGTCTAGAGCAATTGTCTCCATGGCAAATTACCTGCAACAGCACCCTAGGAGGTGTACAAGATGATTAATTGAAATGCGGGAAGAAAATTTTACAATTTCTGCTTTATTTGCTTCTATTTTAGTTCTTATTTTGTGTACATTTTCTGAAGTTAATATGTACATACTCTAGTATATTTCTACAGCTTACAACTAGCATCCTATATTGGGCATCTGCTAATTTTTCCCCCTTGCTTGATATGTTCAAACAAAAACAAAAAAAAAATTGGAGAGTGTCATTCTTGGAATTATTTTATGGAATTTAATTTCTCTGGGTCAGATAGTTTCCAACATTCAAATGCTCAGGTTTCTATTCATTTACACTCATATTTGCTCTACCCTTTATTCTGCAGTTCATTGTCCTTAACAGAAATGGAAAGAAAAGGGAGATAGAAAGGTTCTCTTCGCTCCTTGCCTCTGTTAATATGGCCCCTCTAGTCACAAACAAAACCACCATAGCTTCTTCCTCTCTGTCTGAATTTAAGATCAACAGAAACACACACTTGCTGGTGTCCTTAGCATTGTCTTTCATTGCCACACTCTTCAACTGCTTAGCTTTCCTAGCAGTCTTAGTAAGATGGCGTCAGGGTTTTAAGTATTCTGAGATTTGAGAAAATTCCAGATCTTCTCTTCATATAAATTTTACTCTTCTCTTTTTCCTGTTGTGATTTGCACACATTGATTACATCTCCCCTTGAACTTTGTTTCCCAGACTGAAGAAATAATCTTGTTTTTATTAACAGTACAGATTTACTAATATTAAGAGTAATCCGTAACTACATCTTCCTTGTAAAAGGTTTTTAAATTACTGATGAAGATAATGATCCTTTTGACTATCACCCCCAATTCTAAAGTCTCCCAGAGGTGGCTACCATTAGGAATTTTGAATGTGTATCTCCAGTAACTGTTTTTCCATGGGTATGCATTTTTTTTTTTTTTTTTGCTTTGGGTTAATTAACAGTATTTGGATAAATTGAGTATTTTCATTTAATGGATTGCAAGAAAGTAGTTACAGATCTATCTCACTAATTTTATGTTCTGGCATGGCACAGTCTCCAAGATAAATTATTGACTAAAATTACAAGTTGCTAAAAATACATAGGGTATGATATCACTGAAGTTTAAAAAGATAATAAGAAACCTTACTTAAAAATATTGTGAGTTACTCTTTCCCTCCACCCCAAACTCTTTGATTATTTTAAATGTATTTCTCTGCATCTTGTCCACACTATTATTTCCAAACGGGGGATCAGGAGGGTGATCTTGTCATCATCCCTGGTGTCTCTCTAGATCCCCTCATCTGTATTCAGGAAAAAAACAGACAAACAAGGGAAGGAGCCATAAAAGTAGGGAAATAAGAAGGAAACAGGAAATGCAGACAAGGGAGAGTGGTGAAGGGGAGGGGAGCATGGCCACAGAAAGGTTTGTCTTGACCAATTTAGACCTGGTCATTTTGATGTCTGGGGAGACATGTTTCCTGTTTCTAAGCATGGCTCTTCCAACTTTCAACTTTATTTCTAGCAAGCACTTTGTGCAGCAAATATCCTTATCTCCCACAATCTTCCTAAGCATTATATATTCCCTCATTCTGGGTCAGACACCCCATTCCTGGTTTCTCTTTCTCCTCTCTCCTCTCTCCTCTCTCCTCTCGCCTCTCTCCTCTCTTCTCTCTCCTCTCTTCTGTCTTCTCTCTCTCTCTTTCCCCCCTTTCTTTCTTTCTGTCTCTCCCTGATGCACTTTGTTGCAGACCTCATATAATTAACAGTGAGGCTTCTGGTTCTAGGAGTAAGGATAACAAAATACAGAATTCGGTGAGTTTAAAGTTGTTGGCCATGCTGATTGTCAGTAACCATATGCATTAAAATAAGTAAGCATCTTTTTATTTGTCTGTCTGTCTAAAATAACTACCTTTCTTTCTGGGTAACCAGTGTGACAGCATGGAGACCAGATTAAAGAAAGCATGCTTCTTAGGCTTAAGGTCAAGGTTAAAATGATATCTTCAGGTTGTGCTGTATTTTTTTCTAACCCATTTCCCTTAGATGGGCAGGAAGTGAGACCTCAGGCTAAGCTGCTTTGCTCAAGAATGAAAGTTGCCACATTAGCCTGGACTCTCCTGATGATATCTGTCTTGAGAGCCTAACTGAAGTGGCCAGTGAAGGGGAAACCCGTCGCTGCAGAAGTGGAAGTCAGGGTGTCCAGTCACTAATACCTGTGGGCACTCTGTTTCTTCCCTCTGTAGCAGGCAGGACCAATGGGCTTTGTTTATGGAGAGGGACCAGGAGTGCTCCATCTAAAACACGACAGAGGAAGATAGGTATCTCTGCCTCCCCCGCTTTGTTCCTCTGCAGACTGCTCCTCACTCTTTCCTATGCCATTTACTGCAGATCTCAACCCCAATAAACAGGTGCTGTCCCATCACCATGTTTATTTTTAATACTTGCTCTGCGGTTATCTCCTAGGACATTTTTGGCTCTGCAGCATTTATTGAGCTCTACAGTAAACTGGTATAAACTCGGACAAAATGCCAGGAGAATGATAAACCAGTGACATTTCTCACCCTCTCTGTAGAAAATGTTGACAAAGGCTGCATTTGGCGATTGTATTTCAGAAAGCTGACATTGCGTTGCTGACATCACAGTGCACTGGGTCAGGGAGGGGCTGTTTTATTTGCATTCTTAACATTGGTAATTCTCAGATTTTATGGCTCCTACGTGTGATGCCAGCTGAAGATACTGTGAGTGTATATACAGGAGGCTGGCTTTGTCTTGTTTTCATCAACAGAGCTGGATCTAGGATGGTCTGAGGGCCTTCCCCTTACACTTTGCTTTGACAGGTAGGACTACACATAGATAGATGGGGACATGGTTCTTTACAGCTGTTTATAAAGTTGAGCACTTAGCTTTCTTCAATAGCATCCATGGCCTTTTGCATCAAATACAAAACCTTAAACATGGTGCACACAGGGCTCCTGCCTAGCCTTTTATTGTATCTTCTACTCTCCTCTGAAAACATTAAATTCACGCTATTGACTTACTAGTGGATGCCTATCTGGGTCATCCTCTCTCTGACATAGGACCTTTTTACCTTCTATTTATCTCTAAATACAATGCTCTTCCACCCCCTCTATATTGCATCTCCTTTAAGATTCAATTCATTTACTCTAAAGCCTTTCCTGTTCCTTCTTTCTCCCCCAGGTCTCTCTCTGCAAGTGAAAGGACAGCAATCCTGTGTCTTCAAGAGCACCTTGTATATTAGAACCCTGTCTCATTGGCTTATTGTCTCTTCATAGTTCTGAGGCTTCTATGGGCAGAGAATCTGTAGCTCTTGTTCTTGTCACGTAGTAGGGCATTGAGAAGTTTCACTGAATGCATAAGTGTTTTTATTTATTCGTGTACTTCATCTCTGGGCTGTTGACTCTCTTTTTGGTCTATTGATTTATGATGATTAATCATTTCTGCTAATAGGGTACCCATGATCTCTCAAGAAGCTTTTATTACCAACATTAATTTTAATTTTGAGATGAGTATTAATATTCTCCATCTGTCTCCTGAATAAGAAAGGGAAAGAAGAGAAAAAAGAAATCAGATGCATTTCTGAGTCCTTGCTATGCGTCAGGAATCTGCTAAGTGCTTTAAGATGTATATTCTAGGAAAACATATTTTAGCCTCATTCTATACGTTAAAAAATATCCAAGTACAGAGATGTTAAGTGACTTGCCAAGTGTCACACACACAGATAAAGTGATACATGCTGATATGGCTGGTTGTGCACTTCTTCTATATCCAGAAACATTCAGTAAACATGTATTGGATATCTATACATGGCATGCTTGGTGCCTACATGGAAATTCGGAAAGGTTTGAGCTTGTCTGTGAATAAGAGGGATAGATAAATGAGTCACCAGTTGAAACATGGCCTCATTTATGCCGTGCAAATGTACACCTATGGTTCTGGAAGTGTCAAAAGTGAACCAACTTAGCTTAAGTGGCACCCCTGCTAGGAAGCCTGTTTTCAACTTCACACATCTGCAGCTGAGCCATGACTGTAAGTGTTAACAATGCAGAAGAAGGTCAGAAGGCTTTCTAGACATAGATACAAGTACATGCAAAGGCCTGCAGAGTTCCCTTCTGTGAAATTCAGTTCAAGAAGGGAATTTATTCTCTCAAGTAGACCTAAAGGCAATATGAAGATGTAGAAGATACAGCCACTCTGTTGCCTTTTCATATCATGAAAGGACCACATTTTTCCTCTCGTATTTATGGAGAGGTTCTTTCTGACCAAAGGGAAAGAAGAGAAGGACCTTTCCATAAAGGGCCAACCAGATGTATCAGATATATAGGAAATACCGACCAATGTAAAAGTGTTACCTATGTATTTATCGAGGAAACTTTTCTCTATGCTCTGGTAAGCACAGACGATTTACTGATAAAAAATGAGCAGCTGCCTTTCTGGAGCCCAGAGAAATCAGAGAAGCATTTATGTAAAGAGGTCCAGCCAACCATGATGAAGCATGACTGGGACATGTGCACAGGCAGGCTAGAAGCATCAAGCATCAGGCAAAGGTGACCCACACTCTGTACTTATTACTAGCTAGACTTACTAGCTAGACATACTTTAAGCCATTCTTTTATATTTTTATTTTTTTTTATCCTCATCCAAGGATATTTTTCCATTGACTTTTAGAAGAGTGGAAGGGTGGGGAAGTGACAGAGAGAAATATCAATGTGAGAGAGACACATCAATTGGTTGCCCCCTGCATGCGCCTACAACCAAGGTATGTACCCTTGACCGGAATTGATGCTGGGACCCTGCAGTCCACAGGCTGATGCTCTAGCCATTAAGCCAAACCAGATAGGGCTTGAAACCATTCTTGACATCTCACTCTGAAAATAAGGTGAAGAGAACATTTTGGATTAAATTTTATGGTTATGCCGTTTTTCTTTGGTTTATCATCATTTTTTAGTATTATTTAGGTAAAATTGGCAAATAGAATTATATTTAAAGTGTATAATGTGTACATTGTGAAAGGGTACATTGAGTTATTATATCCATCACCTCACATGTTTAACTTTTTTGTGTGTTGAGTGTGAATCCATAATTTCTACTCTTAGCAAACTACAACTATAAACACAGTATTATCAACTGTAGTCACCATGTTATTATACATTAGCTCCTCACACTTTATTCATTTTAAAATGGAAAGTTTGTACCCTTTTACTTACCATCCTCTCCCCATCTCCCCCTTTCCCCAGCCCCTAGCAACCATCTATCTATCTATCATCATCAACAAGTACAATATTTGGTCTTAAAATGTACAGAAATCCACCAAACTGCAGATCCAACCAACATGTATAAATGGGCTAGAGAATGATACGTTCTTCAGTATACCCATGGGCTTCTGTAAGGTGTCTGGTCAATGGCAGGACCATTACAACCAGCACCTCCGCAGACATTTAGTATGGCTTGGTATCCGCTTTTGAGAATTCACCAGTGCTACACATAAAAGCAGCAATAATTCTTTATAACCTGGAGGTAGTCCTAGACTGCAAGAAAATGGGTGAGCACATTAGCAAATAAAAATAGTTGGAAACTCGGTGGTTTGGCTCGAAAGTTTTATTTCGTTGTTGCAGTTGTTTTATTACAGATGGACAAATATTCAAGGAAGGTACGGGAGCCGGTTAGGCACAGCAGACGCTGGAGAAACAAAGGCCTCTGTGCTGTCCCTGCCTCATTTCCTCAATTAAGAGGGACAGCCCCTTGAAACAACAGCTGCTGCCTTTACATACATCAAAAGATCTCAAGAAACTGCTGCTTTTATTGATTTGGGGCCTGAACACTTGAAACAATGCAAGTGGGCACAGAGTTATTTTGCCTCACGTGGACACTAACCATAAGCCAAGCAGATAGGTCCGTGTGCTAGTTTCAACATAGTTTTTTCTGGGATGCCAGTCTTCTGGGAATAACTGGTGCTACTCATTTCAAGGAAGGAACTCTGAGCAGGCAACCTGGGAGGTGAACAACGGGTAACTACCCAGCTGTCATTTGCAAAACCCAGTTGGCCACTGGGCTTTCTAGTTTGAGGGTTGTCAGGGAGCTTGTTTGCTTTTTGATGCTGATGACCATGGCCTTGTCAGAAGAAGTCCCCTCTGGATCCAGTCAGTGCTTCAGTATGGATATGGAGGGCCACTGTTCCTGGAGAAGCAGTCCCAGCAAAACTTAACTGAAATGGGAGTGAAAGTGTCACCATCTGCCTGTATTCAGATTCCAATGGTGAAATTCACAAGCGTGTGCTCTTGTTTCTTTGGGGTAAATTATAAACCCTTATTAGGACATTTCTGCTTTCTGGAAGAAGAAAGCAGGACTTAATGTTTTGAGCATAGACTGAATTTCAGGCCGTCTATCAATCAGAAAACTTACTGACAGTGATAATAGTGCCTTAAAGAGATTTTATTTTATTTTATTTTATTTTATTTTATTTTATTTTATTTTATTTTAAGATGAAGAGAGACTAAGCCACCTAGGTTTCAGAGTTGTTGAGCTGGGAAAAATGGGTTCAAGTAAGAAGAGTTCTGGGAATGCCCTTAGGACAATGATTAATTTACTTATTTTTGAAGAGCTCACAGACCATTATACAATCTCCCTCCCTCCCTTTCTTCTCTCCTTCTTTCCTTCCCTCCTTTATCCCTTCATTCATTTATTCCCTCCTTCTTTCCTTCAACATTTAACTAGTATAGCTCAAGCCTATATACAGAAAAAAATCTCCAATAACACTCAGTTGGGGGTTGGAGAAGGGGCTGCTTTGATCTGGGGGAGGACACAAAAATCATGATAACAAACTATTACAGGATTTATATCAAAATATTTGTTGGTAGGGAGAGAATGATTTTCCTGGTGTAACTGGGAAATATTCAATGGAGGGAATGACGTTCAGTTGTGTCTTTAAATAAGAGTCAAAGAAAATTAGGTGAAACTGGAGAAGAGCATTTCAAATTGAAGACAGAAACTGCGTGAGGTTTACAGAGGGCTGAGAAGCTACCGGGCACTTTTGGGGGATTGTAAATCTTTCAGTGTGCCTGGAGATGGGGCAGTGCCTGGAGATGGGGCAGCAGAAGCAAGATGGGACCCATCAGGTTGGGCTCCCCTGCGTCCTGACTCTGAGGAGTATTTTTTTAAAACTTTATTGTTGAAAGTATTATATATATATTCCCCTTTTCTCCCATTGAACCCTTACATCCTGCCCTCTCTCCCCCCAGGGCTCCACCACCTATTGTCTGTGCCTATGGGTAACATTTGTATGTTCTTGCATGGATATGACGGCCGGGCTGCATGGCTCAGGGCAGGCAGAGGTGCAGTTCTGAGCCACGTGACTATTTCCAAGTAGAAATGAAACAAATTAAATGGAAGTTCTGCAGTTCCTGATGAGAGCAAATTATAGATGGTCCCACATTTAATTCCTCATCCTGTTTAGAAGTCTGAGAGAGAGAGTATGATCACCCGTATTACTTATGTAACAGAATAACTGTTTTCTACTTAATATGGCTTGCTTCAAGATTACACTACATAATATGTGTCTCTGAGGCATTTTAAATAGGCCTTTATTTTATTTACACATACAGTTTTGGGCACATACCATAGTGATACATCTGTATTTCCCCCTAACACTGGTCCAACAGTAAAGAGAATGGTTATTCTTTTGCTATATTGCAGTCACATTGGTTGGCTCATGTGTTTGGTTTTGTTTTCATAGTTCATAGGATAGCAGTAGGTAGTTTTGCAAATTTCAAATGAGAGAATTAATTAGATCACTTGGCTATGCAATCACTGTTCAAGTCAAGCAGCTAAAACCACCTGCCTGGCATTGTCTGGTAAGTCTTGAAAGTTTAATACACTGTCAGAGAGGTTTTTGCTGGAGACCACGTGACATGCGTAGGACTTATTGAAAAGCCTGAGCTAATAACACACAGTATCTCTGCCCGAGTCAAACCTGGACTCCACTGAAGAAAGGTTTCATTATTGTTTTTATGTGAAGTGGAAATTTTGCTGTCAGACTTTACCAGTAAACAGGGTGGATATGCCCGAAGGATGTGGTTTTAGAATCCTGTGGACCTCAGTAGTCCGCAGGCTCAGCTGAGCTTCTCTAAGGCATGTGTGAAGTTGCTAAGGTTGATGTTCCTTTTCATGTTCATTTTTTTAGGTCTGTGATGGGTTCAAACAAGGAACCAGATCTTGTGCATCTCGAGGCCAGAACTGTGGATGGTCGTAAGTAAATCAAGTTTTCCAAGGTGTTCACAGAGATAATTAGTTTTATCAATCCACCACGAACCACATCTGTATTCAGGAAAATCGTTGGCAATAATCCAAGTCATTTGGACAGGAGGACTTTTCCAGCTTTTAGTAATTCCGAATTGTCTTAATCATTGTTGACAACTCTCATTCAATCAGGCTGTTTTGCTTTCCTAGTAATGTGAAAATTCAAAATTCCTAATTTCTACCATATTTTATTGTTGTGGTTGCTGCTGCTTTGTTTTGATTGGTTTTTCCTGTTTCCTTATTTTATCGGATGTCGTTCAGGCAATGCCTCCCTGTCTTGTTTGGAGACACACAAAGCATTTAGAGGGCACAGGGGAGAGAAGAATCATCCTGTGTGTCCCCATGATAAGCAGCAGGAGGGCAAAGTCTGCACCTCAGGTGCTCAGAGCAGCCCTAGCTAGGCCATCCACAGTGAAAGACATCACACGATGTGAAGATCGTGGCTTTAGGTACATGACAGAGAGGAAAGGAAGGTGCAAATCCAGAATTTAAACGCTTGTCTGAAAAAATCAAGTCTGCTAATTGTGTGACCTTGAAATATCTACTTAGACTCTTTATGCCTTAGCTTCTTCACTATAAATTAAATAAGTTAACAATAATGTGTCTGATAGTAGCTAACATTACAGAGCACTTACCCTGGACCAAGAATTATGTTTAAACACTTTATCTCCTTTAGCTCAAGGAATCCTCACAATTTGCAGGTTGTTGTTCCTGTTTTGCAGATGAGGAAATCAAGTCATAGAAAGTTTACCAAACGTATTTAAACAACAACAATGTACCTTGCCTTCTTCTTCTCTGGTCCTGTGGTTCTTCTGAAGGTCTGAGAGTTGCCGGGGTACCACTAGATCTAAGATTGAGCACTAAAGGTGAAAAGGACGAAGGGAAAGGGGACATGCATAGAAGAAAGGGATGAGGAAAAAAAAGACAGGGGAAGAAAGAGGTCCCAAATGTAGAGGAGAGAAAGAGAATGGATTATCCACAGTTACCTCCGAGCAATGAGGCTGTTAGAGGTTGTCCAACACTGAGCAAGAGAGTGGTAATTTAGTGATGGAGACATTTCCTATCTCAAAAGTATCCTTCACAATTCAAAAGTATCACCGTCACTGGCACCTGCACCTGTCTTCTTGCCCTCAGCTCTTTGAACACAAAGACAGCAGCGATACCTGCACTTTACCAGCTGACAACTCAGAAGTCACCGGTCACCCCTACAGCCCAGACTCTTCAGAAATCACATGTGCTCTGCAACTTTGTACACACCGTTAGATTCTGCGTCTCTAGGGGTTTTGCTTCCCTTTCGGAGAATGAATGTATTCTTTGGCAGAATCAATGGGAGGATAGGTCAGGGACCAGCACCTTCCTCCTTTTTAAATTTAGGCAGGGTAGCGGTATATCATGGCATCTGCCCCACCCTGTGCCTGACACAGAAGGAGTTCAGTGTGGTGGAGACGCCTCCATTGCCCAGCAGCTGGTTATGTTTTCCTGGATCCCAGGGTTCATGTCTTACTACCCAATAGCCAGAGCAGCCTTTCCTAAGGTAAAAGCAATCCTGTCATCTGTTTCGAGCTCTGATTGACTTCCCACTGCTCTGGCGATAAAGAGCCAAGTTCTTACCTTGACCTTTAGCTGTAGCATAAGCTGGTGCCTGCCCATTTCCTCAGCCGCATCTCACTCTAACCCTGTCCTCACTTCTTGCCTACAAACCCTTGAATTTGCTTTCAAGTCTTGGACCACACAAGTTTCTAGGTCTTTGTTTAAGGCCCAGATGCCCGATGTTTCCTCTGCCTGGAATGCCCTCCCCTCTTGCCTGATGAATTCAGTGTAATTAATCACTATGAGTGCTTCAGATTTCAAGTTAAGCAGCCATTTCTATTTTTTTTAACTTTTCACTTTGAAATAAATTTAGACACACATAAAAGTTGTAACAAATAGTCAGGTTCCCCTGTACTTTTCAACCAGCTTCCGATAAAACCACAGAACTATAACAAAATCCTGGAACTCCCAGTCTAAACCAGTTTCTCATCTTGTTTGCTTTCATCCAACTCTAATATTTTTCTTTATTGTGCTCATCTCAGTTTTTAATTGCACATTGCATTTACATGATTATTTGATCACAGTGTTTTCTCTCCACCAGTAAGTGCTATGGGTGCAGGGGCATGTATGCCTTTGTTCAATAGTCTGTCTCCAGCACATGCCACAGTGTCTACATGTAGATAGAGCTTAATAAATATTTATTCAATGAATGAATGCATAGTTGACCAAGTGTCAGGGTAACCAGCTGGCTCCCTAACCTCACTTACCAGGTCCCACCTCGGGACCTTGTTAGAATGAAAATTCTGATGTAGGAGGGGCCCCACAGTCTGCATTCCTAACAAGCTCCCTGGTGAAGCTGATGATGCTGGTGGTGGAACATGCTTAGGGTCACAAAGTCCCATAATAAAAACTAATGAAAGAGCTTCAGGGTCTGTCTCCCATGACTATACCTTTGTTTAGAAAGCCCTGGGTGGAATCCTAGATTGCTTTCCTTTCTGAGCTTTTGGGGACGTGGCTGCTTTCTGGCTTGTGGCATTTAATGCCCATAACCCCATATCCTGAAAACAACTTTCCCTGATCTGCACTTTTTTCCCCCACCCGACATTATTCCTGTGTTCCCTGCAGGCATGGAGGTTGATAATGTCAAACTGTCATCTCAGGCTCAGCTTGTGCGAGGCATGAAATATATCAGTTCTAATTTTATTTATTTTATTTTACTTTTTTTGCAAAGGCAGCATCTTCAGAAACTATCCAAGAGTGAAAATTCAATAAAGGGATTTAATTTGAAAAGTTATCCCTGTCAAAACAAAGCAGAAAAAAAAATTACCTACCAATTGAAGAAAAGGATCTAAGCCTGACCTGACCAAATGTAAAAAAAATGAGATTTTCTCGGTATCATGTCCTCCCTCCTCCCTCCCTTCTTCTCTCTCTCTCTCTCTCTCTTTTTGGTATCTCTTTCTCCAACACAGTAACCCTGGCACCAAGTAAAAGAAACAGAGAGGAGGAGGAGGAAGGAAAGAGCTCAGACAGCTCAGAGTCAGTAGCAAGGTATTAGCAAATATAGCTGAGAGTCATTTGCTCCAAGAATTCCAGTATCTATGTTTTCTTTTTTCCATTTCCTGATTGAAATCTCTCTTGAGTCTCCATTTCTTCATTATTATTTAGTATATGATTTAAGTATATGGAGCTCATTGTTTATATTCTAGGTTATGGGTCTTGTAGGGAATGTGCAAAAATAATATAATGCTTTTTAATTTGAACAGTTTTTTGTTGTTGTGTTTGTTTGTTTTCTCTGATTGTAATGGGTTTAGGGATTTTTGTAGCTAAGGCACTGAGACATGTGACACAGGAAAACATCTTTCACTTGCTTATTTGGCTCCTCCCCATGGGATGGGTTGCAAATGCTTATCTGAGTTTGTTACTCAAAGGTTAGTGTTAGTCTCATTTCAGATCTCCCTAGATGACATTTTGTAATTACTATCTGTTTCATTGGAAGTCTCTGTATTTGAGGGAGGTGAGCTTTGGGAAGCATTGGTTTACAAGGGTCTATGGCTGGCATAGACATGTCATTCCCATTGTGCTGTGAAACCTGGATGTGTTGTAGTTTACAGTCATGTCAAGGATGTTATTCTTTCTTGTATCACCTCTGTCTTAGTAGACAAGCTGAATTACAGCCTCAATTACAGTCAATCACAGGAGGTATTACTGGAAACTTTTGAACATATTTCTTGAATGTGGCATTTGTTATTGGTCCCCACATTCAACTGAGGACACATTGACAAGTTCTCTTCCAGGAAACAAACATGTTAATGTTTACAAATCACATGTGTGTGTTTGTGTGGATGTGGATGTGTATGCACCCACCCATGCATTGTATGCACATAGTACATTAAACCTGCTACCCATACATCAAAATAGTAAGAAGGAAACCTACATTCTATTGACTTACCTAATATAGGCACATTTGGGTATATGTATGTAATGTACATAGTTACAGAGACAATGGGAACTAAACTGTTGGGTTGAAAACTTTGTAAAAACTCCTGTCTTATTTAAGTTTGCTTTTGTGGGAACCATAGCTCAGAGCCTGACACATTTAAAGTTTGTTGACTTAATAAATATATGTGTATGTCATGGTATAGGCAAGATTTGGGGCTTTTAACCATAGGATCTCTGGAGCCCTCTGAGGCTAATGGATGAGCATAAAAAATTCACTAACTCCCTGCAATTTTGTGCTACATATTATACATATATGTGATTTTGGAGAAAGAGGATATGACTTGTATCAGAATTCTTCCCATGGCAATTTCACAGGTATGCATAATTCTATATTTTTGCTCATCTGTAAACATCATCTTGTAAAAGAACATGTAATATCACATTTGACCTTTCTCACTTCCCGAATGAAAGGCTGAACTGGTGACTTGGAAGTTTCCATGCTAGTGGTGACCAGAGCTAGCCCAGACAGGGGCTAGTCACTGGCCTCAGGGTCTATTTGCATGAGTAAGTAACCTTGCAACAACTTGCCCAAGGACTAATCTCTTTCACTAGGGAAAAACAACCATGGCCCTTTAAGCAGCTGTGAAAATGACTGCTCAAAAATTCTTCTTGAAATGAACCACAAAAGAGAATTTCACAAGCTGAAATAATAGGAAACTCACAACTTTATATAACCACCATCCCACCAATTCTGGTCTTCAGTGAGAACTGGACACCTCATTTCTACTTCCTATTTCCAGCCCTCCAGTCTAATTTCTACATGGAGCATCCTATGTATCAAAACCTGCAAAGGGCGAACACTGCTGAAATAAATATGGTGGGCACGTGATAGAGACCTCAGTTCTCACCAGTCCTCAAGAGATTAGCGATGGGGTGTTTTGAGCTTTTATTATAAGCATAGATTACCTTTATACCAACAAGGGTAGCAATGACAAAAAATGAAAAAAGGTAAGCAGTACTCAAGTGTATCCAGGGCTGATATAGATCAATGTGTGTGTGCACATGCATACATCACACACACTCACAGATACTCATGTTGCAAAACTCTTACTCCAGTGCAGTGCTAGTGGATACAATAGCAAGATAAAACTCTTTTCATATCAGCACATACAATTTAGCCACTTCATGAGGAATCACTACATAGATCCTCCTTATACAGTTTACTATAATTTAATAAGTCACTATCTTGTAAATAGATATATACATGTTTGGCTATTTCAAACAGTGCTGACACACATACACACATATTACTTATGTAGTTAGTGAGCATGCAAACTTATGTAAGTAGCAAGCACTGCTGAAAGAGAAGTTACTGGCATCCTGGATTTGAGTGTATATAAATATATTAAATTACTGTAGATGTTGTCACATCGCCCTCTGAAATTGTTGCATCAGTATACGCTCTCTCAAGATGAGAATGTCTGTGTTTGCAAGCCCTCAATCACCCAGGACACTATGAACGATTTTTTAAACAGAATCCATCTACTTAGTAGAATGCATGGCATTATCTGTATTGTTTTAAATTGCATTCATTGAATTAGGAGTGAGGTTAAGAATTTTTATTTTTTTTTCTTGGCTATTTGTATCTCCTCTCCAGTGAACCTTCAAAAGATATAAAATCTTGTTCATGATCTAGATAAGATGGACACTTTGGCATTTATATAAAAATCGAAAAATATCAACATTACATCCCCCCCCCCCGCCAAAGTCCCATCACTATCTCGCAAAATGACCCTGTTGGGCCCCACATTTCAGAGCCTTCATTTACCTTCTTTTTCAATCAGTTAATTTAGTCATAGCTTCAAGGGAAGAGGTTAGAAGTTTGCATTTCTGCTCAGCCTCAGACTGATAGCTCCCACCACTTGCCCACACCAAACAGGTGCCTTTGTCCTCCTATCCTCATGTCAAGCATCAGAACTAGCTAGTACAGAGGCACCTGACACTTTGCTTTTCTCTCTAGCAATGTCATTTTGATCCCGTTTTTCATTCTGTAAACGTCTCTAGGTCTCAATTACTCCTGATTTCAACTTGGCTTCTCTGATTTAGTAGCCGAGAGGCAACCTTGAAAACTAACTAGAAAAGCATGAAATAAGGTAACATAAGCTTCCACACACAGCAATGGAAAACCTGAGTGGGGATGTGCAACCACAGGCTCAGCTGAGCAGCTCTCACATCTGGTTCTTCATACCCAGTTTGTGCTGTTTCCCCTGCATCCTGCCTGTCCACCCATCTGTGCAGAGACCTGTGCCCTTGAGGATTAGATGACAGAAGTGCACAAGAGACACTTGTCATTCCCCAGCCTCAACTCCAGCACAGAGGTCTAGGTTTCTGTCGGGCTTTCAGGATCCCCAGCACACAGTAGCACCAGGTTCACATAACGTGTGTGTGGCAACGTCCAAGTGTTTGGAAAATTCCTAATGCTTCTGACTCCTGCTTTAAAAAAAAAAAAAAAAAAGGAGCATCATAAAGACTGGGGCACTTTCTCAGGCATCTCCTCCTTTCCCTACATATTCTCAGGCAACACTGATGCTAGTCCCATGCTTTGTATTCCTCTCATTTGCCTGGGATACTGCAAGAGATACTTCTCATCTGCACTACTTACACCAACTCTTGGAAGTAGGCCCTGTTGTTATTTTCCTCATTTTAACTCTGAAAAAAACGTGACCTGCAATGATTAAATGTTTTTGCTGTTGCTTCGGGGCTAGAATTTGAAGCCAGGTCTAGCTCACTCCAGACCTATTATTCATTCATTCAATAAATATTGTTGGACATGTATGCTCCGGTAGGAGCTCTTCTAGGCATGAATGATGGATAGTAGGGGCCATTGTAAAGGCCCTGCTCTCATAGAGTTTACCCTTTACTTAGGGGGACAGATTATAAACAAATGGATAATGCTGGGTGGTGATAAGTTCTAGAAAGAAAAACAAAGCAGAGGACTCTCTGGTAAGGTGACATTTGATATTTTAGCCAGTTCCTTATGGAAGTAAGGGAGAGGGCTATGTGTCTGCCTGGTGGAAAAGACAGATGGAATAGGACATGTGAAGGATATGGAGTATGGGCACGCTTGGCATGGTGAGGGATAGCAGGCAAGCCTGGTGGCTAGAATAGAGAGAGGGTAGCAAAAGGTATCATAAGTCTTTGTTTATTTTAGTGACAGTGGTGTGGTAGGCAGGGATTGTACCTTATTGATCTTTGCCAAACTACTACCACAGTCTAAGTATGATATTCAGTGTGGAGGGCACCTACATGGGAATTGGCATTCCCCTGTCTTCCCTCTCATGTTCCCAATTTCTAGCCCCGTGCTTGGTGAAAGAATATGATCCCAGAACTTTCTCTGTAATAGCCGTGGCCTTCTGAATGTCCAAAGGCTAACATTCAAAGGCAAGGTTTAGAAAGTCACACTAGATCAAAATCAAGAGACTTCCTAGAAGAAACCACTGCCATGAGCTCCTCACCAAAGAAGACCATTTGGTCTAAGTGTGTAATTTTCACAGAAATGTCTTCTCCTCTGAATACTCTCTCAGGGGCCAAGGCTCGAGCTTTGCTTTTGAAGATCTCAATTTCTAACTGGCACATGCCAGAGAAGGCTCTAGAGCCTTGATGGGAATGAGCACAAGCACGTCGACACATGTATGCCCACATGCATGCACACCTGTGTGTGTTGGGTGGGAACATTTAATAAGAATGTTCTAAAACAAATAATAGAACCATAGAATGAACAAAAAGAAGACTTATCTGCAGAGGTATGTTCTCCTTAAAGTTAAAAATTAATGGGGGGATGGAGGGATCTTCACAGTACTCATGCTTGCCTACACAGTTTATCGTTTTGTTTGGAATTAACCTTTTACAGTATTAAAGCATATGAAAAGACTTGGTGCTAACTAAAGATTTGTTGACTGAGAGAATCAATGGATAGAGTCGTGGAGATCTGTGAGGTATAGTTTCTGCTCTGTCATTTACTAGCATATGGGCTTCTACAAATCTCATCCCTAAGTCTGGAGTGCTTCACCTGCGAAAAGTACCTCTTTCTCAATTTTTGACGAAGTTACAAAAGAAAAAGCAAGTGCTCTATTTAGAATAGTTCCTGACCCAGAGGAGAGGTCCTTTGGTTATTCCGGAGGTTAATGCTGTTGCAGATGCCATCAGTGGAGACAGGCTGGGCAGGGAGAGGTCTGCCTGAGCTTCAGGAGAAACCCCGCAGAAGAAGGCCCAGGAAGGATATGGACAGGGCAACAGGACCAGAAAAGACAGGTCAAACCAGGGGAACTCTGTGAATGAACATAGGGTCTCCGCCTGGAGTGGACACGCTGTTTAGACATAGCAGAAGGCCTGAAGTCACAGACTTGCCAGCATCAGGGAGCTTTTTCTGGGCAGGAATGGGAGGAACCAGGTTTTAAGGGATAAAGCATAATAAAGACCTGTCAAGGCATAAAGTAATAATCTGTTTTTTGACATCCTTTTTTAATTCTAAAACTCTAATAACCTTCATTGTATCACTTAGCCAGTGACCGCAGAGTCACACAGTTTGTTGGAGATGGAGGTGGGATCTAGAATGTCACTGCAGCAGGAGGGAGAGCATGCAGGACAACACAGCCGCAGGCAGGCTGGCCTGTGCACTGGGTGCCAAGATCAAGTCCAGTTCTGCCCTGGGCACCACCTTAAACTGCCTGCCCAGCATAGTTGCTACCTATTATTCAAGGAGAATATTTTTCATGGCTTTTTGAAAAGTTACTTAAGAAAACTTTAACCTAAACCAAACATTGACTCCGGTAGAAATGTCTGTAATATACTTTACAGTGGGTTCCCTTGAGACACAGTGAGCAGTCCTCGTAATCAAGGAGGGAGTACTTCAACAACTACAGGCACCTGTTTAAGCACAGTCCAGCCAAGCACTGGACTGAACACACTTATTACAAACTAGTAGCCCTGCACACGAATCCATGCACCAGTAGCTCTCTGCGGGGCCTGGCTGCTCCGCACCCACCCACTGCCCAGAGGCTTTCCGTGGCCCAGAGGCCCATCCGCGGCTGGGCACGGAACACTTGCCTCATTGCCGCAGAGACGAAGCAAGCATTTCACCAGGCTGCTCACGCTGTCCACTCTCAGCGGCTGCCCCCCCCGGGACTGGGGGACTCCAGTGGGTCTGAGAGGACTGGGCACCAACATCTTGTGGCTATGGGCGCCGCCATCTTTGTGATGGAGTGATGGTTAATTTGCATATTACCATTTTATTAGATAGGATGTCACAGCCCCAAGCATGATGGCTCTTCTTTATCCCCACTTCACAGATCAGGCTCTGAGGTTGCAGCTAAACCCCTGCTCCTCTGCTCCAAGCCTGGCCTGTCAAAGGCAGCTTCCTTTAGATCTTTACGCATTTGGGAGGATGGGGATTCCATTATTCCAAATAGCAGCTGTTACAGAGTGAGAATGCTTGAAAAGAGCCACGCTGTGTCCTAATTACCTACGGCAAGGAAAACATCTGTGTGGGGAAAGTAATGAAATTAATTCTAAAGTCGAGCAGTTGCATACATTAATTGACGTTAATTAATGCCAAATTACAAGATACTTCCTATGGAATCACATCATGCACTCCCTGAAATTGAATATGAAAAGAGTTCATCATACTTAATGCTATCACTGCCAGCCTGAGGGGAGGGGAGTGAGAGCGATTGGTCCCTGGTTAGGAAGCACTGCCAGCTTCTCTGAGGCCATTAGGAGGAAAAAGGGAAGGAACCAGGAGCACTTGACCAAGGGCAGGCAGCACGACACTGAACCTTGCCCTTGGGCTTGAAATTTCACTTTGAGCAAGAAATGCTCTCCAGACCTCTTCCTGGGGCTTTTGTTGCATCACCCAGTTGTACATTTTGTGCAGTCAGCCCAAGGATGGGCTCATTGCAACAAGCCCCCCCGCCCCCATAACCCTCTACCCGACCCAGGTGAGGGGTGCTGACCAGAGACTTGAATGCACGTTGTCTGCCTCTCTCACGTCGCTGCCTCTATACTATTGTTGACATTTCGTATATATCTTTTATTCATTTTTCCTGTGCAAACATACTTCTATAGATATCTATATATATATACCTGGCACAAAATCGGGTCCATATGCACATATTTTGGTAACCTACTTTTAAGAAACTTTTATTTTGGAATAAATTTAAATAAACAGAAAAGTTTCTGAGACAGTACAGCTTTACCCAGCTTCTCCTAATGTTAACATTTTATAAAACCATGGTCTATTTTTCAAAACTAAAAAATGAGCATTGATAAAACATTATTAATTAGTAACCTCTGTTTATAATGTAAACTATATTAAGCATTTCTGTAAAACCTTATATGCTCTTCAGAAGCAAGATTTTAATAGCAGCTCCTTAAAAGAACTCCCTCACTTTTTGTTTACTGGACATGGATTTAAATGCCCCTTCCTAAACCAACCAGTGGTGAGAAAGTAAGTAGACCTTGAATGGGAATAGACCCAAGAGGATTATGGAAACTTCTCAATCACATGGAGAAAGGATAAGCCAACAAATCCATTTTGGCCTTTCCAGCAAAGAAACAGGAAGGAATGGGTATTGGACATGTCACCAACAGTACCTGATACAGAGATATAACTAGAGTACTCAAGTTCAGTTCAACCAGTCTTTTTAAGGACCTACTATGTGCCCAAGACTGGATAATATTTGTGAAAGAGAGTAAAAGAGAAAAACAGGAATTTTATCAATATTAATAACAAATGGCCTTCGTAAAAGTTTCAAAACATTTAGCATATATTTTATTTATTTCAGTTAATTCTTACAGCCACACTACAAGATAGTTGACATTGGCATCTCCATTATGAATGAAGGTGGCAAGATTCAGGAAGACCAAGTGATTTCCTTTGAACTATGCAGCTAATAAGTGACCACACCAGACAGAACTCAAGCCCAAGTCTCATAGTTACCAATTTCCATTGTTTTTATGACTTCAATGGGGGGGTCATAAAAGAAGAAGAGACAGGAAGCGAGTATGCTTTCCTTCTTATCAGCTTTTAAGGAACTTCTTAGGCTTATTTGGACAATGCTGCTGACAATTCAATATACAAAATTCAATATACAAAAACAGAAGTCAACTAAAAATTGTAAAAGGGTCTGATGGAGTGTGAAACTGTGAGGTAGAGATTTTGTGTGCTGTTCTTGGAAGGGTTAAGTCCCAGAAATTGTCTTCAAGGACAAAGACCTTGAGTTATGCCCTAAAATAGAACTATTATAATGTCTGTAAAAGAGGATAGGAAAAGATCAGTAGAAGGCTCTTCTTTAGTTTATCGTTGGAAGTGATTTCAGCAGAACTAGATGGATTAAAGGACTTGAGAGCTATCCCCATTTGTCATTTATACATGTGGCAGCCGGATGGAGGAAGGTTGAGGGTAAAGCTTTCCTCCATCAGTCATTGTTCAGATGGAGCACATGTGCTGGCCGCGCCTAGTGACTCTCCTGGTAGAATTCAGGGATAACCAGGTTCCTTCAGTAAACATGGTCCTGGCACTTTAATTAAAAGAAATTAGTGAATTATATCCAACTATATATGATATTGCTACCCCCATTCATGTAAATAAATATGTATTGATTTCTTTTATTTGAAAGAAAGGATATTTGCATACATCACTGATGTGTTAAAATCAAATTCATTAAGGATCAAAAAAGTAAAATGACTTTCTTTTTTCATTCAAAAAGATACATTCCAATAAAGAGGCATGTTTCAATGAATATTTATTGCCTACTATGTGCCAGTAATGTATTGAAACCCAGATATGTGCCTTTGACCTGGAATCAAACCTGAGACCTATGGTGCGCAGGCCAACACTCTAACCACTGCGAACACAGGCCAAGGCAGGAGAACATTTTAAGTAGAGGAAATACATATAAAAAGTCTTTAAAGTGGTAGGAAGTTTGGCCCACTTTCTGAACATAAAGTAGGACAGATTGGGGTCCTCAAAATACGGCCCGCGGGCCACATGCGGCCCGCCGAGGACATTTATCCGGCCGGCCCGCCGGGTGCCGCTGCCTGTCCTGCTTAGCAGCTGACTCGTCCCGGGCCCACAGTGCACATAGGAATTTGTTCATATTTTTTTTTAAACTATAGTCTGGCCCTCCAATGGTCTGAGGGACAGTGAACTGGCCCCCTGTTTAAAAAGTTTGGGGACCCCTGTCAGAATCACAGGTGGAAGAAGAAGGGATTAGCATGAGGGGAGGTTGGGTCGATAGACAGTGGAGGGTTTGAATTTATTCTAATGCCAAGGTGGCAAAAGGAGTTGTAAATAATGAAGTGACATCCGAATAGTAGAGAGAACAGAATGGTGGTGGTTGAAAGCAAGGACAGCCTCCCTGATACAATATATGTCCAACAAAGATCAAAATTATGAGTTATATGTTTGTCATCTGGCTTAGAGTCTTAGATGGGAGTTGAGGCCTTAATTTATTCATCTACAAGATGAGAACATCGTTTTTGACTCAGGAATCCCTTCTGTATTCTGTTTCACTTCCAATTAATAGTAGAAGGAAAAACCTTTATCTTGACATAGAGCCTTCTTATTTATGACAGCAGCACTTCTAGCGTGAGATGATTGATGATTGCATATATAGGTGTGCATTTTTCTGTTTGTTAATCAAAGGTCAAAGTATGGCAGTGAAGCCTACTGAGAAAATATACTATGAAAGCATAAGTATTTGCCCAGCCAGTGTTGTTTAGCCATTGAGCATTGACCCTTGAACTGGAAGGTTGCCATTTGATTCTGGTCAGGGCACATGCTGGGTTTGTGGGCTTCGATCCCTTGTTATAGGGGGCTTGTAGGAGGCAGCCAATCAATGATTCTCTCTCTTTCATTGATGTTTCTATCTCTCTCATCCTCTCCCTTCCTCTCTCTGAAATCAGTAAAATAAAATAAAAAGAAAGCTTAAGTAATATTTTCAGTTTTTGAAAATACTTTCATTTGGTTTAAACGGGAAAGAAATGAATTAAGGAGAATTTAGTGTTTAGGATGGCAGAGGCGCTGGGAGATAGCAAGTGAGTAAAATCATAATGACAATAATGATAACAATGATGACAACAATAATGTGGTTAACAGAGAATGTGAGGTTTATTTAAATACTTGGAGGTAGCAAGGGAAATAGAAAATATATACTCAGACTTGAATTCTCTGTGTGTGCACATATCACCCTCCTGTTTTTTTGTGTTTTTTTTTTTTCCCCAGATTCGCAATACCTGACTTGCCGCATGCAGAACTGCACAGAGGCCAACAGAAATAGACCTTTCCCGGGCTACATTGACCCGGACTCCTTGATTGTGCAGGATGATTACGTGTTTGTTCAGGTGGGAAAGATCCACTTTTACTGATTGTCTCAAAGACCTTTTCCTCTTTCTGTCCCTAATGCAGCCCCGCTTGCCTGCTTCCTCTCCCTTTAGAGGAAAGGAAAAAGAACAAAAAGCATTATCTTTTCAACAAAAGGAACATTACCAAGCATCAGATCTCCTCTACTAACAGAATATTAATGAGTTCATTTGGCCAGTATGTGGAGGACCTTATCAGCCCTAGTCAGGGGTCAGGGAGGCACAGCGCAGAGTGCTGTTCATCCCTCTCATATGCATTCTGAGGAGCTCCCAGCAGCCATCAGTGGGCTGAGCAGAAATATCCATCTCTTCCTACCAGGAGAATGGCCAGCCCATCAGCCTCCTCCGCAATATCCAGTTTAAAAATAGAGAGGCAGCTAGGAAGAGGAAGCAGTGGGGTGGCTGGAGGTAGTGGGAGCAGAGAAAAGGTGGTAGTAATCAGCCATTATTGTCGTGCCCTGACTGTGATTAGGATGAAGAGAATTTAGATGAGATGTATTCAGACAGGCTTGGCACCTCCTCAGAGAGTGGGAAACAGCTTGAGTAGCTGAGGTTTCATGAATGTTTAGAAGAGACAGGAAGCGAGTATGCTTTACTTCTTATCAGCTTTTAAGGAACTTCTTAGGCTTATTTGGACAATGCTGCTGAAATTTCAATTATTTCTTTCTATGTTAAAAATTGTAAAGATATAATTGCTAACGTGTGTGTGTGTGTATGTATACTCTCTCTAGATGTACTCTATATACGTATAGATTTAAACCTACACACACAAATACTTATGATTCACTAAGCTTGAACCACAATATTTTAGAAAGAAACTATAATTTAGAATATTTAATCCAATGATTTGAAGAAGCAAATAAATGTTCAAAATGCCTAACATCAGCCTATGTACTTTAAAAATGTTTCATAAATGATTACACACACACACACATGAACACTTTCTTTTTCTTCAGGGAAATGAGTAATGAGCACTCTGATAACTTCAGCATCAATTATCAAGTGACATTGAAATGGTTACACATGTTGGTTCTCTCTCTAATTTATTTCTCTCAGTGTTGCTTCCTGGAACTTTTTTCTCTTTTTTAATAACCATTTATAATCTACATATACGACTTACAGATGAGAATCAGTTCTGCATTTAGAGTTTTTCATATTTTTCTAACCATGCCACTGTGAACGACCCTGCAACTCATCACTGGGACCAGGAGGTGATCTGGCCACATATTGCTGAATATTTTAGTCTTTTTATGGGTCTGGTGAACATCACTCAAAGTATATATTGGCATTCTGAGTATGCAAACTCCAGAAACTTATATGGGTTAAGAGTGGCTACAGGAACTCAAAAATAGAATAGATTAGTGGTTTCCAGGGAGTAGGAAGTAGGGAAATGGGGAGATGTTGGTCAAGGATACAAATTTCCAACTATACGATGACTAAGTTCTGGGATCTAATACAGAGCATGGTGACTATATCACACACACATATAATAATCTTAATTAAGTGAAGGCATGGAGGTGTTAACTAACCTTATTTGTGGTAATTATTCTGTGCAATATATATGTACCAAATCATCACATTTTACACATCACTCTTATATATGTCAGCGATTTTCAACCTTTTTCATCTCGTGGCACACATAAACTAATTACTGCAATTCCATGACACACAAAAAAATATATTTCTTGCGGACCTGATAAAAATTAGGTAAACTTATGACTCACGGCGGACAACTACTGTTGTGTTGGCTGTTGTCATTTTTTAATTTGAAAATCTAAGGGAAAAATGTAAGTGCCCATGACTAATAGTCAGGTATTGCATATTTTTAAAATGTTGGGGATATACCGGTTGAAAATTGCTGGTATATGTCAATATCTCAATAAAGCCAGGGGAAAAAGAGTGACAACGGAGAGAGAGATTGGCAGTGGTACCCTTAATACTCTGCACGGAATGGTGCTCATGCTGAGGTAGACACCACACCCTACTCGCCCTCCCTCACACCCATGGGGTTCATTGGACTCTATGTGCTGGACAAACTTGGGGAAGGTTGCTCAGAATCAATTCTCAGAGATAGAGATCTCTGAACCATCTAACGTGTCAGCCCTGCTGTGTGTTGGACATGCTCCCAGCCATCAGTGTCACAGCCACACACTGGAATCAGTGCCCAGAGATGTGGAACTTGGACCGCTTCCTTCTGATATGACTGGGGACCTGTCTGCATGGCCATAGTCTTGGGGCTAGATAGCTGGGCTGCTGATGGACATTGATCCAATATCCCTCGAGGCTTGTATCTTGAAAAGTTCATAATCACTGAAAATGTTTCCTGGCTTCTGAGCCACAGTGCAAATTGAAGAATTGTATTTTTGTCCAGTGGGTTCCATCTGGGCCTCTGACCAACTCACATGCACTGTTTAAGTTGTTTTTGAACTGAAAGCTAATTCCTTACACTTGTCCATGGTAGCCATTCACACTGATGTGTTGGCAGCGACCTCCTCTCGTTCAGTGGCTGTTCTTCCAGGGCCTGTAACTGTTACAGTAGCTCCTCTTACAACTGTGTGTTTCCGGTCCAGCTGACGTCCGGAGGACGGCCGCATTACTACGTGTCCTACCGAAGGAATGCATTTGCCCAGATGAAGCTGCCCAAGTATGCTCTGCCCAAGGTATGACCTGAATCATTCTTCATTTTAGTGTTTCCTCTGATTCATATAGTCCTGTCGCTACCCTCTTTCCCAAGCATCTTTCCGTCTCTCATTGTCATGTATTTATTTCCATCTACCATCTCTGTTTCTCAAGTTTACTTGGCCTCACTTTTTTTTGGCCAATCTTATCACTCTCCTTTCTCAGCTCGCTCTCGCTCTCTCTCTCTCTCTCTCTCTCTCTCTCTCATCCTTCCTATAGGAGCATCTGAATAAATAAATTGATAACTGATTTGCCTTTCAATAGTAAAGATTTTCAAGCAGTAGGTTTTCTAGCACTACAGAATACAGTGTTTCAGTGCAATGGGTATGATATGTTTTTATCTCAATTTTTTTCTTATTAATTATTGAGAGGTGACACACCTATATGGTATCCAACCTTGTGTTTCAGTGCAATGGGTATGATATGTTTTTATCTCAATTTTTTTCTTATTAATTATTGAGAGGTGACACACCTATATGGTATCCAACCTTGCTTTCTCTTCCAGTGGAACTTGACACAGGTTGTCTTTAGAGTTCTGAGTCACAGCTAATTTTTCAGACTGCCCCAAATATGTACGCCTTTCTAAACAGTGACTGATAAGAGTTACAGACCCTCAACTGTGGAAGTCCCTGGCTCTTTCCACACACTCTGAGGAACTGCGTTAATATGGAGCACCACCTAGTGGAGGTCAAGCTGACTTGGGAGCTCAAAGCTTCAGATCTGCGGTCTTGCTGCCATTGTGTGTTCTAAGAGTGGCCATAAATTGTTAATGCATTGGACCTTGATTTTAGAGCAACAGTGATGTGTGTGGCTGGAAGACAGAGACTGTGTAAATATAGTTACAGCTCAGCTTTGAGACCTTTGGGTTGAACAAAGTACATAAAGTACTTGCTTTTGATGGAGTTGTTATGACTCTTGTATTTTTCACCCATAACTTTGTTGTATGCTTGTCTGGACCTAATACCAGCACACTGCCCAGGAAATCAGGTGACAGATATAACACAAGAGCTCCTCTTCTAGGAGAGCCAATGGTAGCTAGTTGCTCTGGCTTCTCCAGGCAGAATTCTCCCTTCTGGCCATCACTCTGTCCTCACCCCTAGCATCGTGAAAGGTGAGCTGTAAACCTCAGCCCATTAGAGATAATAATACACATTAAATTGCGCTATTAACTGCAAAGAACTATATTCATGTTAGTAGTTATTATGTTCAGTTGCTAAGAGATTCATGACAGCAGTAATTGCCCAGAACTAACTATATGTCTCTACCTGTGTACATTTAAATCCTCCTTGCTCTTGATTTGGCTTAAAATTGTTACCAAAGAGACGAGCTTACAGCTTTGGGGTGTGCCTAGATGAGATTTGGGTAAAGTCAGTAGGTAAAGGGAAACTAAGTGTTGTTAAAATTTCCTTTGATAATCTCTTAGAAAGGTCCTTGGGGGAGGTGAACATGGTACCTCACTACGTCCAACAGACCTGGTTTTTCTGTCTCTTGAGCATAGAAATAAATTGCTGTTTCTTTGATTGACCAGCAAATAAAGCAGTTGGCTTACAAGATTTAACACCTTTAAAGAGGAGAATTATACTCAATGCAATGAAATACTCTTGTTCAAAATGCATGAGGAAATTGAGACGAACTTAGTAAATAGCAGATTCAAGTCACTCATCTCATGCTCACTGTTAGAGATACATTTTTTAAGTGGAATAAGTCTCAGCCAAACTAAATTTGATTTGAAGCAGCATTGAGGCTAGTGCTTAAGTCTCCAGACTCCCAAACTAGCATTCTTTGTATTATACCTTTCTTTTCTTAGGATAAATCAATGTATTCTATTATTGGAAGATAGTAGTATCCCCCCAAATTTTGATAAGCTGAGGACACCATGAAAAATTTTCCCATTGTCTTGAGGAACCCCAGAAATGGTAGTTTAAAGTCAAAGAAACATCCTTGCACCTATTGGAGAATATGAGGAAACACACACCTTGCATTTCTCGTTCAGAGCCATCACACAGATCACTGGTGACAATTGCCCCTGGTGGCATGGAGCCAATCCAGAAGGACAAGTTTGACTTTACACCTGAATCGCTGTCTGTCTCCACCTCCTATTCTCCCACATGTGCCTGTCCAGTTACTCAGGCTCATCTGAGCTCTGAGGGTAGAAGGCAGTGATTAACTTTAACTTGTCCCTTTATAGCAAATGAATGTATTCTTTGGTCCAAGTGGGTAGGTACTATTTAAGGCAATGAGATGCCTCATTACAGTCCCATTACCCCTTCAAAGAGCCCACTTGGTGGAGTGATCCGCAGTGAAGGTGCGAATATTTTAAGGCCCTCTATCAAAGCCAGGGCTGCTGTGGCTGGAAATGAACAAAGCTTTGTGTCCCCCAAAGCAATTGAGACAAACCAGCACTTTCATGCCCAAATTTTCTTTAATCATCCACTGCCATTGCATCAGCTCTTGAAACACCATGGTTACACAGAGCTATGTCAAAAACACACACACGCAGATTGAATATAATGGTCAAGATGACCAGAGAGGGGGGAGGGGGAGAGTCTAATATCACTGTCACCGTTAGAGCATGAGTCTTACCAGACAGGGAGAGACACTGACAATTTCCTTCCCTTAACTTACTTGGAGCTCATTCTGAGCTACTCAAGTGAGATAAATGAGGCAATACATATGAAAGTGCTCTGAGCATTTCGGAGGACAGATACTCTATAAAAGCAAGGTAATATTATTATTAGTATGGATCTAGTTGTCTGTGTGGTAGAAGATCGATGCGAACTGGGGTATGGGTTGTGCAAAGGCTGTTCGATTCACAGCAGGAGAACAGAATTCCAGACCTACATCTGCCACGACTCTGCTTTGAAACCTGGGCTGGTTTACCAATTTCTCTTTCCCTGTTTTTGTTTGTGTTCTTTCTTACATTTTTAAAATAAGGAGTTTGGACTCACGACCATATGTTCTCACATGTGATACTCAGAATAAAATGTCCTTAGAGATGATTCATGAAAATTTGATTCTATGACCAAATACATTAAAAAAAAGAAATAAAATCTATTATTTGTTCCTTGACTAGAGAGTAACAGTAGCTAGCTGGTATGTTGAAGGTTCTAGGTCTAGGACGTCTTGTGAACAAGAAACCTATATAATTCAGCATTAATTAAGCCATTTTACCAAAGGACCCATTTTTTTTTTAATCTATTAAAAATCTAACAATGCAACCGGTACTTTCCTATGGCACAGACTTTGGGCAAGACTGTAATAGAAGATCTCAAGGATCACTTCTAGGTCTATAATTCTGTGGCTCAGGAAAAGCATTCAACATAGCGTGCTACCTAGTATAAAGAGCGAAAGAGCACCTTTTCCTGATAAAGGAGGTGGATGTAGGCAAGAAGAAGTAATAAAGACGTCATTTAAATTTGTCAAATCTTCCAATTAAAATACTTAAGACCAAAATCATTTAAAAATTTTTTTTCAAAGGCCCTGGCCGGTGTGGCTCAGTTGGTTGAGCATCACCCCATGCACTGAAAGGTCACCTGTTCGAATCCTGGTCAGGGCATATACCTAGGTTGTGGGTTCATTCCCTAGTCAGGGTGTGTACAAGAGGCAATCAGTCAATGTTTCTCTCTCATGTTGATGTTTCTCTCTATCTCTCTTCCTTTCCCTTCCTCTCTCTCAAATCAATAAAAACATATATTTCTTAAATTGTTCAGTGTATGTAATTAGATTATATGGAGAGAAAGACATCTCATCTTGGTCCTTATCCAGAGGTAGTCACTTTAATCTGCTGTTATTATCTGCTGTGATTATATGAATAGTACTCTGAGTGACGTAAACACTTTATGTGTCTACATTTTCAGTTCAACATCCCAAAACTAAAGGTTCAAGTGTGCGGCATGGTATAGAGATAGATGTACTGTAGCCCCTGGGATTATTTAATGAGATTTCTCTTGTGACCCAGACTTCAGAGGTTCACCAATGTACACCTTGACTCCAAAGGCACAGGAATGAGTTTCGTAGGGGCCAGATTATTGCCGGAGTACCTTAACTTGAATGGAGAGATGACACTGTATCCCACTGACAAGGAAGGGAACCTGGTTTGGGAGTAGTTATTGAGGATTCTAAATGCCAGGGTAAGGCATCTGGTCTTTATTCTATAGGAAATGGGGAGCCATAGAAGGTTATGCTCTCCATGGTTGACTGGCCCTTGCATAATTTGCACAGCTAATTCCCTCCATTAGAGAGGAACAAAACCCTTGTGTGAACCAATTTTTGTAGAGTATGTTAGTTAGCACCCTAGCATTGGCTGCAAACAGGAAGGCCACATGGACCTTGCTTAATCAACAAAGGGGATGTCAGGGCTCGCTTAACTGAAAATCGCTAGCGAGTGGAGCAGATGTTCAGTGCTTTGAACTCCCTAGAGCTGATATAATCCCACCCCACCACCCCCCAGGTCCATGGAAGGCCCATGAGAACTCCTGAGGCTCAGAGTTTAGTTCACAGTTAAGTTACAGAGCCCAGATTTGAACTCAAGCAGTTTATTTCAGAGTCCATTTTTTAAAACTTTTTTTTTTAATATATTTTATTGATATTTCACAGAGAGGAAGGGAGAGGGATAGAGAGCTAGAAACATCGATGAGAGAGAAACATCGATCAGCTGCCTCCTGCACACCCCACACTGGGGATGTGCCCGCAACCAAGGTACATGCCCTTGACCGGAATCGAACCCGGGACCTTTCAGTCCGCAGGCCGACGCTCTATCCACTGAGCCAAACCGGTTTCGGCCAGAGTCCATTTTTTAAAATCATTTTGCTCTATTGTCCTCTTGAACCAAAAACTTTACAGGTGGGGCAGGCTTTTAAGCTGTCCACATTCAAAGACAAAGAATGTCACAGAATTTGGCCTCTCTTCTCTACCTTTCTAGACTATTTTCTTCAGGATTAACTTCATCTTCTACCTCAAAATATGTGTCATCAGATCTAGACTTTAGAAAATTCTTACTGTTTACAAACCAATAGTAAGAGATGCTTTTTCCCCACTCTAATAATTCCAGATTCATGTGTTACTGTTTTTGCTTAGATCATATATTCAACACTGATCCAATTGCTATCATCAGGGAAATTAGATGTGTTGTTGATTACATTGATTCAATGGGAAGGATTTATTTTGGCCTTCCCACTCTGGATTAATTCTACAAAAGCTTTACCAAACTCTAGGCCTGAGGAATACAAAGCCCTATAGATAAAGACTTCTTCCTTCTAGGGTCATTTGAGTTCACTTTGATCAAGGCTGAAAAAGAGGGAGTCACTTGTTCCTCTATGTCTAAAGCACAGTTAGAGCTGAATTGCTGATGGATTGAATGATTGGTTGATTGATTGAGAGAACAGAGACATATATTACAAGGAGAAAATCAGGTTAGAAGGTAGGTAGAATTTTGCTGTACTGGAATTTTGACCAAGGAAGATTGACAGATCTCCTGAAGCTTTTCAAGGGTAGAGGAAGGTTCATCTGGGAAAGCTTGAGTACCAAGCTACCCAAAGGCCAAGAATCTTTCCTTGTTCTATCTTTGTGCTTATGTATAATTTTGTTGTTTTGCTTTGATTTTTGGTTTTTGAAAGTTATATCAATGTCTACCACCTTGGGCAAACAGCACATGGACAGACATCTCCTAAGGGAGACAGCAAGCCTTGATCTGTGTCTGCTTTTCTCTGAATATCCACTTCTCTGGAGTTCTGAATAGGGGAAGAAGGAATTGAAATTCCCACCCCAGGAACATCTGCTCACTGCCCTCACATTACCTTTGCCTTCTTTTTATCTTCCAGGACTACCAGGGTATGAAAACATCATCAATTATGCAGTCTCTCTCTTTTTTTCCTCTTTTACTTAAGGTTTCTTGCTGAACTCAGAGTAAAGGTTTAGATAAGGAGCTAAGTCCTTGAACACACATTAACATGAAAATTAGTGCTTTGCTTTCTCGGGTGAACATTATTCCTCAAGGGCTTCTGGGGGTTGCTGAACCTTTGGGCAGTGCTTCTCAATTTTTATTGTGCATGTTAATCACCCATGGATCTTATTAAAATGCAGATTTTGATTCAGTAGGTGAAACTTGAAGTTCTGTGTGTCTAACACACTTGCAGGTGATGCCCATACTGGTCTTGCCAGGTTTCTCTCTGTCCCTCCAGATTTTTATGAAGAAATGTACCCCATATAATCCTTCTGAGCATGCACCATGTTGTGCTTGGCAAATATATCCGAATGACTGATTCTCCAAAGGCATACATATTTGAGAAAGTATTCTTCAATTATCTAATGAGACAGTTAAATTATAACTGAGCTACCAAGCATCTCTCTGTCCTATTTTCTCATGACCCTGCTGCCTAACCCCATACAAGAGGAAGGAAATACATGAATAACACTTAACTAATTAATTATTACATCACTAATACGTGAAAGGAAAATCTCTACCTTCCCTTATGGTTGCCTAAGTGCCTATTTTGGTACTCCTCATTAGATTCTATGCTGTTTGGATGCATGTCAAGTTCATTTATAAAATTCTTCTTCACTTTCCTGTGTTTTTATTTAGGACATGCACGTCATCAGCACAGATGAGAATCAAGTGTTTGCAGCGGTCCAAGAATGGAACCAAAATGACACCTACAATCTCTACATCTCAGACACCAGAGGTGTCTACTTCACCTTGGCCTTGGAGAATGTCCAGAGCAGCAGAGGCCCTGAGGGCAATGTCATGATCGACCTTTATGAGGTATGTCACAAGGCACGTGTGGTCCTGAGCCACTCCAGTGCCTGGACTGGCTAATGAAGGCCCAACACTGGCTGTTCCCTCCATCATTTTGATATGAGCAAATTATGTGGCCTCCCTCCATCATTTTGATATGAGCAAATTATGTGGCCTCATTCCATTTGGGAGAGGGAGTGAGTTGCAGAACATTTGTAATACAATCCACAGAACAGCTCTGGAAAGGATCCTTTGTTCACCAAGTCCAGGAAGCCCCAGAGGACTTGGAGAGCATCAAGGGAAGCAGTGAAGCAATTAAAGGGTTTAAACAAGAGCCTGATGGTGTTGTCTGTCAGTGGTTGTATGTCACCTTATGAATCAGGAGGTCACAGTTCGATTCCTGGTCAGGGCACTTGCCTGGGTTGTGGGCTCGTTCCCCAGTAGGGCACATGCAGGACGCAATCGATCACTGATTCTCTCTCATCATTGATGTTTCTGTCTCTCCCTCTCCCTTCCTTTCTGAAATCAATAAAAAAATACATATATATTTTAAAAGAAGGATTTGAACAAGATTCACAGAGTATGCAATTTGAAAATAGTCTTGAGAGGCCAGCAGGGTATCAGGATGTAGAGCAAAGGGGACAGTGGTCCCTTATCTCTGTCTGAGGAAAAGAAGGGAGGAGACACCTTTGCATTGCATCAGAAGACACTCCCTTGGTCTTGAACACCTTTCTAACTAGGTAACCTCCACTGGCTAACTGCCTGTCTCTCAGAGGAACAGTGAGTGAGATAAGATTAATAGGTCTTTCTTTCCTAAATGATGGATGGAGGGGGACAGAGCAGAGTTTCCCAGTCCTCCTTAAGGAACTTTGGCCCTTTGTCAAAATGACCAAGATTGAAAATAAAAACCTATATGTTGGATCAGTTAGCTTTTATGGCAAACACCAGTGCTCTAATTGCCATTTAAGGCACAGTTAGGTAGAAAGAAAGCAGCTATTTTGAATGGATTTTAGCCATTTGTCAGTCTCATCTTGTGCTATGAATGATTTATAATGGCTTATAATGACCCATTTAAAAACACATTTAGAATGTGGGACGTTTAATCATATGCCTATATTCTATGTGAAAAATATTCTAAAACCGATTCAAATATGTGCAGTCATAATGATGCTATTGTTTGGCTGAGTGTAAGTTCTGAAGGTCAAGGGGTTGTATAAGGAGAAGTGTGTATCCAGTATGTCAAAAATATAAACCAATGTTTCTGAAGAAATTTAAATTTATCATTTTAATTTTCTGAATGCTGTCTATACTCATTCTCCTCTAGGAGTTCTTAGGGATTTTCTTCCAGTAGTTAAACTTCTCTGTATGTACAAAGGCATGATAACACACTATATGCGCAATTCAGAGCCCAGGGATTTGTCATGGAAATTGTGGTAGACTAGCATTGAGTGTAGTGTGTGTATATCTTTAGAAAAACACTCTACAAACTTTTTTTTATATATTCACAAGTTTCTTCCACTTCCTTTTCTGCTCATGTTCCAGATAAATATAGCATCATAAATCTCTGCCTCAAACTAAACATGTATTTGGGAAAACATTTACATTTTCTGGTGATTTAGTTTCAAATTACTGTTGGATAAAATTGTGACTTAGAGTATGAATGTTGGAGTTAGGTTTTCTGGGTTTAAATCCTAGCTATACCACAGATATGTATTCTTGACACATATCCAGTAACTTCTGATACTCAGTTTCCTTATTGAAAATATGGAGATAAAACAGGGTGCCTACTTGACAGGGTTTCTCTGAGGATTAAACAAGTTAATCTTCTTGAAGTACTGTGAACAGTGCCTAAAATACTCAACAAATTACAGATAGCATAATTAATATTATTTTCCATGAGTTTAAGCCCAAGTATGATGTCCTATTTTTAAAATCTGCCCACATTGTGTAAATGTCTAACACATTTCCACTATTTCCGATCTCTACTTCTTCCCATATTGCAATTAGCATGGCCATATGACATTCTTTAACACCAACTAGTTGTCTCCTTATAAACAAGTGTAAATTGCTACATTTCTTTCCTCATTTGTAAATGTCTTATAAACATTTAAACTTTAAGGGTGTTGCATTGAAATGCCATGTGTTGTCTTGCTTTGATCCAGCACTTGCAATGGAAAGATCTTGCTCCATGTGTGGTATCTGCTGGTCTGAAGTCAAAGCAGCTTGATTCCCTGATCTTGTCTTTGTCCTGGGTCTCCCCCACCCCCCAAAAAACCAAATGTTTTCTGAAACATCAGTATTTGGGATTGTATTTGATTGTGACCAAGGGATGAATTCTTCCCTTTCTCATTATCTCCTCCCCTCTTCTCAACTCAATGTGGAAAAATTTCTCTGGACAAATTTCGTTTTCTGCCAAAATAGAGACCATTTTAATTCGTCCCTTGATGATAGAAAAGATGACAGGATTGGACAGGAATGACTTTGCAATGTCCTGTTATTTTAAACTGTTTTCTCAAATGGTTTTCTGAATGTAAACATCACTAATACAGGTACAGAATGAGAAGAAGAAACTGGGTGAGCTCTGGCCATGGCAACCATTCTTTGGTAATTCCTTGTATTTCCCCTTGTGTCTCTCTCGGTTGACTATCTGTAGAGGATCTGCTGGCTCTTATTAGTGTCACTGTGAGCAGTGGTGTGACTGCATTATGTAAAGGTGTTCTGCATCCTGGGGCTGGGAACAAGAGTCTTTCTTTTATTAGCCTAGTTCACTGCAACTTGAATCGAAATTGATGTGATCAGAATGGCAGTGCCAGATCTTCTGATTACCTAGATAGAAGGGATATTGGCTGACACAGAACCTGGCACCAGTGTTCCTTCAGTGTGATTGTTCTGGCTAGCAGGAAGCTGAGAACCAACCAGCATGAATTCCCCAGGAGAATTACAATGAATGATGAGCACTTAGAGATAAATGAAAAGTAAGAAAATCCGTAGCTGATTTAAAAAGAAGCAGAGATGAGCAGCATAGGAGGTGATGGGTGATAGAGAATACTAGTACATGTCTGCTCACCACTGTGGGTAACAGTGGTGACTTTTGATATGTGTTCTTTGTATGCCTGCCAATTACCTGCTAGTCCTGTATTAGTATGCTCTGTAAGCTAGTTTAGCAGAGGGAAACTATAATGTGTAGGTGTATGACGAGTCTGTGTATCAAGGATACATATTGTTGATGAGTCTTTGTGGGAAATGCAGAAGGAAGCACAGTTCTAATGAATATTAATCATTCTATTCCCACACACATCGGACCCTTGTGACAAATGTAGTTCTCTCTACACTAGAACATGTGTATGTGACAAGATAGGAGATAGGGAAATGTCAGGAACAAAGTGTTGCGGGGTCAGATTATATGGTTTAGTTATGGAATCACTAGACATTTCCCTCAGTATGGGTTATTCATTGAACATGGACCCCATTCAAGAGAATCAATAAACATGAGCCATTGGCTACAGAGCAATAGTACTAGAAACTGATTTTTGGTAATGAAAGAGCATAATAATAATAATAGTTAATATTTTGGGTGTCATTATGTGCCAAGCACTACATAAAAAACCATCAGTGAATATTTCATTCAATTCATATATTAGGGACTATAATTACTCCCATTTCACACATAAGTAAATGCAGGCAGAGAGAGTACAATCATTTTTGCAAGATTGCAAAGATAGTAAGTGGTGGATTTAGGATCTGAAGCCTACAGTATGCAAACTCTTAACTACAAACTATTTTGTGTCTCTGGAAACATCAGTATTTGGGGTTGTATTTGATTGGGACCAAGTAAAAGCTGTAAGACAGAAGGACATTGAAGGGCAGGATGACTAGTATTGGACTTAGCAGTAGAAGAAATTAGACTGGAAACAAGTAATGGTTTGGGGGAAAGCCAACATAAACAGGATGAGCAGATGATTGTTCCAGACCTGCTCACCACCTTCTGAACCAAGTCCGGAGCCTGCAACAGTAGCTAAATTCACAGTGTTATAATGTGGCCCCAGTGTTGTCTAGTGATGTGTTTGTGTAAAAGAAGCCTAGAAACAGGTGTCTTAAAATCCTGTCATTCGTGAAGAGCACGGCGCTCCCGTGGCACCATGGGAGGTGGCTAACAGAAGACAGCGTGCCTGATGGTGGCCAGAGCAAGCGAGCTGTGACGAGCGTGTCTGCGATATGTGGTTCCTAGTGGGTTCATCTGGTGTGGATGATGAGAGGGAGTCTGACAGCTTTAGGCAAGATCCTTCCTCCTCGGGGAAGGGAATATTAATTAATGATGATGAAGAGCACTTTGGCTTAATGGACAATGACAGTCCACCCAGCCAAGTGGAAAGGTTTGTGTTGGCAGTCAAGCCACCTGGCCAGCAAATTCAGAATGCCCAGAATGTGTGCGCACATGAGTGAGCCACACGGGGTGCCATGACAGACACGGTGCGTGTTCTGTTAAGCACATAGGGTCTTCTCCACGTTATGGGTGTCCTCTCTTTCAAAGAGAAAGCTCCACAGTTATGGGGGTGGAGCTAATACCTTGATTTCTTAGGGAAAGACTGCCTCATACAATCCAGCATAGGAGGTGGGAAAGAAAAAGGCTATCCCATCCAGGACATATTTATTACAGGACATGGAATGTGCCATCTAATTATTGAAGGTGATTGTCTCCCTGGGAGGGGAGGGCTGTCTGATCAAGGCACCGGGGGGGAGGAAAGAACATTTAGATTTTTTTGGCAATGGGTTCTCTGGTGGCAGAGGCACTCCTGTTCCCGCTGACTATGTCTCTCCTGGATCCTCTCTTCAGAACGGAAACATAGCCTGTCCTCAAAGACCAAAAGATCAAGGTCATGAATATGTTCTTTTCCTTGTCACAGGTTTTGATTCATCTTTTTTATTTTCTTCACATGTTGACCCTTTGGATTTGTAATTTCAGTCGGAGTCAGGGGGTGTGGGAGGAAGTATCTCCCAATCAGCATCAGAGGCAGAAAAGAGCAAAAGCTTTTGTGCAAGAATCTTCCCAACTTAGCCTCCACATGCAGCATATGAAAGATTGGGAGTGGAAAGGACCCTATGGTGGTAACTATGAAAAGTAAAAGGAGAAAACTGGGTTCTTCTGTTAAAACACCAAAGAAACCCAAGCCTTGCATATTCTAACTCTCAGAAAAGGTCTCTTGAATGAATATACAATTGTTTAGACACCCCGGGTGCTATGTCCCCAGTACTTATAAGAATGCATAATAAATAGAAGCTCAAAAATATTTACTGAGCAACTATTGAGTAAATGTACTACTGAATGAATAAAAGGCAGCTTCCTGTAAGTGTGATATCCATAGGTGGTGTTTCTCTCCAAATGCTCTGGGTTGAGAGAGAAGTTGGAAGAAATAGTACAGGTAAGTGTATGGGTACTAGCATTAGACAGACCGACTTGGAGTCCAGTTCTAAGGTTCTCTAGGGAGTGACTTTAGCCAAGTAATTGGTCTCATCTGAATGTTGGTTTTCTCCCCTGTAAAGTAAGGATAACATTGACTCTACTACTTAGAATGCATGGGCAGATTGATGCTCATGCTTGCAAAGCCTTTCATGTAATGCCTAACATTTCATAAATACTTATTAAATCTGGGGTGCTGTTATTGTGGTTTAGCTTCCAATGCAGAATTGTTATTACCTGTTCCATTAAAAACAAAACCAGGACTTGCAGACACGTCCAAAGAGGCAAACAATAAAAACACACCTCAAATGGGACTTCCATGGAGCAAGTGCCTCTGCCGCAGGAGGGAGATAAGCAGACCCTTTCCAGCTCTATCCCCTCTTGTCACACACTCCCTTGGGCTTTGCCAAGTTTTTATTCCTCAAGATAAACCTGAAGGCCAGGCTGCCAGAGATGAGTTACAAAGTGCAGCTCTCAGCTCAGGTGGCCTTTGATAATGCCAAGCAGTTGGGGGCCAATAAAGACACCACTTTGCAAAGCAAATGAACCAGCTGCTAAATGTACAGAGCCCTGCTCTGACCAAAAGAGGGGGAGCAGTGCAGGAAGGGGAATGGGCAATGAAACTCCTGGAAGAGGCAATATTTCTATCCCCTCTGTACCTATTGTAACTTCCTAGTGTGTCTGATGGGTAAGACAGCGCCGTTTCTCCTGTAGGGGTGCACTGAGGAGGGAAGACCAGTGCGACTTTGTGAAAATTCTGATATATGAAATTTACTTTTTAAAGAACTGGCAGTTTAGCTGTATTGAAATATGTAGCAGCTTCCGGAACATATGCAAAACCAACATGGGTTTCCCTGGTGAGTCACCCTTCAGGAGCTGGTATAGTGAGTGAATAACTAAATGCTATTTGTAATTCACATGCCATTGTTGGGAGGTCAATGCTCCTGGAGTGCAGGCCTCCCACACTGTGGAGGATCAAGAAACTGCTCTGGCTGCTGCTGATTGCCCCCAATGAGGCTTGTTCCCCTAAGTAGTTCAAAGCATTCCTACCAGGCACTCATTTCTATTATTTACTTGCTTAACACACTTGTCTTCCAAAAGTATATGAAGTTGGCCCAACTCTACATTACCCCAGATGCCAGATCAGCAGGTGAAATCTAATGAGGTTTGAATGTGTCAAAAGCAAAGGCAAGCCAAAACCGGTTTGGCTCAGTGGATAGAGCGTCGGCCTGCGGACTGAAGGGTCCCAGGTTCGATTCAGGTCAAGGGCATGTAACTTGGTTGCGGGCACATCCCCAGTAGGAGGTGTGCAAGAGGCAGCTGATCGATGTTTCTCTCTCATCGATGTTTCTAACTCTCTATCCCTCTTCCTTCCTCTCTGTAAAAAAAATCAATAAAATATATTTAAAAAAAAAAAGCAAAGGCAAACCCTGGATCCTCTATTGATTGAAACCCAGCCTCTTTGAACAGACAAATTCAGAGTTCTAGTTGTTGGAAGAACAGTGGAAGTCAGAAAATTCGGGTGGGAGTGAACCCCAGCTCTGTTATCTTAAACAATTGATTTTTGTTTACACCTCAGTTTCCCCATCCATAGAATGGGTATAATAGCTGTGGTTGCAGGTTTGTGGTGAATATCGAAGGTTTTTTATATATAAAGTACTGAGCATACTTCTTGGTGCATGGCAAGGATCATTGTCTGCCTAAACTTTTATAAGATAATAGAAAGGGCCTGAGTTAAATGAAATGGGTTCAGATATACCCATGAGCGTATTCACTTCATCCCTGTCTGTGCTAAGGAAAGGCAGTTAATCTAAGTTTGTTTCCTCATCCTCAAAATGAGTGTAATGATAACTGTATGTCGTGCTTACTGTGAGAGTTAAGTGAGATCACCTACGCATAGCGTTGGAATGCACACTTTAACATATCTCAGACCCTTTCCTCACTGCCCTCCAGTTTTCCTGGGTTGTCATAATTCCAAGCAGAGTAAAATGTGCATGAATGTGTTTAATAAACACAAAAACACCCAAATATATAATGCATCCTTAATGATTTGTTAGAGCACAGTTTGGGCAACTTACCAATTGTTAGCTCTTTCGTAACTTATAGAACAGAGAAGGCAGTCATATTTTCAGAGCCAAATAATTAATAAGGACTGTTTATAATGGGAGCAATATTATGGGCTTGGAGGAGGGATTAGTCAACAATGTAGGGAGATTATTACCTCTTTAAGTTTAAGAGCAGTTATCTTTTGCTCAATGCATTTTGGTGGCTTAGTAGAGCAATCTTTTACGGGGGAAAAAATAGTAATTGGATCATTAGCTTTCACTGACCTCTTTTAATTGCCCATGATTTAGATCAGGGGTCCTCAAACTTTTTAAACAGGGGGCCAGTTCACTGTCCCTCAGACCGTTGGAGGGCCGGACTATAGTTTAAAAAAAAAAAAAAAACTATGAACAAATTCCTATGCTCACTGCGGGCCCGGGACGAGTCGGCTGCTAAGCAGGACAGGCTGCGGCACCCGGCGGGCCGGATAAATGTCGTTGGCGGGCCGCATGTGGCCCTTGGGCCGTAGTTTGAGGACGCCTGATTTAGATAGTTCTTAAGAGCATGGGCTGTGAAGACATAGAGTTGTGGGTTGAAATCCGAGCCACTTACTATCCTGTGTACCCAGTGTTTCCTTTGGTTGTGTGACCTTGGCAAGTCACTTAACCTGATGAGCCTCAGTTTCCCCATGTGTAACATAGAATAAGTGATACCCAAAAGAACAGTTATAAGATTTAAATGAAATAACGTATTTAAGACTGTGGGTGCTGGGGGTAACATAAAATAAAAAATGGCCTCTATTTATTTATCACTTGTTGAATAGCAAAACTGAAAGCACCAGAGTTTATCTCTAGGCAACGGCAGGCTACTACCAACCTACCTTAGGGGCAATAAAAATTCTCTATCACACTTGCATTAGGCCCCCCTACCGTAGGGACTCAGGTCTGTTGCTTTCTGCCCCACCATCCAGGGAGTCATTATACTTAATCATCAACCCCTCCATCTACCATCCTCACCCCCTCTTTCCTCCAAGACAAGTGCTCACTGCTGAATTAAACAGTCTGCCTCTGTTCTTTTAAGTAAACAAATACATCCCTTCTCAAATCGATGTATTTTTCAGCCATGTCCATTTTTCCCAGGTAGCAGGGATAAAGGGGATGTTCTTGGCTAACAAGAAGATTGACAACCAAGTGAAGACATTCATCACCTATAACAAAGGCAGAGACTGGCATTTGCTGCAGGCGCCCGACACGGATTTAAGGGGAGACCCTGTGCACTGCTTACTGGTGAGTCTTCATATCGGGGCAGAATGTTCCAGTCAGTGGGGGCTGGAGATGGGTGTTAACAAACAGATGAAGGTGATTCCAGCATCCCTTGCTTAGTTGCAGAACCAAAGGGGATAGGGATAGGCATGAAGGCAGCATGTAGAAGAGTCACTGGACTGCCTTTCGAGATGGAACCAAGAGATCAGAGAAAAGCAGGAAGTTTCTTACTCACTTCCAAGGATGTTCAGTTGTGGCCTGAATTTTGATGAGGACTTCACGTTGTAGTGTAAGGGAGAATATGATAGTTTCCACCGTGGTAGGGAGATACACTTTTAATTTCCTATGAATAACTTGTTACAGATCAAATGACACGCACATTCTGCTGTAGAATTGATGAACTGAATGCAAAATTTTGTAGTCATATTTTCTAGAGGAGAAGCTTATTAATATTTTCAGAGCAGCTGATGCCTCAAACAAGGGTAAGAACTACTGATGTGAACTTTAATTGGAACTCTTTATGATATGTGCCATCCATTTATGTTGCATTATATAAAGTTGGTTTTGGCAAACAATGGACTGTGGGGCAAATATGGCCCACCACTTTTTTTTTAAATAAAGTTTTATTCTTTTTCATTTATATATTGCCTGTGTGGTACAATGGCTGAATTGAATAGTCATATCAGGACTGTATAGTCCACCAAGCCTAATATATTTATTATTTTTAAAATATTTAAAGAATGTTTGCTGACCCCCGCTTTGAAGTATGGCTCTCTCTTAATTATCTAACATTTGGGGAGTAAGTAGATCAGCATGAACTTATTTATAATTTGATTATATGTTGGGGTCTGAGAGAGGGATCAAAAATGGGTGTTGCCTCCACAGAGTGTGAGGTCTACTTGAAAGTCACTAGACTAATAAATGAGATTATAGGGTTACATTTCACTCTCCTCGGTGGTTCTGGTGCCTGCCCCATACTTCACCCAAGAATGGGTACTGAGTGAAAGAAGGAGAAGGGGAGAAAGATATTATTTGCAAAACAAAGTATAATCAAATGCTAACGTCTTTAAAACAATCCAGAAGTTGTATTTATATTCACACACACACACACACACACACACACACACACACACACACGCACGCACACGCACGCACACACGAAAAAAGACCAGTATGTTAAGCTGGAGGAAAGACCTCTTAGTTTTAGTAAGAGCTTGGAGTGTGTGTGTGTGTGTGTGTGTGTGTGTGTGTATCAGTATTCACAGTCATCATACAATTCTGACTTTAGTGTTATCCACACTCAGCTGCTTCTTTGTGTCCCATGAAGTCAGAATAGTCACTTTGTGAGTTCATCTCATGTGGCTGTAGGCAGGTCGCCTCCTACTCGAGAAGATGCCAGCAGCCATAGCGTGACCTTATTAGTTGCAGAGGATATCACAGTTGTCACTGTGCATCAGGAAAGCGGGCTGCAATTCAGCCTCCCACTCAGCTTCTATCCTTAGAACTGGCAACTTGCGGAGGGAGTGGGGAGCCAGTTGTGATAGAGAGTGCACAAAGCCAGTGACAGAGTAAGTAAAAGGGACAGTTATTACTGAATACCTTCTCTATGCAAGTCATAGTTCAGCAGCATTTTGAAAAACAAGGCCACCTTGCTAGTTTAATTATGGCAAGTTGGAGCACTGTGATATTTTGCCCAAGGTGCATGGCCTGCACCATCGCCTTCATGTGGTCCTCTCTCCTTCCGTGCATATTGGAGATTAAATGTCCATGAGAGAATTAGCCATATCATATGAGGAGGCTTTCCTGGGTCCTCTGGTGTCATAAATGAACCATTAGAAATGCCTCTTCCACAAAGCACTTGGCAATGTGTCCCCTGCTCCACCACCATCCCAGTGGTAGAAAGTCTTATTGCTCTGCCCCCAAAATCTAAATGCTGAGACCATCCTCAGACAAGCCATCATGATTTCTACTCCCCCTACAGTGACAGGCTCCTAACTGAACTGCTTCTCCTGTCTCTACTTGGCAGTCTCCTATGTGTGTGTGGGTGGGAGGGTGTGTGTGTGTTTAATCCAACTTTGAGTTAAAACATACATACATAAAAGTACCCATTTTAAGAGTGTACTTTGATGAATCTTGACAAATTATATACCCACATAACCATTGCCACATCAAGATAGAACATTTTCATAACCTCCCCAAATTCATTTGTTCCACTTTGCAATCACTATCCACACTTCTGGCCCTAGACAACCACTAACCGTTCGTTCTCCGTTATGATAGTGTTTTCTTTCCTAAAATTTTATGTATATGGGATCAACTTGAGCTTGAAAAATTCAGATCGTGTTTCTCTTTTACTTAAACCTTCTATGACTAATTCAGGTCAAATTAAATGCAGATGCTTTCCCTTAGCAAGTATTCCTGCAAGGTCTCATATGGTCTGGCCTCTGTCTACTTCTCCTGCCTGGTCCTAGGCCTCTCCCCCCTTCCTTCCTTCCACAGAAACCATAGTGGGGAGGAACTTACCTGTTCCCCTACCATTAACTTGCCATGCTCATTCATGTCTCAGACTCTGTGCATTTATCATTAGTTTTCTCAAAATGCCCTTTTCCTAGTCTGGCTTTTTCTTTTTTAAAATATATTTTATTGGTTTTAGAGAGGAAGGAAGAGGGAAAGAGAGACAGAAACATCAATAATGAGAGAGAATTATCGATCGGCTACCTCCTGCATGCTTCCCACTGGGGATCAAGCCCACAACTGGGGCATGTGCCCTTGACCAGGCTGGAACCTGGGACCCTTCAGTTCATAGGCTGGCTCTATCTACTAAGCCAAACCGGCTAGGGCCTGGCTTTTTCTTAAAATTCAGATCTTGATTAACTACCTTTGTTCAGAGAGCACACTTAAACTTTTTCTTTTTTTTTTTTTAATAAATCTTTATTGTTCAGATTATTACAGGTGTTCCTCCTTTTTTTCCCCCATAGCTCCCCTCCACCTGATTCCCCACCCCACCCCACCCCATGCCCTTACACCCCGCCACTGTCTTCATCCATAGGTGTAAGATTTTTGTCCAATCTCTTCCTGCACCCCTCACACCCTCTTCCCCCTGAGAATTGTCAGTCCACTCCCTTTCTATGTACCTGATTCTATTATATTCACCAGTCCATTCTGTTCTTCAGATTTTTTATTCACTTGATTTTTAGATTCACTTGTTGGTAGGTATGTATTTGATGTCATTTTGTTGTTCATAATTTTTATCTTTACCTTTTTCTTCTTCTTCCTCTTCTTAAAGAATACCCTTCAGCATTTCATGTAATCCTGGTTTGGTGGTGATGAACTCCTTTAGCTTTTTCTTGTTTGTGAAGCTCTTTATCTGACCTTCAACTCTGAATGATAGCTTTGCTGGGTAGAGTAATCTTGGTTGTAGGTTCTTGCTATTCATCACTTTGAATATTTCTTGCCACTCCCATCTGGCCTGCATAGTTTCTATTAAGAAATCAGCTGATAGTCGTATGGGTGCTCCCTTGTAGGTAACTAACTGTTTTTCTCTTGCTGCTTTTAATATTCTCTCTTTGTCTTTTGCCCTTGGCATTTTAATTATGATGTGTCTTGGTGTGGTCCTCTTTGGATTCCTTTTGTTTGGGGTTCTGTGCGCTTCCTGGACTTGTAAGTCTATTTCTTTCACCAGGTAGGGAAAGTTTTCTGTCATTATTTCTTCTAATAGGTTTTCAGTATCTTGCTCTCTCTCTTCTTCTGGCACCCCAAAAATTCAGATGTTGGTACGCTTAAAGTTGTCCCAGAGGCTCCTTACACTATCTTCATATTTTTGGATTCCTTTTTCTTTTTGTTTTTCTGGTTGGGTGTTTTTTGTTTCCTCATATTTCAGATCTTTGGTTTGATTCTTGGGTCCTTTGATCTACAGTTGACTTTCTGTATATTCTTTATTTCAGACAGTGTATGCTTAATTTCTGACTGGTCCTTTTCCATTTTTTTGCATTCTCATTAAGGTCCTTGAAGGTCTCACTAAGCTCCTCGGAGGTCTCATCAAGTTTCTCGGCGGTTTTTAGAAGATTCTTGAGTAACCTTATAAATATGGTTCTGAACTCTATGTCATCAGTAGTTTGCTTTCCTCCATTTCTTTCATTTGTGACATGTTTCTTTGTCTCTGCATTTTGTTGCTTCCCTGTGTTGATGGAGTGGCTTTGTGTGGTAGGTGACCTATAGGGGCCAGTAGCTCAGCCTCCCCAATCACCTGAGGTGGACGCTCTTGGTACACCCCTTTGTGGGCTGAGTGCAATGTCTTGGTGTAGTTAAGCCTTGATTGCTGTTGGTACACTGGGTGGAATTGACCTCCAGGCCAATTGGCTGTGAGGACCCGCTGTGTCTATAATGGAAGAACTGCTGCGCTGGAGACACGCTTATGGTACAGGACTTGTTTCAGTGGGGCTTTGGTGCTCACTGAGTCTGCCTCTTGAATGTGTCACTTATGGATATGAGGAGTTGAATTCTGGTGTCTCACACTGACCACTAGGTACACTGGCTTCTGGATCTCCAATGGGGTGCAGTTTAGCTACTGTCTGAGGCCACCCAGTAGGAGCTACAGCGAGAACTACAGTTTTTCTCCTCTTTGCTTGGGGTTTGGAGGTTTTGGAGCTGTCTGAAGAGGGCTGCAAGTTTGCTAGGTTAAGCTGCAATGGGGCAGGCCATTCATATGCTAAAGCCTCTGCTTGGAGCTTGGGTGGGTTTGTAGGTTGTTCAGGGTGGGGTCTCAGGGTATCACTAGGCTAGGGCGTGGCAAACGGCGATGGCTGCCAGTAAGCCGGCTCTGTGTCTCCGACCGCATCCTGCGCCCCAGCACAGTAAATAATTATTCCTGCACGTAGCCCTGCAAGCAAGCCACCCTCACTTTCTGACCTGATGGCAGACTGTCCAGCTTCTCCCCATAGGAGTTTGGGTCCCCCGCGTCTCCCCAGAAACTGGAGTTCGGAGTAATCAGGAGCTTGTCTCCCTTTGAATTGAAAAAAGAAGGCTCCCAGTTGCCCGCCACCAGCCCGCTACACACGCCTCCGTACCTCAGCTTTCCAGCGCTTGTGCACGTCTCAATGCTCTTTTCTCTTTCCTTCTAGTTGTAGAACTTCCACTCAGCCAGCTTTCCCGTGGTTCTGGGTGATAGACGTTTTGTCTTTTAGTTGTAGTTTTGAAATTGTTGTGCAAGGCAGCAGTTTAGGTGTTTACCTACGCCGCCATCTTGGATCCTCCTCTTAAACTTTTTCTAAAGTTGTATTTGTCCTAGCTCCTCTTCATGTGTGAGCCTTCTCACTCTTTGAAATCAGCACTTGTAATTGCCCATGTTCATCTGCTAACATGCGAGCTTCCTAAATCGAGGAACTGTTTGTTGCTCTCTTTTGGCCACGCCAAGAATCAGCTCAAGAATCAGACCTGCCATAATGTAGGTGCTCAGCACAGGTGTTGTTGTAGGCATTGTGTTTGTTTGAAGCAGATGCTCCATTGACTGTGTTGTTGAGATTTACAATTGGACTTTAGGGCTGCCTTCCCTTTCCACTGATAGTCACAGGGAAGGATTTATAATAATTGCCACCTTTGGAAGCTCCTGAGCTCACATTGACCGCAAAGGGGACAAAATCAGCAGGCTCATTAAGACAGAGTAAAGATGAACTAGTAGGATAGGGATGGACAGTGCCCAGGAGTCTTTTGGCCTCCCTCCCTCATTAACCCTGTTGTTTAATGTCTTTTTAATCTGAGTTTTAGAAAGCAGGCAGCAGGGTGAGAAGGGGAAATGACAAAGGGGGTGGGGAGGACAGACCAAAACCATTTTATAAAAACCTACTAACAGCACAAAATTGGAAAGAAAATCTTTGAGCTATGGGAGACCCAGACTGTTAAAAATCTTCTTTCGGCTGGGGAGCTGGTGGAGATAAAAAGTGATTTTGAATTGCGAGTACTTGGAAAGTGACAGTGTCACCAAAAGCACAGCCTAGTGATTAGAAAAGAGATTTTCCAGCAGGGCTGATAGAAATGTGGAACAAGTTCAGAATTACAGCCCCAAAAGGAATGTCCCTGCTAAAATGTATTCTATAGAAATAAGACATCCAGAGTAATTTGTGGCTGTATTTTTAGGACTTTTCAACTGATTGCCTGGAGGGCTCAGCTGGGATTTCTTCCCTCTGAAGACTGGGTAGCACAATTAGATGGGGTATTACAGGTCACGGTCTACCTGCCTCCAAAGCCTCAGGATTTGGCTCCTGGGAGGCAAGATGTGAGTGGAACCTGTGACAAATCTTTGAGCCCCTAGGGGAAGCCTAGTGTTTCATGGAGAGAGACTGTGATTTCTCTATGGATTCAGTTGGCCAATTTCAGTTGCAGCTAAATCTCAGCTACCCTAGAGATTCTCGACTCTGCTTTCCACTCCTTTACACACTTGACTGTGTGTGTTGTTGGGTTGGAGTGGGGCTGAATGTCCTATACCCAGCCAGTTGGTCTAGGGGCCTCCCTCTTCTTTGCAATTAACCCTCTTCTTTACTGAAGATCTAATGGATTCCCAGCTCCAGCTCTAAGTCAGAAACAATAAGTGTATGAGGTGGTGGATTTGCAGGCTATTATTTGGGAATTTACTTGCTGCCTTATTGTTTATAAAACCTCTGATCTGGGTTTTCAGGACAATACTTGGATTAGGATCCCCAGGGATAATGATACCATGAAGATGAGACCTACAGGTTATTAATACAAACGTTTCAGGGAAAGAGGAAGTAGAAGGGAAGTTGGTTGACCCTCAAGTAATCTAACCATTTTTTTTTAGTTGATTTATTGCATGGTGCAGAAATGTCTTATATCATTTAGTAATTCTGCATTGGCCATTCATAGTGCTAGGAAGACAGATCAGTTAAATGCAACAGATATTTACTGAATGCCTGCAATCGCCAAAGGAGTTTTATTTGTTAAAATAATACATAAAAGGATATGACGAAAGAAAGGTAATTGGGACCTAGAAGTCCACCATGGACTTCAGGAGTTTGTACACACTCTGAAATTGAATACAAAATTCTGTGTGCCCTTGCCCTTGTGCACTTTTTCTTGGGAAAGAGTCCTTCATTGGCATAAGGCTCTCAAACTCTGTATCTGACCCTACAAAGATTACAGATTAAGGATCCAGCTGCTCCTAGAATTGATTGATGATATTCCGTGCCCTGTGACTATTCCATGAAGAGACATATCAAAGGGCAGCATCCACACGTGTATGCTGGTCCCTCCATTCCCTGTAAGTCAGGTGCTAGGTCATGGTGCTTTTAGTGCACAGTTCTATATTGTCCTAATGTGGAAGAATAAGAAAAAGAGAGAAGTGTCTTTGGGACAAGCTGTGTTTTGATGCCACAGAATTAGAGATAACTCTGGAGAGATATGTATGTGGTATACGTTTGCTGATGGGGGAAAAGAAGGCAGGAAGGCAGAAAGGAAAGACGAGAGATGTGGACAGAGTGTCCCCTATCTGGGCAAAAAGTACAGAAGAATTAGAGAACTTTGTGTTCTGTCCTTCAGGAGTCTGCAGTGGCTTGATAGCCATTATAATAAATCTTTCTATTAAGCTTTAGTGACTTAACTCTGACAAATGTCCAAAACTGGCCAGGTATAAACGTTTAAGTTAAACATGTGAAGATGAATCACTTACCATTGTTTTTCATCGAACATTGATGTAGACTATCTAACTTCCTTGAAAAAAAAAATAAGAGAAATAAAATAAAGCCACGGAATATTCTCCTCATACCAGCTGGGGGCAATCCAGTACTACAAATGTGAACACGGAGAAAAAGTGCAACAGAGAGATCATTTCTAATGTTGCTGCTACTGCATGAACTGCTGTCTTTTCTTCTCAAAATAACTTATCTTGGGCTCTGAAAGCCATAGCCACAAGCTGTGCTGATATGGTCATTTGGAAATGCACTCTTTCCTTTGCAATGGCAAGTCCCCATAGCAAAGAAACCTTGGGTCCCATGGCAACTGAGCCTCACAATCTTCCAGACTGTTGAGTGATGAAGTTTGTGGCAAGTGGCTGCTCAGAATTGCAGGCTGAGTGCTCCCCTGTCCAGGAATGTTCCACCTTATTGGGTGGTTCAGAGGTGCTCCATTCCACCCATAAAGCTATGCATTTCCCAAGGAGTGATACGATTCTAATGCCATGGAAATGCTCATATTACTCTGATGATGTGCTTTACAGATAAGCCTGGGTACTTCTGGCATTGTTCTGAGTAAAATAGTGATATCGTTCACTTCCTAACATAAAAGCATTGCTTGTCATTTCAAACTTGCATTTTTTATTCTAAGCTAGGTTTCACAGATGATGCAATGTAGTACTTGAAACTTTCTCTTTATTGGCAGAGTATATCTCTTGGGGGGGATAGAACCACATGTGAGGTATGTGTGGTGCAGGATGGTGCATAGTAAAATAAAGTGTTGTAGACCAGAGAAGGGACATCCTGATAGGCTGCCATTGTCTGACACCTCTGCTTTATCTTGTCTTAGCAATCGAGAGCTGTGCAGTGTGTTCCTGGGACCTCGGCCACATAACTATACCCATTTTGGTCTTCCTCTTGGATGAAAGGAAGCCAAGTGTTTGGGTCTGATTATTTCTTCTTATAGAGGGGGATCTTCTTTACTCTTTTGGAACATTATAAAGTAAAAATTCCTTTTTTTAAAGCTTTACATGAATTTTTCATGTAAAACTAATATATTACTATTGTCATTCCTTGAGAGTTTACTCTCTCTGCTGATGGTAAGGAAAAGACCCTATTGTGGTCCAGTATTTTGGTTGCTTTTATTCCTGAGTTTCATTTTTAGTTTGTCCTTTTACTTTATCTGATATAAATTTAATCACTGCCTCTCTGATTATCTACTGGATGCAACTTACAGAGCAGAATCAAAGTAATAACAGATACATTGGTGATTCCAAAAACTCTGGTCGATAAGATTAGAAAGTAATCTTCCTCAGCGATGAAAAGAAGTGTGGTTTCAGACACAAATTCTTAGTTTTTGACAACTCAGTACAAGAACTATTTCAAATGAAACTTGTATAAGATTTATTATCAAAACCGGTGATATATATATATTTTTAATTTAATAAATCTTTATTGTTTAGATTATTGCAGTTGTTCCTCTTTTTCCCCCATAGCTCCCCTCCACCCGCTTCCCACCCCACCCTCTGCCCCTACCACCCACCCCACACTGTCCTCATCCATAGGTGTACGATTTTTGTCCAGTCTCTTCTTGCACCCCCCACACCCTTTTCCCCCGAGATTGTCAGTAACTCCCTTTCTATGCCCCTGATTCTATTATATTCACCAGTTTATTCTGTTCATCAGATTTTTTTATTCACTTGATTTTTAGATTCATTTGTTGATAGATATGTATTTGTTGTTCATAATTTTCATCTTTACCTTTTTCTTCTTCTTCCTCTTCTTAAAGAATACCTTTCAGCATTTCATATAATACTGGTTTGGTCTTGATGAACTTCTTTAGCTTTTTCTTATCTGTGAAGCTCTTTATCTGCCCTTCAATTCTGAATGATAGCTTTGCTGGGTAGAGTAATCTTGGTTGTAGGTTCTTGCTATTCATCACTTTGAATATTTCTTGCCACTCCTGTCTGGTCTGCATAGTTTCTGTTGAGAAATCAGCTGACAGTCATATGGCTGCTCCCTTGTAGGTAACTAACTGTTATTCTCTTGCTGCTTTTAATATTCTCTCTTTGTCTTTTGCTCTTGGCATTTTAATGATGATGTGTCTTGGTGTGGTCCTCTTTGGATTCCTTTTGTTTGGGATTCTCTGAGCTTCCTGGACATGTAAGTCTATTTCTTTCACCAGGTAGGGGAAGTTTTCTGTCATTATTTCTTCAAATAAGTTTTCAGTATCTTGCTCTCTCTCTTCTTCTGGCACCCCCATAATTCAGATGTTTGTATGCTTGAAGTTGTCCCAGAGGCTCCTTACAATATCTTCATATTTTTAGATTCTTTTTTCTTTTTGCTTTTCTGGTTGAGTGTTTTTTGCTTCCTTGTAATTCAAATCTTTGACTTGATTCTTGCGATCCTCTAGTCTGCTGTTAGGTCTCTGTATAATATTTTTTATTTAGTCAGTGTATGCTTAATTTCTAGTTGGTCCTTTTTCATATCCTTGAGGGTCTCCCTAAATTTATCGGCCTTTTCTAGGAAATTCTTGAAAAACCTTATAACCGTGGTTTTGAACTCTATATCCAGTCATTTGCTTTCCTCCATTTCTTTCATTTGTGACCTGTTTCTTTGTCTCCACATTTTGGCTGCTTCCCTGAGTTGATAGAATGGTTTTGTGTGCTAGGTGTCCTATAGGGCCCAGTGGCTCAGCATCCCCAGTTACCTGAGGTGGACACTCTTGGTGCACCCCTTTGTGGGCTGTGTGCACCCCTTTGTGGGCTATGTGCAAAGTCTTGTTGTAGTTAAGCCTTGATTTTGTTGGTATCACTGGGAGGAATTGACCTCCAGGCCAATTGGCTGTGAGGATCAGCTGTGTCTATGCTGGGAGAACTTCTGTGCTGGAGACACCCTTTTGAGACAAGACCTGCAAAAGCCTCTGTGCTCAGCTTGGATGGGGTGGAGTCTCAGGGAGGAGCAGACAGCATTGGTTTCCTGTCAGTCCTGCCCTAATAGGCCCCTGTGTCTCAGTGTCCCACAGTAATCACTGCAAGCACCTCTGAGAGAAAGCTACCCTCGAGTTCCACCCACTGCCAGACAGTCCAGTTTCTCCCCGAATGAGTCTGGGTCCCCAGAGTCTTACCCAGAACTGGAGTTCAGTGCAGTCGGAAGCTCTTGTTTCCCTCCCGCTTGAAAAAGCCAGCCATGTACTCAGTTGCCCGCCCTCTCCGCGTGTGCGCCTTGGTACCTCTGCCTTCCGCAATTCCTCTGAGTCTCAGTGTGCTTTTCTCTTTCCTGACAGTATAGTTTCACCCCGTATGAGTCTGGGTCCCCAGAGTCTCCCCTGTAACTGGAGTTCAGTGCAATTGGGAGCTTTTGTCTTCCTCCCGCTTGAGAAAGCCAGCCGCGCACTCAGTTGCCAGTCCTCTCCATGTGTGTCTCAGTACCTCTGTCTCCTGCAGCTCCTCTGAGTCTCAGTGTGCTTTTCTCTTTCCTTCTAGTTGTAGAATTTCCACTTAGCCATCCTTCCCGTGGTTCTGGATGATGTCTGTTTTGTCTTTTAGTTGTAGTTTTGAAATTGTTGTGCGAGGCAGCAGTTTAGGTGTTTACCTATGCCGCCATCTTGGTTTCTCCAAAACTGGTGATATATTAATCAGAAAATTTGATAGAGATTTTCACACACAAATAAACAAGTCTCTTAAATTTTCATTGAAATTGCTGTTATTGGTACATTTTGCCTACATGGATGACTTTTCTGTTGAATAATACTGGTTCTGATAATACCGTGTTGATTGTCTGTTGAATGTTAGGACAGTCTCACACATCATACAGTTTCTTCTGTACAACTGAGACCAAGTTCTCAAATGGAGAGTGGCTAAGAGATACCGTTTGACTTCTTAAAGTTCTCCAGGCCTCACCAAACCTTTTTTTCCTATTTCTCCTCTTTAGTATGACTATATACTGTATTGTAACTCAAATCTTCTGTGTATTTTTCTTTGTGGTTGGTGTTACTCAGGGCTGAAATGTCCTTTATCCTCCTGAACATCTTACCTAGGTTCATAACCTACCCATCTTTGCCCAAGGCACCATTTTCTTCTTGGAGCCTTCCTGATCAAAAGTTGGAGATCGTTTTGTCACCCTGTAGAAGCTCATATTTTATCTGTATTTATCTTATGGTATAAAATACTTTCTATTTATGTTAATCAATCAAAAGATCTTAAATTATACACTCCATGATAGTCAAGACCAAATTTGAGTCAATGTAACTATTTCATAAGCTACACCTATCCTTTTACAGATAAAATGCCCAAATGTTTTGGTAAATGCCCAAATAGCAATGAAGGCAGTCAATTCAATTTAAAATAAAGAGGCCTTCCTTCACCAGCTTGGCAGCTATCTTATGCTTAGTGGACACTAGATATTTGTGGAATGAAAACAGGTGAATGGAAGGGTACATGGATGGATGCATAGATGGGATGGTTGGATGACTGGATAGATGCTCTGAACATGAGATTGAAATGACTATTTAGATTGCGTGCTTTCATGACACTCATTTTTTCTCTTCTCAGCCTTATTGCTCACTACACCTTCACCTTAAGGTCTCTGAGAATCCCTACACATCAGGGATCATTGCCAGCCGAGAGACAGCTCCCAGCATCATAGTGGCTTCAGGTAAGAAGCTAACCTTGTTTGCTTGCTGCTGTAAATTGTGTTTATTTTAAGAAGCTAGATATCTCTGCTTGGAGCTTAATGAGCAAGCTAAAGATATTTTTGAATTGCACCTACACTATTGACCCTGAATCAAGTATGCTAAAAACGCTGCTCAGATATGTTTGTAATCTCAGTCCATCTCAGGCGATGCAGACTGCCCATGTGTCTCATGGTTAGCTTGTGCAGAAAGTTCCATCCACTCATGGCTCTGTGCTCTTTCTAGGTAACATAGGCTCTGAATTGTCAGACAGTGACATCAGCATGTTTGTCTCTTCAGATGCAGGGAACACTTGGAGGCAGGTAAGAAAGCATGCTGGGTCAAGTTGCTGAAGTTTAAATGACATTAAATTTGCCCAATTCAATTCAATTCTGGGAACTTATTCCACTACACATAATAACTTATTCAACTACATATAAATCCTAAAGCTTGCCAATGCATTTATTTAGTCTTAAATCTTTGAGGTTAGTGAATCTTTTTGCAATTTGATTTTTTTTCTTGCCATTCAATAAAAATGACCCATATACAGAGCTTTTATAGAAGAAAGTTTATAAGTGAGTGAAACCAAATTAGATCTGACTGAATTTTTGCCATAAAAGAAAACCAGAATCCTAAAGTTTATCATATAAGGAACATGGCGCCTGGAAGGTAGATTATATACCTAATGCTGGGTTATCTCCATAAATTCCCCTTGCCTTGAAGTCAGAATAGAGAGCAATGCAGTGATATAGAAATAGCAATTACCCAGGTGGTGTTCTGAGATGTTTAAATCTCATGTGCAAAAGACAGAGTAATAACCATCACCGTGCATATGCTAGGGAAAGTAGAAATGGAATCACTTTAAACCAATGTGTTTAGCTTAAATGCTTCCTCTCTTTCTTCTGAATGAAAATTAGATACCCATAGCTTATAAAACAGGCATTTAATGAGCTTTAGCAATCATAACAAGATATGTGCCTAATGCATGGTTGTTACCCTTCAATAAATACGTTTTAATAACCCTCTGACATTTAATTATCATACAATAACTAGCACTGTAAATTGAAATTTAGTGCACAGGTAATCACAGAGCAATGAGAACAACTCTGCTTTATATTTCAGTCAGAGATTTCCATGCTATGGTCCAATTGCTATTTCCTAATTCCAGACCCCTAATAAGTCCTCAGTGGGATTCACATGTTACGAGAAGGACAGAGCAAGAAAGAAATTTGCCTAAAAACCTTAGGGCTCTTGATCTTGGAGTTAATGAGGACTTTTAATTTTCCTCTGGAGAATAGTTAGAGAGCCAGGATCCCTTTTTTTTTCCTTTCAATACCCCAAACAAAGCAAAATAAGTCTCTACTTCTCTAATCCTTGGTTAGGATATACCTTCAAATGGGTGTAAGAAGTAAATAAAGGAGACTTGACTTGAGGTGGTGAACGCACAATACAATATACAGATGATCTATTACGGAATTGTACACTTGAAACCTATATAATTTTTATTAACCAGTGTTACCACAATAAATTTGATAAACATTTTAAATTTTTCAAAAAAGAAGTAAATAAAGGGGAAGAATATTATGTCTATAGTGTAATCACAGACAAAGCTATACTAACAGTGGGACTGTGAGAAGCCAGCATGCATCTTATATGGAGAGGACTTAGAAATTGTTTCACCGTATTTCCATTTGACTTCACATTGGTTTCTCCGCATTTAGAGAAAGATCCAATGGCACAATATACCCAAACATGATGTTCCATTTTCATCAAAGCTACTTTATGACTTGGTAGAGAACCTATTAATTGAACAAGAACACCTTTTTTCTAGAGTACTTGGAAAGTTTGAAAGAAATGTATCTGGGAGGTCACTGAAATGTTGCAAGCTCCAGCTGCATCAATCACTACATACATGCTCTTAGGCAAGTCTCAACATCTCTCTCAACCTTAGTGGCCTCAATGTAAGCATGAGAATGTGAGATTAAAGTATCTCTAAGGTTTCTTCTACCTTAAAATGTTACCCAATATGAGTTATCCAGTATTCTGACATCATTATAAATGGGAATCAATAGAACATGCCACAAAATAAGATCGGAATATAAACATAAATACATAACTATTCTTTACATTTGTTTTATGGTGTGCCTAAAACAATTTTATTTAACTCCAGGAGTACATGTAGCCCATCTTGTGAAGCATTGTTCATTAATGTGTCTTCCCAAAGATTTGGGGAAACCTTGTTCAATCAGGAGAGGGATTTTTTTTCTCCTCATATGAAGACTAATTATCTGAACTCTGGATGTGTGTGGACATGGATGTGTGCCCATGTGGATGTGGCTTCCTCTTCCAGATCTTTGAAGAAGAGCACAGCGTTCTGTATCTGGATCAAGGTGGAGTCCTAGTTGCTATGAAGCACACGTCTCTTCCAATTCGACATCTCTGGTAAAGGCACCTATTGCCCATGAGTCATACTCCTTGTGGTTCCTCACAGTTAAGGCTAGGAGTTGGGCTCTCAGACTGTGATCATGTTTGTTGTAAAATGCCAAGGTCTACTAGAACATAATTTACACATTTGCTATTTTAAAATAAGATTGTGGCCTATAGGAGAAGGAAAAGAGGGAAGGAGGGAGGGAGGGAGGGAGGGGGGAGGATGAGCTCTGCCCCTGAGAGAGGAATTACATTATAGTTTTTAAATGTGACAATACCCTCCCCAGTGCCTTATCCTTTCAGCACAATTGTGGGTAAAATGCTGCACCAGGTATAATCTCTGAGTAGCTTAACTCCTTTCTCAAATAATACCTCCTCATTACCGGTATGTGTGTTCTGCACAGAGATCAGGATACTATTGCTGATTGTACTTCCTTAGTTTCCCGTTTGGGGGTGACATTCTGCATCTCTACCTGTAGGTCTCCTGCAGATGGACGTGCAAGTCCTAACTTCCAGAGGGGTTTCCAACAGACTCCTCCATGTGTGTTTTTGAAAGTGACTCTCTGCATGTGCGAGCTTGTTCAAAGTCAAAAGCCTGATTTTCCCTCCTCTGGTAGTTACTCTGGTGACTGAAGGGAAAGCTGCAGAAATAAAAGAAACAGAGGCTTAGCCTGGTGGAAGTCATCCATAGGGAAGGGCAGAGCAAAAGAAACACACTGTCTGACCCTCAGATTGCAGACTTCTCTCCTCTTGCTATCAAGAGTCTGTGCTTCTTTACCCATTCATTCACTCAGTGAGTCAACCAGGATTTATAACGATGTAAGAGAGACTCTGTAAGGCTCTGATCACTTGGAGGTGGCTGGCTCAAGTCCATCTAAAAAGGTCCCCTATGGCCATTGCTCTTCAGAATCACCTGAAAGGCTGGCTATGAGGTTTTGGAGAGAGTCACATTGAGATCTAAGATCTAATAAAATATCCAAATTTAAAAACGAATTCTATCCAAGACTCATTATTATTCTCATTTCATGCAGCTCTCCTCTTGTTAATGTAATAACACACCAGGGTCCCAAATCGCTGGGCTAACTGTATTTCTACCTTCTCATGTAATTAAGGACACTTATTCACGGCTCACTTTGACAATGCCTTCAGCACTTTTCAAATGGATTCTCTCCTGGTTGGTAGTATCTTTCTTTTGAAAGGATTTTTATTTTTCCTTTGGAGATCTGAGGACTGTAATTTTTTCTTTTCTGTTATTAGGTTGAGTTTTGATGAAGGGAGATCTTGGAGCAAATACAGTTTCACATCTATCCCCCTTTTTGTGGACGGGGTTCTGGGTGAGCCTGGGGAAGAGACTCTAATCATGACGTAAGTGGAACACATCTTAATATTCATCCAGAAACGTGTTTTTTAGCTGTTTGTTCGCTTTGCTGCTGTTAGGTTTGGAGTTGCCAGCAAAGTCCATACATCTGAATTCATGATTCTTCAGTAAAGAGGAAAGAAAAGTCCGGGCACCAGTTCCCTGGCTTTTACTAATTATGGGGAGTCCCACAATGAGGGTGGGTGGCAAACTAGCTCATTTCTTCCCCTCCTGAATGGGCTGAGGGAAATTAGAAGAGATCATTACAATAGAAAATAAAGCTATGCATTTAAAACTTAATAATAAATAAATTCACTATATAGAAAGTCATGGGACTATAAGGAATGGTTTCACTTTAAGGCAGAACTCAGAGCTTGAGCAAAACCCCACGCAGGCTTTTCTTTTTCCCTGGCTCTTTACCTAACCCAATTGTGAGGCATATTAGGGAAACCCTGAGAACAATCTGTTCTTGGGAAATTGCATTTGCACTCATTCTTGTCTGGAAAGAGATGATCATTAATTTGTGAAAGACTTGATTAATGACTTGCCTGCCTGTGGGGTTCAAAACATTGGCTTGAATTTAAAATATGAAACTATGCCTTTTCCTTCCCCTAGAAAATTGGACATAGGAAACAGTGGGAAGGTTTTAAAGTAGTTGATCCTGTCGGAAATGGCAATGTAAAAATCAAAGCAATGAGTTGGTATATTTTCTAAATTTTCTGTCCCCCCTTCTTTTTATTTTTTTAATAATAAAAAAATCAATAAATATTTAATATGCCTAATACCTACACTTTTGGCCATGGTAAACGTAGCTAGATTAGCAATTTATTCCATAATTTATCTTCATTTAATTTTTATATTTGCAAAACAGATAAAAAATGCTGACCGAAAAGGCTGCTTTGTGGTTTTTATCCTTATCTACAATTAGTGATTCAAACACCTCATTAAATACCTGTGTCTTTTCAGCAAGCAGAGTAGAATGCACAGCGTAGGAAGAAGTTGTAAGCACTTGGTCTTGCCGCCCACTTTCCATAGCGACTGGTAGGAAATTAAATAGCATGAAAATCATGTACGTTAGCAAGACAGCCTAGAAGTACAATCTCAGACCATGTAGAGACCAGTATTTGTGATTGTTTTCTCCATTATTGGTTGGTTGATTGATTTAATGATTTTATTTATTTATTTTTTTGTTAACTATTCTCTGGTACGATATATAGAAGTGGTCTTTTACGCTAAACACTCTACGTCCTGATCCTACTAGTTCTTTAGTGATTTGATATTGGTTTTTACAAATGAACAAAACTCTTTGAGCCTCATGTTACCCATAGGTGAAGTGGAGCCAATAATAGTCACCCTCTTTATAAATGCATTTTGAGGATTAAGTGATACGATCAATGTAATGTACTTATTAGTACACTGGACAAATGCTAGCTGTTGTTATAACTATTGGCATTTTTATTATTGCAATTATCTTCATCTTTATGAACTCTGTAGAGTGTTTGGACACTTCAGCCACCGCTCGGAATGGCAACTGGTCAAAGTGGACTACAAGTCCATTTTCGATAGACGGTGTGCCGAGGAGGACTACAGACCTTGGCAGCTGCACAGCCAGGTAGGAGGGAGAGAGCAGAGGGTAGATGCTGAGCAAAAGGCATGGGGAGTATTGGGGGCAAGCTAGTCATTCAAGTGTAGGAATTGGGGTTCTCTGAGCCAGAATGCTCCTCTTGTGCTTTCTTACGTGTTTTTTGTTCCACAGCAGTGAACAAACGCTACATTTTATAGCTTGTTGTGAAGTAATTTCTGTTTTTATTGTACTAGGATATAATGAGATAAAATTCAAATGTGCTTGGCTTAGACTTACAACTCGAAATGAAATACCAACTCACCACGGGCATCTAAACCTAATTTATCTGAGCATGTCATATGGATGCAGGGTGGAGGCAGGGGTGAGCAAAGGGTTTTGAATTTGATCTAGCAAAGCAAACAGAGACATAAAATAACAAGCTTATGCTCTGTGAGCGATGCCAGGAGTGTCCTTCCTCCCCACTCCTGTGACTCCCTGGGATCAGGTACTGATTCTCGCCTCTCCCAAGGTACTCGTGGTACAAGAATGCAGAATTATTAATAGGAAGCTTTCCTTTGTCCTGGCCCCTCAGCTATTTAACTCATATCAGAATGCTTGTCTGAAAGCATCTCTCCTTTGAGTTCCCAAGCCAGACGTCATCCAGGGCCCTGAAAGGATGGTCCATTGCAAAGCCATTGCCGTATTCAGGCAATAACAGATCATTTACCCCCAGCCTAGACTGTGATATATTTACATGTAGGGGTGGAATGGAGCCAGTTGAAGTGAGTTTGCTCAAGAGAGACAGGTTGTAGTAGCTCAGACAGTGTTCTGGTCCTTCGAACGTGCAGAGGGAGCTGTGTTTGGCAGAGCCGGATGCATCCGCTGACTCGCCCACTCCATTCAGAGATGCAACAATAAAATTATCACTCGTTTACACGGCTGATATTTTCCCCTTTGGGAGGCAGGAGCTTTGTGTGTTCAAAGCTTTTATTTTGTAGAGAAACACTGAATTCAGTTTTCTTGCTTATCTGATAGATGGTTATAAAATCAGTGTAAAAACTGCATGGGCAGAAGCAGCATAAATTGGGGTAAAAGGGATCTTTTTATTTCTTAGGCAATGCTCTACTTGCATATGGTCATGAGTGAGCAAGGGTATACATCTTTTCTAATAGGAGAATTGAACTTAATTATCCCAGATTTGTTGGCAATACACTTATGGGGCTGAGTCTTCATGATCCATGCTTCTTCAAACTGACTTTATTAGTCACATTCTATACTGGGGCTGCCGACACTGAAAAGAAAAAGCTGACAGCCCTAGTGGTTTGGCCCAGGGGATAGAGTGTCGGCCTGTGGACTGAAAGGTCCTGGGTTCAATTTCGGTCAAGAACACGTACCTTGGTTGCAGGTTCCCTGGCCCTGGTCAGGGTGCGTGTAGGAGGCAACCAATTGATATGTCTCTTTCATATCGATGTTTCTCTCTGTCTCTCCTTCTCCCTTCCACTCTCTCTAAAAATCAATGGAAAAATACCTCAGGTGAAGATTAACAAAAAACAAAACAAAAAAAGAGTCATCAGCACAGAGAAGACCACCTCAGTCCAGATCACACTGAGGTTTGAGAACATCTCCCTGGACTGCCCGATGTGGTGCAGGGAAGGTCCCAGTGTTGTGCTCAAGTACCTGAGATCCCTGTCTCCTTCCAGGGGGAAGCATGCATCATGGGAGCCAAAAGGATATATAAGAAGCGAAAATCAGAGCGGAAATGTATGCAAGGAAAGTATGCAGGAGCCATGGAATCTGAACCCTGTGTCTGCACAGAGGCCGATTTCGACTGGTGAGCTGGTGCCTTTATCCCAAAGAGTCCCTCAGTGTATCAAATCCTAGCTGTTATTATAACTGTTGGTGTTGTTATTACGGTTATCTTCATGAACTCTGTGGAGTGGATGCTGAGAAAAAGGCATGGGGTTTATTGGGGGCAAGCTGGTCATTCAAGTGTAGGAATTGGGGTTCTCTAAGCCAGAATGCTCATCCCGTGCTTCTTTACGGGGCCCTTAATGAAAGCTGAGATTTGAAATAATAGTGACCTACATAGAGCCTCCTATTTTTATGAAATTACCTTTGGAGACATCATGGCGTACTTGTACATGTGCATATGGAAAAACCAGGCATTTCTGTAGACTTAAAGAGGATTCCGGAAATAGCTGGTAATTATTTTCCTCTGTGTGATAGATCTCAGGACAAACCACCCTGAGTTGCTTCGGATGGCAACAATGAAAACAAGCAGTGTCTTTTCAGAGAGCAAACATATGTGTGCTCAAGATTAAGCTTTCTAGAATCTAGGGATCCTGGCAGTGAAACGATGGCCTTAGAAGGTAGTAAATTTTCTATCCCTGGAAGTTTTTGGTGGTCAGCTGATTCTTGCTTATGTGAGCATGGAAGGCATTTCTGAATTTGATGGCATTGCCAGTCTACAGCTTGGTGATCCTAGAACTAAAGGAGCAGTCTCCCTTTACAGGCAGTAGGTTAGTTTAAACTGGAAAAGTCCTGAGAAGATTAGATGTTAAGTAAACTCAGCGTGCCAGGGTGAGTCTCCTGGAACATTTGAGAAGCAGAAATCTGGCTCATGGGGCCAGGAATTCCCTTTCTTTGGTCTAGGTCAGTGTTTAGTATTCAGGTGAGGTTGAAAAATTACTGAGAATGAGTGGGTGGGAACTCCATTGATTATATCCATTTCATTGTCTGCTCCTCACCCCCCTTATTTTTTTCTTTTTCTTTGATATTTCTTTCTATGTTTTGAGTTTAGAGAATGCAATTGCTAAATATGTAGGTCAATGTTAAATGACTGAGACTTGACCTTCTTGAGAACCGAAGTCATTTCTTTAAGAATTTATTTCAAGCTGTGTATCAATCACTGGTTACATCTCTGAGCATCAAAATACCTGAGAGGTATTATGTACACACACATCACATATCTCAGAAAAAGTAAGTCTGCTCTCATGGGAGACCTCTGGAGATGTCTGAATAAGAAGCACTGGGCAGGCCTGGCAAAATTGGCCGCCAGCACTCAGACTGCTCACCAAATGCTGTTCCTCACTTGTGGGTAGACAGGTAAGGCAAGAGCCAGTGCTCTATTCTGGGCTCAGCCAGAGGACGGAGAGCTTATTATAGCGGAGCTCACAATGAATTCTACAGGGGCCTCCCCAGCCATGACTGTGTTTTAGTCATTGCAACATGACTCCAATGACAAAAATACTTCATCCCTTTCCTACCTTTCAGGTTGACACCCTGAAATACCTTGACAGGGAAAATGTCCCTGTGAATTTTAAGTCATTCATCCCATCCCTGTTTTTTTTTTTGTTTTTTTTTTGTTTGTTTGTTTGTTTTTTTATAGCGAAGATGTAGATTTATTGAAGAACAAGTACAGACTCCCACATGGGGAGAGGGAAGAGTCCTACAGAACTGACTCCCACGTGGGGAGGGGGAAAAGAGTCCCCCCATCCCTCATTTTGAATTCAGAATGCTTCTCCTTCATCCACTGTATTCAAAGGGGATTTGTAAAGGAAGTGAGCATTTCACCTTTTCAATTGAGCTTTACCCTTATCAAACAGCCATTCTTGTGCAGAGAGCAAATGTATCCTCTCATAAGAACCACAGGGAAGAAGTGAGGTGAAATGTTCCAGTTCCCTGATTTCTCCTGGAAATGTGTCTTCCTTTGGGAATCTTTTTCACGAGGTGCCAAAATAAGCTAGACTTTTGTTGTCAGGATCATTTTTGTTTTTATGTTTCAAATTTAATCTAATCTAGAGTAAAAGAAACACAGGACAAGGAAAGTAATCAGGTTTCTCCCCTCCCCCACCTCTCATACCCCTCAGTCTGGGCCCAATTCTTATATTCATTTGAGATTGGAATCTGCTTCTCTTAGCACTAACTGATATGTATTCTGAGAAGTGGAAATGAATTGTGAATGAGGCCATTGTGTTGTTTTCTGTCCAAAGGGGATTTTTGTAATGGCATAATTTCTGAAAGTATTTTGGAAGGCTTACCATGACCTTTTGGAGTTGCTACCAGTAGCTCGAGCATTATTGATCCCACTTGACTGTAGCATAATGAAAGGTGGTTGTCATTGAATGATCCCTCTTGCCTTGGCTCTCCCCTGGACAGTCCCCCGGGTGACCTTGCCTGTCATTCTCCAGCAGTTGTAAACTAATTATCTGAAATGAACACTGGGTGTCCTATAGGCATCAATTCTGAAGGCTTCCTACCCATGCTATGTCGAGCCAGCACCAAGTCCAGCTGGTATGTGCAGAATTTTAAGTGCCAGCTGCCTGGTGACAGACCCCTGAAGCTGAGCCTATTCTCCCTTCCTGCCTCTTGTGTGCCAGCATCTCACCTCCATCACACAGATGGGCCAGTTCATACGAGTGCTTGCTGGTCGCTGCCTGCAATTTGTATGTGCATGTGGAGGTGCATTTTGTCATCAGCCTCTGCCTGGGTTCATCTTCCAGAAGCCGAGAATGTCAGGCCACTCAGAGGCCCCGGTAGGCAAGAATGAGAGGAGGCCGAGAGAAAAGGCTTTGACTGTTTCCAACTAGAGAGAGGATTTTTAAATCCTCTTAGCACTGCCAGTTGGGACCAGGACAAAACTTTTCCTTCAGGAAATTCTCAAGACACTCCTGAAGGACACTTCCTTTCCTGCTGTGACTTTGAAGCATATGGCTTATGCACAGACAGACCTGGCTCCTCTACTTGGTAGATCCAGATGTCTTGGAAGAGCACCCCAAAGATAGCAACGTGAATGAGCACCATGCCACATGTTGCTATGTTAAACTCTTCAGTGCAACTTTATGCCAAGGGTGGAGCTTCCTCCATTGCCTGTTCACTAATTATAGCTTTCTCTGGACCAGCCTCGATGTGTATCCTCCTAATGAATATTGTATCTGCTCTCTCAGCTTCAAGGTGTTTACTTAGAATTATTGGGCATTGAGTACAGTCAGTGTGGCTCAGTGGTTGAGCATCGATCCATGAATCAAGAGGTCACCAGTTTGATCTCTGGTCAAGGACATGCCTGCGTTGTGGGCTCAATTCCAAGTATGGAACAAGCAGGAGGCAGCTGATCAATGTTTTTCTCTCATAGATGTTTCTATCTCCTTATCATTTCTACCTTCCTCCCTCTCTAAAAACAATTAAATATCAATTATGTATATATTATGTATATAAAATATATATATATCTCCTATATAATAAAAAGTTAATATGCTAAGTGTCCAGTCGTCCAGTTGGCTGTTCAACCAATCAAAGCGAAATATGTTAATGATATGCTAAGGCTGCTCAACTGCTCACTATGACATGCACTGACCTCCAGGGGGCAGATAGTCAACCAGTCGACCAGTTGCTATGACAAACAATGACCACCAGGGGACAGATGCTCCGAGTGGTAGGTTAGCTTGCTGCTGGGGTCTGGCTGATCGGGACTGAGCGAGATGGGCCAGACGCCGTGGAGCCCTCCCATGGTCCTTCTCCTGCTGGCCAACCTCCCACATCCCTCCCTGGCCCTGATTGTGCACCAGTGAGGTCCCTCAGCCTGGCCTGCGCCCTCTCGCAATCCAGGACCCCTCGAAGGATGTCGGAGAGCCAGTTTAGGCCCGATCCTGCAGGCCAGGCCAAGGGACACCACTGGTGTACAAATTCGTGCAACAGGCCTCTAGTATATGTATAATAGAAAAAATTATTGGTCATTGAGCCTTCATTTCTACACAGGCATCCCTCTTGCCTCCAAGACAGCATTTCTGAAAATGGCTTCTGTAGGATATTTTCATGGGTAACATAGATATTCCCTGGAAAAAAATTCCATTTTTGGAATTTAGTGAATACCTCTTTTTTGACTAAATGACTGGAGTTGAAGTTGCCTGTGGACTAACATGAAATTGTTCTCAGTAATTTTACCACCTACTGAAAGGTTTCTCCTGGCTCTTTCCCCAACAGTGACTATGGTTATGAGCGACACAGCAATGGTCAGTGCCTGCCAGCGTTTTGGTTCAATCCATCTTCTCTGTCCAAGGATTGCAGCCTGGGACAGAGTTATCTCAACAGTACCGGGTGAGTGTCTGAAGCAGTGACCTTGAGAGGTCAACCTTTGCTGCTTTTCAGCATGTGTTAAATGTACAGAATTACTTCTGATAAAAAACCAGGCCTATTTCATTACAGCACAATTTATTTGCTTTCCTTCATTTTAGTAATGAAGCACAGATTTGCATTAATGCCATACATTTCATCTGAGAGTAAATCCCCAGTTGTAAATAAAGAAATCAAACAGGTTCGAAGATGATAGTGATAACATATAAATTGTTTCATTTTTTAATACTTTATTTCAGAACTCCTCAATAAAGACTACATTTTACCCTCCCTGCATCCCTGTGAGGAAGGCCAAATGACTATTTCATATCTGCATTTCCTGCGTTGTAGATGTGGGACCTAGAGTCAGAGAAGAAGCTCATTGACTTTTCAAGAGTATATTAGCAGGAAAAGTTTTTTTCCATGTCCGTTCTTGGCACATTGAAGGCATGCATTCAGATCCTTATAAATCTGGAATCAGATTCTAAGTTTTGGGTTTGATGTTCTGTGTTGTGGAGTTTATCCAGTATTATTTTAAGAAATATCGTAAAAGGGAAAATAATCCATAACTTTTCCACAAATGCAACTGATGTTTATAGACTTAAAAATAGTACATGTGATATATTTGGATGCTAATTCAATTTGTACAAAGACATATTTTAGCTATTTGGGGAAGTTTGAATATGGACTGGTGATTAGGTGATATATTCATCAGGGTTTCCCAGGGGTATGTTTTTATATCAGATAGCTGCCTAGCTAGCTAGCTAAATGGATAGATAGATAATTTATTTTTATGATGAATTGGATCACATATTTATGGAGGTGGACCAATCCAAATCCCAAGATTTGCAGGGTGCATGGCACACTAGATAACTGATGTATGCTTGCAGTCCTAGTCTGAAAGCAAGAGAACCAGGAGAGCTGACTGTGTACTTTCTACCTGAAGGCCAGCAGGCTTGAAACCCAGGAAGACTGCTGCTTTCGTCTGAGTGTGAAGGCAGGAAAAGCGCTGATGCTCAGGGGAAGGCCATCAGAAAGGAAGAATTCTCTCTTACTTAGGGGAGGTCAGCTTTTTTGTTCCCTTCAGGCCGTCCACAGATTGATGAGGCCCACCCTGCTTTACGCAATATACTGATTTACATGTGAATCTCACTCAAAACCACCCTGGCAGAAACACCTAGAATAATGTTTGACCAAATATCTGGGCATCCCGTGGCCTATTCAAGTTGACAAATGAAATTAACCATCACAGGTTATAGCTAAGTATAAATATTTATATTTATGATATTATATTAACAAAATATGTTATAGTTATATATTTAGGAATAATAATCGTATTTTGGTTAGGCCAAAATAAATAAATAAATAAATAAATAAATAAACAAACAAACAAACAAACCTACCTACCTTATCTTTTACAGATTATATAATGTGTGAGATTTCCTATAAATAGTTAAAAAGGAAAAGATATTGGTAATATTTGAAGATGTTAATAGAGACATGGGGATTTATTATACTATATTCTCTATGTGCATATTTTAAAATTTGATATTAAAAAATTCAAAAGATGGAAAGGGAAGAAGAGAGGGAGAGGAGGTGGGAGGGAGGAGAGAGTAAGATACAGGCATTTCACCAGCAGGCCAGTCCTACTTGACAACTCCTCACTTCTCATGCCACCTACAGGATGGGAGTGGGGACTTCCGGGTTTTCTCTTATGCACTTAACCTTTAGTTGAAAATTTTAATTTTCTTTTATTTTTAACTAAAAAAAGATTTCCAAAATAATATATACTGCTCTTCAACAGGAAGGGAAAGAGCAAATATAATTTTCTCTGATGTCATGGATTCCTAGAACCTTTGAATGAAGGAATAAATTGTGATTTCTTTGATCCATGACACAAAATCTAAGAAAAATACAAATAACATTTTCACAGCAATGGGTCAGTGAGGTCGTCAGCATCTAATACCTTGGGAAACAATTGAAAAGGGCTGATGGAATAGATAACCTTAGTGTTATAACCAAGTTTATAACATTAAACACATAACTTAAACTTTTATTGCTTGTATGTACCGGCATGTTTAGAGCTTGTAAAGGGCATCAGAAACCTCTAAAGCTAATTTCAGAATTGATTTTTTTTCACTACCTCAATCAGCCAAGGAAGTTATATTACTCTCTCTCTGGTATTGATGAGAAGAGGCTGCAGTATAGAGGATTCTAAATTGTTCCAGGTACTACTCAATAGACAGAATGAACATGCACACACACACACACACACACACAAACATTTTTAAAGCTATCTCTAAATAGGTTTCACCAATCCTTAGGCAAATCAGTATTTGAAATCCGAATAAATCCTGACTTACATAAAATGAAATGTCACAGATGCATAAATTATTCAATGGCATTTTTCATCTATTCCCTATAAAATTAAAATTAAATTTAAAAGTGTGATTCAGTGATCAGCGTCCAGGTGTATTAGTGTTCATCAATGCAGTTATGTTTATTAATCACAGGATGACAAGCATTACTCCCCAGGGCTCGGCCTTCACTCTCAGAGGGTGGTTCATGTCGGTGGGTTTTACATGATAGCATCTGATCCTAAAGGATTTTTAAGTTACCATATCTACTGCCTTCATCTATTCCAGGCAAACATTGTGCAAAAAGGCACCAGCCTCAGTGAGTGAGCTTGTGTAAAGAAAGCATGTGATAAATACCAGCCAACCCCAGGTCTGATAGATTCCTGCTCTTAAGAGTAAGATGCTCACAGGTGGAGTGACCACCCGCAGAGGGCCCAATGAGCTAACGTGTGCGTGCGTGTGTGTGTGTGTGTGTGTGTGTGTGTGTGTGTGTGTGTCTGGCTGGGATGAGGGAGGATGTGTGTGTGTGTGACAATAGTAACCTCACTGGTCAGTGTGTTGTCTAAACACACTGTATTTTGCAAGAGTTGGCAAGAGGTAAAATGTAGATGAAATTAAAAAGGAATTTTCTGCCTTTCTTACTGTCACTCCAGCCCCTCACCCCAGATGTCACTTGGCTGTGTGTTGATTCATTGGCATCTAAACACAGGTTCAGTATTTAATGTTATAGCTGCTACAGTGCTGTCATTATGTTATGCCCAGATTTCGTGATTCCCAAAGACCACGAGGGAGCCGAGTCCGATGCAAAAGCAAAGAGGCTTTAATCGAGCTAGCTCGAGCTCAGTCACACACACACACACACACACACACACACACACACACACACACACACACACACACACACACACACACACACACACACCGGCGCAGCGGCGAGGTGGGGAGAAAGAGCCCCAGAACCCAAACGCGCTGATTTATAGGGGGCCTGGGAGAGGTAGGAGGGGTGAGGTAGTGTGGCCTCTGCTGATTGGTCGGGGTCAGGTTGCACATGGGGGCAGGGCGCGGCTTACTTTCCTCTTGCATTTCTATTGGCTAATTCAAAAGTGTGGGTTGGGCTCTTGGAGAGGTTCTAGGGCGGGAACCTGACTCCATGAGGTGGAGGACATGGAACAAAAGGAACATGGAGTCGGTCTCTCCCCGCCCTTTCATTTAGGCACTTAGCTTTTCATTGAAAATATTTAATTACAAAATAAATGTATACACAGGTTCTATGTTTAAAAAGTCCATTTAGATCATCACCCCAATCCTGCCCCCTTTTCCACACAACTGTGATCTGATTGCCAAATGTGTTATCAAACACTTTTTATTTGGCAGTGGATTATTATGCCAAGAAAAAATATACGAAATTAATTGGGGAGGTTGTTTTTATATGTGATGTCCTACTAAATATATTGTTTTTTCCCCCACTTTCCATTCAAAAACATACCTTCAACATCTTTTCAAGTTGGATTATATAAGGTTGCCTTCTCTAATTACATTTAATTCCATGGTAATAAAGCACCTGGGATTCTAAGGCATCCTCTTTTTGGACATTTTGCTCATTTCCTATTTTCTTCTACTCTAAACAATGCTGCAATTAACATCCTCATACCATCATAATTGTTGTTAAAAGCATACAACAATAATTAGTCTCTTGGCAATTGGAGGTGTTTCTGCTGATTTGTAAAGCAAATTCCACCCAGCTCCCTGGTTCTTTCTTGGACCTTTGTATCCAGGCTTTTCCAGATATCTGCCCCATATGGGCTAAAATACTAGCTTCCTGCTTGCAAACCTCCTTTGAGTCCCACACAATAGAGATTCATTTGCATTAACTGTCATTCTCCTTTAAGATATAAATGCCCATAGATTATGTAAGGCAAAGCTGAGAGGAAGGGTGAGGAGCATTTCCCACATTAACAAGGTGAGGAAAGTCATTTCAGACAAAAGAAACCAAGAGATCACCTGGTGAAAGGGCCACTGTGCCTATAGAATTAAGGAGCCACCATGTACCCCAAGTCTCTCCAGTGCCAGTTTTAACCCATCTGTGGGCATTGCCTGCTCCGTCAGTACAGAATCTGTATTAGCTTTGGGCAGGGATGAAGCATAGGGGCATCACAGGTGCAAGGTCAGCCTGAGAGTGGTCCTTCCATAAATGTTGCTCCCCAGACACCTCACTCTCTCACCCTATCTCCTACACAGAGCACACCTGTGGTCATGCAGTCAGAGTTTGAATTGAATGGGTCAGGTAAACAATCATTTCTTGTCAGTCAAGCTAAACAAGCAAACCTCCCATCATATCAACTATCTTACAGTTTAGCTGAAAGCATGCAGGTATACCTTCCTTTTCCTTTTATTATTTTTTAAATGCCTCACTTTATAAATGGTTTTGTTCACTTTCACAGTCAGCTTATTACCCTGTGTATATATAGCAGTGTTCTCAGGTTCACTCACTTCACCGTGATGGAAACATTCTAACATCAGCTAATATCATGCTCCATAGAAATGCTATCTTGAGGAGATGCCAAAATATTTATCAGCTTCACTGTGCAGAATAATTGTGCAGGTTTTGTTTTAGTTCTTGGCTAGGGCTGAGAAGAGATAGTTGGAATAAGAGCTGAAATGGGTGCAGAATATCCCTCCAGGTGGCTGTGGCCGCCAGTCCTTAGTCCTTGGTCCATAGAAGAGTGTGTGAGCAGAGTCCAGCTGTGTTCTCCACTGTAAGCTCCCTGCCTCTGTTCATTTACCCTTTACCCTCACACCTTCCATTAGCCATTCCATGAAAAGCAAAGAGGCTGGTACTGGAGCTTAAGCTTGTTATGTATGGAGAATGAAATGTAATGGGGGATGTTTTATTTGGTGAAAAAGTTATTTTAGCATTTAACAAGTGTTATTTTTAAAATATATTTTTATTTATTTCAGAGAGGAAGGGAGAGGGAAAGAGAGAAAAACATCAGTGATGAGAGAGAATTATTTATCTGCTGCCTCTTGCACACCCCACACTGGGGATCGAGCCCACAACCTGGGCATGTGCCCTGACCTGGAATGGAACTGTGACTTCCTGGTTCATCAGTTGACATTCAACTACTGAGCAATATTGACTGGGCCAAAAAAGGATTTTAGTACAAGCTCTGCCATTTACCATTCTTAGCATATGTCTTCCTTTCTTTGAGTTTAGTTTCCTAGTCTATAAAATGTTTCCATTTGCTGTTGGGATAAATATAATACTACAGAAGGCCCAGTGCACGAAATTCGTGCATGGGTAGGGTCCCAAGTAGCTGCCGGCTACCAAATGGGGCCTTCCTTTGTTCTGCGCCGCCCAATGGTAGTCAGCGCACATCATAGTGAGTGATCGAACTCCCTGCTGGTCGAACTACTGAGGGGACACTTTGCATATGAGGCTTTTGTATAGAGAGATATTATGAACATATAGCAAAATGCCTAGCAGACAGTAGTCACTTTATAACATGCAGATACCATCACCAATAGTCATCAGGTAAGGGCTCCTCTGCAGTAAAGGAAAAAAGAGGAGGGAATTGTTTTTATTGTGTATATATAGTCCAGACATTTATTTAATACTTAATAGTTACTACAATACTGAGATCTAAGACATGTTTAATCTAAGTCTTCCTTGTCTTATCTGTAAAACATGAAACCAGTAGTCATTTGTATATTTTCTTACATGAAATAACCCCCAAATCATTTCTATCTGTTTCTCTATCAGAGTGTGTATATATCTCAGTCTGCACATATACAAACACAAGCTCATTTAGTTCTACTCATATGTGATTATATCTTGTTTCTACTGTGCGGGATCCAGGAAATGTGCTGCAAATTTAACCTGCTAAATTAACTAGGACATTGCTTGTTTCATGCCAACCATAAAAAAAATCTGTAAATATAAAGTGGGTGTTGGGCTGGTTTATTCTAAGAAACGAAGATAATTTTCTCAAGGGAGAGATTAGGTTCTTGCTATTAAGCTAGAGATATTTCTAGACGTGTTATAAAAAAAAGGTGTGCATAGACATTTCTGCTTGTGGAGTTTCTTTAGACGAGCTATGAATTCCTCCTGGACGAATATAAAATGAAAGCTTTTATTGTTCCTGAGGATTAGTTTCTCAATATACAATAGGGATATTTACTCAGGAAGCTTAAAAAATGATTTGAAAATAGCATTAATTTAGTGGGTCCAGAAAAAATATATACACATACATAAATTCTAGCAAAATAGTAATCTTCATATTATCAATATACATTTGGAATACTTTTACTGGTAAGTGCTTTCTATAAACTTTTTTCTCCCTACATCAGCCATGGAAATATTTAGACCCTGACCACCCTGCCATAGCCCTAGAGTTGCTATTCCCATGGTCTTTGGGGACTGTGGCTTTTACCCTGGTGACCACATTTCTGTGCTTGGTGGGGACTTCATGTTCAGTTTGATCTCCTCAGTGAGATTAATCAGTGTGTATCATGGAGAATAACTGGTCCTCAAAGTGGTGCATGTGTTTGAAGTCCACAGAAAGGACATCGCTTGCATTATTTACAGACTTGACACTGCAGGGGCTCACGGAGCTGGTTTCCAGCAAGGCACGGTGCAGTCTCCCAGCAGAGACTTGGTCATTCTTGCTACCAAGTTGATGCTTCAGAGTGCCTTTCTTAGATCTTGTGTTCATGGATAATATTGGGGTTGGGAAATGAAAAAGGTGAATGTCACTGTATGCGGAGAGCTTGTTTCTCACATAGCTCTTGTTGTCCACTCAGTGGTGTTAGCATTACCAATTCTCAACCAGGTGGTAGGGCATAGTGGCAAGAGAACACCAGACTCCATCCAGAGGCCCAGAACTGCTACTAGTCCCCCAGGTGACATTGGGAACCTCTCTAAACTACCTGCTTTCCCTTTTGTGCAAAATGAAGAGGTTGTGTTTGATGGCCTGAGATCCCTTCTGGCTCTGTCATGTCCATGGGCAATTTGAAATGATTATCAGGATTCCTTGGATTACAGGTGCTCAAAAGAAGGGAAAAGTTCTCTATATAAACTGGTTGAACAACTAGTTGACTTAGTTAGTGGATTCCATGTGTCATTCTCATGATTCTCAATTTTAAATCATCTTGTTTAGTGTTGCCATATGTCCCATTTCATCAAGTTGGCATTTAAAACGAAGTCCCTTTCCATTAATTGTTGAAATGAAATGACATGTACTTCCACCCTGCTTCTTGGAAGAAAAGTTTTCCTCCATCCCTCTAGGACTGCCTTATGACAGTCCCCTAATTCCAAGATCCACTTACTCATTTTAAGGGGAACAAACTGCTTAGTCAGCCATGGAACCCAACTCTTTCTAAATGTTGATGTTCTGTCTACTGCACAAGATCATTGTTAAATATGGGCACATTGCATCTAGGAAGATTTTAAGTCTTATCCCTACACTGTACCCAAAACTAGCTCCCATCTATCTCCTCAAGGCTTGTTCTATTTACCAGTATTGTTGCATTAAATCAAGTGTCATTATAACAATGCACTTTTCCCTTGAAAACAAATGCATATAGTACATACAATCCAAAAAGAAGTAAACTAAATTTTCCTCATGAGCACAAATGAGGACTCCCCAGCTCAGTGTCGATAAGACCAGCCTCAGCTACAAGAAGACCTAGAGTTCTAGCTCTGCACTGGTCACTGCATGGGGTAACTGCTGTGGAAAAGGGAAGAGACAACTCTACAGAAAAGCGTGACTTCTAAGGTGATTTTATAGAATGAATTGGAGCTTGACAGGAGGAAAGAGCATTCCAGGCAGAATGAACAGAACAGGCAGAAGAAGGCTTGTAGGCATCAACTTGCCAGAGCTGGGGAAGTGTGTTGGACAGTGGGAGGGCTTAAGCTAGAAAATTACATTAGGGCCGGGTCATGGGCCTCTACTTGAGACCTGAACTGTACCCTTCATGAATAAGCCCATAGTAAGTTTTGAATGATTTTAAGAAAAGAATTGACATGGACAGATTTGATCTTGAGAGAATATTGGCAATAATAACATACCTTCTATTTTAAGTATAGTTTCCGTTTTTAGGGAATTTGCTGGATAATAACAAGTTAATGTTTAATTATATAAATACTAATGATTTTTACTAACTTTTGATATTTTAATATTTGTTAAGTTCTTAACAATGTGCCAGACTCTATCCTCAGCCCTATTGAATTCATAATCTCACTTAGTCCTCCCACGAGCTTCATGAAAAAATCCTGTAATTTCCCCCTATTTTATATTGGAGAGAGGTTGTGTAAATTGCCCGAGTTCATATGGTATGTAAGAGCCTGAATTTAAACTCAGGCAATTTGGTTCTACATTTTAACCACCTGGGTAGTGGTTTGTAATATGTATGCACACTAGAATCAAGAGGGGGGCTTAAAACAAAACAAAACAAAACAAAAAAACACATAGATGCCCAGAATTCTCAAATCATAATTCCTGGAGGAGTTCTCTTGACATTCTTTTATTTTATTATTTTTTAAAAATATGGTTTTATTGATTTTAGAGAGAGTAAGGGAGGAGAGAAACAATGATCTGCTGCCTTCTGCATGCCCGCCACTGGGGATTGAGCTGCATCCCAGGCATGTGGGAACCGGTGACCTTTTGGTGCATGGGATCATGCTCAACCAACTGAGCCACACCAGCCAGGGCACCATTCATTTTATTTTAAAAGTTCTTCCCAGTGATCCTAAAGAGAGGACAGGATTTCTATGGGCTGAGCTTGACTATCTTGTCACCTCAGCATAGACTGAATAGTCATTAACATCTGTATTCCGCCCCAAATCAGAAGATTAAAAAAAAAGCCTGCTAAATACTAAAATAACAGTTTTATTCTCACAAAGAGAAACTCTGGCCTTTATCTTTTTTGAAACTGACAGGAATAACAGAAGCAAAATCAAAGAAGTTAGAGGTAAAAAGGAAAAAGTGATGGGAGTATCAAGATAAGAAGAGAATAGTTGAATCGGGCTTGTTGAAGTAATAAGACACTATCTACTGATGAGTGGTCGGTAATATCAAAGGCACGCTTGCAGAATGTTTCCTTTCCAGTGATTGTACAGACTCCCCTGCCATTAGAGATCGCTTTTCTTCTTGGTAGACTGAAGAGTGCTTTATTCACTAAATGCATCCCAGCAATATTCAGAGCTTAGGTCCAACATAATCATAAGTTGCCTTGTTATTGTGGAGGCAGCAGCCCCATTTAATAACATATTAAATGCATTATTCATTTATGTAACTCAGACCCAGGGACAGCTGCTGGTATGAAAATAGGAGCATTCTGTATTGCAAAAAGCAGGTGTGTGCTTACTTGAGTAAATTAACTGTGTATTTATGCACAATTTTCTTCTAAATTTCCAGGACAGGTCTGGTAGGGCTAATGCGATTCCATTTTCATCCAGGAAATGAAATAGTTTCAGAATGGTTTTTAATGAGCATTTAAAAAAATTACCAAGTCTTCTCTGTGGCAGAATCCCAGGGGGGGCAGGATCCGTGCTTTGGATTTAAGCAGAACTCCTGTTGTACTGCAATCAGGAAAGCCTGAGGCAACGATGGGGCAGAGCGCAGACAAACAAAAGGAATGTTCCCTAGATGATGATGACAGTGGCGATGGTGAGCCCAAGCCTCTATAGCTACTCGCCAAGAGAGTCACAGGTGTACTTGGATGCTAGGTGATTAAAAATTGTAATCTGCCTTTCATTTGCCCAGTAGTGCCTCACCTCAGATACCTAGGGAGTTTACGACGCACAGTTAAATTCAGTAGGACGCCATCATCACTATGTGACTTTGACAGTTATTTTTTTGCTAGCATTGCTGGTACCAGAATGCCACTATGCTCTAGTATCCAAGGAGTAGAGATTTCGGTGAAGGAGCAGGGGTTTGAGGCTGTCACTTGGGCTAGGTGTGAACCCTTCAGTTGCTGAATTGTAAGGAGAAGCAGGGATTCCAAAGAGAGGGATCCGCACAGCTGGGTTGGTGGGTGAGGTACCTGAAGGGCTATTTCAATATTTAAAATGGAACCACATCCCAGTGTAGACTTTCTGATGATCAGGCTTGCATGTCCAGGGCACAATGATGCCTTCAAGGAGCTTAAAGTTCACAGTCATACACAGGAAGACAGTCCTGCAAGGCATACATGATTCCTATCAAGTCAATCGGAAGGATTCCTTAAAGGGTTTAGAGGAGGGATGACCTTGCCCCATTTAAAGAATCAGTATAGCACAGCAGTAAAAAGCAGATGTGTTCCAGAGACAAATTGTCCGGGGTCCTGGCTGTGTCATCTTGAGAAAACGAGTTAACTTCTTTGAATCTTAACATCTTCATCCGTATATCAGGAGTAAGAATACCTTCCTTATTAGGGATATTTTGAAGATGAGTAAGAAAAGTCTTGTGAAGAATTTAGCCCTATGACTAAACTACAATGCAATAAGAACTTTCTAAATATGAACTTCGCGCTGGCCAGTGTGGCTCAGTTTGTTGGGTGTTTTCCCATGCACTCAAAGGTTGCCGGTTTGATTCCCAGGTAGGGCACATGCTCAGGTTGCAGACTCCATCCCCAGTAGGGGATATGCAGGAGGCAGCAGCTGACCAATGTTCTGCTCTCACATTGATATTTCTCTCCTGTGCTCCCTCTCCCTTCCTCTGTTTCTAAAAATCAATTTTTTTAAATGAACTTCTCACTGGCCAGCATGGCTTATTAGTTGAGAATTGACCTATGAACTAGGAGGTCACAGATCAATTCCTGTTCGGGGCACATACCCATGTTGCAGGCTAGATCCCCAGTGTGGGGCGTGCAAGAGACAGCCAATCAGTGATTCTCTCTCATCATTGATGTTTCTATCTCTATCTCCCTTTCCCATTCTCTCTGAAGTCAATAAAAATATATATTTTTAAGAAATAGGAACTTCTTACATCTTGCTATTTTACTATATAGTCAGGAAAAGACAGGTGATGAGCTGTGACTGAAAGCATGATAGTGATGGAGCATACAGGAGGGCATAGAAGCAAAAAGAGCAGAAGAAAATAAATACTTTCAATTGGATTGAAAAGAGAGGTGTGGCTGGAGCAGAATGAGCTGTGGGGGAGAAAGTGTCCAGGAAAATTAGAATGACGTTAGCTTGTGGAGGGCTTCTGGCAGAAGTTTATGGCATTTGTGACTTATCCTAAGGACATTTGGAAGACATGAAGGTGGTTAACAGGTCAAATAATAATAATCCTATCTAATAAAAGAGTAATATATAAATTGACCGTACCTCCGCTACACCCACAAGCCATGCCCACCAGCCAATCAGGAGCAAGTATGCAAATTAACCAAACCAAGATGGCTGCGGCCTAGGAGCTGCAGCAACCAGGAGGCTTGGGTTTCCCCAGCAATGGAGGAAGCCAAGCTTCCCTGCCACCCTGGCTGGCCCAGGCCTACACTCAAGGCTACAAAGTTTCAATTATAGAAGATAAATAAATCCCAACAAAAATGGCGGCAGCCATGGAGCTGGAGAGAGCAGGAGGCTTGGGTTGCCCCCGGTGATGGAGGAAGCAAGTTTCCACAGCCCTGGCCTGCGCTCAAGGCTACAAAGTTTCAATTATAGAAGATAAATAAATCCCAGATACCAGGGCCTCCGCTTGGGTCACTGGGGGGCGTGGCCAGCCTGCAAACCACCGCAGGCCCCTCACCCAGGCCAACCCATGCCCCAAGGGAACCCCCCCCCCCGATCTGGGACACCCTTCAGGGCAAACCAGCTGGCCCCCACCCGTGCACCAGGCCTCTATCCTATATAATAAAAGAGTAATATGCAAATTGACCATCACTCCAACATATAAAATGGCTGCCCCCATGTGGTCAAAGATGTATGCCCCCATGTGGACACAAGATGGCCACCACAAGATGGCCAGCAGGGGAGGGCAGTTGGGAGGGACCAGGCCTGCAAGGGAGGGCAGTTGTGGGTGATCAGGCCAGCAGGGGAGGGCAGTTGGGAGGGTCCAGGCCTGCAAGGGAGGGCAGTTGGGAGCGATCAAGCCTGCAGAGGAGGTCAGTTAGGGGAGACTAGGCTGACAGAGGAGGGAAGTTGGGGCAACTGGGCCTGCAGTGAAGGGCAGTTAGGGGTGACCAGGCCTTCAGGGGAGGGCATTTACGGGTGACCAGGCCTGCAGGGGATGGCAATTAGGGGCAATCAGGCTGGCAGGGGAGCAGTTAGGCATCAATCAGGCTGGCAGGGGTTAGGGTTAGGGGGTGATCAGGCTGGCAGGCAGAAGCAGTTAGGGGCAATCAGGAAGGCAAGCAGGGAAGCAGTTGGGAGCCAGCAGTCCTGGATTGTGAGAGGGATATTCGACTGCCCGTTTAGGCCTGATCCTACCTGGATCAGGCCTAAACGGGCAGTTGGACATCCCTTGAGGGGTCCCAGATTGGTGAGGGTGCAGGCTGGGCTGAGGGACACCCCACATGCACGAATTTTGTGCACTGGGCCTCTATTATTAAATAAAAATAATTGGTAACATTTTTATTATTAAATGAAAACAACATTTCACCAGCACTTGCTAATTGTCAGGGTGGTTTTAAGTACTCTGTGTACATTAATCCATTTAATCCATACAACTACCTTACACGGTAAGTTAAAGATTAATAATTGACCTTGTAGTGACCCAGAGTGGTCAGAGCACTTTCTCAGACAGTATTTAATTTGACTTTCTCAACCATGGACTTAGGTAGTAAATTCTGAGACTGGGAAACCAAGGGAAGGACTTTGGTTAGCTCTGAAGGGGTTGGAAAACAATAGCCTGCAAGCCAAATCCACGGACAGTTTTTATAAATAAAGGTGTTTTTTTTGTGTTTTTTTTTTAACCCAGCTGCATTCATTCCATGTTCACTTTCATGCTACAACCAAAGAGTTCAACGCTTGTCACAAAGACCATATAGCCTGCAAAGCTAAAGCATTTACTATGTGGCCCTTCATACCTGGTCTTGAAGAGTGGAAGATCTGGGGCTTTGTTTCCAGTTTGAGCTCTACCACTAATTATAGACACTAGTCTTGGGTAATCAAATACAGGGTGTCCCCCAAAATGTATACACACTTTGAATAATTATTAATTCCAATGGGTTACATCTGAAAAGAAAGCATCAATTGAGCTATCAAAAAAATGTATGTGCATACATTGGGCGGGGGGGGGGGGCATCCTATATATGAATACATAAAATGGTTACTGTGGACCACCACACAAAAAAGATGCTGAATAGGTAACACTGAACCTTAAAGGTTAATCATCCTAAAACCACAGATTTAATTTATTATGACTCTGATCAATTAAGGTAAACTTAATAGGATAATTTATTACTGTATTAAAGCGAAAACAAGAAGAAATAAGCAAAAGTGTAGGAAGGATTGACTGAATCTGCAGAGTGAAGTCTCCTTAATATGAAGTTTCAATGATTTAGCCAGTGTAACCCCACATGAAATATTGAGTAGAAATGATCAAATTTAGCCAACTTTCTGAACTATGCCATTACTATAGCATGCTCTGTGAGATCTAATGTTAAGCTATGTCATCCATAACAATCTATTCTTTCTCTGAATTGAAAATTCCCTTGTGATACATATTACTCATTCTAACCCATAACCTTTGGAGTATCTCCTAGATTATCCACATATCTCTTCAACTAGATTATAAACTTAGTGAGGGCAAGGACCATGTCTTCTCCTGCTACGCATTTCCCACAGCTCCAAAGTGAAATGATTTATTGATTGACTAAATGAATGAAAGAATCATATGAAAGTGCTAGTAATAGGTCCAATATGCTGCTATGATCATCTGTCTTCCTGTTGGGTTCTTTATAATCCTCAGAGCAACATGAAATGTGGTTAGTGATAGCCCTCAGGGCTAGGCAGCAGGTTCAGTTTAAAACATTGGGAGTGTGATCTGAATTATAATGAGCTGGATTATGACTTGAGCTCTTCTCCATGTAGGTATAGGAAGGTGGTTTCCAATAACTGCACAGATGGTGTGAGAGAACAGTACACGGCCAAACCACAGAAGTGTCCAGGGAAGGCCCCACGGGGTCTCCGGATCGTCACAGCGGATGGAAAGTTGACAGCAGAGCAAGGGCACAATGTCACTCTCATGGTGCAATTGGAAGAGGTAGGACCGATTCCCATCTCCCCTCTGCCTTCCAGAGCCAGTGATTTTTCCCCAAGAAATCTTGCTTTAGTTTATATACATCTTTTTGGGTTTTATTTACATATTTTTAACGTTATTATTTAAATATTATATTCTGCTTTTGGTTATTGTTTATAATTTTATCTTCTCTGAGACATTTTTTTGATGATTTTCATTGCAGTATTTCCCTCAAGAACTTTGCCAGTTCATACACCACACTGTGTAAGAGGTCAGATTTCAGATTCCCCATGGAAGTCCAAACAGAAAGTGTTGGCTCAACAGCTCGGTTTTTTTTTTATTGTTTAAAATATTACATATATTAGTACATATATCTCCTTGTTTTCCCCATTGACCTTCCCCCAGCCTCCCCTACCCCCTGTCGCATGCCCTCATCCCACCCCCTCAGTGTCATGTGTCCATTGGTGTGCTTATATGTATGCATATAAGTCCTTTGGTTGATCTATTTCCCTCCCTCCCCAACACTCCCCAGCCTTCCCGCTGTAATTTGACAGTATGTTTGGTGCTTTAGTGCCTCTGTATCTATCTTTTTATTCATCAGGTTATAATGTTCTTTATTTTCCATAAATGAGTGAGATCATGTGGTATTTTTCTTTCATTGCCTGGCTTATTTCACTTAACATAATGCTCTCCAGGTCCATCCATGCTGCTGCAAATGGTAAGAATTCCTTCTTTTTTATAGCAGCGTAGTATTCTATTGTGTAGATGTACCATAGTTTTCTAATCCACTCATCTGCTGACAGGCATTTAGGCTGTTTCCAAATCTTAGCTATGGTGAATTGTGCCGCTATGAACATAGGGGTGCATATATCCTTTCTGATTGGTGTTTCTAGTTTCTTAGGATATAATCCTAGAAGTGGGATTACTGGGTCAAATGGGAGCTCCATTTTTAGTTTTTGGAGGAAACTCCATACTGTTCTCCACAGTGGCTGCACCAGTCTGCATTCCCACCAGCAATGCACGAGGATTCCTTTTTCTCTGCATGTTCACCAGCACTTGTCGTTTGTTGATTTGTTGATGGTTGCCATTCTGACCGGTGTGAGATGGTACCTCATTGTTGTTTTGATTTGCATCTTTCGGATAATTAGTGACTTTGAGCATGTTTTCATATGTCTCTTGGCCTTCCTTCTGTCTTCTTTCGAAAAGATTCTATTTAGGTCCATTGCCCATTTTTTTATTGGATTATTTATCTTCCTTTTATTAAGTTGTATAAGTTCCCTGTAGATGTTGAAGACTAAACCTTTATCAGCGATAACATTTGCAAATATGTTCTCCCATATAGTCGTCTTTATTGTTGTTTTGATGGTTTCTTTTGCTGTGCAAAAGCTTTTTATTTTGATGTAGTCCCATTTGTTTATTTTTTCTTTAGATTCCATTGCCCTAGGAGCGGTATCGGTGAAGAAATTGCTTCAGCATATGTCTGAGATTTCTCTGCCCGTGGATTCCTCTAGTATTTTTATGGTTTCCCGTCTTATGTTTAAGTCCTTTATCCATTTTGAGTTTATTTTTGTGTATGGTGTAAGTTGGTGGTCTAGTTTCATTTTTTTGCATGTATCTGTCGAATTTTCCCAACACAATTTATTGAAGAGACTGTCTTGACTCCATTGTGTGTTCATGCCTCCTTTGTCAAATATTAATTGCACATAGTGGTTTGGGTCGATTTCTGGGTTCTCTATTCTATTCCATTGGTCTATATGTCTGTTCTTGTGCCAGTAACAGGCTGTTTTGAGAACAGTGGCTTTGTAGTACACCTTGAAATCTGGTATTGAGATCCCACATACTTTGTTCTTCTTTCTCAGGATTGCTGTGGCTATTCGGGGTCTTTTTTTATTCCAGATGAATTTTTGGAGAGTTCTTTCTAGGTCTGTGAAATATGCCATTGGTATTTTAATGGGGAGTGCATTGAATCTATAGATTGCTTTGGGTAGTATGGACATTTTAATGATGTTGATTCTACCAATCCATGAACATGGTAGGTTCTTCCTTCTGTTTATGTCTTCCTCTATCTCTTTTTTTAGTGTCCTGTAGTTTTCTGCATATAGGTCTTTTACCTCCTTAGTTAAGTTTATTCCTAGATATCTTATTTTTTTTGGTGCGATGGTAAATGGGATTGCTTTTTTAATCTCTCTTTCTGTAAATTCACTATTGGTGTATAGAAATGCCATAGATTTCTTGGCATCAATTTTGTATCCTGCTACATTGCCGAATTCATTTATTAAGTCTATTAATTTTTTTATGGAGTCTTTTGGGTTTTTTATGTACAATCTCATGTCATCTGCAAATAAGGACAGATTTACTTCTTCTTTCTGATTTGGATGCCTTTTATTTCTTCTTCTTGTCTAATTGCAATGACTAATACTTCCAGTACTATGTCGAACAGGAGTGGTGAGAGTAGGCATCCCTGTCTTGTTCCTGTTCTTAGGAGAAATGGTTTTAGTTTTTGCCCATTGCGTATGATGTTAGCTGTGGGTTTATCATATATGGCTTTTATTATATTGAGGTATGATCCTTCTATTCCCATCTTGTTGAGAGTTTTTATCAAGAAAGGATGTTGGATTTTGTCAAATGCTTTTTCTGCATCAATTGATATGTCTATGTGATTTTTATCTCTCAATTTGTTTATGTGATGTATCACATTAATTGATTTGCAGATATTGTACCAAACTTGCATTCCTGGCATAAATCCTACTTGGTCATGGTTTATGATCTTTCTGATATACTGCTGGATCCGATTTGCTAGAATTTTGTTGAGGCTTTTGGCATCTATGTTAATGAGGGATATTGGCCTGTAATTCTCTTTCATTGTGTTGTCTTTATCTGGTTTTGGTGTTAGGGTGATGCTGGCTTCATAGAATGAGCTTGGAAGTTTTCCTTCCTCTTGAGTTTTTTGGAATAGTCTGAGGAGGATAGGTTTTAGTTCTTCCTTGAATGTTTGGTAAAACTCCCCTGTGAAGCCGTCTGGCCCCGGGCTTTTGTTTGCTGAAAGCTTTTTGATGACTGCTTCAATTTTTTACATAGTTATTGGCCTATTGAGATGTTTAGATTCTTCCCGATTGAGTTTTGGAAGGTTATATTTTTCTAGGAATATGTCCATTTCCTCCAGGTTGTCCATTTTCTTGGAATAGAGTTGTTCATAGTATTTTTTAACAATCCTTTGTATTTCAGTGGGGTCTGTTGTTATTTCTCCTCTTTCATTTCTGATTTTGTTTATTTGGGTCTTCTCTATTTGCTTCTTGGTGAGTCTGGCTAGAGGTTCATCAATCTTGTTTATCCTTTCAAAGAACCAGCTCTTGGTTTTGTTGATTTTTTGTATTGTTTTTTTGGTCTCAATGTCGTTTATCTCTGCTCTGATCTTTATTATTTCCTTCCTTCTGCTTACACTGGGCTTTTCTTGTTGTTCTCTTTCTAACTCTTTGAGTTGTAGGGCTAGGTAATTTATTACCATTGTTTCTTGTTTTTTGCAGTAGGCTTGTAGAGCTATGAACTTCCCTCTCAAGACTGCTTTTGCTGTGTCCCATAGATTTTGGATTGTGTTTTCATTGTCATTTGTTGCCATCATGCTTTTTATTTCTTCCTTGTTCCCTCTGGTAACCCAGTCATTGTTTAATAGCATGCTGTTTAGTCTCCATGTGTTTGATTTTTTTGGATTGTTTTTATTGTAGTTGATTTCCAGTTTTATGCCACTGTGATCTGAGAAGATGCTTGATATGATTTCTATCTTCTTGAATTTGAAGAGACTTTGCCTATGACCCAACATATGGTCTATCTTTGAAAATGACCCATGTGCACTTGAGAAGATTGTATATTCTGTAGCTTTGGGGTGAAATGTTCTGAAGATGTCAATTAATTCCATCTGGTCTAGTGAGTCATTTAGGATTGATGTTTCTTTGCTGATTTTTTGTTTAGAGGATTTGTCCAATGGTGATAGTGGGGTATTAAAGTCTCCTACTATGATTATATTGCTGTCAATCTCTCCCTTTATATCCTCCTGGAGTTTTTTTTTTTTCTTATTTGGGTGCTTCTCTATTGGGTGCGTATATGTTTACCAGAGTTATTTCCTGTTGTTGGATTGCTCTCTTTAGTATTATGAAGTGGCCTTCCTTATCTCTTGTTATGTCCTTCACTTTGAGATCTAATTTGTCAGATATAAATATTGCTACTCCAGCTTTTTTTTTTCATTTCCATTCGCCTGAAAAAACTTTTTCCATCCTTTCACCCTCAGTCTGTGTGTTTCTTTTTTTCTGAGGTGGGTTTCTTGTAGACAGCAGATATATGGGTCGTGTTTTCTTATCCAATCCGTTACCCTATGTCTTTTGATTGGGGCATTTAATCCATTTACATTTAAAGTTATTATTGATAGGTGCTTATTTGTCGCCATTTTTATTCCTTACCCCTGTGTTCCTTCTTCGCTTCCTATTTCTTTTTTTTACAGCAGACCCTTTAGCATTTCTTGGATTGCTGGTTTGGTGGTAATAAATTCCCTTATTCCTCTTTTGTCTGTGAAGCTCCTGATTTCTCCTTCAATTTTGATTGATAGCCTTTCTGGGTACAGTATTCTTGGATTCAGACCCTTTCTTTGCATGACTTTGTATATATCGTTCCATTCCCTTCTGTCCTGATAAGTTTCTGTTGAGAAATCAGTAGCTAGTCTGATGTGGGTTCCTTTGTAGGTAACTTTCTGTCTTTCTCTGGCTGCTTTTAAGATTCTTACTTTGTCGTTGGTGTTTGCCAATTTAATTATAATGTGCCTTGGCGTCGGTCTTTTGGGGTTCATTTTGCTTGGGACTCTGTGAGCTTCTTGGATTTGTGTGGGTTTTTTCTTCCCTATATTAGGGAAGTTTCTGTCATTATTTCTTCAAACAGTTTCTGTCATTATTCCTTGCTCAGTTTCCTCTCCTTCTGGAACTCCTATTATGTGGCTGTTGTTTTGTTTTGTGTTGTCCCAAAGTTCCCTTAGGCTCTCCTCCTGCTTTTTAATTTTTTTTTCTAGAGGCTGCTCTACTTGTGTATTTTTTCCTACCTTGTCTTCTAGCTCACTGATACGGTCCTCTGCTTCTTCTAGTCTACTCTTGATTCTTTCTATTGAGTTTTTTACAGCAGCGATGTCATTTTTCATTTCCTATTTCTTCTTACACATATTTTCGAATTTGTCTTCTATTCTTTTCTGCCACCTTATTACCATTTCTCTGAATTCTTTCTCTGGCAGGTTGCTTGCCTCCATTTCGTTTACTTCCTTTTCTGGTGATGCCTGCTTTTCTTTCATATGCGGGCTGTTTTTTTGTCTCCCCATGTTCTCTCTTCTCCTGGTGTCTGGTTATGTAGTTCTCTCTCTCCGGCGTTGATTTAAAGGCACAAAATACAACACAACCAGGTAAAACACACAAGGCACTGAACAGAAATGTATTCACGATATTAACAACCCCAAATATAGGTGACCACCAGAGAAAGGCAAATTAGAGGATAGGAGAGAAAGAAGAAGAGAAAAGAAAAAAAAAGAAAGAAACAAGTGCAAAAATGAAATTGGGAAAAGGAAAAAAAAAAGTAAGAGAGAAAAGAAAGAGAATATGGAAGAAGAGGGGAACAAACTATATATATGGAGAGAAAACTCCAATAGAACAGCCACTAATCCCAATAAATGCCAGCAACAAACTACAAAGAACAACTGATATCAAGCGAGGTGCGGGATAACAGAAGCAAAAACAAACAAACAAACAAACAAACAAAAGCAAAACAAAACAACAAAAAAATAAGCAAAACAATCTCACAAACAAGCATAAAAAATCGATATAATCAACAATCAAGCAAACAACAACAAAAGTACAGAGAGAAAAACAATATTTTGGATAGTAAAGACAGAGAAGAGAGAGGTGTGTATGGACTTGGAACAGGGAATTGGAAATTAGATATATAAGTAGGGTGAGATTTTAATGGGGGTAAAAAGAAAGAATAGGGAAAATCTAAAGCTGGAAAGGGTAAGAGAAACAGGACAACAAAAGGGGAAAAGTTAGGAAGAGAGTGATGGCATAAAGGTAAAGTTGAGAAAGAGTAAAATGATGCTAAAGGGAAGATGAAAATAGAATGTAGAACACTAACCCCAAAGTAAAATGAAGAGAAAATAAGAAATTTTTTTTTAAAAAAAGGTAAAATAGTAGTAGTAATAATACTGATTGAAAATAAAAATGTAATAATTAAAAAGGTAAAATAAAGTGAGGGAAAAAAATAGTTTCTTAAGTAAAAGATGAAAAAAAATAAAATGTGCAGTAGTGAAGGTCATTCACTTCCTCTACTGTTCTGTTTGGCACACCTGTTTCCTTGCAGTTCCCTGTGTTCCACTGCTCTTCAGTGTTGTAAGCCAGTCCTGATTTTTAAGCAGGCAGTGTGTTTTAATTTCTTGTATTCCTTTATTCGTGTTTACACAAGAGTCAATTTGTGATTCAACCCCTGGGTGGCAGTGTTTCTGGATTGACCTCCGGGTCTATAGGTCATCTCTAGCCGGTGCTTAGATCCTGCTTTCTCTGTGGCATTCAATACTGGTTTGTGGGAGTCCGTTGCCCCAGAGCTGGTTTTCTGATGGTTATTCCCTGTTCTGATCCCCAGGTTCCAGAAAAACAACTTTCCCCTGCAGTCTCCTAGGGTGTCCCCAATTGGGTCATCCTATGTATTGGGCTTAGTAATCAGAAGCAAGGATTTAAAGGAAAAAGAAAAAACAAAAAAACAAACAACAAAAAAGAGCCAGTGTAAGTGTGCGAACTCTGGGTCTGCGTGCAAGTCTGTGCAGTCTTTTTTTATCCCCTTGGGTCTAAGCATCCGGCACACTTGTAAAATTTTTAGGCTGCCCTTTTGCATCAGACCAAAATGGGTTGATTTTAAGAGTTCCTTTCTGTTAGCAGCTCTGAGGACCCCCTTCCACATTCACGGATCATGCCAGCCCCAACAGCCACGATTTTTCTAGGCGCAGACTTCCCCCGGTCCTCCAGCTCCCGCAGTGCACATGTTTCTCTCTCCAGCCAGGAGTAGAGACCTCACCTTATCCCAGGCGAAATCTGACATTTCCGTGGTGGAGTGTAGAGCTCCTCTGAATCCCTTTGTTTGCACCAACTGGGGACTGGTGCTTTGGGGTTTTCAGCTGTTTGGTGGGTGCCGCAGTTGTAGATTTTCAGGCTTCCGATAACATTCACTTTTCCCTTCAAGATGGTGCGGTCTCTGAGTCTAAGCTGGTCGCTCTGGGAGGGAACCCAGCAGCAGTGGGAGCTGCCCAGTCAGGGGAGCCCCATCCAGCAGCCCCCCACCATCTCCTGAAGTATAGCTGTCCCTTAACTCACCAACAAACACGCCCCGTGCGACCCTCAGCTGTTCTTTCTATCTGCTCCGGGATAAGCCTTGGGACACGTCTGTCTATTCCATCGCCATTTTTTCCTCCTCGGCTCAACAGCTCTTATGGACTCACAGGGATGGGACAATCACAGTTGGTTTGGGGGCCAACCATGGCAACTGGGACTGACAAGGTTGCCTTTCAGAGGGAAGGGAAGCACACAGAAGCAGCATGATATTCTGTGCTTTTTTTCCCTCCTTGGGTTACTGGACAATATCTAAGTGATACGGGTAAAATAGTATTAGAAGGCAGGCTTAGGTTTCTGTTTTCTTTCTAAGAATACAGTAGAACCAGATCTGAAACAAGAACTCACTCCTGGTCAGCTGCAGCCTTTGTACAAATGGAGTGCACCCTCCATGGGCAGAGGCCAGACTTCATCAGTACAGCTTTGCTTTCCTTGTAAGATTATCGGGCACCTCTAACTTGGCTGAGTGATGTGGGAACAGATTGAGGAATCTGGTTCTAAGATATGCAAATGCATGCCTTCTGAGCACAAGAAAGGAAAAAAAAAATAAGTCAGGTCATTCCAGTTGAGTGGGTACAGCTACAACAGCAGGGAGGAAATCTGCTGCCTTCGCTGTCAGACTTAGCCCCTTGATGCTCTTGTCAACTGGTGCAGAATACCAAGCCCAGAGGCCTGCACCCACATCAGGAGGCCCTGGAGGCCTCACGTCTGACCATAGGATTCTGTGTTAATGATTCACCAGCTCCTCTTACAGAAACAACTTCAGTTTCTCTATTGATCTCTAGATTATTTTTTTAAATTTATCTTTATTGTTGAATTGTTGAAAGTATTACAGATGTCCTCCTGTTTCCAATTGACCCCCTCCACCTGGATCCTGCTGCCCTCCCAGGCTTCACCTCACTATTGTTTGTGTCCATGGGTTATGCATATAGGGATATAAATGAGTTGGTTAATCTCTTCCCAGGCGCCCCCCCACCTCCACTTTTCTCTCTGAGATTCCTCAGTCTTTCCCTTACTTCCATGTCTCTGGCTCTATTTTGTTCATCAGTTTTGGCTTTTTTGTTTCCATTAGATTCCACCTCTGGATTATATACGTAAGCATGGATGATGCGTGTGATAATTTGTGCAGAGTAAAGAGAAGCAGGATGTCCCTGAGTAGCTGGATAGCACTGAAATATGGAACCATGACAATTCAGATAGGCCACACTTATTGAGCACTGACAGTGGTCTGGTTTGTGCATGCTTTCACCGATTGTCTCATTTCAATCTCACAGCAGCCCTAAATGAGTAGAGATTGTCATCATTGTCATTTTAGAGATGACCCAGCTAAGGCACAGAAAGGCAAAGTAACTTGCCTAATACCACAAAGTGACTGAATTGTAGATCTGGGAGTCAAATCCAGGCTCCATGGTATCTTGCCTGTCCATTGTGTTTCTATTGTGGAAATAACCATTTTCTGGGAAAGAACTTTATGTGGTTGGTAAGGCTCCCTAGAAATGCTTGGCTGGGGACAGGGAGTGACAGAGATCAAGGAATAGAAAGTATAGGTAAAATGATCAGTGTCCTGCCCTAACCGGTTTGGCTCAGTGGATAGAGCGTTGGCCTGCGGACTGAAGGGTCCCAGGTTTGATTCTGGTCAGGGGCATATACCTTGGTTGCAGGCACATCCCCAGTAGGAGGTGTGTAGGAGGCAGCTGATTGATGTTTCTCTCTCATCAATGTTTCTAACTCTATCATTCTCCCTTCCTCTCTGTAAAAAATCAATTAAAAAAAAATGAACAGTGTCCTAGCCAGGTTGGTCTATGGCTGCTCCTATATTCTTAGACACTAGTCCATATCTAACCCAAGATTTCCCCCTGATTGTCTGAGAAGGTTCATGCTTGGGATCAGTTTGTTAAAAACTATTTAAACCAAAAGAGAAGCCAAATTCTCTCTTGGGTTTCTGCCTCTGTGCAAGACCATGCCTTCATTGAATGGCTACTGTGTATCTGACACAGTTTGATTTATTTTAAAGATAATCGGAAAGCACAGACTATGAAGGCAGCACTCAAGGAGTTTACCATCCAAACCTAATCATGCTATAATATTTTTAAGATTTAATCTAGAACTACAACAACAAAAAAAGAAACAAAAATCCCTGACATATGTCACTGGCAATACATGGAGTTTCCATGTCCTCCTCAAAATCTCTAAGAGTCGATTTCTCATTTTAATTTGATGCTCCTCAGTTTACTTTGAATATAATGTCTTAAACATGCCCCCTTACCTCATGCGTATTCTTCATAACAGTAGGGATATATGCCATGCTTCTGATGCCCTAAAGCAGAAGGTCCTCCAGTGCCAGAGAGACCAAGAGCCCTCTGCTACACTCTGCTATGACACTACAGTGTGATTAATGCAGAAGTGAGCAGAAGGCTCACCTCTCCACGTCGGTATGCTATTTTGTCACTTTGGCACCAATGATTGTGCCAGTGTCTCATGGTTTCTCTTTCTCCTGCAAGGCTTGTCTCTGTCCATAGGGCTAGGCTGGGCTAGAGGCTGATTCCACCCTCCTTTCTTTGCATACAAACCCCTCCATGTAGGCTCCATCTCGTGTGCATGCCAACTAAAGCATTAGAGACCTGAGGAGTCACCTGCCCCACCAAGTAGTTAGCCTTGTGTGTGTGTTTATTTGTGCTTTAACAAATATTTCATTTCAAACCATGTACTTCTCATTTATGAGTATACATAGTTCAGTTGGTGGAAATCATGTTTTAGGTTAACTAAGACCTGCTATATCAAGTTTTAAATAAAAAAAAAAAACTCACCACATGAAATAGAACATACATATTTTGTGTCCATTTAAAACAAAATGAAAAACTAATTTACTACATTATATTGTAACAATATTTTAGCACCCCCCCCCCCAATAAATTACAAATAATTACTAAGGTAGGAGCCATGCCATTCCTGGTTGCAGCTCTAGCGTCTCTACACACTGTGCCCCAGAGATTGATAGGAACTCAATGTGTGCGGGTTTGGATAGGCTTCCAGGGTGGTCACAAAGCCCAAAATTTAAAGGAAAAAAACCGCTTACAATTTGAATAACATCCAAAAGCTATTAAAGTCTTGCTCTGAAACCTAAATCCTTTCCTTTATTCTTTACTAGCCTATGTCCTAATTCTAACAAGAATATCAATGAAAATCTTGCTAAAACCAGAACCAAGAAGAAAACTTCTTATTGACCAAAGATAATCAAAGGCTAAGCACAGTGATGCTAGCTTGTACCTCTATATACAAAAAGGTGTACCCAAGTCAGAATTTTTCAGATTTTGACATGTGCCAGAAGCAGAACCCCTTCCTGCTAATAGCATGTGAGGCCACCTGCCACATCTAAGTGACAAAAGTGACTCCATAACCCAATGCCTTCAAATCCCACGGCATGGCTCACCTGGTGTATTACTCCAAGAACCACATAACTATTGAAGTTGATAAAAAGGTCCCTTGTCAGGAACCTCATCCCTGCTGCTTTTATGCTTCTCTCCAATATACTGGTAAAGGAGCCAGCCTTGATTCCATTCGAGATTCAAGAGAAAAACACACACGCGCACGCATGCATGCACACACACCACCACCACCACCACCACCACTACCACCAATGCATTCATGCATCTTTAAGGAATAAGAACAGTTGAACAAGGGACCAACCTAGAGAGGAGAGGAAGAGTCCATAAAATTGTGTCAAAGAAGCCGTTTTCCAATTACACCTGAATTTCAGGAAGCTGATCAAAAGTGTTTTCTGAGACTCAAGCATTTGGTGAGGGGTGGCATCACTCTGTCTGGAGACTTGCTGAAGATGGATGTCCTCTGGTCCACTAACGAGCACCTAATGAGCCTATAGACGTTCAAGGCAATCACTCGGCTTCCCAGAGAAATCCAATGCAAGACCCTGAAGGCACAGGATGGATGGTGAAGGGCCTAATTATTCTTAAGAACTCAGCAAAACCGATTTGGAATGCATTCATTTGAGAGGACTGCTAGGCAGAAGTAGTCTCTGCGTGTTAGGGAAGATAATTAAATACATTTTAAACAGCCATAAGAATAAAGAGATGCAATTCGCTGCATAATTTAAGACTTTTAAATTAAATCTGAGGCGAGAGACTAAAATGAAGACTTTGATCTGTATCTCATTGTTTTAATACTTTCATTTACATACAAAGACTGAAACTTAATAAGGCAAATTCATGAGTATTGCTTCTGTGAGATTTAACTTCAAGATGTGAGGTTGTGTCCTCGTTAGATGGATTTCAATGATCGGTAGCTCCACATACGGTGACAGATGTATGGCAGCATGGGAGTGACCATAATGTAATAACACTTCATAAATATTGCAGGGCGCTGCCAGCCCTCCGATGGTAGGGAAGATGACTCCCGCTGAAATTTTCTGTGAGACGCTCTTTGGTCGAAATCCTGAAAGACTGTGACCTACTTTTTCATCTGAAGAAGAATTGGGGCTGTTAGAGATAGCACAAAAAGGTAGCAGGCAATGTGATGTCTAGGCAGGTGTTAGTGTCTAAGCCAGCCCAGATCTGAGTGAGAAACCTCAGCTCTTTTCTCCTTCCACACAAAGGAGCAAGAGCTGATTTCAATGAGCCATGGGGATTCAGAGGCTTTCTCATGTATTATTCCTTACTTCATTCAGCTTTCTTCTCTTTGACTCTAGAAAGGTAATTGAGCCTCTTCATTTCTTCTTTCTTGTTGCTGCCATTTAAAAAGGAAGAAAGGAAATGAGACAGGCAATATAGGTTGTCTTTAGCCAGAGGCCTAGTGTCTGAAGTTCCGGTTGGATTGGTTTGAACTCTTTCTAAGACTCCACTTTCCTCTCCCCTTAATACTGGTCCACAGCCATTGGTGCATTGCTATTCTCTAGGGTTTCAGGGAATAGATGTTTGCAAAGAACTTCAGTCTGCCTTGACAAGCAAAGAGAAAACCTATCTCATTACTGGGAGTTTTAGTTCAGTGACAGCATAAAATAAAACAGTACAATGATCCCAGTGTTACTATGGTGGTGCTGGTGGTGCATTCGCATTGGCTAATATGGTATCCACTAATCTGTTAATATAATCTCTGGGTGGTAAGATTATGGGTGATTTGAATTTTTCCCCTTCATTTTATTTATTGTTTACATTTTCTCAATGAGACACCATGCCTTTTCTCTTTATTTTTATTTTCTAATAAGACTAACATATTTCTATTATATATTTTACTGCCAAGAAAAATTCATTGCATAGGTATATTCCTAAAGAAATTTTCCTTCTGCTCTTTTGTTTACAGTGTAAATTTTGCTCTATTACAAAATTTTCTCTATTACATATCATACTGTTTTACTTTTAGAGTGATTTTTTTACAGTCATTCAAAAGCATTTGTAAGAGTTCAGTCATTTGGCAGCGCCATAGTTTTCCTGCCAAAGCCTGCTGAGGTGATTTCTAATGCTACCATGCAATGGTATCAGGATAGCAATGTCCTTTATCACCTGAAAACTGTTTCCAAAATACAAGGGGCCAAGGTCCTGACGTCACTACACCACAACGTCTAGATGGAGTAAAGAGGCTTTGGATCATAGTCATTTATCTGCTCACACAAGCCAAGTGTTCCTCCTGCCGTATGGTAGGCATTCTGTTCCATTCTAAGCCAGACACCAAGTACAGAAGACACAAAAAGGAACTTACAAAGCTTGCTGTGCATTCAAACACATGGTGCTATGGCTTATTTGCAAGTGAAGATTTAAATCATTTTGATGTTCCAGCGGGAAGTTCTTGATATGGAGAGCTAGGCAAGTCCCAAGGATCAGAGTCCTCAAAGAAGAGCCCAGCCATCTGCATTTCATCAGAGAAAAAGTGACATATCATGTATCCATTCAGATGATTTGGTGGGTCCTTAGTCTGGTCTCCCTGGCTTTGTCACACCTGAGGTCTCTGTGCACTGCCCTCCTCACTGTTGTGAATGTTCTCCCTCCAGGTCAGGGTGTCCAAGTTCACAGTGGCCTTTGCTTTCAGAGAAGCTTGGAGATCTGGGCACTTGGAGAGATACCTGTGCTATAAAGCCATCTCTGAATAGGCAAGAGGAGGAGGAGGCTGACTCTGTATTCCGCGATTATGTGATATCTAGATATTTTGATACTGTTTTCCAGGGCTCAGTTTTGAAAAGGAATAGAAGCTCATAGGGTATGATTCGAACCAGACACCCAGGAAAGACTATCTGCCAGTGGATTTAGTGAGGCAGCCCCAGCTTTCAGCCAGAGTAGTGCCTCCTGGAAGGGATACCAAAGAGGACCAGAATGAGAACATGCATGTTCAACTTCCTTTTATCATAGACTGATGTGCCTGTACCAGAAGGGCTCAGTTTAGTGTTATAAAATAGCAGGTCCAGTACAGATACAGTATTTGATTCCTGTCTAGACTTATCTCACTCATATATATGTCAACCGGGATCTTTGCAGGCACACCTTACACTTCCATGGTCATCTGTAGACCTGGCATATTACACTGGGCTCCTCTTGCATCATTTCTTAATAAGAATTTGATGCATGTTGGCATTCCTCTAAGCAGGGGTCCTCATACTTTTTAAACAGGGGGCCAGTTCACTGTCCCTCAGACCGTTGGAGGGCCGGATTATAGTTTAAAAAAAAACAAACTATGAACAAATTCCTATGCGCACTGCGGGCCCGGGACGAGTCAGCTGCTAAGCAGGACAGGCAGCGGCACCTGGTGGAGTGGATAAATGTCCTGGGCGGGCCGCATGTGGCCCGCGGGCCGTAGTTTGAGGACCCCTGCCGGAAAGGGTTTCAGTTACTGCAGCTTACAAAAGCTGTTTGGTTTCACATGTGAGTGTCTCCATTCTTCAGCACCCACCTGAGAAGGAGCGCAATAGAATAGTTGAGAGTCTGTGAACAAGTAGTAGGAGTGAGGAACTTGGAGTTAAGAAGAGCTTGGTTCAACCTCGTCTTGTGACGCTACGCAAATCTTAGCTGTCTTTTAAGTCTGACTCTTCTATGGTTGAAGATTAAATGAGATACTATATAGACAGCAGTTGTTATTATTTCTGGCTCAGTAGAGTTTCAAGAAATGTTCTCTTTCTCTTCTCCCTTAATGACCATCAGGAGATGTTGTAGAACAATCTTACTTGCACACTTTATGAAAGAAGTCACATGGCAGAATTTGGATTGAATAAGTACAAGTTAGATAGCACTTCTCTCCATATGCTCATGTCCACAGGCTGATGGGATGTTTTGTTTGACGGCCCGGGTACATTGCACCTTAGTTGTCTCCTTTCCTGCTTCTGGTCAAGACCTCGCTAACCTGATTGTACACCTACTAACCTGAGTCTACACCTACTAACCTGAGTCTATTCCTACCTCGGGAAGGGTTGCTCAAGACAGTGGTGGGCTACTTTTACTTCATGCTCTTCCCCCCTCCCACCACCTAAATATATTTCGCCTTGAGAAGACTGAAATATCTGATTTTTGTTTCTGTCATTTAATGTTCTTAATGTTTTTAATCTTACTTGTGTTCCAAAGAGCATTAAAATAATAACTGAAATCCACTATTAAAGTCATCAATCTAACCTATATTTGTGTTACCTTCCAATTAGTTCTCATATACTTAACCGATATTTACATGTTTACAGTGATAGTAGAGACCGAATAGTGGTGTTTTTTGTTTGTTTGTTTTTTTACTGTTTCTTGTGCTATACAATACTCCACCCCCTGTTAAATCTGGTGAAATCTTTTCTTCCCCTCATTTGTCCCCCCTCTCTCTTAAACCTGCTGCTCTCCCTGCCCCTCACCTCCCTTCCCCCTCAGCCATTGTTAACAGGCTGGGTTATATCTGCTGGCACCTTCCTCTGTTCAAACACACACAGGCTTATAGTACTTACAGTGGTGCACAAAAATAGGTTTTACTATAGTCATTTCTCTACAGTGTACTTATTTCTGCATAAACTTTAAAGACGCTTAAGTCAGGCCCACACTGGGGTTCTGCAGGGACCAGGCTCTGACATATGAACCCAATGTCTACCTGCCCCAGGTCCCTAACACAATTGGTAGTGTCTGGGAGTCTCATTCCGGTCTAAAGCTGTCCCTGTTGAGTCACTGCCTCGGTTTGTTTTCCCATTTTTCTCTGAGCCATGTTACAGGAGCTGATAAATTCACACACCTTTCCTTCCTCAGGCTAATCTTGGCTTCATTGAGTCCATTTGATGTATTTGTTTTTCTATCACAGAGTCAGTGTTGCCCTCGGAGAATCCCCATATGGATTTCCTTTGGCTTTTGTGCCTTTCTCTGGCACTTCTTTTGAGCTAGTAGTCTCAGTTCTATATCTATATTAGGGCATGTGACTGAACAGCATTCAGGCTTAAGAATTTTATATGATAGTTTAGGTATTTGCCAGCCTGGGTTCTGTTTCAGGAATGATGACTTGTGAATTATTAGCTTGAAGCTACTCTCAGTTCTACACAAGATTTTCCCAGCTACTTATTCTGAATACCTATTGTTTCCCATGTTCTCTATCTCCTCTGTGGCTTGAACATGATACTGCTTCACCAGAGGGAAGGCATAAGAATGGCGTATGGAGGGAGGGTTTGAGATCTTGCTTCCTGGCAATTGTCAGCAGCTTGGCTCAGTTAAACTCTTATAAAAATTCTCAAAAAGGAAAAAGAATGGTGTATAGCCCTCCTGACAGCCCATCCTTCTAGTTGTAAATAGAAGTGTTGTCAGGGGAGAAACAGGTAGTGCCAGGAATAGAGTCTAACAAGAAAAGAAGAAAGTGATGCCCTGCCTTTGCCATCACCTTCCGCTCACTCTGAAAGGTATCTCGAGTAACGTTCAATCAAAGAAGTTCAACGAGGGCTGAGCTGCATGGGTAGCATTAAACCACGGATCATCCTAAACCCTTTCTTAAGTCTCTCTAGCTGAGGGGCTTTACGCATCTTACTTAGCCTGTCTGTGACCCAGTTCTTCTGGAATATCAAATAGGAATGATACCTGCCCTCACAGTCTCCCAGGATTCCTAACAGCCAAATGAGGTAACACGTAAGAAGGCACTTTGGTGAACAAACACATTAGAGACCACCATATTCAAAATGTCTTGAGCAAAATTTTGGCCCCTCTGTGGGCCCTGTATTAGGTACTGAGGATACGGTCATGAAGGACACACCCCGGCCCTTAGAAGTTTACACACCTGGCAGCTCATTGTCCTAGACGAGTGAGCATGGATCCTGGAACTTCTGTTGGTGCTTATGTACCAGTCGCTAACAATGGATTCAGATCTTCCTGCCTGACTTTATTAATGCACCTTTAGCACTGGGCATCCTAAAACGGCCTGGGAACACTTTACCATCCCACCAAAATAAAATAAGGACAGTGTCAGCTTGTCCTGGACTGTCTGTTCATCTTCAGAATTCCATCCCACGGAAAGCTAATGTTCAAGAATCTGAACCTGAGGGCCCCAACCCTTGGTGCATCCCAGCCTCAGTTATAGACCTTCTCAGACCACAGCAGGGTCTGGCATCTTCCCCAGAGGTCCTGAACCAGGTGGTGGGGTCTGGGATGGTAGCCGGACATTAGCATTTTTCCTTTTAATTTTTGTAAGAGAGGCTGATATCAAAGGTTGAGATTCCCTGATTTCAAAACTAATAAACCATGGGAGTTAATTTTGCCAGGAAGGTGCATATAATTTCCTGTTGCAACTCATATTTCAAGGCACTATCATTTGCCCTGAGCTCCCTTAATTGGATTCCCAGAAATCTCGCCTCTTTCTAATTTAGCTTCTGTATTGTAGCCAGAGTGATATTTTTGAATTAAAAAATATCATGCCATTATCCCCCGAACCCCTGCTTAAAACACTTGAATGGCTTCCCAGCTCTTAGGAAAAAGATCAAAATCAGGAACTTGACCCACAAGTCCTAAAATGTTACTTTCTCCCCTCCAGTCTCATTTCATAACATGGTCCTATTGTGTCTATATCTTCAGCCTCCTTCAACTATGCCACCCACTTCTGCCACGGGGCCCTTGCATGTCTGTTTCCTATGTCTTCATTGCCTGGACTCCTTGCCTCCATCACATTCACTCATGTCCTTTGTTTGGTTCATGTATTCCTTTGCTTTAAGCTTCCTCAGCTCAAATATCACTTCTGGAAGCCTTTCTTGACGTTCTCAATCAGATCAGATCTTCAGTATGCCACCTCTCGCTATTGTATAGGTTTATAACGTCAGCCCCTCTCCTTCATATGACCCTCTAAAATGACTTTTTGTTTATTTTTGAGATTATTTATTTAAAGGCCATTTTTCTCACTAGAAGTCTGTATGCTCATGAAACCCCGGACCATATCTGTTTGGTTTGTTTGGTCATATCTATTTTTCTCATTTAGTGCAAGACACAAGATAGGCACTCAATAAATATCTATCAGGTGAGTGGTTAGATGGTTGGTTAGTTGGTTGGTTGGTTGGTTGGTTGGTTGGATGGATGGATGGATGGATCAACAGACAGCCATTTAAAGCCAGGCCAGCTTGCCTAATCAAATGGTGACCTAGGACTTTGGTAATCTTCCCTTCGCCCTGTTTCTTAATCTCTGAAAGGAGTTGGTATCCCTACCTCAGATGATAATTACAACCCAAGGAATTCAGATGCTGATGTCAGGTGAGCCCAAAGTCCTGGAGTTACAGTGGTATTGGGCTTACCGAACCCCTAGGAGCCCCTGAAGGCAAAGGCATGGGATCCAGTTTGTTCCACTTGAGTGGGCAAAAAGACAACAGCAGGGATGAATATGCTTCCATCAACTGTCAGACTAGACCCATTGAGGCTCTTGCATCCTAGTGTGGAGTACCAAGTCCAGAGGCCTGTGCCCACATCAGGAGGCCAGGATCTCACAAATGCTGATGCCCTGAAGTGCTGTCCCCACAGAGAATCATCTCTCTCTCCCTCATTCCTTCCTACCCTCCATGTCCTCACTCCCTCCAGTCCTCCCTCCCTTTCTCCCCTCTCTCTCAGAAACTATATTGCTTGTTATATTACATGGATAACCCTAACTATCCCTGCTATCTCCCTGAGACACTTGTCCCAAATAATGTGATTAGATTTAAAGGTGGGCTCTTCTTCTGGGGTTGGCTGGCAGCAACTCTGTTGAAAATTCAGAAAACATGGGAGTGGGAACTGACCATAAAGAGAATGAGAAATTGATCAGTCCATATTGGTTGTCCAAATGAAGGACACGTCAGCAAGAATGGTTGACATTTATATTTATTAGTGATCCAAGTCATTGCACAATGTCTAGGCTTGTAGATATTTGTTCTGCAGTTGTGAATGGAGTTTCTTTCCTACCCTAGAGAAGAATCCTTGCCCATGTCCTTACTGAGAGCTGTGGTATGCCCCCCTCACAATGCTCGGCCTGGCATAGATCAGAAGAGCAGGTCCCATAGATTCATAGGATTTGAACTGCTTTTCCTTTCCCTGTGAATTAATCTTTTAAATGTCAGCATTTTAAACTTGGCCTTTTCAAAATATGATACCATATGAACCTCACTTAATTGAAAATACATTTCTAGTTCAAAAGGTTTCTCTTCCCCCTGAAAATGGGAAAAGCTAACAAAACAAACAAATAAAAGTGTGTTAAAGTATAGGCTGTGTGGTGGAAGCTGGTGTTTGTCAGTTGGTTCTAAGAAACTTTGTCCCAAAGGTTGTTTTTGTTGTTGTTCTTGTCTTTTGTTCTATGTATTTCTTTTTACAGGTCTGGGATTTTATAAATCAGACCTTACGTTTTCCTGCCCATCTGCAGGAAATTTAGCACCCTGTGATTATAAATAAGCATTAAAAGAGGCATTGCAGGTCTTCTACAGTTGCATTGTTCTTTTAGTCATTTGTTTCAGTATATAATTTTACACATCACTAATTACTCCCATGTCTATTACAACAGTGCGTTAAGACAGGAAGGTATTATGCCCATCTCATAGACCAAAGGTGGTAGAATGATAGGCATGAAATCATCTTGCTTGTGAAGGCCATACTAAGATGGAAGCCTGGAGGAGCCGTCAATTCTTTGCCCACAGTTAATGAATGAAATACAACCCAGAGAGATGGGTTCAAATCCCAAGACTGGTGCTAACTAGAATTGTTAACTTTGAGCAAGTGATTAAACCTTTCTTGACTGAAGTTTCTTCATCTGTAAACTAGATGAACAAAGCCTGCTTTTCTCTCCAGACCAAGATTCCATGAAGAATGAGTTCATTTTGATAGTAAAAAAAATGCTGAAATATAAAGGAATTAACCATCATTATCTTCAATAATAATAGAGCTGCACCAGCAAGTTTGGCTCAGGGGTTAAATTGGCCCTTGGACCAAAGGGTTTTGGGTTGGATTCTTCATCAAGGGCATGTGCCTTGGTTGCAGGCTTGATCCCTGGCCCTTGTTGGGGCCGCATTCAGGAGGCAACCAAATGGTATGTCTCTCTCACATCAATGTTTTTCTCTCTCTCTTCCTCCTTCCACTCTCTCTAAACATCAATGGAAAAATAGCCTCAGGTGAAGATTAATAATAATAATAATAATAATAATAATAATAATAGGACTGAGCCTAATGTCATATCAGGTATAAGGCAAGGTGCCCCCTATACTTTTTCCAGCATGGTCAGGGAAGCAGAAATAAAGCAGAAATAAAGCAGGGGACTCAGGGGTCCAAGCACATGGGAAGTGGTCTATGACCATGTCAGGTAGGCGGCCTATTTAAAACTGTGCACACCTTTTTTATTCACATGGGTGATAAGCCTATAAGCAAAGACTTCAGAGGAATTGGTTATCAAATTGGAGTTGATGATCAAACACTTAAGTTTTCAAACCTGGAAAATTTTGGTAGAGTCATTGCCCTTCAGATTTGGAGAACATCCATTTTAGTAAACGCCTGAAGCCGCATGTGCTAAACGAAATGAGCTTCTCTGTTCACTTGCTTTTTTTGTGTGGGGGGGGAGTCTCATTAGCCTAGTTGAGCCACTAGGGCTATTGCAGATTGTTACAGGATTCTGTCACCTACAGACAGATCCCCACCCCCAGCTCCGGTAGGGAGCCAGGGCTGCCATTGTTCCTGAGCCAGCAACCAGGACAAACCCCAGCCCCCGAGCAAAGCACCCTGGTACAGACTCCCTTTCCTCTGACTTTGGGCTGTTTTTTAGGGCGACGTTCAGAGGACATTCATCCAAGTGGACTTCGGTGATGGCATCGCAGTGTCATATGTCAACCTCAGCTCCATGGAAGATGGGATCAAACACGTCTATCACAATGTGGGCATTTTCCGAGTGACCGTGCGGGTGGACAACAGTCTCGGGTCTGACAGCGCCGTCCTGTACTTACATGTAACTTGTATGTTATTACTGTTGTTGATTTATGACATCATTTAAATATTGTGTCCTTTTAAAATACGATCTAAAATGTCATATCTAGAAGAAGCTTACTAGTTAGTTACATTGTAGCAGGAGGGGAAAGGAGAATAAGAGAGCCAAGTGGGGAGGAAGTAAGAAGGAAATCAGGGTGTGGAATCTGAATAATCTTGGACTCTGCTTTGCTTCAGATTTTTTCATTGCACTTACTGGGCCTTATTGAGGTACCTGGGCACCCACAATACAATCCCTATATCTGGGGGCTTGACCTGAGCAACTTGCTAAGCTATTTGATTGAATATGAATTTTTTTTGGGGGGTCAGAAATGTTTGAAAACAAACCACATATATGGCTCAATCTAATGCATTGATAATTAGCATCAGTAAAGGAATTTCTCCCCCTTTGATGATTCTTCTCCTATATTATCTCTCACTATTAATATTCTTTTAGAGTTTTGCTCTCTTTTAAATATGTTTTTATTTTGTGTTTTTAATCACCATTTATACCCCCTATTCCCTTCTCCACCTCCACCCACACCCCTTTCCCCCACAGTTGCCACTCTGTTGTCCATGAGTTCTCTCTCTCTCTTTTATTTAATCTTTTTGATCCTTTTTTAAAAGGGTGTTCCCTGGTCTGGGGATGATTTGTTGTTAGGGAGAAGGTGGTATAGAGGGAAAGAGTATAAACAATGATAAGGAAACTACACTAGGAAACAGCTCCAAGAAATGTTAATGCTTTTCCCCATTGAGGGATCTAAGGGTGCGCTATGTCTTATGAGTCCATGACAACTCCTCAGGCGTGTTGAGTAATAACGGTACCATGAATGCCTTTTATAGTAGGTTTGTTAATGTTCCCACAGAGGTAAAGGACTTGTTTAAGGTCCTAGAGAAAGAGTTCACATTAAAATGACTGTAGCTCTTTTATATGAATGGCCTTGTTCAAGTGAATTCCAAGTTCTAGGCCAAGAGTATTAAGGCCAGGCACTATCCCATGCCTCTCACCTGCCCCTTGCCCATTGAACCAAATTGAGTGCAGAATGTCCTGACTGAAATGTTTTTAACCTGCTGTGGTCCAGTGGGGGTCCCACCGTTTAGGGGTCCCCAGGAGATTGCTGGGCTCCTGAAGAATCCTGTTCTATCGGCGACTCTTCATCTTTCTCTCTGGAACCTCATGACAGAGGACCTTTGACGAGACACTCTGCCTTCCTTGGGTTTAAACAAAGTTTTACAAGGTTTCCAGGTTGCCAACTCCACCTCCCTCTTTCATTTATAAATGTTTAATTCTTACTGTGCGCCAGGCTTTGTGCTAGAGCTAGCCAGGCTCTGTATGTGTACAAGCTCAGTCCTCAAAGCAACCCTGGGAAGCAGGCACTATTGGAAATCCTACTTCCAAAGGACAGTGAGGTCCCAAGAGTTTAAATAATCCATCTGAATTTGTAGACCTACTGTGTGGCAGAGCCAGATTTCAGACTCAGGCCTACCTGCCTCACATCCCAGCTCTTGATCGTTAAGGTTAGTGTCACTGCTAGCAGTGGCTTGGGGTTAGAGGAACTAAGTGTCCATCAGCCTTTGTCCCCCTTCCACGTGTTTGCAGATTGTCCTGAAGGAGCATGCTTATTGAAGTTAGAAGCAGTGCGCTTGCTAGTCAATGACGTAGGTTCAAGACCCACTTCAGAGGCTCCCTTCCTGCTGACTGTCATTCCTCAGCTGCTTCTTCAGACTTTCCGGAGTTGCCTCTTACCAACGAATAATCTCAAATGATGGTATCATAGGACTGATCATAAATTAAAAAAAAAAATACAACACAAGCATTGGTTGTTAAGATAACTTGCAACCAAGTGACAAAACATTTGCTGAGAATGGTTGCCTTCCTAGCCACCTATAATTGTCCACAGTTCTGTAAGGGGGATTTTTGTTAGAGAGCTGTTCTCCTTAACAATCACAGAAGCTTTATTCCACATCCCATATATGGATGAAACAGCTACCGTACTCTAACCACGTGTAAATACTGATTTAAAATTCAGCAGTAGCTTTGTGTCTCCTGGTCTCTTATAGAGTCATCCACAGCGCTCCCTCCTGGTTGCCCCATGGATTCTTTCTCTCTGTATAAATGATCATATCCCTGAGTGGTCCCTCCGTGCCCCAGCCCTCTCCCAGGTTTACTAAGTCCTGGCAAGGAAACAGAACAGAGCTGGCCTCTGTTAAAGATCCAACGTTGCTGAAGCCACAGTTGCTAAGCGAAATGAGCTTCTCTGTTCACTTGCATTTTTTTTTTTTTTTTTTTTGTCTCATTAGCCTAGTTGATCCACTAAATGATTTGACCTTAACCTTGGTGGAAGGTGATTTGTAATGGAAAGTTTTGTGTTCTGATTTTAATTTTGTTAGACTCATTTTTGATTAAGTGGTTGGATTAGCATGCCTCATATAATGGAACCCCTTTCTAAACTTGGCCTTGGGGACAAAAATTAACTCTTAACAGTATTAAAGAGGATTATTTTACAACTTTCATTAATTCATATCCATCCCAAACTCATGTCAGGAGCATTTTCAGCGTGTTCTCGGGCGCCTTTCTCCTAAACACCATAGCCACGGGGTGTGTTACTATGCACAGGGATGCCTTCCCTTATCCCACCCCTCTACCCTCACACCCTGGCAGGCAGCATGGGCCCTTTCAGGTAGAAAAAACAAGGATCGGAGAAGTTCTGTGACTTTGACACTCTTTTAAGCTAACAGGAAGTCAGGACAAGACCATCATTGACTCGCACTTCCTAAAGTCTCAAACCTGAAGGGCATCCTGACAATTTTCAGTGTCACAGTGCCAGGGTGGGGTAGGGGTTGGCATTTCGAAGGAAAAAAAATACAAAAACTGAGCATGAACTGAGTGGGGCATTGGGAGGTCCAGTGGCTGAAGTCCTGGCCCCTGAACTCCTGGCCCACTTGCCCCTTTTCTCTGAGCACAGTTTGTTTCTGAAAGGTTCTGTGGAGCCTGATCTGCTGCGCCCTGTCCACTAGTAAAGCCTGAGAGTCAGTGATCACAGAGGAGCAAATGCACTTGGACTTAGTGGGTTCACAGCAGCAACTCTGAGCTCTGCTTGCCAGGCAGGCCCTCTGCCCTTCTCACCCACCTTCCTTCTCTCAGCCTGGGACTCTCCCTCCTGCCCCTTGCCTGGGGCTCTCCCTCTTTCTACCTGGGACTCTCCCTCCCTCCACGTGGGACTCTCCCCCCATTGCTCATCTAGAACACACACACACACACACACACACACACACAAACCACATTCCAGATCAGAAAGGTGATTTGATTTCAGATCAGAGGCTTTTCAGTAGGCGTTTGCAAAGGTCATGGGAAACAAAGGGAAAGGATGGATGTTCCTGCTGAAAAGTTGCTAGGCATGGGGGTGGGGTGGGCTGGGTAATCTGTTGAAGCCTTAGATGCCTAAACCCTTTGGGGGAGAGTATTCACTGTGCTCTGCTTGTTTGCAAACTAATGAGACACCCTCCCCTGAGGTGCAGCCAGGATTGCCTTGGATGGGACAGAGAATTTAGAGGACATGTAGATTTCTGTTCAGAACTCTGTCCTAGCTAAGCCAGTCATGCCGAGAAAAAAAATCACAGAAAAATGCAAATTTGCAGAATGGCAGGTAAAAGAAATCAAGTGGACTTCTTAGTCTTTCCCACACCTCTCTCCAGCTGCCTCCTTTCAAAGGTGCCCTTTGCAGGTGCCTCTCTGCCCCCATCTTGGTGATCAGTTTCCTGAGATCCTGTGTAGCTTTGCCGCTTTCCACAAGATCATGATATTGGCCAGTGAATGCCATACTTGGATTTTGTAAGGTGTGGTTTAAAGAGTCACCTGCCCAGAAATTACATGACAAAAATGTAGTGTCCCCGGCCACATCCCAGACCCACTAATTAGAACTCCTGCAAGTGTGGCAGCATAACCTGCTCTGAACATGTTAGGATGATCCTTATGCTTGCTGAAGTTCAAGGAGCTCTGTTTTAGGATCTCATCTTTATACTTTTATGGTTTTGTTTCTTTTAGTGGATTTTGAAACACTTCAGACAATCAGAAATATGATGCATACACAATATTTAATTTGGTGGTCAGAGGAGGTCTCCAGAACACACACACTCTCTCCCTTTCTCCCTTTCTTACTCTCTCTCTCTCTCTCTCTCTCTCTCTCTCTCTCTCTCTCTCTCCCCCTCTCCCTCTCCCTCTCCCTCTCCCTCTCCCTCTCCCTCTCCCTCTCCCTCTCTCCCTTTCTTACACACACACACACACACACACACACACACACCATGTCCAGTCTCAGATGCCAGCTGTTCCATGCAGCACAGGAGGGCTAAACAAGAAAAGAGCAGGGAAACAACCTTCACACAATTCTGCAGTCCCCTCTGCCACCCTGCCAGGAAGATTCATATGGAGTGACACACTGCCACCTGCTGTTCATTTGAAGCATTGCAGGCACCTGTGTGATAGGCATCAGCCAGCTTGTTCAGTTCCTGTCTTGGTGCAGCAAGCCCACTGGGGCCTCCAAGGGCTGGAGGTTCACTTCCGTAGATCCATTAGGGCAGACTGCACTCTATGTGCAGAAAAGAGATGTTAAAGAGTAGGCTTTGGGGCAGCAGGAAGTAGGTGTAGTATATTCGATATATTCGACACATAAAAAGTAAATGAATACAAGAGGATGTGGGAGTTTGAAAGGTAAATAGCACACATTTGTATGAGCATGGAACGTCTAAATATGCAGCAATGAGTTCATGCAAGCACACACTTGCACACTTGAGGGTGCACAAGGCCGGCAGGCTGAGCGTCCTGAATGCCTCTTACATCTCAGGGGCTTCCAGTGCCCTCCATCTGCACTGCAGCCCATTCTTGCTATTCCTCACACATGGAGGGCAGGCTCTCCCCAGTGTCTGTGCACTTGCTCTTTCTTCACCCCAGATGGTCACAAATAGACACCCCGTGCCCTCCTGCACTTGATTCAGGTCACTGCTCAAATGTCGTTTCTTCTTCTGAGATAGTTTCCTTGGCCAGCCTACCAAAGACCGCACTCTCTCACCAACCCCATGCTTGTCTCCCTCTTTAACACATAAGGTCCATCTAGTACCAGGTGTCCCAGCACTGAGAACAATGCCCAACACGTGAGAGCACTCAACAACTATTACAATGAACGAATGACCATATTTTAGTAACAAGATTCAGTTTTGTCACTAACAGTATATGCAGGCATCATCCCTCCTGTGTGTTCTGACTTTAAAATATTGTTAAGAGCTCCTATGTGACAGAGACCAAGAAAACGAACCCCTTTAGAATGGAACTAAACAGAGCTGGTCTAGTATTTGCATTCCAGCGGATTCATGTAACTCAGATCTGGGGAGTCAGAACACTGGTGCACAAGAGGGGACCCTGGAACTGAGCCTGCAAATCTGACAGGTGCCATAAGAAAGGTGTAAAAGCTAAGGCCATGGGGTGGGACACGGCATGGCCTTCTGGAGCAAGCAGGGGACTAGCAGGAGCCATGCAAAATCCGCTAGCATGTGTCAAGTTCTTTTTCCAGTGCCTGGATCATAGTTACATCGTCAGTAACTAGTGACTCTTCGTAGCTCTTTTGTTAAAATGGGAGAGTTTTATCGAGCAATTTCAGCTGGCAGAGCATGGGCTCTGACATCGAGCTGCTTTAGTTCATACCCTGGAATCAAGGAAGGTCACCTATCTCTGTTTGTTGGTCTCTAGATGGGGATGATGCTAGTGCCTGCTCCATGAGGTTATGGTAAGGATGAAAGGGGAATAAAAAGCCATTAGCAGAATGTGTGGTGCACAGCTGTCCCTCAGTAGTGCTGCCTTTGATCACCTCATTGAACCATTCTGATGTATGACCAATGACTTTCTATCGTATGGCTTCTAAGCCAGAAAATCAATTCTCTTCTGTATGCTGGTCACAAAGCCTCAAATTCTGTAAAGAGAGAGAAGCATGGACAAGAGCAGAGACAGGAAATTATATCATTTGTTACCCAGCAAACGTGTGAGTATCTGCGACGTCTTGGAAACTGTGTGAGCCTTATCTATAAAGGTAAATGCACAGGGCTCTTATCCTCCCAAAGTTGGCAGCCTGTGTGCCCTGTCTCACAAATGTCGCATCAATATGTGTTAGCTATCATTGTTATTATAATTAGGGAATGGGGGTTTTAATTTTGAGCAAGTAAATAGCATAATCCACATGGCTTTCTAGGAAAATCTCTCTGAGAAATGTTTGGAGGGTGAGAAGGTACCTCACCATCACCATGCTTTGTATGCATATGTAATGTAGACACATGCAAGAATGAAACTACACGAACACCCGCATATAGGTCAAGGCCTACAAGGCTGACATGCTACGTGTTCTGAGTACCTTTTAGATCTCATTGGCTTCCACGCCTTCCCTCCATCTCTGCATTGCAGCTGTTCGGGCTTTCTTCCTATTCCTCTAACATGGAAAGCCACTTCTCCCTCAAGGTCCATGTGCTTGCTCTACCCTCACCCTGGAGCCTACATTGTATTCTAGGTGCTGAGACACCTGGCATTTGGGGACCCTCATGTATTATTGAGGGAGGCAGGCATTGAACATGTAGGGCAGCAGGTGGATCAGGTAGGGATAGGTTAGAGGCAGGAAGTCGGTGAGAGAGTGGTAATGGTCCAGGTGTGTGTGTGTGTGGGGGGGGTGGTCAGTGCATGAATCAGGGCAGGATTGGGGTGGGTGAGAAGAGCTCTAGTGGAGACATATTTCTGAAACCAAATAAATGGTTGCCTAAATGGATGTGGGAGGTAAGAAATAAGCGATCTAGATTGACTTTCCACTTCTGGGTTGCTCCCCTGGATAAACACTGGTTTTATTCGACAGGTAGGGAATATAGAATGAGGAAGAATCATGTGTTTCTCAGAACCCTTTGGCTGCTAATTGAGTCTGGAGTCCAGAAGGTGGTTTTGGAGCCCCTAGCATGTGGTCAGCAGTTGAAGGTCAGGGTGTGGGTGATATTACTCAGCGGAAGAGCATGTAGAGGGAGAAAAGGCCAGAGACGGTATACTAGGAAGCACATGTAAAGATCAAGCAGAAGAAGAGGCAGTGATGAGCAGGTGGAAAGGCCCGAGGCACCCCCTTCTTCTCCACCTCGTGGAATAATGGTGGAGATGATAGATTTCTGTCATTTTCAACCTCAGAGGAAACCAGATTTTTCCTGGGAACGGCGACTCAAAGGGAAGGTCAGGGTTCCTAGGAAAGGTCTGAGTGGTTCTGGAGGAGGAGGAAGATATTGGTATCTTTGTGGATTTATTCATCTGATGAAGATTTCTGGTCTAAGGCGCCTCCATCAATAGCATCATCCTTTGTTTAGTTTAGCACAGTGCTTGGCAAACTGCAGCTCGCGAGCCACATGCGGCTCTTTGGCCCCTTGAGTGTGGCTCTTCCACAAAATACCATGGCCTGGGCGAGTCTGTTTTGAAGAAGTGGCATTCAAAAATTTGGCTCTCAAAAGAAATTTCCATTGTTGTACTGTTGATATTTGGCTCTGTTGACTAATGAGTTTGCCGACCTCTGGTTTAGCACATCCTGAGAAGCTGAGAACCAGAGAGCTCAGGCATGCCTTTGTCCTGGACAAGCTTAACTCAACACCAATCACAGTTTGTTCCATGCTTACGTAACCAGGTGCTTTATAGACAAGCCCATAGACACACACACACACACACACACACACACACACACACACGCACACAGATCTTTAAAATCCAGTAAATAATAAAGAATAAGTATCTTCCTTCTCTCACTACACAACATGGAGTCTATGAGATTTTTCACAATCCTGGTTTATCACCAAGGATATAACCTCTTAGAAAGACTCTCTGTTTCCCTGTGAAACCTCCTATTATGCCTGTTCATTTAAAGACTTCATAAATTATTTATTAATTTTTAAACGTTGACACATAAACAACTCGGACATTTTAGGCCTGGAAGAAAGTCGGTAAATGGAAAATGTTGAGATGTAGTTATTCACAATATATCCTTTTCTCCAAGGTAGCAAACGCTCCAGAGCACTTTTCTCAGGAATATGACTGCCGTGTTCTGGACGCATCAGAATGAGTCATACGTATTTTCTCCAGAGCAGAGAGGGTGGAGCAGAGAAAGCTCTTCCCTCTCCATCCCGCCTCTCCTCTTGTGCTTCAGGTCCCCTGGAGCATGTGCACCTGGCCCTGCCCTTTGTCACCACGAAGAACAAAGAGGTCAACGCGACTGCTGTGCTGTGGCCCAGCCAAGTGGGCACCCTCACCTACGTGTGGTGGTACGGGAACAACACGGAGGTGGGTCACGCTGGAAACAACACGCGTGGGGGCTGGTGGCAGCTCAACTCCAGTGGGCTGAAGCAGAAAGGGAATGAGATGGCTTGTGGGACTCAAGAGTCTGGGGTGGGGGTTCCTAGCCTCGGGGCCAGCAGGCCCTTAGAGCATCAATATGTTTCTTTGTCTCTCTGTCTCTGTTTCTCTGCCTGTCTCTCTTCCTTTCTCTCACCATGCCACCCCCTACATTTTGCCTCTGCCTTCCTCTGTGTGGCTGCCCTTCTCTAGTTGGACATTCCTTTGCAGTGACCCTTGCAGCAGCCCAAGCTTTACACCCTCACAGCTCAGCAGAGAAAACAAACTCTTTCTTCAAAGTTCTAACACAAGACCTGGGATGGACTATGATTGGCCAAGTCTTGGTCACAGTGCCAGGGTAGAAAGAGGTGTGGAAGTCAGCTTCCTGAGAACCACATGAACCAAGACAAGGGAGGGAATGGTCCCCAAAAGGAAAAGCAGTGAATGGATACAGGCCAGGCAAAAGCAACAGATGCCCATTTGCCGGGGCTGACCAACAGAACCTGAGCTATAGATGAATGATTACTCTGACACAACATTTGCTGTGAAAGAGAGGGCTAAGGGACTACCTGGCTAAAGGAACCAGGCAGCCTCAATCGCCTGCCTCCTTAGGCTTTTATTGTAACAGCAGTTTGAGATAAAGTTTATCTTTTAGATACAATCAATAGGATAAGTAATTTTGGGAGGGCACATGTGTTTGCAGTTGTCCTTTAAGCAAGGACACCCAAAGATTAAGCATAAGGATTCCAGTAAACACCTGGGGGTCTGCAAGTGCACAGACTTGTTTGGAAAGGTCAAGCAATAATTAGGGACGCCACCTTTGGCACTCCCCTAAGTCGGAATTCTGATAAACAGGGCAGGCTGCCTTCAGCATACTTCCCTTTTCTCAGAATGTCCTCCTTACAAACTTTCCAACCAAGTCTCCGGTGCTCCCCAACACCCATTACCACCCACCCAGCCCCCCAGATGGCCTCCTCACCCTGCATCAGACATGCCAACTTCTTTAGGTCAGCTTTACCCTTTCTGTTTTCCCAAAACATCACCTATGATCAAAAGTCAGCAGCCATTTTTAAACCAGTAGGGACTTCACCTCATTTGCTCTGAGTCCTTCGTTTGGCAGATGAGCAAAAGTGAGGAAGAGGTGGACAGAGTGGCCTGCTCCAATCCCATTTAGCTGCTTCATGCAGGGTTCAGATCCAAGGCCTTCTGATACCTACACGGATTCTTATTCTCCTTATACCTGGCCGCATACTCTGTTTTAGTTTTAAACTCACTCTATTCTCATACATTAAAATTTGCTTCCAAATTTTGGCAGGAGCACTAAGGCCCCAGAGTGTCCGCCAGCACATGGCACTGGACGGACTGTCCTGGACTGGAAGCCCTATCTTCTTCCAGCAGAGTCCTTGTCTCTTGATGACTTAACTGTTCTGATGCAATGTATTTTATTTTAATGCAAATATTGTTCGACTCTAGAGCTGAACTTTGGTTTTAACTCCAGACAATTTTGCATAGGCCAACGATAAACACCCCTCTCTAGCCCTGCTACAAGCCTGGCAGTGGAAGGAATCTTTCATCTCTACAGTTAACATTAACTCAGCTGAAAAGAAGCCCATTTTTTATTACTTCCTAAACTATACATGTAAATTCAGCCCAAACTGAGAGTACATGACCCACAGTGAGAGAGTAGAAATCTGTTATTTAAAGCTAGTCTTGGAAGGTGAAAGTCCTAAACAATGTTATTCTCTGTCTCCTATTATTTACCTTTTAGCAGAAAACCACATTTTCAATAGATCGTGTTGAGCAACCTTCTTATGCTGCTGGCTTTCATCTTCCCTCTGCCATCCAGGGAGTTAAATGAATTTTGATTTTAAAATTAAGAAAAGACAGGAAAGAAACGATTGCGGGAGTGAGTTGAGGGAGGTCATAGGCTAATCATCTTTTCCTTCAGGACCCTGGCATCCAATTGTAGCATAGGCACTGCTCCAAGTCATTGTCTTTATTTATTTATTTGTTTGAGTCCTCAAACCACCGTCCAATTAGTACTTGTTTCCATGGAAGCTGCTTCCAGGAAATGCTGATAGGCCTCTCAGAGGAAGCCCAGGCATGCCAGGCCACTCCGGTTAACTACTGTGGTTTTGGTGTTCACGGTTGCTGTGTTCCATTGCAATTTATTATGACTAGTATACCCTGGAGATAAACAACTGGCAGCTTGTAGATTTTCAGTGACTGCTGCTTAAATCTGGGTTCATATGAGCCCTCTGTTTTGGTCTGATCTGAATGTTTCCTTGAATGAATGGATCTGCTTAATATGAGTAGATTATTCATAAAGACATATGTATCCCACCAACAAGCAAACATATCAATCTTCCCAGCCCTCAGTATGGTGCCAGAAGAGAAGTGTCAAATTCAGAAGGCATGGGCAGGGCTGCTTGGGGTCATGGCTCTATAGCCCCTTTCTGGTCTAGACTTGAGATGATGGGGCAGTATGGATGGAGTCAGATGTCACCAGAAAGAGCCTCCACTGATTTAAGATGCTTGCTGGTGGCTGTCTCATCTGTAACTGAAGAGCTTTGGCTCGGCTAGTGTTGCTCAATGGTTGAGCCTATGAAACATGAGGTCAAGGTTTGATTCCCTGGTTGCGGCCTTGATCCCCAGTAGGGGGTGTGCAGGAGGCAACAGATTAGTCATTCTCTCTCACCATTAATGTTTCTATCTCTCTCTTCCCCTCCCTTCTTCTCTGAAATCAATAATATGTATATATAGCTTTGCCCTTACTCCATGCTTTTGTTTATTTTAGCCCTTGATCACCTTGGAGGGCAGCATATCATTCAAGTTTACCTCTGAAGGGATGAACACCATCACAGTGCAGGTCTCAGCTGGGAATGCCATTCTGCAAGACACCAAGACCATTGCAGTGTATGGTGAGTACTCTGTCTTCATTAATTCATCGCTGCCCCCTGCTCAGAGGTTACTCAGTACCAGAGTGCCAGAGGCCATCCGGCTTATGACCTCTAACCAGAGCACAGAGGACAGTGGTTGAGAAAGAGCTGAGTCAGGTCTGGTCTCCTCTTTTAGGGAAGATGTGGTTCACCAGCAAAATAGTAGTCACACCACCTCAGAGGGTTTATTGTTTTGTTTTGTTTTTTCTCTCAACGTGGCTCTGGTGCACATAGAGTGTCCATTCACTCACTCACCTTAGGTAGGGTGAGCTTCATTATGTAAAGGCTCTTTCATTCCATTTGGCATTTTGGTGGTGTTTGAATAGCTAAAACCGATTATAAAAGAAAATGGTTAATATTGAGGCTTTCTATAAAATACAGCGTTAAAAGTCTCAGTTATTAAAAGTAATCTACCAATATCTAAATACTCTGAAAATATTTTATACAAATCTGTATCATAAAAATTATGCTAGTTTAAAAGAGATGGAAGGGTCATAACAGGCAGATATCATAGACTGGATATTGATTTGAACAAGTCACTATAATTTTGTAATCCATTGGGGAAGTTGAATATGGCCAGAGTATTCGATGGAATGAAAATGTACTGAACTGAAAAGGTGGAATTATTGATTGAAAATGGGAGATTGGAAAAACAGTTTATACAAACTGAGCTCATTTGGGAAAATTTTTTCTGCATAGGATATTCAGATGGATGCACTGTTATTAGTGGATAACAAAAATGTAAACTTTCATTGTTGATATGGAAGTGGTACATATGCAATATGGAAAATTAAAATAAAAAAAGAATTTCAAAGAAGATAGGGTAAGTAAATGCTGTGCAGAGAGAGAGTGTACAAAAGGGAGGAAGAAAGGAGGGAGAGAGGATAGATAGATAGATAGATAGATAGATAGATAGATAGATAGATAGATGATAGATAGATAGAGGATAGATAGATAGATGAAAGATAGATGAAAGATGGATAGATAGATGAAAGATAGGTGATAGATAGATAGATAGATAGATAGATAGATAGACAGACAGACAGACCAGCTGGTGGTTCAGATAATATCGATTGTCCCAGTTCCAGAATTAATTGATTCTGATGCAGGTTCTGTTTCTCATTTCTCATCTTGCCAACTTGACCTTCAAATTCAGAAAGTAATTTGTAAGCAACTTGGAACGTGTCTAAGGAGGATATTCCATGCATAGCTGGGGGTTAGATTTCATAACGTCCCCTCCCTCTTCCCCCAACCCCCAACCCCTGCCAAGAAATTGATAAGCCCAATAGTAAGTGAAAGTAGACCAGGGCTGTGATTTTCCTCACAAGGTCCTATCAATGAGGCAATGGCCCAGCCAGAGTCCAACCAGGAGGAAAACATTTGCTTCTTTTTACTTCTCTACTCATTTCTATGCCTTGGCATGCATTGAATCCTCATAACAACCCCAGTATAGGATAGGTGATACTATTGTTATTGGAGGGGAGCTCTCTGCAACCCTACCTATTGTTGGTGAATGTGAGGTTCTTGCCACGTCACAAGAAAGGAATTTTCTGAGACTCGCACAGGAGAATGAGTGGCTTTTAGTTGTATGAAATTACATCCGTGAGTTTCCAAGGTCCCATTTTCCTTCGTCCAGTCAAGGAAGAAGTCCAGCTGTGTCTTTAGCAGCACTACGATTAAAACCATTGCTCAAGGTCCTGTTCCATATTTGCATAGCCCAGGCTAGCTTAGCTTATGTTCCCAGCTGCAGTCCCATCATCCCATTGCCACATGGCTATGGAGGGAACATGAGTAAATGCAAGGAAGCAGGAGCCAAGCCAGAGGAACAAGAGAGCCAAAAGAGAGTGAAATATTCTGTTGTCCAGGGGATTATGTATCCCCCAATTTTCCCAGGCTTGCAATGGCCCCTCCTCCTCTAGCCAATTATTTTTGCTTCCAGGTTAGACCAACAGGCACCTTCCCTATGTCACCCCAACTTTATTGCTCATGCATCCATTCCCTATTTGTCCAGTCCCTTCCCCCAGTGATCTGGAAAGAATGGACCGGTGGTTCTCTGGGGGGTGTAAAGTTGCAGCTTCCTGGTAAAGCTGCCCAGATGGCAATGCGTGGCCTCCCTTTTGCTTTCTTCCTATTAATAAGAACTAGCTAATTACGACGGTATAATTATTACTCTTATTTTTTTGCAGAGAGGTAAATAACTTGCCCTGTCTCGTAAGTGGTGGAACTGGGCTTCCAACACAGAACATCTATACCAAGGACTTGTGCTTCTGAGATTACCTTACTGCGCTGGCCCTCATGTCTTTTCCATCTGATGCTCTTTTTCCTCTCTCATCTTCCTGGATGGCACAGGTGTCACTAAGGGGCACTGACCCATTCTTCCCACAGATGTCCCCTTGGTTAAGAGTATCAAATATTTTCTTACTAGGACTACAGAGAGAACTTTAAACCTAACCTATGTATTCTTGGGGCTTACATGGTCCAACTAGTCATTTTGCAAATAGGAAATTGTGGCCCAGAAATGGGAATTATTGACTTAACATTATTCTGCTGTTCAGCGACAGATCCGATAATGATGGTAGTGCTAGTAATTAACATGGATGGAACCATTACCAGCATCTGTTCTAAGCACTTGATATGTATGATCTATTTTATTGAACAGCATTGAGACAGACTTATGAGATATATGCTATAATTATCTTTGTTTTACCAGTGAGAAAATATGAGGTAAGTATAGTAAACAGAGCCTAAGACTCTGAATTCAGAGGGAACATTTCTAACCACTTTCCACCTTTTTGCGACTTAGTTATTCCTCTTCCTAAAACTCCTTGAAAGGCATAATCCAAAAGAGAGTCAGTCACCCCTTCAGATGGGTTATCTTCATTGAAAAAGGTGAAGTGGTTTCCCCTCCTCTAACCAAGCCCCTGAACCATCACACTTCTTTAATTTGTTTTTAGTCAGATGAGTTGTCCAGAGTTGCATATAAATGGCTAGAGAATTTTAATGACACTTTTGACATATTAAAGGCAAATTGCAGCACAAGAAGTTAGGCAAGATTTAACTCAACCTAAACAAAAGGCCGGGAGGTGTTTAAACTCTGGGATGAGCTGGTAGAAAAGTACTAGAGGACTTTGCGGGGGGGGGGGGGGGGGGGGGCGGGTATCAATGTAATTAGGACATTAGTGTTTGCTAATTGGTGCTTAGAAAGTGAGGCTTCTGCCCCACCCCCAGTGATATGGGTCTTCTTTTCTTGATGATGATATTGCAAAGGCATGGTTCCCTGGTTCTTGAGAAAGCTATTCATGGCTTATAGAAGATTTATATCTCAAAGGGGTAGAGAAAGAATTTACAGTCGCAAGTTTTTCAAGGTAAATGCTCTTAGAAAAGGGAAGTCAGGGACCTATAGTCAGGAAGGAACCTGTATGGAATGCAGTCAAGTTGAGGGAATCATTAAGGCCATCGTGGTCACACTGAAGGAGGCATCATATTTGGGAAGTAGACAGAGGAAAGATTATCCACCCAAAGCCACATAATATACCAGAGGAAAGAAAATCTCCTTTTCATTGTTTCTTTTAATGTGCTTTAGGGCACTGGTTTACTTCTTTAATGTAACAAAGAATATGTGAATATGTAGAATTTCTCTCTCTCAGCAGCTACTATAGATATGTATGTACATGTGTATGTATATGTGTGGATGTGTATGTGCATATGTATTATTGATGTTTACCCTTCTCAGTCCTCCCATATGCATCCCCTATTTGTTGAATGAACTTAAGTAAAGTATAACATTGCTCAGCCATCCCCCTCCCTGCTGTTTAATATGCTAAGTAATTTCAGAGGGAGCTTCATCATTTTTCTCATTTGTGTCCTTTTATTAAGATAAACATCTTCCCTTTTAGATGAAGTTTCTACAGTTTGATAAGAGGTTCTGGGGAAGTGAAAATGACATAAACATGTCTTTGAAGTGAAAAGTTAGGACTCAGCAGGTGATTGTCTAGTGCTGCCATTGGCCAGGCTACTAATTAGTATGCATTTCACTGCTCTCCATCAGAACCGACATGGGGGGTATTCACATTGGTAACCAGCTCTGAAAATAGACATCTTTGGACTGCCACTAATGCACACCTTACAGTGTAGGGGTCATGAAAGCTTGTGTCCCATGAGTCTTTAGCATTGTTAGGAAATGCAAGTGGGTGTTTATGTTTCCTGAATGTGTACGCAGCAGCATTGCCCTTGTTGCTGAACCCCCAACCACAAGGAAGCGCTTAAGTCCAGAAATGTTTGTTAAATAGTAAATGTAGAAATTACAGAGAGCCTGCACTGTAATTCATGCATTTATTTATTGAACAGAAAAAAATTAATCATTAAATGACTTATAGATAGGAATTGAAAGGCCACCATGACCAGGAAACTATTTCATAGAGCCAGGAATACAATGCCCCTTTCCTCATTGAGTTTATATTCCAGTGGGAAACAGACAATAAAAACAAAATAATTTAAGTAGCAAGAAATATGAGAAAGACAAGCAGGGTCACATGATGGAGAGGGTTTGAGTTGGTGAAAGGGAGGATACCAAAGTGCTGGTGGGAGGGAGTTTTCCCAGGAGAGACTGAATGACAAGAAAGTTGAGAGTGCTAATGCCTAAAAGCATGGTGCTAATGTGGGCAGATTCAGGAACCCAGGGAAGGACAGGGGCCTGGAGTGGGGACCCTGCAAGACATGAGGCAGCAGAGAGAGTCACTGTTGGGTTGTGTGGGACGAGGGGGCTGTGGCAAGAATCTGCTAAATTGGATTCCACATGCTATGGGGAGCCACGTGCCAAATGCTGAGCTGAGTTAAGGTTCTGGGCTGTACTCTGAAACCCAGCACTATGCTGGAGCCAAGGCCACACCTTCCATGGGCAGATGCCCACCAGTGACTGAGTGAGACAGGAATACCAGGGCAGATCCATTCCTGGGGCACAGGGGACTCCTCTGGCTGACTTTGGCTGGAAGACTCCCCCACAGTCTTCCTGAACCTCCCACAGACTGCAGAGCCGTCACTTACCCTTCCTCCCCTCTCCCACTAAAGTGTCATATGTGTGCATCACAGTCTGGAGGTGCTCAAGTTCCTCTGGCTTTCTTCCCAATTTTCTCCTCATAAAATCCTCACTTCTGTAATCCCACCTACTTCCTGGAGGAGTGGGACTAACTCAGGGGCCACGGAGACAACTAAGAAAACCCTTGAACTGAGGAGCTTTAAATTCCATTACATAAATTCATGCAAATGCAAAATAGCAACAGAATGACTACAATAATAATTACAAGTATGCAATCATGTAATAATAATGAAAGTATGTGCAAAATGCAGTTGTGCCATAAAAAAGAAAATTAAAACAAGATGGGAGAGGGCACTCATTTAGTGAATGCTCTAACTTTGCATGGAAGATGGGAAACATGGACATTCTAGGCAAGGAATAGTGTGTGCAAAGGCCCAGGGTCATGAACTTGAGGTACATTCAGGGCGCTCCAGGTCATTTAATGTCACAAGTACAGAGTCTGGAACTGGGGCACAATGGACAAAGGCTTCAGAGCTAAGCAGGGACCAGGGCCTAGGGCTTTGGTCTGGAAAAAGAGGAGCTGGGAGATAACAGGGATGGGATATTGAATTTGCCTTCTATCAGGGTCTTTCTGGTGAGTGTGGAGGAAATGAACCCTCCATTAGGGCTTTGCATACAATGCAAAGTATACAGACTTCTTGGGAGAACTACTTGACTTATAGTGATCACCCTACTCTTGTGTCCCCAGAGGAATTTCGATCTCTTCGCCTGTCCTTTTCTCCAAACCTGGACGACTACAACCCAGACATCCCCGAGTGGAGGAGGGACATCAGCCGAGTCATCAAAAAGTCCCTGGTGGAAGTGAGTGCACACGGTTCCTTCTCTTGCCCATGCTGAGAAGGGACTGTCCCTGAAGTGCTTCACGGTGAGGGAATCCTTATGCAAAGCAATGACAGGGGAGATCTGGAGCCCCTGAGGGATCTGTCTGATATCTGCAGAGCTGAGCTCCGTGATTGCAGATGCATCATAGATGCTTCCGGGGGTGAAACTGTAAACAAACATGTGGCCATTAACTCTACTTAGAGAAGAGCGTGGGAGTTTGTGATATAGTCATATCGCAGAGTTCATGATGAGCCATTAGTAAGTATAAAATCAGCTTCTGGTTTTACATGTCTTAATGCTGAGAGACACAGTATGAATCCAATTAGTAAGAGCAGCCCTGGGTTCCAGCTCCACAGACAGTGAGCATAATAGCACAGTGAGCACTCGGCACATGATGATTAGTCATCCTTCTATGACCAGTTCTTCTAAAGGCATTTGTTGCCTGCAACAGCCCTCACAGGAAGGTATTATTATCCTCACTTTGCAGTTGAGCAACTGAGGTTCAGAGGGGTTAACTTGCCTAATGCCTCAAAGCTAAAACGTGATGAAGGTAGAACGTTAAATTGAAGGCTCTGAGTCCAATGTCTGGGTTGTTACCTGTGAAACACAGCTCCCTGGGGTTGCTGGGAAAATAACCATGTGATGTGTTTTATCCCTCTCTAAGCAAATGTCACTGGCATTTTGAGAAGACACCTTTTAGACACACTGCCCTGTGCGTATTCCACTTTCATGAATGATCAGAGGAGGGGGTCTACTTATGGAGCTGCTTGGATTTGTTGCACAAACCCAGAAAATCGGAGATGAGAGACTTTTTCCTAGGGTATATTCTTAGCCCCCAAAGGAAAGTCAATGTAGGTGTACATTTTTGTACATTCTCTCCTGCACCTAATACATGATAGTAAATGCCACAAAGAGATATGGGCTAAAGGCTTTCAGATAACCCTTCTCAGAAAACAGATCTTGCATCCACCCTTTTAGCAAACATCTGGCCTGTCCCATATTCATATTATTATTTTTGTTGATACTTATTTAGCACTTAAAAATATTCCAAAACTCTTCTCAGTGCCATTGCAATTTTAACACATTTAATCACTAAAAAACTAGCTTACAATGTGGATAGTATAATTATTCTCATTTTTACAGGCAAGGAAACTGAATTTAGAGATATAACTTGTCCAAGGTGACACAGTTAAAACTCAGGTTCTGGAGTCAGACCATCAAGGTTTGAGTCTTGATTTCATAGTTTCATAACCACCCACTCTGCTTCCATCCTTTGTCTTATTATATGGAGAAACAGGGGTAAGTGGAACAGTGTGATGTGGAAGGGATATCTTCAAAAACCTCTGGGTACGTGCCTTCTCAACCTTTGTCTTCAGGACTCAGCATCCATGACATTATAGGTGGCTAAACATTATGGCCACCAGAGGGTGCAGCTGCTAGACCACAGGCCCCACTGGAATAGGCCCTTCTGCCCTTGGAGCTGTTTGGCTCTGGTGTGATAACTGGTTTCCTCCTCTGCTGTTCAAGAGAGATGATTGACACCTGCCCTTCAATGAACTCACTGCCCGCCTCCTTCAGTCTTCACATTCTAGGGATCCATGTCCCTATAGACCTCTCAGGCAGCTGTTCAATGTCCCCACATGATTTATCAACCAGGCATTAAGCTCAGCAGTGACCAGTTTTTCAGGCTGATTTCTCTTCACATTTATTGTCTGGGGAGCAGATGCCCTCGGCCTCCACCTTTCCACCAGCTGTCCAGTGGGCTAGAAATGACTGCTCAAGAATATTTCTAGGCTGACGTATAGCGTAATCAGCCCAATGAAGAACAAACAGGCTCAACATCCCTCAGGACAGGCTGTAATGGATAGAGGGAATTTTGAAAACTCCCTGGTTCCCCAGTCCTAAAAGGCAACTGACCTAGCCCCTGGTGCCTAGTGCCCCACCTTGTCTTTGGCCATTTTCTTAAGTCCTAAAGTGCCACATCGCCAAGTTTACCATAATAAACCCAACAAGAGGTACAACTTGGGGACAACTTATTTGTACTTTTCTTGTTCATTGAATGACAGAATTAAGGCAGGGGAGGGTGGGAGGGAGGAGTAAGAGATCAACTAGAGGACTTGTATACATGCATATAAGCATAAACAATGGACACAGACAGTAGTGGGGGAGGTGAGGGAATGTGCTGGGGGGCAGGAGTGGGTGGGGAGAGCTCAATGGGGGAAATGTCATATGTGACACTTTCAACAATAAAGAATTTAATTTAAAAAAAATCAGTCACCATTTTCTCATCAAATGGGGTTTTTCTGTTGACATTTCACCATGGGATCTTTCACCGAAAGTCTTCATTAAGCATTTTTTAATATGATAAGGATGGTTTAGACAATCTTGAGTTAAAAATCTAGTAGGGGCATAGAACAGTATAATATTGGCTGTGATAGGAACTGCTGTGTGATCATTGTCAGGAGAAGGGAGGTGGTAGAGCACTGGTGACGAACAGAGGCTTCATGGTCAGACCAAAGTTCCAGACTAATCATTACCACTCACTACCTAGGTGGCCTTGAACCATTGTTTCACTTTCCTCCATCTGCCATCTGTTCTGTGACAGAAATAGAGATGCATTGGCCAGATCCCCATTCGGGGAAAGACAGTTGTCTTAACTGCTAGGAGTGCTGTGGTAGAGGGTTCACCTGCCTTGCTCCAAGTCATCTCAGTGCTCACATCCAGTGACTGATGCAGTTAGAGAAGGGCCTGGCTTACCCTCACACACACCTGAAGCACCATCCTCGCTCCCTGTAAGGAGATCTCCCAAGGTTGCGATTGGCCTTCATCACAGTTCAACTTCTCCCTCTGCTCATTCTTGCTTCCTTCTCTTCACTCCCATAGCTGTTGATCCCAAGAGCACCCTTAATAAACACCCCAAATGCTAAACTCAAGTCAGCTTCCTGAGGACCCCAACCTGTGATATGTCTTTACCAACAAAGAAGGGCATAATGATAATTGTATCAAAGAGTTGTCATGGAAGGTTGCATTACAAAATTTAAGTTGCTTAGCACAGTGCTAGACACATGGGAAGGACCCAATAAGTGGGATGTCTTACAACTTTGAAAAAGGTATAAATCAAGGTGGAGTTCAGAAACAAACAAAAAAAGTAACCTAATTTGGAAATCTTGAAATATATATAGAAGCAAGCAGACTTTAAAAAGAAAACTCATGAAGGAGAGTAGGGTTTCAGCAGCCAATGTAGAGAAAAGACATTCCCAGGAAGCTGGAACACACAGAAACATTTTCAGAAGAAGGCTGTAATTCTGAGAAATTGTATGTGATTCCATTTGGCTGGAGCATAAGATGACTGTGAGAGTTGTGGCTAATTTCATTGGAAAGGAAGGGAAGGACCATTTTGGAGACGACTTTGAATGTATATTCAGTCCAGTTGGTAGTGGGAATTACTGCAATAATTTTAGACAAACATAGTCTGAGTTGGACTGAAGGAAACTAAAGCTGGAAGTAGTAGCCAAGCTCCTGGAAATGGGGAGATTATTGTAAAATTTGAGGGAGGGAAGAGAGTATGTAAATGCTGAATTGGGATATTAGCAGCAGGTATTTAAATGGGAGGGGACCAGTAGGGTCATTGCTGTGGAGGTTGACTTGTCAAGATCTCTCAGACTGAATAGATAATACATGGGAGGGGAGTGTAATGTCAAAAGCGAATGGAAGGCTTCGAGCCAGGGTGTCTGAGAAAGGACCGCCCTGAGTCATCCACATGTAGAATTGATATTTTACGGCTGAAAATGAGAAGGTCTTTTTTTGACGTGTTTGTCGGAAGTCCTAATAAAACAATGGTGTTCTGACTGACTGAGGAAGAGTATGGCTAGGGTTGGAGCTATCGATTCTAGGACCATCTGGAGAGTAGATTCAGGGGAAACTCTGGGATATAAGCACAAAAGAGATCAGATGAACTAAGAGGAAGTCCTTGAGTAGTAACTATAATTTTAACAGGATTCAGCATGGGAAAGGGAAGGGCTCAGCGTGCTTCATGAAACGGGTTGGTCCTCGGGTTCTTCTGATGTGGAGAAGTCAGCAGGTGCCTGAGAATGTGATATGAGGGAGTTATATTAGGTTGAGTCATTCAACCAGATGTGACTGGTCCATTTGAAGAAGTAACTCTAGTGCTACCAGGAAGGAGGAGGTTTGGTTAAAAAGGGTTAAGGCGTGAGGGGCAGATGATAACGTTTAGTAAGTAAGGGCCTTCTCCTGGCAAGGTCCACTCACTGGAGATGCCCTGTAAGAAGAAGAGCTAACATTTGAGTCCCCAGGCATGACTACAGATGCTTTAGGTGCAACTTACTTAATTCTCAAAACCACCCTCCATAAGCACTGCCGGTCTCCCCACTTTTTACTTGAGATAATGGAGGTACAGAGGAGATAAAGTGTTTAAGGTTTCACAGGGATGGAGCTGAGATCAAACCTCACACAGTCTGACTCTGAGCCAGCACTTGCAGCCCAGTGCTGGCTCTCACATCCTTTCCTACAAGGTGCACCCAGGACCCCACTTGCACACCTCACCCACACCCCCTGCTGGATGCTTGGTCCCTTCTCATCATCTTTCCTGCAGGACTTACATGCTCCTTTGTGTCTCCCCCTCAGGCCACTGGGGTTCCGAGCCCCCACATCCTGGTGGCGGTGCTCCCTGGTTTACCCACGGCTGCTGAGCTCTTTGTCCTGCCATATCAGGATCCAACAGGAGAGAACAAAAGGTCAGCTGAGGATCTGGAGCAGGTGAGTCCCCCAGGTGACATTTCAGCTTTCCCCAAAGGCCTGCACCACACTCCTCCTAGTGTCTAACCACCCGCACAGCAGCTCTCAGGGATCTGGGCTTGAGAGCGAGAGCACCAACTATTTGTGGAGCCATAGACTTTCTGGTCTTCCATTTCTTTTTTCTTTTTTAAATATATATTTTATTGATTTTTTACAGGGAGAAAGGGAGAGTGATAGAGAGTTAGAAACATCGATGAGAGAGAAACATCGATCAGCTGCCTCCTGCACACCCCCTACTGGGGATGTGCCCACAACCAAGGTACATGCCCTTTACCAGAATTGAACCTGGGACCCTTCAGTCCGCAGGCTGACGCTCTATCCACTGAGCCAAACTAGTCAGGGCTTCCATTTCTTTTTCATAACCTGTTGATCCTAGCTACAGCTTCACAAAAAAAACAATGCACAAGTGTTTGTTGTACTCCGTGGCTCAGTTACTCAGAGTATATCCACACTGGAATGCTCTACAGCATTTACAGTGAACTAGATAAGTCTATGCACATTGACATGACAAACTGTCCAAGATGTTAAGTAAGAAAAAGGCAAGTGGCTGAACAAAATGCAGAGGTTGAACCTATTTATACTTTACTTTACTTATTCTCATCACCAGAGTATCATGAGAATTAAATGACTTCATATGCATGATATCTATATATATAAAAACCCAGCGACCAGAACGGCGGAACAACCAGAACGACTGGAACAACTGGTGGCTATGATGCGCACTGTGGCAGCCAACCAGCCTGATCTGGGCCCTGATCAGCCACCCCCCTCCCCTGGCTGGCCTCACCCCCGATCAGCCCCCTACACCCAGATTGGTGGTGGGGCCAGCCGGCCAACTGCCTGCAGCCCCTCCCCACCACTGGCCGGGCCCAATGGGCCCCCATCAGGGCAGGCTGGCTGGACCCCACCCATGCACAAATTTGTGCACTAGGCCTCTAGTTGTTTATAAAAGGTACACATTTTGTACAGATCATGAATCCTCTTTATCACACTATGTTAAGGTGATGGTGATGACCTAATGTGTGCTGATAACAAATGAGTAATATCAGCTCCAGACAATCTCCACTGAATATTTGGGGTTCACTTCCTCCTCATGTCCACCACCTCTGGAATATTAATGTATCTCTGTGTGTTTCTCTCTCTCCTACCTGTCCCCTTTAATTCCTCCCGCCCCTCCTTTTAGCTTCAAGTCTCTCCAATCTCTGTAGTGGATATTATTATGATGTTGCTGTTATTTTTCTTGTTCTTTTTCTCTGCCCATTGAGTTAAAATGATCAGTCTTGGTTACTCTGTTAGAAACTATATGACTTCAGTTTCTTAATTCTTTCCGGCCAATAGATTAGAGATAGGATTTCTCTGGGGCACTCGGTAAATATTGGCTTTTTCCCCTCTAGTACTTGGAGCTTTTCCATTTATTTAGAATGAACTCATAATCAAGTCCTATGATCACTAGTCTTCCAAGATGCGTGGAGAACCCCCTAGAACAGCCTGACTAAAAACAACCCCAAATTACAGCATAGCCTACCTCCTAGCACACACCCTTCTTTTCCCTGCTACCTTGTCACCTGGCAGAAGGCTCACCTCTGTCATTTTCTCCAAGTGCAAGTAATAAACACAGCTGTTGTGGAAAGCCCTGCTGACCCCAACTTCCCAGTGAACTGCAATGGAAGCGGGGGCAGCAGGTAACCTATCAGATTTGCATCTGACCTTGCTCAGCACCACCACTCAGCATCCCATCACATTCTACAAATTATTACCTGCACCTGCAATTTAATTGGAGAAAAAGAATGGATTATTTCTTATTATAGCACTGCAAATGAGAACCTAGCGGGAAAGGAGATCTGAGGCCTTTAGGTCCTCCTCTTACTGATTGTCCATGAAGTCCAGATCATTATCTTTGCAAGTATGGGATAGTCCAGGTTTAGAGCCAGCAAATTCCCTAGCACCACATCACCTGTGCATTTCTTTTTCTCATTCTTTCCATTTTTCTCTGAAAGTATAATTTATTCTAGATGTTTCCTTGGGGGGAACATGTAGAAAGAAGAGGGGTAAGTTCTGTGAAACTTCCTCTGTTTGTGTAAGATTGTATCTTGCTTTGACTGTCTGTTTTCTCTGGAAACTTGTTTCTCTGTCTTGTCTGAGTGCCACCTACAAAGGCATTCTCAGAAAGCTGGGGGATGGTCCCCAGGTAGCCGGGGACCAGTATTAATAAAACATTAATCAGAGACCTGATGGCAGCTGTCGTCTTTGAAGGCGGTGTGACTTAGCATTTGGCACATATATAGGGAGTGCAACTGTTTTATTAGAAAGAGCACAGGTTTGGAGAAATGTAAACCAGGTTTCTAGTTTCAGCTCTGATATTCATTGCTTCTGTTTTATAGATGAAGAAAATGGGACCAGAAAAGTTCAATAATTCAGCCAAAGAAACATCCATCTCAGAGGATGTTTGAGATATCATTAAAGAAATGATATCGCAAGGTACTTGTCCTATAGTGGATGTCCAGTATTGCTAAATGGATGGTGGTTAGGTTTATGAGGAGAAAATATAGAAAGTGTAAAAATAATTTAAGACTACTTGATACAGTCAGGGCATGTATTGGAAGAAAGAGGATGGTGGGAGTAAGGGGGAAAAGATTAATGAAAGAAATTACATGAGAGAACAAGGTCAGTAAGAAACAGAAAGAACATGTATGAATGACTATCCTGGAGTGAGGATGACACATCTAAGTCATCATGCAGATTTATAGCATTAAAGGAAAACAAAGTACCAAGCCAGAGATTGTAACTCTGTTTAAGGAATTTGCCAGTGTTTCAGCCTCATTCGGGGCTCAAACTAAACTAAATACAGCAACCAAACAAATGCCAAAATAAGCACATGAGATCAGTTACTTAGTTGGGGAGAATAGTGGTATCCTGATGAAAGGGGCAGTAATGAGATCAACATCTAAAACTGGGCCAGGTGTCAAGCACCTGTGAAACATGGGCTGCCCATCAGAAACCTGGAGTTTTCCTCCAAAGAGGGGTCCTGTGACCCTTCTCTCTGACTCAGTGGCTTTAAAATGAAGGAATTCAGGCCCCAAGGTGGAGGTGTGACTTGCCTGAGGTGAAACAACTCTTATATTTCTGTTTCTGCAACTGAGTCTCCAGTCTAGTGCTCTCCTACTCCCCACATCCCATGCTACAGACTTGGATTTGGATACCACTGTACTTCCGTGGACCCAGAAATACCAAGGCTGATGATGCACTATACTAGGAAATGAATGAGATATGTTTTGCATTTGTGTGTGTGTGTTTCTGAATGCAATTAACAGCTATCCAATTCAAACACAATGAAGGGAAAAAGTGAAGTTATGAGCTTATTTAGTTGAGAAATCTGAGGCTATAGTTCAGGCATGGGTGAATTCTGGGTCACTCAGAAGTGTCATCAAATTACTCCTCTTTCTTCCCCTCTCCCATTTTTCTATCCCTGTTCTTTGCTGCCACATGGGAAGTCTGCCTAAGAATGAAGCTAACACTTAGGAAAGCAAGAGTGGCCACAGGCACTCCCAGCTACTATTGAGTCAGCTGTTAATCCCATTCAGTGCCACCTGATTGCATCATGAAAGCCCAGGTTGACAATTCCCACTGGCCTGATTTGGGTGAAGTGGGCATCTCTTAACTCGCCCAATGGGCAGAGGGATAGAGTGTGTCAACTCTGATGGGTTATACCCTCCCTGGATCAGGGATGTAGGTAGAGGGGGCTCCTAAGTCAAGGACTAAGATAATAAAGGACTTGGTTCTTTAAAGAAAAGCATAGTAAGAAGGAAGGAACACTGGGCAGGCCAAATCAACTGACTCCCTCTGCAGTAAATTATACAGGAATTTTAAATGAATTCAAAGCCAAACCAAACAAAAGGATCCCCTGCCCCCCATTTGAAGGCAGTACTCTGAATCCCAGATGGAACTTGGGAAGGACTGACCTTATCCCTCCTCTTAATGCCCTGGCCCCTTTCTTGTAAAGATACAGCATAGGACCCCCCAGCAGGGGAAGAAGTGGGACCCCAGCCAGGTGGACCCTGGAGACTGTAAGGATAAGGCCCCAGCAAAGGGCTCCTGCCTCTCCTCCTTTAGCTTCCTCTAACAGCATTCTTGGGGGAGAGGAATGATGGCTTAGACTGAGCTATCTTTTCTGTGAAATAAATTGAAAATCCCCTCACAGTGAGAAGTACTTGACCTTGTTATCAAGTAATGTGGGCTGGGTTAATCAAGTGACCTCTGTCTGGGAGGGTTCCACCAGCCTTGATTTCAGATTTCCAGTGAGTGAGGAGAAGCTGGCTTGCCCTTTGCTGGCCTCATCAGGGACAGCACATTCTGCTACCCTGAGGCCAGCTGTTCAGATGTAGAGCAATCCTTCCCCTCCATGGCTTCTCTCTGAATCACCAGAGGTAAGCAGATTTCTGTCTGGCTTCCCTGGAGGGTGGAAAGAGCATCCTGCTCTATCAAGGTTGTTTGGGGTGCTTTGCTGGAGAGATAGGGAGCCTACTGGTGCTTTCGTAGAATCTGTAAAGGGCATGAAAACACTTAAAAGGAAGAAAACGACTATGGGGAAAATGTCAACCACCAGCAATGTATTCGCTCCTCGGTTATTTGTGTTCTCATGTACACTTGACCACAGATGCAGAGTCTGAGATTCAGGGAAAAGAAAGGTGCTTCTGAAAATGCAACAGTCTATTGGCAGCACTTTAAGGAAGTAAACATTTACTCTGAAACATAATTCATAAACTCAGACTATTTTTCATATGCCCACAGAGTCTACTTTGTCTGGATTTATTAATGTGGGCAGTTGAACCATAGAAATGCTCTGGGGTTCACAAGGAAGATCATTAAAGCAAGAAACTATAACTAAAAGTAGAGTAGGTAAGAGTTGACCAAAAAGTAACATGGCAAAAGGAGACCGAGCTTAGAGCTGGTTCTGAGGGATAGGAGAGGAGGAAGTGTGTATGACTGATCTATTTCTTCCTTATATCACCCAGGAAACTTCTTGGGCACTTTCATCACACTGATTATTTTGGGCTAAGAAAGAATGGAAATAGATGAGCTAGTGTTAACTAGAATTAGTATTTGGCTGCATTGCTTTCCCCACTAATTGTATAAGTTGGGGAAGATCTTCCTCTGTTGAATCTAAAAGAAAGATTCTTCAATTGCTAGTTGAAGGGACCTTAATAATGTAACAGAATCAAGACTGATTGAGTAGGTCAGCTCCAAGGTCATTTCAGGCAAGTCTGTCTTTAAATATGGCACCAGGATGCTATTTAGTAGGGTTTCCATTCCTTCTACCAACTTCAGAGATAAGCACTAGTATTTTAGCCCAATGTAGCTTTGCCATTGGTAAGTCTGCCAAAGCCCCTTATGAATCTATAGTTTCACATTTACCACTTCTTTGCATTACATGTTTTATAAATTTATCAACTGCTTTGTTGTCCTTCTACTTCCCTTTTTTCATGTTTCAGTGTTTGACACTACAATTCTAATAGTCTGAGTCTGTGTTTGCCCCCAATTTGTTTTATTAAGAATGGTTTAGATGTTGAATGTGTTCTTTGTGCAGTGACTGTAACCATTATTGACTACATATTTCCAGCTCACTGACTTCTGGGTACAAGGTAGGGTTGTTCCCATAATTCTCTTCCGTGGGCCGACCCATGTGACTAATTCTGGCCAATGACTTGGGAGCAGAAGTGAGATGCATCACTTCCAAGTTGCAGTATCCAAATGCCATCAGCAAACTCCTTTGCCCTCCTAGGGTGCTGTAAGTGCAGCACTGAGGGCGCTGCTTCACCAGCCTGTATCCCTGGGTGATTGAAATGAGCATAGCACCACTGCCGACCTGCAATTTGAGCAAGAAAGGCACCTACAGTGCTTCAGGCCCTCGAGATTTTAACATAGTGACTTCAGCCTCACCTAGCTTGCTGTCATTGCTACACTTAAATTTCATACTTTGTGAAGAAGATAGGTGTTTTCCCTTTAGCAGGCCCCTCACCCTGCATCCTCTTGAAGGTAGCTTTTTAAGTATTTTCTTGAATCCCCACTGTCTTCTGAAGAGGTACTTTGGGTGAAGTGTGAGTTATATGTGACTCACAGGCCTATTCTACCACTTGGCAGATGCCAAGGATAATAAGTTATTTATTTGGTCATGATTATTTAGCTGAAGGAGAACAGAAAATGGACTGTGTAGGTCAGCAGCAGAGGGAGGGGTGACAGAACAAATGATAAATGAGATTTGCTACGACAGTACACTATCACTGGACAGAAAATAAAAGTAAATTTAACTTGCTTCAGCCGGTCCAATCTCCCAGCAAGCACACATTATTTCACTTGATTATCATGCAAGATTTTGTCCTTCTCACCACACTTTTCAATAGATTCCAGTTTATGCTACTCCTTTCATAGCCGAAGGCTCTTCCCAAGGCATATTATATTAACTGCTAAACAGACTGTGGCCATTCTGAGGATAAGGTTAGGAGCTGCTTATTCCTGTAGCTCATGCTGGTCAGCTGATGTGGGACTGGAGTTACAAGCTGTGTGCTTCACTGGTGAATAAGAGATGGTGGAGTAATTAATGAAATATGTCTGTAAAACCTCCTAAGCCTGCCCAGCTCCTCCTCTTTCCAAATATCTTTTGCTCTTTTTCTTCCTCAGTTGGTTAAAGGAAAATGTTTCTGATGAAAATGCCCAGGGACTAAGAGTCATACAATATCGCAGTCTAGACTCAACTCTTCAAATATTAACTGGGTAAACTGAGGTTTATCCTGTAAGGTCCATGTTCCTTCCCAAGCAGATACCAGCACTAACACCTGAAAGATTCGGAGTTAGAAAAAAAATAAAAATATGCAATTATACCAATATAAATTGTGCAATGCATAGATAATATACTTAAAACATATACATGACCATTGACATGATGAAAACAATAGAGGACAAACACTTCTGTAAGTGCCCTGGAAAACGTTTAAAATATTGTTAACAGTTTGACAGTCATTTATTTGAGTAGAGAAGTACATGGTTCTTATTTAAATGATTCTTGTATGAAAGGTGAATTTTATTTAGTTTTATCTCCGTGTGTAATTTCTTTCCCGCAAATGATGTGTTCTTCATTGCATGTCCTTTGATACAAGGTAAATACATGAAACATACCTTTTGCTGTTGGATGATTTTTTTCATAGCCTGCTTAATTTGGTCAATGACACAGATAAAGCCAATGAAACAATGTTATAAATGAAAACAAATAAAAATCTGGGAAGTTTGTCATACTCATAAGGGACTATCTAGAAGTATGATATTCTGATGAACTCTATTTTCTTGTTTAGTTGTTTATATTTCTCACTTGAGGCAAAAAAACATTCTCAGGGATAAGAAATCTGTATCACTTCACCTGGTTGAAAAAGAAGTCTTTCTCTGGCAAATACATATTCCCTTTTGTCCACATGATGGACTCCACAACACAGAGCAATTCCTTAATTACTTCTAACAAGTCTTTCCTATTTGAGTTAAAACATTTTCCTATAAATATAAGTGTGCACATATACACATCTACATAACATGTAGATAAACATATATATTTTATACATACATGATTATATATTTCATATATATTTACACATTTCTGTATGTGTACATGTGTTTATTCCATAACCAAAATGTTTATAATTGACCTCCACTGAAAAACCAGGGTCAAATCCCTATAAAGACCTTACAAATTGTATGAGAAGAACAAGGTAGAGTGGGAACTGGGTGTTGCAACATATAGAGAACCTGGAGAAAAAACATTCTTCAGTCTGTGTTAGAAACCCACTCTTTGTGTAAACCCGGAGCATAATGAAAGATACCCAGTGCCCAGGGAAAAGAATAGCCTAATATAGAGAACAAAGCTGTTTTCGATATAATTGCATGATGAACTTGTTTTTCTGCATGGTTAGCCAAATGGAAACGTTAGAGAGGCTGAGCTTGCACGGATCCCAGGTGCTCAGCCACAGGTCACTGACAGTCCCCCAGCAAAGAAGTTCATCCGCAGGGCAGTCCGCTCTGTTACCAAGCAGAGGTTTCCGGAAGGGACTCGCAGCTTCAAAACAAAGCCACCTGACCCTGCTTACCTGCTGAAAGAATCAAATGTGCCATTTCTGTGACTCAGTGGATTAAATGAAATTCTACAAATATAAAAGGAAACACATATAATAATTTAGCAGAATAATGATCAGGAAGCATCTAATTAGACTTAAAAGTAAAATAAATAAATACTAAATTGATGATTAGAATATTAAAAATAAGGCGAGAAAAATAATAGGAGTGAGCCCTTGCTGGTGTGGCTCAGTTGGTTAGAATTCCTCCCATGTACCAAAGAATTGTGGGTTCCATTGCTGGTCAGGGCACATACCCAGGTTTCAGGTTCAATACCCAGTCAGGGTGCATGCAGGAGGCAAATGATCCGTGTTTCTCTCTCACATCCATGATATTCTCTCTCTCTCTCTCTCTCTCTCTCTCTCTCTCTCTCTCTTCCCTTGTTCGCTCACTCTCGCAGGAATGAAAGCACATCCTTGCATTAGGATTTAAATAAAAATTACATATATAAAAGCCTAAGTGACTAGCCAACCGACCGGCCAACTGGCTGGTAGCTATGATGTTCACTGACCACCAGGGGGCATATGCTCAATGCAAAGGCATGGAAACATGGAACAGACTGATGAATCTCAGGGGAAGAGGGGAGGAGGGAGGGGAGAAAGAGATTAACCAAAGATCTTATATGCATACTGGGGTCTCTCGGCCTGGCCTATAGGGATCAGGCTGAAACCAGCTCTCCAACATCCCCCAAGGGGTTCCCAAATTGCAAGAGGTCACAGACCAGGCCAAGGGACCCCCCTGGTACACGATTCCCTGCACTAGGCCTCTAGAAATAGTAATAATAGTAGTGTGGTGATAACTTTTCAGAATTTGCTCAAAAATATAAGCAAAACCAAGCAAATGGAGCTTGGTTTTCTACTTTAAACAACTGAACAGAGTTTTACTTTGACTTTAAAACCTTACCTTAACTCCTACTACCCAAATAAAGCTATCTGCCCCATGTTGGGGTTAGATATTCTGTGACCCAGAATTCCCTGCATCTGTCTAGTACATGTGTCAGCCCAAGTAGCCGGTCAGTTGATGCCCTACACCTGAAACAAGGGTCAGCCAATTCGTTACTTAAGTTGTGGTTGCACTTTGTTTCAACCTTATAATGTATTATTTTAGAAGAACTACATTTGCCATTCAATAAATATTCATAAAGTAGCCTTTCTGTGAAAGCCACAGGGCATGGGTTGGGGAAGGGGTGGGAGGCATAGGGGAGAATAAGGTAGAATAGCAATCAATAGAATACTTGTATATGAATCTTACCACAATGTATAACTTGTACATATCTGCTTCTTTTAAGCTCTGTTTATAACAATTTTTAAAAACTGGGCATGACTTTTCTAACCTACCACAGGATAATTTTTAATTGTAAAAAGTATTTGATGTACTAATTATTTGACTATTTTGTAGCATTTAGGATGTAAAGTCAGGTCATGCTTAAAAATAATTATTTCTGCCCCATTGGTGTGGTTCAGTGGGTGAGCGTCGACCTATGAACCAGGTCACAGTTTTAGTCCCCATCAAGGCACATGCCCAGGTTGCGGGCTTGATCCCCTGTGTGGGCATGTAGGAGGCAGCTGATCAATGATTCTCTTTCATCATTGATGTTTCTCTCTCTCTCTCTCTCCCTCTCCCTTCCTCTCTGAAATCAAGAAAAATATATTTTAAAAATTATTATTATTTCTGCATATTCTGGAATAAAAACTCAGCATCCTATTAAAACTTAATTTATATAATTCACAAGCATACTATTGGGAATGCCTTGGTAAATGCAATACATATTTCCCAACACATTTGTTTATAGTCAGTATGGCAATTTTGGTGGCATTCACTATGACACTCCTATTTCAGATATCGGAACTACTGATCCACAAGCTCAACCAGAACTCGGTGCACTTTGAGCTGAAACCTGGGATCCAAGTCCTCGTTCATGCAGCCCACTTAACAGCAGGTCAGTTTGCATGTCCCCTCTCTTCCCTGGTGGCTCTAGTAAAGGGGAATCTCAATCTATCCTTTTATCATAACAAAACTAGATGGTGCCTCTCCTTATCAGAAAGGCAACAGAATAAAGTGCGTTATCTTAGTCCTGGAGAAAACCAATAAAGATTCACCTAAATACATACTCCTCAAGTAATAGCAAGTTTCATCTGGACAGAAATCTTAAAAATAAAGTTAATTCTACAAATAACATTTTTCCCGCTCTTTCTGCAAAACGTTATTTTCAAATTATTCATGTTACAAATATTTTTTTAAGGTTTTGAGAGATAGTAGTCATTGGAAATACCTGGGACTTAGCACTTGTACAGGGCTGTAGCCAGGAATTGAATCCCAAGTTGGTCATGATCTTACAAATTAACTAATGTCATTGAGTTCTGTCTTCACCTATAGAAGGTAAGAGGCAGAAACCCTCTTCCAAAGGTTATAGAGAAGTCTCAATGATAATGCAGGTAATCCCATGTAAATAGAAACAGCTATCATTGGTTGTATTAATACTAAATTAAATCAATATTTATTGAGTACTTATTTTTGCAAAATACTGTGCTGGTACAGTGGGAAATGATCTTTATCCCAAAAATACATATGATCTGGTTGTGATGGGGCAAAGTTTGCTGTAGCAGTGGTGGTGGTGCTCTGGAGTCGGGGGGATGGGCAGTGGTGGGGTATCTCAGTGAGTAATGTGCCTACATGCTCAGGTAGAGAGGCAAAAGGGCATACTTAAGCACTTAGAGTTTTCAGTCTTGCAGCCAGACCAATGGTTTTCATCTTGGCCCCATCGCTGACTCACTATATCAAACTTGAGAAGAGACTTAATTTCTCTGGGCCTTAGACATGGCAGTAGCACCCCTGTCGGTGGGATTGTGTGAGGATTATTTTAATTTAAGTAATGCACTTAGAGTAATGCCTGGCATATAGTAAGCTATTGTGTGTGCTTTTCTTTTTACTCCTTATATTATTAACAAAGTTGTATAGGAAATGTAAATCAGAAATAAATTATACCCAGTCAGAATGATATAGGAAAGGATCTTGGAGAAGGTGGATGGATGGTTAGGATTAAATGCCGGAGATATTCCAAGCACCAAAGCACCAAGGAAGGAACATGGAATAAGTGGGGATAAAGAGCAAAAGTTTCCAACTTCAGTCTCCGGTTTCCTGGAGACTCTGGAGGTGTGCCTAGGTCTATAGGAAGGCCAAGAAGGTTGGCCTTTTTTCTGCTTATATTGTATCTTTTCCTTATATTATGATTTCATTTTTTTTTTTTGTTAAAACATAATCCTACTGCCTTAGAAGAATGAATATTTAAAAGTCACTATTCCTGCCCATCTGGTGTGGCTCAGTGGTTGAGCGTTGAACTATGAACCAGGAGGTCACAGATTGATTCCTGGTCAGGGCACATGCCCAGGTTGTGAGCTCAACCCCCAGTAGGGAATGTGCAGGAGGCAACCAATCAATAACTCTCTCTCATCATTGATGCTTCTCTCTCTCTCCCTCTCCCTTCCTCTCTGAAATCAATAAAAACAATTTTTAAGTCACTATTCCCGAGCATGGGATATGGAGGTAGAGTGTGGAACTACGCCAGGCTTAGGAGTGTGTACTTCCTTTGCTGGGCTTTGGGAAGGCCAAGAGACCTTTGAGCAGAGGTATGACCGTTTCTGAGGGCCACTTGAGGAAGATGACTCATAAGAGGAAGGAGGATTGAGTCGGGTTGATTTGTTATTCTACAGCTTGCTGTCTTAATGCATCCATTGAACAGACATTTACTGAGTGCCTGCCTGCTCTGAGCCAAGCTTTGTTCTCTGAATGGAACAGTCTCTGCCCTCATGAAGCTTCCATCACAAGGGAAAGCTGGGCAGGAAGCAATTTAACAAATGCCACGTTCTGAATTATATTGCTGATGAAAATGCCCTGAAGAAATGAAGGAAGTGTAAGAAAGCAGAACTATTAAGTAGCACCTACCAGAGCAAACCCTGAGCTAAAGTCTGCCTACTTATCTCAGGGCATTTGATGATCTAAATTGGCCGTTTCCTACCCAGAAGGATGACCTTTGGTCTTTGGTGAATAGTAATGATTGACACATGACTGTTACACATAGCTGGTTAAAGTGAATGAAGAATGTCCAGAAACATCATGCGAACAGCCAAGCCACTGACAAATTTGTCAAATCAGTAGAAAGTAACTACTTGAAATTGTTTTAAATAGGTTTACTGCACTGACCTGTGTATCTCCATGGTTAGAGCATCAGCCTGCAGACCAAAGATCGTGGTTTTGATTCTCGGTCAAGGACACATACCTGGGTTGTGGGTTCAGACCCTAGCCCCAGTAGGGGCACATGTGGGTAACCAACTTACATGTCTCTCGCACATCAATGCTTTTCTCTCTTTCTCCTCCCTTCCTTCCTTCCCTTCCATTGTCTCTAAAAATCAATGGAAGAAATATTCTTGGGGGAGGATTAACTGAAAAACAAAAACAGAACTAAAAAAAAAGGTTATTGACTTATTTAATTTAAATGATGGTCCAATCTGTTTAGGGGAGAAGACTGAACCTTATCTACTTCATCCCTTGGGAAGCAAAATTCGCTTTACAGCATGCTCATTTTCTAAATAAGCACTATCTTCAGTCAGTATATTTTGCTTTCAGGTGCCTTGATTTCTTAGGAAACACTCCCCTATTTATCAGGGGCCTCTGTTAGAAAGGGGAGCATCACAGGTCAAGATAGAGACCTTACCTACTTTCCCAGTCTATAATTCTAGGGGCCACTAACATTTCATTTGTTTCCTCTCCCAAACCTCTCGTCTATCAGGCATTTTATGTGCCTGGTTTTTATTTACCTCTTTGTCATATCACATTCCAAAGATGGTCAGATGGTCAGATCATGTTGCTGAATTTGAAATCTTACCTCAAATGTTTCTTAAGGATGCCTTCCTCTAATGACATCTGGTATAGAGCTGGGATCAAGCTGAAAAAGAAGAATAAAAAGGTAGGTATTTAATTGAAACTGGTTTAGCCAGTGGCTTGGCCAGAGAAAGGGATACAGCAAAGTCATCCATGAACCCATGTGAGAGAGAAAGCCCATTCCCCATAGTAATGACGGGTTTATTGTTATTGGTTTAAGCTCTGGGTGGCAAGGAATAATGCAAAATTTGGAAGATGTGGAAAATTTCTCTAATTAATGTTCATAGTTTATTCCATAACGAGGAATTTGGAGAGCAGGACACAGATCTCTGGGAAGAAGGACTGGCCAAAAGGAGGGATATTTCTGGGAGCTCGGGTAAGCACACTGAGATTTGAATGAGAGCCCCCTGCAGTCTATGTAGGTATGATGTGAGGTTACCAAAGAATGAGACAATAACAACAATTCAGTTCAAGGCAGAAGTCCAATCTTAAACGAGGCCAATTTGGCCAGAGTGAGAAAAATATTTGACTTCCAACCATTGTGGCTGTTTGAGGCTCTTCCCTGTTAGATTTGATAGTAAGACCTTTTGGCGTTGTAATTCCAAACCAAACCAACTGGCTTATTGAGCTTCCTGTTATGACTGGCTCAGGGACTGGAGTAGATGTAGACTCATATTGGAATAACTGGCTCCAGTTTGAAGAGTAAAGGAAAAGAATGTAAAGGGCTGACTCATTAACTGAGTCTTGGAAACTTCTGTTATATTGAGTTTAGCCATGCTTGTCATAATAGTGTTAGAACTGGTGGTAGGCACAGGTACAAACTCACTCAGCCATACTTCTATATACACAAGACAATGTGTTAAGATTAGCATTTCAGTAATTGTGATAAAGAAGTAGAATATATGTGGGCCAAGTTGTCCGTTGGAGATTGTTACTAAGTTAGCTGAAATTATGATTTTTTTAAAACTATTTGAACAGGGTGGTAGAGTATATCTACTGAGACAGTGGAGAAAGTTCCTTTGCACATAGAAAGCTTGGCCTGTGGGGTGGGGGAATCAGTGCATTGAGACACTTGCCACAATTTCTTTTATTAAGTTGAAATGAACACATTCCTATTTATGGGTAGGAAGAAACCTGGGGAAAAGAAAAAACGAGGAAGAGTATTTGATGCAGATCTTTTCCTCAACTGCCTTTCCCTTCTTTCCTCCTGCAGCAAGCAGAAGAAAATACAAATTAAAAAAAAAAAGGAAAAAGGGCCACTGTTTGCAACATTTCATGTCTCATAAGCACGTTTGCTAATACCTTCCCAGGGACCATTATAGCACACTGCTGCATTCCATTAATTGCTCAGCAGATGTTCAGCAGCCTTCTTTTAAAAATGTTTGAGCCAGAATCTGTTGCTGGTGAAAGAGGCAATGCATTATTTGGTTTGTCTCCAAGGAAAAAGAACTGTCTCCTTTCAGGAATTTACTAGCCTTATTTTGTGTCTCAAATTCAGCTCCCTGTTAGGTTTTATGGGAACACAAGGTAAGCATTTCCAGATACCTGGGTGTCATTAGAGATTGGTTTGAGTTTGTTTCCCACCCCTGCTCTCATGGTCTGGTGGGGAATTCGTTAACTTTGATATCTAAGCCGAGCTAAACTTTGTTTTAGCAGTCCTTGTTTATTCTCAGCCATTCCTCTGCTTCTCCATTTTGGTGCAATTGCTCTTGAGACCACACCACTCTTGACACATATGTTTCTGAAATTCTCTTTGCAGAAGGGAGAGATGTGAAAATGTCTGAGAACGGGGAAAGAAGGAGATGGTGTTGTTGAAAAGTTTGAAGGCGGGCCATGGCTCTCTTTGGCTTCTAGAACCCAGTGGTAGCAGGCATCAGTGTTTAGCAGAAAAAGGCCAAGGTGTTACAAAACAACCCAGGGAGTGGGAAAAGGGAGTAGACATCTATCAAACTGGATATTGGACTGGACACTCTGGTGTTTTGACTGAAGTGTTCCTTTCCTCATGCTGTTCCCAACCAGACTATTTCTCTCCCTTCTCCATCTGTCCACACTTCCTAAGTCTATTTTTATTTTAAGGCTCAACTCAATGCCAACATGTGCATGAATCTTTTCTAGAGACCTTTCCCTGGATTTCATCTATCCCTTGTTTGAGCTCACATGGATATTTAAAATCTTTATTGTTGCTATCTTTATGTTATCATCATCATCATCATCATCATCACTCTTATTTAACTTCTTAAGGACACAGTTTAGCATATCTTAATATTGTCTCAACCATGGTACCCAACAGAGAACTTGCAACATATCAGGTGCTCAATAAATATTGCTTTATAAATAATTAGATGTATAATCAGTTTCTAAGTTGAAAAGATATATTCAAAATCTTGTTCTCCCACTTAACTGCAGATTTAGTTTGTGTAATTTTGAACCTGTTCTATGAGATGCTACTTCTTACCAAATAATTGATAAATGAATAGCCTAGCATTCATTTATCTAATAAGCATCCAGGGAAAACCCATCTCTGTGTTTTTCTTGTATCAGATATCCCTTCATTACATATTATAATCATTTATACGCACATTGTGGAAATGGGTAGGTTGAAGGAAAATGAGAGTTCTGTATTCTGGAACAAGAGATTCTGGAGACAACAGGAGTAGGGCAGGCTTGAGGGGCTGTTCCTGAAAGAGACTAAAGCAGGTGTAACTTATTGGCCATTATTTTCCTGCTCTGGCCCCTGAGGGGAATGTTTCCAGCATCAGAGAGCACCCTCACTTCATGACAGAGCTCAAGTCACACACCTTAGGGTGCACTATCCTCACTTTATCAGACAAGTTGGACCTTCTTCACGTCATGTGTGACATCTCCCTTGAGTTCTCTCTCATCCATGCTTTTACCCTGGCCTTCTACTTATTCACTTATTTATATTATTTTGTAACTTATTTATATTCTTTTTTAAGAGCTATGATGTCATCTTAGGGAGAGGGTTTTTGTTTTTGTTTGTTTCTGGTTTTTTTTTCCAGCAAGACTCACAGGAAGGCTCTGAATCTGATGCAGAACATTTCATCTCTGTAGGTACTTATGGAAAAAGAAACGTGGGGAAGACAAATATGCCTTATATATTATTAACTTTGTTGTTTATCATCCATGCATGCTAGTGAGAAACCTTTTGTTAATGAAACTTTGAGATAATAAAATATGATAAACGTGGAAAAGGGAAGAAGGGGCAGATGAAGGGATTTTAAAAATAGGTTTGGGCAACAATCAATAATCCTTTCTCTTTTTAAATAAATTATTTACACATTTACAAGAAGTTTTCAAGTCAAGTGGCAACAGATGGTAATTTATTTGATGGGGGGGTGTGAGGAGGGGAGGGGAGAAGAAACTTAAAACTTCATTGATTCTTCTCTGGTAGAACAGATGAGATTCTTCATGAGAATAGATGTTAAAGAATGGGCTAGCATCTTATTTGAGAACATAAAACCTAACTAGAGTGATTCATACTAAATTACAAACAACAGCACTTCCAAGGTCATTTGCATTTCACAGGATTTATTTGTTGGGCAAATAATCTGAAACTTGGGGAGCAGGACCTCTACATAGAGGGACTAGAAGAGGTGGAGCCCACAGGTTCCCTGGATACATGTGGGATAAATGAAACCCTGTTTGTGGTTGGGAAACTCTTTATAACCCCGTGTAGGTCCTTCCTATAAAGACACTGTTCCTGCGCCTAACTCTGCATCACTGTTACCTAAGGAAGCTTCACCAAAGCAGAGATTTCTCAGGCCTCACCGCACACACACCCTGAATCAGAATCCCAGGGAGTGATATCTGGAAATCTACAGTTTTAACAAGTTCCCAGAATGATGCCCATGCAGCCCGCCCTGCCCTTCACCAATCTCAACAACCACTCTCACCGAACATTCATCTACATAACAAGTAAAGGGGCCCATCCATCTCCAGCAATAAATCTGATTTATAACTCAGGGCATCCAGTAAAGCAGAGGCATGCTTAAAAAAAAAAAAAAAAAAAAAAGGAGTGGGGGCCTGTGATATTAAGTATAGGAGGAAATTCGTCATCAACATTAAAATCTAATTTCTCGGCATATCTGGTGCCAACCTAATTGGCAGCCTGCGTAGAGGACAGTGGGAGTAAGGGGAGAAAAATGAAGCATGTCTCTGGATCTGAGATACACCACATCCATAATCTAGATGAATGGCAAAGGCCAGCCAAACGCTGTGGTCATGAAGCAGTTGACAAATGATTTGAGTTGCACTAGAGTCTTAGTGGCAGATGTGCTTGGAGAGCTATGAGTTTTATGCAAGTTAAACAAATGATGTTTTCTAGATGCCGTTAATGTGCTAGTATGAGCAGAAAATGATCCATCTGCATCTCACTATATTTCTGCATGTCTTGGAGAATGAGGGTGCTCATCAACCCTCAGCTTTTCAGTGGGGACACTGCCCTTCTGGAGTTTCTGAGACATACGCTTTTAAAAAGAGAAAAGTTACTATTTCTCAAGGGAAGAGCCTCAAATCCCAGGTTGAATTAAAAAAAAAAAAATACACAGTAACTGCACCCACCCCCTCTGGTCTGTCTAGCAGTTGTTTTGCGTAAGCCGTTCTGTTCTAGGAAAACTGTCCTTTGTCAAGGATATGTGTGGGTTTTTCATAAAACTGTTATCTCGGCCTCCATCCATCGTTGCTGCTGACTGGTTTAATTCCTTTTTCAGGTGTAATAAAAAAGATAGTATCGCAGAGATATTAGAGAATTAATATTTCTAGGCTGCCGTTGCTATCACTGGCTATGTTATGAGTAAATGTGGGAGGGGTAAGGCAGTCAGAATTCCAGCCTAGGTCAGGGTACATTGTGAATCCGGTGTGAGAGTTTCACACAGAGGAAGACCCCTTCCACTTAAGGTAGAATTAACATTGATCAAGAAGCTTTAGAAAATACAATATAATCTAAGCCACATGGTTATAGATGCAGATGCCAGATTGTGGAGTTGTGGAGTTCTGAACTGTAACGTGAAACGAATTATTGCAGTAACATTTTCCATTTAGGGATGCAATTAGTACCAGTGAAATTCTTCCACAGCCAATAAATTGATCTGTCTCTTTAGTCTCTGGTTTTCTTATTATTTACACAGTTGTCATTTACAAGTCTTTTGTGACTAAAGTCATGCTAATTGTATTTTTCCCAAAACTAAACACAGTTTTTTTCCCCTCTATAAACAATTAGGCTTTTTCACAGACACAGAGACCCAGTGGCTTCTGCCAGTTATTGAGCTGTTGTGATGTTATGATAAGTAATAACAGATGTGAAGATATCTAAACATATCCCTATCCCCAGTGTGATTAAATGAATGTGATATTTTCATAAATGTGCCAGGGACCCACAATGAGGTTGCTCCTTAGCTTCTAACAGAGTCTGTCTTCACCATTTTCTGACTTTCTGGCCTCATTAAAGGGCCTGGAATGAGCACAGGGTAACTGGCCTGAACTGGCCAGGCTTGAGGATGTACCTAGAAACTCTTGGGCAGAGGTGGTCAAGGGGGAGGGAGTGATCAGATGAACAACTCATGGGCAGTACACAAACATGTGTCAGGACAGAAATAAATGGTAGTTAGATGATACTGTTTCCCAAGGGGAGGGCAAGGCAGATAGTCAAGAAAAACTGGCAGTGAAAAGAGAAGGCAGGGAAATACATATAAAATATAGAGAAGATTCCAGAACCTAGGAAAAGCTACCTTTTAAACACCAAGTTCCTTATACCTAGAGTGGCCAAGACTGTTGTATTATATCTCTTGTGTCTGCATAAGCTTTAATAGCACTCCCTTTCATTTTCAAAGTGTTCTGGTTTAGAAGTGAACATTTATGTTCATTGTACTTAGACCCTGCTACCCTACCAGTGTGGACAGAAGTCCAGAACAAGAATTGGATAAAGTAGAACCCAAAGGTGAGAATTGTTCATTGGATATTTAACTAGTAGAAAGAGAAGAGTTTTGAGGAAAGAAGATATGCATAACCTATTGCTACACAATCAAACACCTAGATATTCAGTGACTTAACAATAAGCATGTGTTATTGCTTATGAGACTACGAATCAGCTGGGTGCTTCTGGTCTGTGTTTATTATGTGTCTACAATCAGCTATGGAGTGTTGGGTAGGGAGCTCTATTGACCTCGGCTGGGCTGCCCCACACGTTGGGGGTCAGTTGGATGCAAGCTGCTCTAGAATGGCGTCAGGTGGAATAATTAAATGCCCCTCCATGTGCTCTCTCATCCTTCGGCAGGCTTCTCCAGGCTTGTTCACACCTGGCAGTGATAGGATTCTGGGAGGGGCAGAGAGAGAGAGAAAGTACTCAAGGCCTGGAAGCTCCCAGTTGGCATACCATCACTTCCATTTCATTCCACTGCCAAATCACCTTATAATGTTAGCTCAGATTCAAGGGGTGAGGAAACAGATGTCACCTCTTGGTGGGAGAAGCTTCAAACTCAAATTGTCCAAAGCTTGGACACAGATAGAAGTAGAGAATTGACCCAGCAATGCCATTTATCCATAGCCAGCTTGAGCCACTGTTAGCAATAAAGACATGTATTTTTGTGTTATGTTTTGTTTTCTTTTCTTTTGTTTTGTTTTAGTGACCCAGAGAATATAAAGTTCAAGCACACACTAAAGACAAGGACTGGATGTTTTTTGAGTAGCAGTAGGTGGGGCCTTCCATGCGGTACTCTCAAACCCAGATGCATAATTATGACCTCTGGAGCTTGTTACATATTCTGGGACCTACTCTCAGAAACTGATATCTATTTTCTCAAGTGAACCTTTGGAAACTGCTTTTTTACAAGTTTTCCACATGATTCTTTTCAGGCAGTCTGTTAACTGTACTTTGAGAAATAATTTACTTAGGAAGTAGGATTCTTCCTTGACTTTCAATCCTAGAAAACAAAGGCATCCTTCTCTTCCTGTCTGCTCATCATGGTGATAAGCTTGGTCTTTGTGGTACCCATGGTTGTGATTAGTTGGCCAAGTGACCTCAACATCTGGTGACTAGATGTTCTTAGAGACTTATCCAAAGTTTAGGATTAGCAGCAGTGCTTCATGAGTCATTAGAGCTTCCCTGGAAATTCCCACTCAATCTGGCCTCCAAGATCTTGGCTTCAATTCAGTAGGGCATAGCCATCCTTAAGACTTCCCAACTGGGTTGGATTTGAACTAGAGAGAAGGCCTATTGGCCAAGTGAGTGTGCTCTGAACATGTAAACCTTTCTGCACTCTAGATAATCTTTCTCTATATGCCCAAATCACCTCAATTTCTAAAAAAGGTATTTCAGACCACATGGATTTTATGACATTCAAGGCATGTCACTAAAAGCCTCGCTTGGATCTCTTTGGAGGAAAGAGAGGAAAAAAAGAAAATCAAGCTGTGGTGAAATTGCTTTTGCAACTTTTTGGTAGCACAAACTTCTGGATTAGGGATGTAATAACAGTTCCAAGTGTCAGGGTCATAGTGCAGATAGACGTTCTCTCAGAAAGTCTCTTGGATAGAATGAGAGTGAATGCAGACAGCAACAAGGGTTTCTACATGGCTTTCCCAGCGATGCCATCATGGTGTGCACTTTAATACTTGGAAATAACCATAGAAAGAGCCAAGGCTGCAGCAAAGGGGAAAGTGGTGCTCAGGAGGAGGCATTTCCTAACGTGTGTTGTGTGGCACATGGGTCTGTGGTCTAATGAGTGTGTGAAACTCTATGTAAAGTTAAATTAGTTTTGTTCACGCAAGATTGCTGTGAACTTTTAATATAATACACTCTTCAGCATCATGAATCTCCAAGATGGGGAATGCCCATCTAACACTTCTGAAAAGTATTTGACCACAGAACTCTTTTGTCATCTTTCAGGGCTGGTTTTCTATAGAATACACTTTCAGCTATATGATAGCAATGATATCACGATATTAAAAACTAGAGGCCCAGTGTGCGAAATTCATGCATGGGTAGGGTCCCTATGCCTGGCAAGCTATCAGGGCTGATCAGGTTCCCCACTCACCACCTCCCTGCCTCCCCGCCTCCTCCTTCCCTCACCACCAGCGTGCCGCCACTGCATGTTTCCCCTGACTCCTCACCTCCTCCTTCCCTCGCTCCCTCAGCAACCTGCCACCACTGCTGGTAGCCTGCCATGATCTGCGCCACCCCCTGGTATCAGCACACATCATAGCAAGTGATCAAACTTCTGGTCTCCCAGTCGAACTTCCGAGGGGACACTTTGCATGTTAGCCTTTTATATATATAGATATTGGGCATGCCCAGCAGATGTGGCTCAGTGGTTGAATTTCGACCTATGAACCAGGAGGTCATGGTTTGATTCCTAGTCAGGCCACATGCCTGGGTTGCAGGCTCAATCCCCATTGTGGGTCATGCAGGAGGGAGCCCCAACAATGATTCTCTCATCATTTATGTTTCTTTTTTTATTAAGTCTTTATTGTTCAGATTATTACAGTTGTTCCTCTTTTTCCCCTCATAGCTCCCCTCTACCCAGTTCCCACCCCACCCCATGCCCTTACCACCCCCCACTGTCCTCATCCATAGGTGTATGATTTTTGTCCAGTCTCTTCCCGCACCCCCCACACTCTTTTCCCCTTGAGGATTGTCAGTCCACTCCCTTGCTATGCTCCTGATTCTATTATATTCGCCAGATTATTCTGTTCATCAGATTTTTTTATTCAGTTGAATTTTTAGATTCACTTGTTGATAGATATGTATTAGTTGTTCATAATTTTTATCTTTACCTTTTTCTTCTTCTTCCTCTTCTTTAAGAATACCTTTCAGCATTTCATATAATACTGGTTTGGTCGTGATGAACTCCTTTAGCTTTTTCTTATCTGTGAAGCTCTTTATCTGACCTTCAATTCTGAATGATAGCTTTGGCTGGGTAGAGTGATCTTGGTGGTAGGTTCTTGCTATTCATCACTTTGAATATTTCTTGCCACTCCCTTCTGGCCTGTATAGTTTCTATTGAGAAATCAGCTGAGAGTCGTATGGGTGCTCCCTTGTAGGTAACTGTTTTTCTCTTGCTGTTTTTAATATTCTCTCTTTGTCTTTTGCTCTTGGCATTTTAATTTTGATGTGTCTTGGTGTGGTCCTCTTTGGATTCCTTTTGTTTGGGGTTCTGTGCGCTTCCTGGACTTGTAAGTCTATTTCTTTCACCAGGTGGGGGAAGTTTTTGGTCATTATTTCTTCAAATAGGTTTTCAGTATCTTGCTCTCTCTCTTCTGGCACCCCATAATTCGGATGTTGGTATGCTTGAAGTTGTCCCAGAGGCTTCTTACACTATCTTCATATTTTTGGATTCTCTTTTCTTTTTGCTTTTCCGGTTGGGTGTTTTTACTTCTTTGTATTTCAAATCTTTGACTTGATTCTTGCGATCCTCTAGTCTGCTGTTGGATCTCTGTATAATATTTTTTATTTCAGTCAGTGTATGCTTAATTTCTAGTTGGTCCTTTTTCATATCCTTGAGGGTCTTGCTAAATTTATTGGCCTTTTCTAGAAAATTCTTAAAAAATCTTATAACTGTGGTTTTGAACTCTATATATCCAGTCATTTGCTTTCCTCCATTTCTTTCATTTGTGACTTGTTTCTTTGTCTTCGCATTTTGGTTGCTTCCCTGAGTTGATAGAGTGGCTTTGTGTCCTAGGTGTCCTATAGGGCCCAGTGGCTCAGCCTCCCCAGTTACCTGAGGTGGACACTCTTGGTGCACCACTTTGTGGGCTGTGTGCACAGTCTTCTTGTAGTTTAAGCCTTGATTGTTGTTGGTATCACTGGGAGGAATTGACCTCCAGGCCAATTGGCTATGAGGATCAGCTGTGTCTATGCTGGGAGAACTTCTGTGCTAGAGACACCCTTATGAGGCAAAACTTGCTTCAGTGGGGCTTTGGTGCTCACTGAGTCTGCCCCCTGAGTGTGTCCCTTATGGATCTGAGGGTTGTAATCTGGATAGTCCTACTCTGACCCCTGGGTACACTGGCTCTTGGATCTCCAAGGAGGTGCTAATTTAGCCTCTGCCTGAGGCCACCCAGCAGGAGCTACAGAGAGATCTGCAGATTCCTCTTCTTTGTTTGGGTTTTGGAGGTGCCCAGATGAGGCCCAGCTGTGAAGCAATGCAAGCTGCTGTGGGGCATTGGACCTTCTTTTGGATGTTCTGGGTCTCTTTTACTCAGCTGAAGTGTGTTAGGTAAGTTTAGATTTCAAAGGACCAGGCCATTCATATGCAAACGACTCTGCACACAGCTGGGGTGGGGCTGAGTCTCAGGGCAGAGCAAACAGCAATGGCTTCCCGTCAGCCCTGCCCTAAGAGGCTCCCGGGTCTCAGTGTTCCTTGGTAATCGCTGCAAGCACCTCTGAGAGAAAGCCGCCCTTGAGTTCTGCCCACTGCCAGACAGTCCATTTTCTCCCCATATGAGTCTGGGTCCCCAGAGTCTCACCCGGAACTGGAGTTCAGAGCAGTCAGGAGCTTGTGTCTCCCTCCCAATTGAAAAAGACAGTGGTGTACTCAGTTGCCAGCCCTCTCTGCGCGCACCTCCATACCTCTGCCTTTACTTCCGCAGCTCCTCTGAGTCTCAGTATGCTTTTCTCTTCCCTTCTAGTTGTAGAATTTCCACTTAGCCAGCCTTCCTGTGGTTCTGGATGATGTCCGTTTTGTCTTTTAGTTGTAGTTTTGAAGTGGTTGTGCAAGGCAGCAAGTTCAGATGTTTACCTGTGCCGCCATCTTGGTTTCTGTGTCCATTTATGTTTCCCTCTCTCTCTCTTTCGCTCTCTCTCTCTCTCTTTCGCTCTCTCTCTCTCTCTCTGTCTCTCTCTCTCTCTCCTTTCCTCTCTGAAATCAATAAAAACATATTTTTTAAAAATATATTGGGCATGTACCAAACACTATGCTAAGGCTTTAAAAATATTATCTTACTTTATTCTCACAACTTTCTAAAATAAACATGTTTTATTTCCATTATGTAGATGAGGAAACTGAGATTTAGTTTAAGCCACTTAGCCCATAAGTGGAAGAGTCAGAATCTGATTCCACAAAAGCGACCATATCTATCAATTAATTCACCCTAAATGTGGAATTCTGACTTTGCTCTCACACATGCAATCTGTGACCATTTATTTAGCCCTCACTATATATCAAGACTATTGTTATTACTGTAAGCATGGCTATTATTATAATCACTAGAGGCCCAGTGCACGAAATTCGTGCATGGGGGGGGCGTGTCCCTCAGCCCAGCCTGCACCCTCTCTAATCTGGGATCCCTCTCACAATCCAGGACTGCTGGCTCCCAAATGCCTTCCTGATTGCCCCTAACCGCTTCTGCCTGCTAGCCTGATCACCCCCTAACCACTCCCCTGCCAGCCTGATTGATGCCTAACTGCTCCCTGCCAGCCTGTTTGCCCCTAACTGCCTTCCCCTGCAGGCCTGGTCACCCCTAACTGCCCTCCCCTGCAGGCCTGGTCACCCCTGACTGCCCTCCCCTGCAGGCCTGGTACCCCCCAACTGCTCTCCCCTTCAGGCCTGGATCCCCCCCAACTGCCCTTCCCTACAGACCCAGTCACCCCCAACTTCCCTCCTCTGCCGGCCAGGTCACCCCAAACTGTCCTCTCCAGCAGGCTTGATCGCCCCCAACTGCCCTCCCTTGCAGGCCTGGCCCCTCCCAACTGCCCTCCCCTGCTGGCCATCTTGTGGTGGCCATCTTATGTCCACATGGGGGCAGGATCTTTGACCACATGGGGGTAGCCATCTTGTGTGTTGGAGTGATGGTCAATCTGCATATTACTCTTTCATTAGATAGAGGCCTGGTGCATGGGTGGGGGCCAGCTGGTTTGCCCTGAAGGGTGTCCTGGATCAGGGTAGGGGTTCCCTTGGGGTGTGGGTTGGCCTGGGCGAGGGGCCTGTGGTGGTTTGCAGGCTGGCCATGCCCCCTGGCGACCCAAGTGGAGGCCCTGGAATCTGGGATTTACTTATCTTCTACAATTGAAACTTTGTAGCCTGGAGTGGAGCCAAGCCTTCTGCTCACTCTGTGGCGGCAGCCATTTCTGTTGGGATTTATGTATCTTCTATAATTGAAACTTTGTAGCCTTAAGCGGAGGCCAAAGCAGGCCAGGGCTGCAGAAGCTTGGCTTCCTCCATCGCCGCAGGCAACCCTAGCCTTCTGCTCTCTCCAGCTCCGTGGCTGCCGCCATTTCTTTTGGGCTTTATTTATCTTCTATAATTGAAACTTTGTAGCATTGAGTGGAGGCCTGGGCAGGCAAGGGCAGGCGGAAAGCTTGGCTTCCTCCATTGCCAGGGAAACCCAAGGCTCCCTCCTGCTCTCTGTGGTTGCAGCCATCTTGGTTGGGTTTATTTGCATATTCCCTCCTGATTGGCTGGTGGGTGTGGCTTGTGGGTGTAGCAGAGTGATGGTTAATTTACATATTACTCTTTTATTAGATAGACTTCTAGGTGTTCATGCACAAAAGGTGAAAATTTGGTGCATTTCTGAGTTCTTGCTTGCCTGCTGGCCTGCCTCTGTGAAGTGCAGAAGGGGTGGGAGAGGGAGAAGACAGCACACGTTTTAGAACATGGGACACAGAAGTTCATTTTTCCAAAATAATGTGCTAATCACTAAACAGTATTAATGCCGCTTGCTTAGGAATGTGGATTTGAGTGGGGATGGTTTAGAATTGGAAGATTTAAGCTAGTGATGGGGAAAAGGAAGGGGGATAGAGTCCCTGTGTGTGTCTGTGCGTGTGTGTGTGCGCGCATGTTGGCTTTCTGTCTTAGAGAGAGGCTAGCCAAAGTAATTTCTTCTCTTCAGCTTTTCATTTATTTCAAATGCCAACCCTTTAAAGCAAGCTTAAGATTCTTTCTAGTTACACCACAACACTGATATTCTGCTTATTCTAAAAGAACCTTCAGCTAGGAATTAGAAGTTTAGCAAATAACCATCCTAACCATCTTCGTCCTCTCTGGGTCTCCATTTGTTCCCAGTCAAAGTAAAGATTGCTTTTAAAATATATTCTTTTTTTTTTTTAATATATTTTATGGATTTTTTACAGAGAGGAAGGGAGAGGGATAGAGAGCCAGAAACATCGATGAGAGAGAAACATCGATCAGCTGCCTCCTGCACACCTCCTACTGGAGATGTGCCCGCAACCAAGGTACATGCCCTTGACCGGAATCGAACCCGGGACCCTTCAGTCCGCAGGCCGACGCTCTATCCACTGAGCCAAACTGGTTTCGGCTTAAAATATATTCTTATTATTATTTCTTTATCATGATAATGTGGAGAGAGAAAGAGACCTTATCTTTTAGAGTTGTATCTGAATTTGTAAGGTAGCTCCCTCCTGCAGCCATCCAAGCCTCCCTCCTGCTCTCTGTGGCTGCAGCCATCTTGGTTGGGTTTATTTGCATATTCCCTCCTGATTGGCTAGTGGGCGTGGCTTGTGGGTGTAGCAGAGTGATGGTTAATTTACATATTACTCTTTTATTAGATAGGATTCTAGGTGTTCATGCACAGAAGGTGAAAATTTGGTGCATTTCTGAGTTCCTCATAGGATTTTAGAACTGTGTTTGCCAGCACCCACACTGAGAAACATCCAGTGACTTGCAGTGCTTTCCTGTCCTTATTGCTCTGTGCATGCATAATGGCAGATAAACTGCTCAGCACTTTCCCCTCTGCTTCCACCTTTTTTATGCTGCAATTGGAGAGGGATTAAGTTTTGCTAATTCCACACAACAAGCTAAAGCCCATTTATCACAATTTTCCATTCCTCAGCAAAACATACAAACGCACCTAAGTGTTGGGCAAACTAAGACATGCAGCTGCTGTTGTGTGGAGCAATAATGGCCTGTTTATATGCAGGCGCAGAGCAGCAAGAAGAACACAGAGGGCAATGGTATCAGTCTCCCTCCCGCCTCTGCCTGCTGCATCTGCTTGCCCACTGGCCTGCCTCTGTGAAGTGCAGAAGGGGTGGGAGAGGGAGAAGACAGCACACATTTTAGAACGTGGGACACAGAAGTTCATTTTTCCAAAATAATGTGCTAATTACTAAACAGTATTAATGCCGCTTGCTTAGGAGTGTGTATTTGAGTGGGGATGGTTTAGAATTGGAAGATTTAAGCTAGTGATGGGGAAAAGGAAGGGGGATAGAGTCCGTGTGTGTGTGTGTGTGTGTGTGTGTGTGTGCGCGCGCGCATGTTAGCTTTCTGTCTTAGAGAGAGGCTAGCCAAAGTAATTTCTTCTCTTCAGCTTTTCATTTATTTTAAATGCCAACCCTTTAAAGCAGGCTTAAGATTCTTTCTAGTTATACCACAGCACTGATATTCTGCTTATTCTAAAAGAACCTTCAGCTAGGAATTAGAAGTTTAGCAAATAACCATCCTAACCATCTTCGTCCTCTCTGGGTCTCCATTTGTTCCCAGTCAAAGTAAAGATTGCTTTTAAAATATATTCCTATTATTATTTCTTTATCGTGATAATGTGGAGAGAGCAAGAGACCTTATCTTTTAGAGCTGTATATGAATTTGTAAGGTAGCTGAGATTTGCTTCAAAATAATCCAGTGGTTGGGGGATGTGGGGAGTGGATGAAGGTAGAAAGGAAATGATAATACCGTCTGTGGATTTATGGTCATGGAAATAGGTGGTGGATCCATGAGACTTCCATTTTCTAGGCACACATAATACGCATATATACATATATGTGTGTATACATGTCACCCAAGTTTCAAAGTGTATGATCTATGATTTTAAAACTTAATATTTTAACTTGTGCCATTTGTTCATTTGCTTCTTGTACTATTGTTCTTGCCTGAATTTTCTGTCTGAAAATTATCTTTTAAAATTTCTTCTATCCCTCACTGAAACGCAAGCCCAGGGTTGAGTATATATGAAGTGTGTGTGTGTGTGTGTATGCGCATGCGTGTGCATGTTTGGTGAGTGTGTGATAAATGACTTGGAGTCAGGTCTTATTTCTTCTACTTATTAGTTCTGAGCCCTTTGGAACAACATTAATCAATGGGAATCTCATTGTTCTTATCTGTTCAGTGGAGACCATAGGTCCTGTCTTCCATTTGTGAGTCAATGTTGATGTCTATGATTAACAGAGGTGTTCTCTGCCCTGATTTGGATGGGAATTCTGAAGTATTTCTGGACTCCTTTGCTGATGGCATTGTGCTTTCTAAGTATCTGAAAGAGACCTCTATTTTATGATTTCCAGCTAAAGCCACATGTGCCATGGGTGTTCCCCTGCATCTTCCACACACAGATCTGCAGACTCACACCTCACAGCTTAAGTGCTGCTTACAGAGGAGAGAGAATCACAGGGGTGCCTCACCTTAGTGCTTCCTAAAGGCTGATTCTACTAACACAACTGAGCCTGTTTTCTAGGAAAGAGGACTTGACTTTGTTTTTCACCAAATGATTTGGTGTATGGAATATACTTCACAGTACATAGGGGTTATTGAGTGGCTGGGCTGTTATCCTACAACTAGAGGCCTGGTGCACGAAATTAGTGCACTCAGGGGAGGGGGGTTCCCTCAGTCCAGCCTGTGCCTTCTCGCAGTCTGGGAGCCCTCGGGGGGTGTCCAAATGATGGCTAAGCCAGCAGTCGGACATCCTTAGCACTGCCCCGGAGGTGGGAGAGGCTCTTACCACCACTGCTGCACTCACCAGCTGTGAGTCTGGCTCAGGGCTTGTTGCTGAGCGCCACTCCCCCTGTGGTAGTGCACTGACTACCAGGGGGCAGCTCCTGCATTGAGCGTCTGCCCCCTAGTTGTCAGTGAATGTCATAGCGACTGGTCATTCCACCATTCAGTTGATTTGCATATTAGCCTTTTATTATATAGGATAACCAGACAGCCCAGAGCAGCCTCGAGCCTCGTGGGAGACTGTCCATATTATAGTCACCTGCTCTTGAACTTTAGTGACCAAAACTTTGCACTTTTGGCTCTCAACAGAGAAAAGCCAGAGAAAGTGGTGCTTAAAGGTCACCCACATTTCTGAGTATCAGGCTTTGCTTCAACTGATGGACATTAAAAGGTCAGCACTCAGGCTTCTAAGGGGTACATGTTGCTTGTCTTTTATGCTTGAGCTATGCTATTTTTGCAAAATGTCAGTTATCAAGAGGGCAAAATTTAATTGGAAACAAAGTTTTAAAGTACAACAGGTTTGGCCCTGAGATGGAAGAGGTTTGGGAGTGGAGAGAGATGTTCCCTGGAGCAGCAATCTAAGGGCAGACTCCAGGAGGGAGAATCTTCTATGGCAGCAAAGGCATCTGTTTAGTCCGAGAGGTGAATTTCTCTCGCCTAGAAGGCCGCTGCTTCCTGGCACGAGCTGTCAGAGCTTCCAGAGGTTGTAGAAACAACACCCGATTGCACAGCCCTCCCCCAGCCCTTGAGATATAGTCACTAAGCTACCAGTTTTCTGTGTGTAAAAAACATTCGCGTGCTCTGTGACTACTTTTCAGTTCTTTCTTTCACATAACAATGACTGGGATAGGAGTGAGAAAAAATGGGTCATTCATATACATATTCCTTTGGTAGATTTTCTGATTATCTGCATTGCTGAGAAGGAAAAGCTTGCATTCAGATTATAGGAAAATTGACTAAGTATATTATTATAAATATTGATTAGAAAAAATAGTGGCAGCAGTAGTGATAAAAGCTAATATTTATAGAAGACTTAATTTGTGCCTAGCACTTTTTCAGTGCTTTGCATGCATTAACGCATTCAATCCTGGCCAAAGCCCCATGAGATAGGCACTGCTGTTCTCATCTCAGCCCATGAGGCACATTAAGCTGAAATGACTTGCCCAGGATCCCACACCTTGGTCGTGGTGGAGCTGGCAGTAATCTGGCTTCACTGCCCCTCTGCGGCAGGCCGGCTGGAGCATTCTGGAGGCTGGGGCAGGCTCTGACGCACCCACACGTCGGCTGTGTGACTTTTATCTTACGTGCAGGTCCCACAAGGTTTTCTGGGACTCTCCATGCCTCTAGGTGAGCACCGTGAGCCTCCCACAGAGTCCCACCTGCCCACGTCCCTGCTCATGCCCATGCCTTGCTTTCCCCAGCCCCACTGATCGACCTCACTCCGACCCACAGTGGATCCGCCATGCTGATGCTGCTCTCCGTGGTGTTCGTGGGGCTGGCCGTGTTCGTCATCTACAAGTTTAAAAGGTACGTGTGCCTCCGTCCTTGGCTCCCCGCCCTCTGCCTTCTCTGGGACAGGTTCAGAAGCACGTGTCACAAGTGATGTCCGTCTCCCGCGCATGGCAGTGACGGTTTCTGTTAATGTTTTAGGAAGATCCCCGGGATTAATGTTTATGCCCAGATGCAAAATGAGAAAGAACGGGAGATGGTCAGTCAAGTCAGTCCCACTGAAAGCAGGCCCCATATCTCTCAGACTGAACTAAGGAGGCCTGGCCAGCTGATAGATGAGAAGGTGGAATCCCAGCTCCTAGGTAAATGATTCCCAGTAGCTGTCAGCCCTTCAGCCTGAGTAGTCGGCGGCTGACTCTCTCTCTAACGCCTTTCTGACTTGACATAACCACTGTTTTCTGCGCTAACATCCCTCAGAGAAGCAGCTAAGATAACTCCTTCCCTGCTTCCTCCCCTCGGAGGGAAAAAGCCTTCCTGCTCCTGTCTAGTTATCCCCCTCCCCCTCGTGGCTTTGTTCCTCTTTTTGCAAAACTCCTTGCTCGAACGTTGGGCTCTAAGCTTTCTTGGGCAAAGAGCAAAACATTGGCTCTGACAAGACTCGGGAAGGGCTGGCCCCAGAGGCTGGCCCTGGTGGCCTGGAGGGCCGGGCAGGGTGTGAGGGATGGGGTACGTGACGACCAGAAAAAGATAGGGCAGCCTCACCTTGAGACCCCACGAAGTTTTCTAGGACTCCCCATACCTCTCATGACCATGACTTGCTTTCCCCAGCCCCACTAATCGACCTCACGGGAGGAGTGACATAAGAAGGCTAGCAGAGGAGTGACAGCCCGATCACTCTGGGATTTTAAAAAAAAATCTAGCAGTAATCTAAAAATCGTCCCCCAGAAAATATAGAACCTGCGAATTTTAAGGACAAGAGGCACCGAGTTTTTAGAACATCCCAGGAGTGGGCTTTCCTGAGAGAGATACTGGACGGCTAGATGGGCAGCTCTCTTTCTCCTTTTTCCCTGCCCCCTACTAGAAGTGTTGAAATGGACTTCCTTATATATCAACAGAGCCTGTGACGTAAGCATGCAAATCCAAAGAGTTTCCAGGGTGTCTGCGAGATCCTATTATTTATGGCAGAGAAAATTTCCCGAGAAGTTAGACAAATGCGTGAGGCCACCATTGTGATCCATTTCTCTTCTTGTTTCCTCCTGTCTGTTGGCAACAGGAGTTGAAGCCGTAACTGTTCCCACCTAGACCCTGCAATGCTGACTCCGATGGATAAATTACTATGTAACCATTCATGCTTCACTCTAATGGTGATGATGCCAAGCCACCTAGCAGGCCCTGATAAGATTGTCACTTGGGGGAAAAATGAATACCTAAATGCAAACATCACCCTGTCTTTAAACGGATAGCAGACAGTCCCGTGGCTGTATTAAGGGGAAATTTAAATGCAATGACTGGCTCATGCTGGAGCTAATAATAACCACTGCAGCCACGTCGGGTGTCCGGTTTTCACAGCGCGCTCTCTCTTATTTGGGGAGACAGGGCGATAAATGCGTAATTGCTTTGGGTTAGAAAGAAAAAGGCTTTTCTGTCTTCAAGCCCAGAGAGGCGTTCACCCTGTGTGTTCACTGCTGGAGCTTCTAGGTTGCCTTTCTGTGGGTCATTTGGTTTTCAATCCCATTTCCACGGGGTCTGAAGCACAGCCGCTGTTTTACTTTGTCAAAGTAGCCCTCCCTCCCTCGCCAGGACATTGCAAAGTCTCTGACACCTTTCTGTTTCCAGTGTCATTAAATGAGTAAGTGTTACACGTTTTCTCTTAGGAGAGTAGCTTTACCCTCCCCTCCCTCCCCTTCTGCTCAACCTGGTGACTCATCTCTCCGATTGCAAAGAGCAAGACACGCCACTCCACCTTCAACGCCAAAGCGGGGATCTGCTGGGGCACACTTTGCAATTTAAAGAAAACCCCCAGAGGCTCCAGGCGACCTGCTTGCCACCCATCAGGAAAGAATTTCGCTCTTGTCAAGCGCATCACCCTTCATGACCACTAACTCTGTGTTTTCTTTCTTTCCTCTGTTGTTCTGTTTCCTATTTTGCCAGGAAGTATTTCCATAGTTGCTGAGAATCAAAGCACAAAAGAAATCCCTACCTATGTAAATGTTTGAATGGAGGACGCCAGTAAAAAAACAAAAAACAAAAACAAACCAAACAAATAAAGTAAAAACAATCAAAATCCAAACAAACAAACACTCACTGCATCGGGACTTTTTAATTCTCCAGACACAGACAACAAGGGTTGTTAGCTTTAAGCCTGTGCATGTGGACGGTACCTTGAGAACACACTTGGAGGGGCAGTGGACAGGTGCTCTCTTTTCATGGAAAAACACTCCCCTCCCCCTCTCTTCTTCTCTTTTTCTGATCCGTCGTGTTTGTAGAAAATTCCTAACATATACGGGCCAAGGAAATCTGCATGCATTTTTGGAACTCCTCTTGGCTCTAGATTTAACAGCTATTTCAGCTCTACCGGCTGATGGGTGGGTTAGCCACCCAGCCCCTTTTCACAAGACACCAGGACATGCACAGAAGTTTGAAACTCTGAGCTATTTCTCTGTTCCATCTTCCTTATTGCCATGTCCACGTCCTAGTTATCTGGTGGCCGTGTTGGCCAGCAGTGGCCACAAGGCTGCTTTTGCATTCTGTGTGGCCATGGGGATAAAGCTCTGAGTTGAAGTTCCCTGTATGCAGGCAGAGTAGGGAAGGACAGCTGGCAAGGGCAAGCATGTCAGAAGTGGACCTGTGTTTCCTGTTCATCCTTTCCGGTTGTGACTGCTTCCCTTACAGCTTTCTTTACTCCTCCTCCAATTTATATGAAAAACAGAATCTTAGTTATTACCCATGGACCTGCCTTCCCATTTGTTTGCTGTCCCTGTGGTCATGATCTGTGGATGTCTTTGCATCTCTCCCTTCTAGTCCCCAAGTTACCCTTCACCTGTTCCTGCCTTTTCTTCCCAAACATGTTGCTAGATTCTGGACCTTAACCCTGATGTTGCCTAAATACTGGCCTAGCCTCTGCCAACCCTACCTCCACCGCCCACAAGTTCCTCGTCACTGTCAATTTTGGACACTCCCAAGCATGCCAGCTTCCGTACTCACTGACCAGCTGCATCCTGCCTTGCAGGGTTCAACTTCATGCACCCTCTGTCTCCTCTTCCAAATACCCTTGTCCTCTCCCACCTGGAAGCATACCATGTGTGTGAAAGAGTTGGTATGTCTGCAAAGCAGTTCAAATCTGGCCCTGTGCATTGGCAAAGAAAGCATTCCGATGAATGGTGGTATCCTCACCCCCTCACAAAATTCTCGTGCAGGCAGGTTTTAGAAGATTCTTGTGAGAAATGTTTTGAAATGTTTTGAACATGTATGGCAGGGCAATTTCCTTCTGTGATGGTTGCTGTATCCAGTATTTCCTGTCTCACAGTAGAGTAAAAATATTTGTAAAATAAAACCGTTTTCACCAGATGAAGAAGCAGGTTAATGGGTTCAATGTTCAAGAGTGTCAAAAGGTCTGAAAATATATAGAGATCTTGTCTTACATGTGGATGAGATTTTGATTGAATAGGATGATCCCAGCCGTTTCACTCGAGTGCTCCCAGATCTCTGAGTATCATAGTATTGGCAAAGGCAACATTAATACCATAAAGGGGAGGAGTTAGCCCACTAACTAAAGTGATTGGCTCAAAGCATGAAGAAATTGCAGTTTTCCCCGGGCAATCAGGAGAGAAGGCCCCGAGAAAGAAGGAAACGAAGCTCTTGGAATATTCTGGATTGGGCCAAGCCCACTCTAAAATTCAGGAGAAAACAGTTTTGAAAAAACTACTTGGAGCACAGCGTCCTTCTTGGTCGACAACAGGGTATAACAGGGCTCTGGGTGTCCTAAAGATCCTGAGGACCCTGGCCCTTCCGTAGCCCAGGCAGAGGAAGACTAGCCAAGCTGACGTTAGAAGTTAATCAAGCAGAAGTTTTTATAGTTGAAGATGCCCGCTGTGAATTTGGGAAATGGATTATGCCTGAGGCGGCCATCTATTTGTAGAAATCAATTGCTCCCTGACCTGCCAGGCTTCCTATCCCATAGGAAACATCCTCATAGATCCTCTTCAGTTGGAGCCTCCCAAATTTAATCTGGAAGGCAAAGTGTTTGGGAACCAAAAGAGGCCCAGGGAATCCTCAGAGTTGCAGTTCTGTTCATTTTAATTGGAAAATGATGAAAAAGGGACTAACACTCAAACCTAGCACAGTGCCTTGCCTAGAGTATCTATAAAGATAATGGTTTGTTGAAGGAATAAATGAGTGATGACATGAGAAGACATAGGGAAGAATGGGCTTGTAAGTCCTAACTAAAAGCAGAGGTGGACATGAGATGCTTGGCGTTCTGGGAAGTGACCAGAGATGGCCAGATCTAGATGAAGCATCTCCCAGGTCCTCATGTGCCTCTCCTACCTGTAGGAGATTCAAGAGGCAAGGTACTGCTCAGTAGGAATTTCATTGTTCTTAAGATCTAGCTCCATGTTTCTCAAAGTCTGGTACTGGACCAGCAGTATCAGCATCACCTTGGACTTGTTAGAATGCCAGTTTTGGGTCCCCACCCCATCTCTACTGAATCAGAAATTCCAGGGATGGAGCCCATCAATCTGTGTTCACAAGCCCCTCAGGCAATTGGGAAGTACACTGAAGTTTGAGAACCACTGTACTAGGCCATTCCAGCTCAGTCCCCGAAGAGAACTTAGGAATAATAGTCTATAGATGGGAGGGACCCAAGTGCCTACCTACTCGCTAACAGCAGGTGCAAACACAAGGCAGAGTTTGGTGGGCTTGAGGCCAGAAGAGTGGGTGGGGTGGGATGGATATAGAGGGTAAGATTCAGGGCAAGATAAAAATCTGCCATCACAATGTTTTCCAAAATCTCAGAAGGCAAGCTGTGCATGCTCTACCCTGAATTACCCCAACCCACATTTTCTCCCTTGCCTTATTCCTAATTGGGTTCACTGTCCAAAATGCAGAGGTTTGCTTTGCTTTTTTTCCCAGAAGTTCAAAACAGCAACTTTGAGAGCAATGGGGTGCTTGGCAGCTGTTCTGTGTTTTTCCAGGATTCCAACTGAGCATTGAAATCCCTCATTTGCCAACTTATTTTTATAGGAAGCCAATTTAAAAAAAATAAAGTTTTCTTATAGTATGGGAACTACTTCTAATTTTCAAATGACTTTTTTGATGTATTTTTTTGTTAAATACTATGTAGTGTAATGTATAATTGCTCTTGTTTATTGCTTTTACAATCATATTTATTAAACAGATAATGTCTCTAAAGTCTTGGTTTCAAGGTGTCTATTTTATCTCAAACCTTAACATTCAGACTTGATATAGAAGTGATCTACCTCCTTGTTTCTCAAAGTGTGGTACTGGACCACAACTATAGGATTTCGTAAAGGCTAATTTTATGAGATTATAGTAAATGTCACAGGCTGAAAGGGTGATTGATTGATTGATTGATTGATTTTTCCTTTGTTTTGTTTTTTGCTAACTAAGTAGAATATATTTTACCACCTGAATTCTGTCTACATTTCAGATGACTATATAATGTTTCCTGCTTTATTCTATTTAAAAATCACTCCAAACTGGTTTCTTTGAAATACTTAACATGCTCATTATTGTTAGCTCAGAATTAGAAGTGATTATTATGGAACAAACCCATTCAAATTTGTTTATAATCTTGGAGTTACCGAAGGACCAAACCTGCTTGAAATGAACTTGGGGAATAGTAAAGGCACCAATGATAGTGTAAAATTGCCTTTGAACCTGGAATTAAGAGAGTGGCGTTCTCCTTCTGGCTGTGCCAGCTGTGTGACCTTGAGCAAAGCACTTCAACATTCAAAAGCCCTCATGCATATCGTTTGAAAGACCAAGACACCTCCCAGCTTTGATATTCTGAGTGGGTGAGTCATTCCCGAGAGTCTCAAATAGCCGATTTGAACTTGGTGGATTGGCCTCGTGGCTTGCCTAACACATCTCTTCTTGGGCAATGTTTTGCCTTTATATTTGATTGAACTATGTGTGTAGGCACATAACCCTCCTTAGCCTTCCCAAAGAGTCATGAGGCTCAGCATGTAGGATTTCTTCCTGTTGTCAGATGGCCTTTAACCCTTCCTTCCCACAGGTTAAATCTGCCTTCTGAACCTTCCTTCTCTTCCAGGCCAAAGCCTATGCCGCTCTTCCCCACCAGGAGCAGTTTTGTCTCCTGTGTCCCTGAGGGTCCAGGGAGTCAAGCAAAATCCTCGCTAGAGATTTCAAACAGAGGGGATTTGATACAGGGAGTTTCTTGCTTGAGTAATTGAAGAGCCAAGATGCCAAAAGGGGGAAAGGGAGCCGACTCCAAGTTTAGCATCAATAGGAAGCCTTTACCTTCCCTGGGCTGGAAGGACAAGGATTCCCAGAGGCCAGGACCTAGGACCACCAGGTGAAGGATGTGTCTGGCAGCTGTTGGAGTCATGGAGGAGACACGGAGGACACAGGACAATAGTCAGTGATGCTTCCCAAGCTCTGGGCTCCATCTCCAGTGAATGCTTCCCACTGAGCACTCTCAGCCACCAGCCAGGGGCAGGGGAGCATGGGAAACGTAGTTCCCTGAAGTACAAAGCAGAGTAGGGAGCAATGGGGAGTGGACTTGAGAGAACACAGGCGGGTAACTGGCACAGCACCTTCAAGTTCAATCCACATCAAAGTCAACAAATCTCCCCCAACCCCAAGGCACTTATGAACAGTAGATGCTCCTTTCTGTGTGACGTTCTTTCATATATTTCCCTTTAAACAACATGGATTTAAGACTTGGGATTGTGTTTCTGTGTGCCACGTTATGCCTTTCTCGCCAGGTTCTGTGCTCATTTAGGGGAAGATCTTGATTTCCTTTTCATTTCACTCCTTCAGCCTTTAGCACTGGACATTGCCATTAGAGGGCACTAGATAAATGTTTGCTGACAAAACCCTGAATTTTCAGTTGCAGGTATTGTGAGCAAGTCCATTTTATTTAGCAGCGAGCTCTGAGGTGTCTGACCCCCAGTTGTTCATCAAGAACACATGATTACCCTCCCTCTCAGTTATCCCTCAAGCTTCTGAAGTCAGGAAGCTATTCTTAGATATTAATTTGAGTAAAACAATTGCAGTTTAGGAAAAAAAAAAGCTGGCTAGAAAGCAGTGTGAAAAACAGACTGTTTGGTTTCTGAATTATTATGTAATCTGTTTACTTATTTCTTAGGACTTAATAGTATTTTGAAAATGCTTGTTAGGCTAATGCTTCCTAGTGGGGGGAACCCAAAAAAATTCCAGTTGGACACATACAAGGAAAAAGCTGTTACAGTTTTCATTTTCAACACATGAAAAGTAATCTTTGGTTTTCAGAATACAGATATTTATTAATCCATATGTGGTTCAGACTTCTTCAGGAGCATGTAGTCTGAGAGGAACAATGAACAAATAAACATTGTTTAATGTAACATATACAATGCTATCATAATATAGGGTCATTTTAAGACATAGATAGGGAAAGATAAAACATAGGAGGGAGCAGAGTGACCGGGGATGGGGATGGGAGAGGGAGTATTGGTCCCTGGCTTCTCTGAGATCTGAAAGCTAAAAAGAAACAAGCCATTTGAAGACACATACATTGTACCAACTTTTTCAAAGTCAGTTGTGGAACCTCAACCAGAAAACAAACAACTTTGGACCTCAACAACATTTGGAGATGCTTCTGAGTTTAAGGACAAAATAGCTTCCACAGGAATTTCCCCAGGGAATCATATATTTATAGTCAATTCTATTATGTAACATACATGTTCCTAAAACTCACCACATTATGCAAAATAGCACAGTAAAAACCACAGGTCTTAGGAAAAACTGGGACCAGGACACAACACAGAAACTTTCTCTTGTGTCTGTTCAACACGTCAGTGACACATTAAAGATACAAGTCTGTCTTAGTCTACTGTTATAACACAGTGCCAGAGACTGGGTGGCTTACAACCAAAAAAAAATTGTTTCTCACAGTTCTGGAGGTTTAGAAACCCAAGATCAAGGTGCTGACAGATTCAGGAGACTTCTTCTCTGGTTCTGAGATGGTGCCTTCTCGCTGGGTCCTCACATGGTGGGAAGGGCAAGGGATCTCGATGGGGTCTATTTCATACAGTTTTATAAAGACACCCCATTCATCGGGGCTCTGCCCTCCATGACCTAACCACCTCCCAAAGACCCCATGTTGTAATACCTTCACACTGGGTGTTAGATTTAAATATATGGATTTTGTGGGGGACATAATCATTTACCGTAAACCATAGCAAAACCTAATATGGTATCACAGTTTCATTCATGTTAAATGGTAAAGAAATAAATACACAAATAAAACATTTCCCTTGAAAAATACCTGAGGCTCGCTGCTTGTGAAGGTGGGCAATGGAGTGCTCACAGCTTTTGGTTATTGTTAAGAGGTGAAATCTGAAAGTTGTACCACTGAATGGATGATATGGCTGAAAACACACAAGGCAAATGGAGGTAGCTGGTAGATGTATGAGGGGTGTGTGTTCTATGTATTTTTTTCTTTTTTTTTTTTTACCTTGTTTGAAACTAGCCCACAGACTACAAACACTGTGAGGCCAGCTTCACTATTACTTTTCCTCTTTTACGACCATGTTCTATGTATTGTTACACGGCTGAATTCAGCTGGGTGTAGTTTTCTGTGTTCACCTAGTATTTCTCATTGACAACCACACAAACAAACACTCATCTCTATGGTTAGTAGGTGGTGGGTCAAGACTCAAAAACTAGACAAGCTTCAGGCTTGGACAGCTTAGAAACACCACTGGGTCGATTCCAAATCCAAGTTGTCTCATGAGCTAGATTAGCGAAGAGAAAAATGCAATGAGGACTGTTTTCTGAAACCTTCAGTGTGATGTGTTTCATACGGCTCATAACAAGAGAGACGGGCCATCCTGGATGACATGCCTGGCCAAGTTACTGTCTGGAAGAATACCCAGAAAAGACTCAGTTTGTCCTTCTCGCTCTGCAGAAGTTTTTTCCTGGTTGGGGTTGAATTGATGTTTCTGGGGATTTATGAAATCAGATTTCTGGGGAGGGTAGACATAAGTTGGTAAAATGGATTTTTCTCATACACATGCATATTTTTAAAGGTGAATTGCTAGATTAGCAAGAATAAGGAAAATAATCATTAACATGAGATGAGATTTTTCCTATAGAAATAAGCTGAAAATGCTCCCAGGAAATCTAGAGCAGATAACTATTGATTTTTTAAAAATATATCAGATAAACAATTCAGAAAGTTATTTATTCTGCCTAGTATATCATTCCAAATTTATAGATTATTTCCAAATGTGCCATAAATAGTATTTCTTCTTTTTCATATGCAATGTATTGTGAGGGTATTGGGACTATGGACAGAATATGAAGGGTTTGATATAAGTAGAGGTCCATGAGCTATTAAAGGAGAGAAGAAAAGTTGGTTAAGTGTGGTACGTTTCCTATGTCAGAAAGAATAAATGATTTTAAACATGCAAATACTTTAAGGTAGGAATATTCATTTAATAATGCAGAAACCTTGTTCTGGGAAGTTTAAGACGCCATGTCCACGGTCACATAGTTCACCAAGTACTAAGTCAGAATGGACACGCGTGCTCCTGTCTCCATTCTACCGCCCTCCCCTCCACTCCTACAGGTAAGCCACACGGTGGTGATGGTTCAAAACAAGAAAAGTGCATGTTCACATGGTTCCCTGCTCCAGTACGGTAGTGGGAAAGGGATTACACAAGGAAAAGAGATATCATTCTTTTGAAAGCACCGACCAAATCCCATCTCAGCCCTTACTACTGAGTTACACAAATAAAGACTTATATTCCTTTTGACCTTACTTGGGGTGGTAAGAGGGAAGATAAGCCATCTAAGCCCTCCTGGAGGAAAGAACTGACAGTTGCTACTAACTTCAGTAAACAAGTGGTTATGGAGAAAGTGTTTTCCAAATAGGGACACTAAGAGTCTGAGACCCAGCTGCTCCTATAAACCAGTGCTGCATGTAAACCAGAGACACAGACCCGGCCTAGCCCATTAGAGACTGGGTTCCTTACTGCAGTTCTTAGGCCTCTGCACGAGGTTTCCTTTCAGTGGCCTGATTACAGAGCAAGACCTTCCTTCCCCACTTTGTCCCACGGAGTGAAATTGTTTTTGCAGTAACTCCAAATGAAGCTCTGTGACTCTGATGTATATGAATGAGCACATGTGACCAAGAGTTGTTTTTATTTTATAATGGATGACAGTCCACAGTAGTATTGAAAATAGAAAAAATCTGCTTGGTTTGACATGTCCTGCTCAGTCATGATGCATCATGGGGCTTTATTTAAATGGGAAGAAAGAAGAAATCAAGATTGGAAAGGACGGGTAAGGCAGGACTTACCCAGGTAAGTGGCTGCTTCTTGAATTTTGTGAGGTGTCTAAAAGGACATAACAACATTTAGATTGTGTGAGGCGAAATCCCAAATGTGGAACTTGTTACCTGAAGATTCCAAGCAGCGATTAAATCAGAAGTCAGGCTGGTAGCCATAATCCAGGTGGTACCTGGGGATCCTCAATCATCGGTATCAGTCTATTAGGAATAGGATTCTACTGAGGCTCCAGGGGTTGGGTGGTGGGCAAGGTCTGCCCCTGCAGGACAGGGAATGGCAGATACAAGTCAGGGCACCAACTTCAACTTCAATGTAGGTGCTCTGTCAGGGGTCTGGAGTCTAAGCAAAAAACTGAGATGAAGGCCGATAGCTAGGTGTGAGCTGTGTGTTGGAGACAAAAGAGTAGCTGGGATTCATTAAAATATAGCAGCCAGAGCTAGGCCCAGGTACACCGGACCCACAGCTGAAAGTGTCCCAACCTCTCCAGGCTGAAGACCTGAGCTGGTGACTCCTAATAGACTCTTCTATCCTGGTAGCATTGGTGCTGGGACCAGGTGGATTCCACTTCATCCAAACCCTCTGGGAATGGATTGGTGATTTCCGAGCTTCTTTGACCGTCTCTCACAAAGTGACATGATAAAAAGCCAAATACTATAAATCAGAGCAATTGCACATATGTTAGTTTCAAATAGATTTTGTCTGCACTTTCTCCCCTCTCCCCCCAAGTTCTCCACTCTATTCCTCTTTCTTTGTTTTCAGCACTGATCTGGGTCCTAGCTCAGTGGTGTTAGGGGATAACACTACAGAGGACACCAACTCACCTTGAACTCTTTTTCAGGGAAAACTTTTTCGTGAACAAGCAGATGTGTGGACTCTGTGTATATGCAGATACACAGAGTATAATGTGCGGTAGGCAGTTTCTAGGAACAAACAAAAACAATGCCAGGATGGATTAGTAAGCATCTTACAGCGGCCCACTGCATAATTGCAGAGACCTTACAATGCATCTGCCATCCATCCACCTGTGGGAAGCAGAAAGTAATAGCCTGCGTCCAAGTTTTCAGAGCCCAGGGGACAGTTGTATTAAGAATCTAGTCTACCAGTACTGATTTGCTGGAATCATAGACTCAGAATTCTAAAGTGGGAAAAGAAATTAGAAATCATTCCCTAAATGTTTCTTGACTACTGATTGGGTGTTGTGTATCATGCTATGGACTGGGCCAATCACCTCATTTGATTGAGGTCAGCTATTTTCTCATGGACACATAGCAAGTTAGTAGCAAAGACACGTGTATCCAGATTAAACTCTTTCCTATACCATTTTGTTAATCTCTATTCTTTCCTCTGTGGTACCTTTTTCTGTCTTCATCTACTACTATGCAGAACACAGCCAAGATTCTTGGCGGGGAGGGTAGAAAGAAAGAAAAGGATCCAGGGGAAGTAAGTAAAGAGGCACAAAACCCAGGCTTGGAGGGTGTGCAATGGCCCTCAATCCATGAACAATAAGGCATTTGATTATTCATTCATTTGTTCATCAAACGCAATCTGAATAACTATTGCATTATAAGACTGAACCCGAGGTGTGTAACTTAAAGAAGCAGTCTAAGCATCACTAGTATTTAAGAAAAATTCTAACCTTTACTGGCATCTTTCAAGGGATATCATTGGGATGTGATTCATAACTCTAGTAAAAATGTTCAAGAGCACTTTTACATGTACCAATTTTTCTCCTGTTCACAGTTGCTTGGGAGTCTGTCACAGCCAACCCTTGCCCATAAATTTTCCTTTAATCTCCACTCCTGTAGGCACCCACCTCTCAGGCTTCTTTCTTGTGAAAATCAATGTAGATTGCTGCTTAAATCCAATCTCTGGCCAGATCTTTATCCATTCACTGGATTCTGTTTTCCAAAAGATCTCTTTTTAGACAGGTGGATCAGAGGGAGGTGGGAGAACACGTACACTTTAATAAATCTTGTTTGAGTATTACACGTATTTATAAATCCCATAGGAATTCATAGGAGAAAGTAGATTCAATAGTTTAACATGAGACAAAGAGGAACTAAACAGTGATATGAAATGTGGAGAATAGTAAGGCTATTTGGAAAAGAGGACCCGGGCAAAGATAATGATTTCAGGTTTAGATAACTTCCATACAAGAGGCATACTTACAGCTGTGGTGAGCAGTACTAGCCAACAGTATAAGACATAGACAAAAATATAAAATCTCAGGCATTCAGGGCTCTGTAGTGCAGGAACAATATCCTAAATACATCATTAGTTCTAGGAGGTGTCTGTGAACAAAAGGATGTCATCATAATGGTGATCCTGTGTCAGAAACACGAATTTGAATTACGTTCAGAGTCTCTTTTTGGGAGGCGTGGCTGGCCAGTGTAGTATATTTTAGAAGAATTCATTGTCAATTATTTGAAACTGGTTTGCCATTTAAAGTCATGTGGTTCAGCTATTTTAAATGCAAATAAGAAAACATTACTTATGTAAAACTCCTAATGCCCCAATGGGGTGTGAACCTTCTGTACTCAAATTATTCTAAAGAATCCAGCCAACCTGGAGGTTTGATTTGTAGAGTGTCTCTGTGTAAGGACTCTTGATCCTTCTTTTTTCAGTTTAAGTTTAACCCATTTCTCACCAGAGACCGGCTACTTAGAAATTGCCTCAGAAATGCTAGTGAGTAGGATTACTGAGCTGGATTTCTCTCAATGTGTTTGGAACCACTAATATCAGAGGCTGAGTTCGCACGTTACTATTGGGTTTTCCTGCCCCTAAGATTATGTTCTGGTACCAGTGGGACTTTTGGGGTTCAATCTGGATCAGTGTCCTCGATCTTCTTACTGATTGTGTGTTCAAGTGTTTCTTTTATTTATTGTTTTTCTCTCCTGTCCTTTCTTTTCCTTTTTTCTTTTTCTCCCTAAAGCCAATCGTATAAAATGAATATACAGCATCTTCAAATGTCTAGTGCATGGTTTAAAAATATAACCTATGAAAAATATTTAGTGCAGAGTTCTGTAGGTAGTGAGAATTCAACACATAGTGGCCTGGAATTCTAATAGTAGTGAGCAGTACCAGTAGCAAACAACAGCACAAATGTTCCTGTTTCTGGTTATTGAAGTTAATAGGTGATAAGCATGGCTTCAATGAAGCAGTATCTTGTATTACACACGGGTCTCCAGAGAAACAACCAACAGGACATGTACATAGAGAGATTTCGGATTGGCTCATGTGATTACAAGGGCTGGCAAGTCTGAAATCCACAAGACAACCTGGTAATTCTGAATTTTGTTACATTCTTGACAAGGCACAATGCCTTCCTCCTCTACAGAACTCAGTCTTTTTTCTTATAAATGCTTTCAACTTATTAGATAAAGCCCACACCCATTAGGGAGTGTAATTTACTTTATTCAAAGTCCACTTATTTAAATGTTAATCACATCTGAAAAAATACCTTCACAGCCACAGAGGTCAAAAAGTCTACCCTCCCTGCAGCAGCTGCTGGTACAGAAGGGCTGGGCTACTGGGTTTATTTTTCCCCACTAAAATAAAAAGAGTCTGTGTTGGACCAGACAACTGGGCACCATAGTCCAATTGATACATAAAATTATTTAATCATCACATGCCATCAGTATAAGTCCCTGGAATATGCACTGGTCGACAATTGGGTAACTGTTTGCCCCATTTGATTACATTAAGAAGAAATCTTAGTGTCCTTGGCTATGTCACCGGTTTTGCTGAGCCTGTGGATGATATTATCTTTATGTTCTCGCAAGCCTCTTTTTTTTTAAAATATATTTTTTTGATATTTTACAGAGAGGAAGGGAGAGGGATAGAGAGCTAGAAACATCGATGAGAGAAACATCGATGAGAGAGAAACATCGATCAGCTGCCTCCTGCACACCTCCCACTGGGGATGTGCCCGCAACCAAGGTACATGCCCTTGACCAGAATCAAACCCGGGACCCCTCAGTCTGCAGGCCGACGCTCTATCCACTGAGCCAAACTGGTTTCGGCTCTCAAGCCTCTTTCTAATTCATTTCCTGGCCTGGCCAAGGCAACCAATAAATTTATGAACTTTGTTCACAGCCACATAACTTTATATTAAGTTGCAGGAAAGTTGGCAGGTGATCATTGTGTAAGAAATGCCACACAAATGTGTGCTAGTCCTGAAGAACAAATATAGCTTCCTTTTCTTTTTCAGATACAAATTAGTCGAGTCTGGTACTTGAGGAGGTAACAAGGCATAGCCCACTCTAAGAGCATATCAGATAGTCTGGCTTATGCCTGACTACTGTGTTCTCATGGGAGATTTGAGCAAAGGGAGGCCCTAATTCATTCATATGAATAAATTAAGATGTTTTAAATCAGGGGTGGGAATATCTGGCCCAAGGGCCATATAAGGCCTGTGAAATCACTTGGTCTGGCCCTGCCAAGTCAACCACTAAATTTATGAGCTTTGTTCATAGCAACATAAATTTATATTAAGTGAATTATATAAATATCCAAATGGCCCTGGGCAGAAAAAAGGTTCCCCACCCTTGGAAATGGACAGTGTGCATCAGGACTTAAGATGTCCCCACCATGAACTCAAAGGCACCAGGCAACAGGTCAAAAAGTCTGCCCTCCCTGCAGCAGCTGCTGGTACATGAGGGCTGGGCTACTGGGTTTATCTTTCCCCACTAAAATAAAAAATATTAACTCCTTTGTACAAGCATATTTCCCACAGGGTAAAAGTCTGAAGAATAGCACTTAGCAAGAGAGAAGGTAAAGAGAAGATAGATTAAAAAGTTGGAATAAAGAACAAGGAATAAGAGAAGAGAGAAGGAAAGGGAATAGAGAAATGTTTATAGGTAGATGTTGTAAGAAATAACCTCATAAACTCCACTAAATCATCCCTCCATCTGTGGTAAGGAGCATCTGGAGGGCCACCGACCACTTTTCCTTCTATTGTTTCATGAGCCTCCAGGCAGGGTGAAGATGACTGGGAGGCCCTCTGAGAAGGAGGGAGGGTTGTTATATATTTTGCTTTCTAAGAAACCAAGCTGCTGAATTGCAAGCCTAAGTGGAGGAGTCCTAGAATTAGAAAATGGCTAATTGAAGGAAACAAAAGGTAGTCATTCTTACTGTCAAACTGCGAGTAGAGCAATCTATAATAATAAAAGCGTAATATGCTAATTAGACCAGACTTCTTTCCAATGTCCTTCTGGATAAAGCCGGGGCTTCAAGGGAAGCCCGGGTCTCAGGTGCCAGAGGGAAGCTGGTGCTGGCAGCTGGGGGAAGGAACACCTACTCTTGCACAGATTTCGTGCATCGGGCCTCTAGTTCTCTAATATTAGGGAGGTAGGGGAAAAATGTTGTGAGCAAGCAGAGCCTGAGAAGTGGACATTTAGACAGAATACTCTAGAAAGCAGCAGTTATGGAGGGATTGGGCCCAAGCCAAAGGCAACAGAGAGTAAAAGCAGAGAAAAGAGGACAGGGGCACCCTCCTGACCAGTCAAAACAGAATGATTCCAATGTCTTTTTACTACAGAGACCAGATGCCCTGAAGTATGTTCTAATCTCATCTTCCTTCTAAGGTTCTATTCTGCTACACTTAAGAGAAGCCTGAATGTCTTCTTTTTTTTTAAGGAAAAGGTTTTGAAAACGTGATGGAGCTAAAAGTCTCTGTAATCACTATAATAAAGCCACTAGATTCCTGTTTAGGAATAGGAACGGGCGAAATCAGAGCACGTTATACAGAGAATAGATAAACTCCCGTATTGGCTAAAACATCCACTGCAATAAAGGGCATTCTGGGGTATAAAGTAGAAGAGATGGGTTGTTAATATATTATAGAGGTCCTTGAATACCAGACCAATAAGACAGGACTTTGAAATTTTCAGCATTGACGTGGCATAATCAGAACTTTACTTTTAAAGTTTACTTGGGAACAGTAAAGATGGGTGGTGTATTTGTTGTCTCTTTAAGGCTGTCCAGAAACTTAAAACAACAAATATTCATTATCTCACAGTTTCCAAGGGGTAGGGATCCAGGAGTGAGTGAAGTTATTGGCCAGGACTAAAATCATATGCGAATTGCAGTGAACTGGAGGATCCACCAAAATAGTTCAATTCTCATAGATTTCACAGGAATCTTTCGATTATCATCACACAGACCTTTCTACAGGGCTGCCTGGATGTCCTCATGACATAGCAGCTGGCTTCCCCAAGCGTGAATGGTCCAAGAGAAAGAGAGTGAGGAGGAAGCCTGCTGCTGTTAATGGCCTAGTCTCTGAAGTCCTATACTGTCACTTCTGCTCTATTTTATTCATTAGAAGTGAGTCACTGAATCCAGTGCACACTCAAGGGGAGGGAAATTAGGCTCCACCTTTTATGGGAGAGAGAAAATAATTAAGGATGCAAATTAAAACTAACATAGCTTCATATCAAAATCTTCTAGGGATTTTCTACCCCTGATGCTTCCCATTTCAACGGGTATTTGGCACAAGAAAACAAATTAGAGGTTCAGGGCCAAGGACTTCTAATTTGTTTGGTGAAAAGGACCAATCAAGCAAATCTGAGCTAAAGTAGTGTTATAATAAGATAAATAGCACAAGTGACATCTGAGAGATACATTACAAAGCAAGATTTTAGAAAGATGGTAATTAGATATTAATAGTAAGGAAGAAAAATATTCAAATTTTTCTCATTTACAAATTACCTATCATCATCAGATATGGTAGATGGGACTGTTCTCATGATGACATCATAGGCAAAAATAAGGAAGTCAAAGGATAATCTGAGGAAAGATGGAGAGAGAGTGTGTTTGCCTCTGGAAAGGTTGAGTTTGTGTTATCAGTAGGCCCACCATGTGAAAACGCTAGCAGGGGGGAACTGAACTGTGAGTCTCGGATGTAGTCAGAATCTGCACTGAGTAGTAATATACTAGTAAACCAGGCAATGAATGAGTTGGCCAAGGGAGAAAGGGTGAAGAAGGCTCAGTTCAGACTCAGGAGAAATAGTTATGTTGAAGGGAAGGAGGGAAGAAACAGACCTATTGAAACTGATCAAGGAAAGAGTTTGGAATTACTTGAGGCCTAAGAGATAATGGTATTGCTGGAGGACAGGGAAGATGGAATCAGCTTACACTGCCAAATGCTGAGAGATCAGGAAGGACATGGAAGGTCCCTGCAGGATTTGGAGATTGTGACATCTGTGACATCTAAGGGAGGCTTGCTAGTGGGATGAAAAGTGAGGCAAAGAGCACATGGCACGGAGCTGAGTAGTGGGTGGCAAACTTCAGTGGTGCCCTGGAAAAGGTTTAGCAGTGGGTTCTCATGAACTGTGTGAGCTGGCTGTACATCACTGCCAGAACTGGAAGATGAATGAATGGGTAGATGTAAGGCATTCTTTTGAACTTGATTGTGCTCTGTAAATGTGGGAAGGCATAGTAGCCTCTTAGAAAGCCCCCAGCAATCCTCACAGTATCCAGAGGACAGAGGAATTATTTTTTAGCTCTACTCTCTGTGCCCCTTTCTAGTTACATGGGCACCTGCAGTCCCCGTGGCCACCTGGCGTCACTTCCCTTTAGTTTCTCTCTTTCTTTTCTATCACTCTTCCCCTAGGGCTGACTTGGCCTCACAGAAGCCATATTTTTCCAGTATGAATCTTTTGTCTAAAATACTCAACTTTTTCTGGATGAAGAACCTAAAAAAAAATAAGCAAACTTCTTGCTGTCTGGTATCTGTCATCTCCTATAGATTTTTTATTGTCATGCTTCAAGCCTTCTCCCACATCAGAAATTAAAAACAGTGAGGAAGCCCTAGCCCAGTGGTCGGCAAACTCATTAGTCAACAGAGCCAAATATCAACAGTACAACGATTGAAATTTCTTTTGAGAGCCAAATTTTTTAAACTTAAACTATATAGGTAGGTACATTGTTATTAACTTAATTAGGGTACTCCTAAGCTGGCCTTTGCTGAAAACTCAAGGGCCCAAAGAGCCGCATGTGGCTCGCGAGCCGCAGTTTGCCGACCACGGCCCTAGCCGATTTAGTTCAGTGGATAGAGCGTCGGCCTGCGGGCTAAAGGGTCCCGGGTTCGATTTGGATCAAGGGCACTTACCTAGATTGCAGGCTCCTCTCCAGCCCGGGCCCTGGTCGGGGCTCATGCAGAAGGCAACTCATTGATGTGTTTCTCTCACATTGATATTTCTGTCTTTCCCTCTCTCTTCCACTCTCTCTAAAAACCAAGGGGAAAATATCCTCAGGTGAGGATTAGAAAAACAAAAACAAACAAAACAAACCAACCAGGAATAAAGGGACAAAGGAGGGAGGAGAATCATGTCCTTTCACATTTACAAAATGTAAAGTGAGACTTGATAATAGAATCTGGGTGCCCACTACCTCCCTCTGCCAAAATGCTCATATTTGTCACCCTCATTGTGATTTTTGTCAGCAATCCTTGGTGGTGAGCCACCACCCCTTCACAAAGAAATCTCAACAAAGATGCGACAAAGACAAGGGCTCTCTTCTAACCTGTTAGTGTCTCTTCTGTGCCAGGCGATAATGCGCTTCCTGGAGAGTTTTGAAGAAACTCAGTGCCAACATTTATTCATGATGTGTGTTCTTCCAAGCCGAAAATTACCAGGCTTGAGAACTATGTGATTTCAAAGCAAATTGATCAAGACCACAACTGTTAATAAAATGCATGACTACAGTCTGTATATTAACTAGGATCTCAGAGGAAACACACTTGGGAATCCCACACCGGTATTTTACACTTGAGCTTGGAATCCTCACTTTCTTTAAATGAAACTTTATTGTGACTATTAACCTGCAGAAATTTTAATTATCCTTTCAGTGCTTGAAGGTTCATCGTGGAGAGGTGCCGGAAAAGTCCCACTGCTAATTAAATCCAACGGAATATTTCCTCTACCCGAAGATGTAGAAGTGTTTCTTGTTTGTCAAATCCCTTTCAGCCAAATAACCACTTAGCTAATCTCAAATTGAATATCTTATTTAAGATTTTGAATTATCTTCCCTCCCCCAGGGAGCTGCTGTTGAATATTGTCATAGCATCATCCAGGGAAATATTTCTTTCCCTTCTGACTGAAGGAAAAGAAAATAAAAAAAAAAAAACCATGTTTCTTTATTTCACTGAGTAGATTGAAATCTGGGGAAATGAACAAGCTGACATTTGAAAGCAAAGGGGCATTAGTAGGTTGAAATGGCTTCCGTTGCTGCATACAAATCCTAGTTCTGAGCTCACCAAAAAGAAAGGAGGAGTTGGATCATTTTATATTTAGACGAATCTGACCCTTCCTTCTGAGAATTTTAAATCATGCCTCTAATAATTGAAACTCTAAAACACCAAATAATAAACTGGAGACCACAGGTTAAAGGAAGTGGCAGAATGACCTGAGTGTCAGCATATTATGTGAGAGAAAAGAGAATCGGATCTGGCTCTATCACTTGTTAGCATTATGAATTTCAATAAGTCCACTTAGGTGCTTTGAACTTTAGTTCAAATGACATCTGAAACCTGTCTGAAATAGTGCCTGCCTTTCTATCCGTAAGGCCTATTTTAATTGAGATCATAGCAATAAAAGCATATTGCAAAATGAACTCATGTTAATTCTCTGCCCAGATCATGGAATGGCTGACTATTACACTCAGATGAAAGCCCAACGTGCCTTCGGTGGCTTATGACCTGACTCTGCAATGCCACTCTGACCTCAGCTCCTGCTCATTTGCCCTGTGCTCTTGCTGCTTGCTCCAGCCACACTGATTCCTTCCCTGTTTCTTTCAGAAATACACTCCCACACTAGTCCTCTTAGTGCTCACTGGTACATACTCCTTGAATATGCTCCCCCTAGTTTTCTATGAGACTTGCCCTTCCACTTCAATCGCAATAGGGTCTTCTAAAATTTCAACAGTTCACTATTGGTAACATTTTCTGTCCCTCTTGTTAAAAGACACTTTATATATAAAAAAAAATCCTTATGTCTCATATGAACATCTACGATGGTTAAATGTATGTGTTAATTTGGTGGGTGTTGTTGAGGAGATTTACATTTGGTTAACTTTGAGTCAGCAGATAGTATTTCCTAATGTGGATGGGCCTCATCTAATCAGTTGAAGGCCTGAATAGAATAAAAAGAGCTAGAGAGAACACTCCAGCAGACTGTGTTTAGGTTTAAAAAATCATATAGGACCCCGAGCTGGTTTTTCTCAGTGGTTAGAGCATCGGCCTGAGGACTGAAGGGTCCCAGGTTCGATTCCAGTCAAGGGCACATGTCCAGGTTAGGGGACATGCAGGAGGCAGCCAATCAATGATTCTCTCTCATCATTGATGTTTCTCTCTCTCTCTCCCTCTCTGAAATCAATAAAAACATATTTAGAAAATAATGTAAGGGCTCAGGAAAATCCTAGGATGGAATATAGAATCTGAAGTAAATAAAGTTAATCTCAGGTAAGTTATCATCTTTTTACTAATGAGAAAATAGGTGGTGTGAGAGAGGAAAAGACAATGGCTGTTTCCCTAACAGTCATGGGCCCTGCACATGTGAACACCTTTGGTCACCACAGCCATCCTCTCAGGTGCCCTTTATTGCATCCTCATTGACAGATCTGGAGCTTGAGGCTCAAGGAAGCGTATTCAATCTCGCAGGGCTGCCTATTGAATAGCATCAGAGCCACTGATTTTGACGTAGCTAATGCCTGTGTCCCTAACTCCTCCCTTCCAGATTGATGTTTCTCAGACTAGGATATGAGATGTATTTTTAGTGACTTGGAGACAATGGGATTTTTTCTGAATCTCTTTTACAAAAGAAGGTGGTCCATTTTAAAGTTAAATGTGGCTATTACTACCCTACACTAAGCTTTTCCTAGAAAAACCTTACATTATTTTGGCACCTTTTTTCCCTTATGGTTTCCCTGCAGTAAAATAGGAAAAGGAACAATGGAGAAATGGAAATGCAGGCACTGGCATTGAAAATAAGTAGTGGGACAGCAAAGATAAAAAATTCAGGTTTGAGGGCAAATGAAAAAAAAATCAGTGATGCGATGGGATCAGTTCCGGAGAGGGCAAAGACAGTCTTCTGTGGTAGTTGGAGGATGAGTTCTAGGCAGAGCTCCACTTCAATAAATTATTCATCGGTGCCTGAGAGTGAGCCAGGTAAAGTTCCGGAATGGCACAGGATCTTCCCTGGTCTGCGGGCAGCTGTGGTGCTGGAACTGACACGGGAGCTCTCCTGCCTGGATGGGCTACCAGTCCCACTGGTTTCTGATACTCAAATAAAAGGAAAAGATACTCTAGCCTCTAATGAATAGCGTTTTGTTACCTGAGAATGGGAAATATGTATACAGTTTTCATCAATAGTGACTTTTACCTTTCTTTTAAGATCTCAGCAGAGAAAATAAACAGGGCGCCTCAGGATAAACATGAGATGATATCCTACACTCTGTGCATCAGCATTGAGCTTCTGAGCAGCTAGGGAAGGTGTATGTAGATGTTACCCACAGAGACGCAGTCCTTGCCTGTTTATTTTCAGAGCTGCCTTGTTTTTCTCTCCATCCTGTGAGGGAGGAAAGGGAAAAACACTTGGGAGGAGATGAGAGAATGTTTTTGGTTTTTGTTTTGCTTTATTTGTCTTTTATTGAGGAGGGTTTTCTTTCCTGATGGAAAGAACCTTGGCTCATCCTTCCATTCCTCTGCAATGTACAGGTGTTTGACAACCGAGCCAGCACTGTTTTAGACATTTTATGTGTACTGGATTACTTGATCCTCAAAATAACCCAATGAGGTTGATTCTGTGATGAATTCAGTTTACATATGAGAAAACAAAGTCACAGAGAGGAGATACACTTCACTCAAAGTTACACAGCTACTAAAATGTGGTGATTCAAACCCAGAAACTTGCAATTTAACACACGTACACACACACACACACACACACACACACACACACACACACACACACACACACTTACTGATTTCAGAGAGAAGGGAGAGGGAGAGGGAGATAGAAACATCAATGATGAGAGAGAATCATTGATTGGCTGCCTCCTGCACACCCCCTACTGGGGGTCGAGCCCACAACCCAGGCATGTGCCCTTGACCAGAATCAAACCCGGGACCCTTCAGCCTCAAGGCTGACATTCTATCCACTAAACCAAACTGGCTAGGGCTGCAATTTAATACTCTTAATCACATCACCAGACTAGAGTAGACCCAAACAACCGCCACCCCCACCCCACCACAGTGATCTTGCTTAGGTCATTACCTAAGACAGTGGTCGGCAAACTCATTAGTCAACAGAGCGGCAAAGGCCGCGAGCCGCAGTTTGCCGACCACTGACCTAAGACAACTGCCATGCCTTTTGGAGTCAGTAGGTAAACTCAAGTTATGTCTGGAGCAATCTATCTGCTCATGCCCACTTTGGACCTTAAACTATAAATTTAGCACCACCTACTTACTCCCAGAGACATAAGGAAGCAAAGAATGGTAATCTTAAAAATTCAAAGCATTTAATTAAACCACCCAGCACATTTTTAAGAGTAAGTACTGAACTTGGTATGCAGTACTCATGCCAGGATTGCTCGAATCTTTGACATGAAAGGCAATGCTTAGGTCACGCAGTAGAAGATTTGGAATGTGGGAAGTGAGCTTATTGGCAAAGAGAGGGTGCTGGGATACAGAGTTGTCTAATACAGAGATGTATTTGAAGGGTGAGTTGGTTTTGTTATAAAAGAAGCACAATGCATCTTTCTAAAAACATACCCTCAGAGATTCACTTGTGAGAAAGAAAGCAAACAAAACAAAAAGCCAAAGAAACAAATAAAACACCCAGACACTACCACTAGTATGTATTCACTTAGAACCTTGGCCTCCCAAATTCAGAAATGATGCAATTGACTGGGGGATGATTGAGGGAGAAAGAGCTCAATTATCATTTATTTATTGAATACCTCTTATATTTCAGGGACATGCTATACATTATGATAAATCATAAAGGAGTTCAAGTCCTTCTGAGGGACCCCTGGGAACTTCCAAACCATGTGGGACATGAGATATAGACATATGGAAGAAGGAGAAAGATCTGTGGAATTATTTAGCTTGGTATAGTATTATGTTCAGATCAACTTGTGTGATAAATGACAGAATACCACCTCCAATGGACTTAAACACCAGGAGAATTTTAACTGCTGGACTTGGAATGACCAAATCCAGGGGTTCAAAATGTGTTACCTGGAAAGTACCTGTCTCTTGATTTTACTTCACTCTATGAATCTGGAGTGACCTTATCTTCTTTCAGCTTGGTCAGTCCAGCCAAAGGAGGACATCTTTCTTAGTAATTCCAGAACATTTGAGTCTAATAAGTCTAGCTTGGGTTATGTGCAATTTTTCAATCCATGTCTGTGGCCAGTAGACATTTTCTAATTGACAAGGAGCAGTTGGTTTTCTAGCCTACGTTGAAGTGAGTCAGCATTCTCCAAATGGAATGAAATTGAGAGTTCCCAAAATGAAAATCATGTACTCTAGCGAGATGAGGGAGCAATGGACACTGCATGGGCATAACAACAGAATCCTCTCATGGGATTTCAAAACTATAAAACCATGGTGTGTAGCATCATGTGGCCCTACTCAGTGACATCCAGGCTCATCACAGTAACATTATCTTCACAAGGTAGGCTCACTTTGCGATAACATGGAAGCTTTCTTTGGCCTGTGTCTGGTGTGCAGCTTTTCCCAGAGCCAGTTGGCTGACTTCCAGCCCAGGACATTAACTTTTTAATTTACACTGGCTCTCAGTCAGCTTCCAAGTTTTAGTCAAGGTGTTGATTTTAATCCAATGTAAAAACCTCCAAATCCCTGGCCACTGTAGCAGCAACAGCAGAGTTTGCTTTTTTACTTTTGCAGACTTAGCTGCCTCAGACTGATGGTTAAATTATAGCCTCATTTTTTGAGCCATAACCATGGTGGCTCCTTCCTTTTTCCATCTCCTATTCAACAGACCTCTAAAACAAGGTTTAATATGACATAGTCATTGATGAGAAGATCTAACATTGAAGCCAACAAGATGAAAACATCATCACTAGCTCTGGAAGAGACCTTCATTTTTGCTTCCTGATTCAACTGCCTTTATCACATGTATCCATTGCTATTTTTTTTAAAAAATTGGTAAAAGAATCATAACATAATATTTACCATCTCAACTATTTTTAAGTATATATGGAGAGGGAAAAGATCCAGAAACCCAACCTAATATAGAAGGAGAAAAACAAAATTGAAGGATTCATACCACCTGACTTCAAGACTTAGTTGAGTTACATTTATCAAGACAGTGTGGTATTTGTGAAAAATAGAAAAATAGATCAATAGAACAGAATAGAGAGCTAAAGACTCATAAATATAGTTAATTTATCTTTGACAGAGGAACAAATAAAATGGAACTAACAGTCTTTTCAACAAATGATACTGAAAAAAGTGGACATTCACATGCAAAAACATGAATAGAGACATAAACCATACACCCTTTACAAAAATGAACTCACACCTAGCCTACATGGCTCAGTGGTTGAGCATTGACCTATGAACCAGGAGGTCATAGTTTAACTCCAGGTCAGGGCACATGCCTGGGTTGCTGGCTCAGTCCCTGGTGGGGAGTGTGCAGGAGATAGCCAATCAATGATTCTCTCTCATCATTGATGTTTGTAACTCTCTCTTCATCTCTAAAATCAATTAAAAAATTTAAAAAACAAACGAAAATAAACTCATAATGAATCATAGACCTAAGTACAAAACACAATACTATAAAACTCCTAGAAGATATTATAAGTGAAAACCCAGATGACCTCATCTCAGTATGCCAATGACTTTTTAGATACAACACCCAAGGCATGACCCATGGACTTCATCAAAACTTCTCTATGAAGGACAGTGTAAGAGAATGAGAACAAAAGCCATAGAATGGTATAAAACATTGCAAATTACAGATCCTATAAGGAACTGCTATCCAAAATATGCAAAGAATGCTTAAAACTCAACAATAAGAAAACAACCCAAGTAGAAAAAAAATGGATTAAGGATCTTAAGAGATACTTCACCAAAGAAGATATACAGATGACAAGCATTTAAACAAATGTTCCACATCATATGTCATCAGGGGAATGCAAATGAAAACAATAAATTACCACAACACACCTATTAAAGTGGCCAAAATCTGTTACACTGGCAACATCGAATGCTGGAGAGGATGTGGAGCAACAGGAACTCTCATCCATTGCTGATGGGAATGCAAAAGTGGTACAGCCACAAAGGGAGACAATTAGGCAGTTTCCTACAGAATTAAACATACACTTACCGTATGATTGAGCTATCTCACTTCTTGTTATTGACCTAAAGGTTTTGAAAATGTAGATGTTTATAGCAGCTTGATGCATCATTGCTAAAACCAGGAAGCAACCAAGATGTTATTCAGTAGATGAATGAACAAATAGACAGTGGTATATCCAGACAAGAAAATTTTACTTAGTGATAAAAGAAATGAGCTCTCAAACCATGAAAAGACATGGCAGAACCTTAAATGCATACCTTACTTTGTGAAAGGAGCCAGTCTGAAAAGGCTACATACTATATGATTGCAAGTATATGACATTATGGAAAAGCCAAAACTATAGAGACAGTAAAAAGATCAGTGGTTGCCTGGTGTTGGGGGTGGGGAAAGATGAATAGCTGAAGCACAGAGGATTTCTAGGATAATGGAAATTCTCTGTATGATACCACAATGATAGATATATCCTATTTTACATATGTCTAAACCCATAGAATGTATAATTCCAACTGTAATGTAAACTATGGACTTTAAATAATTATGATGTATTATTCTGGTGGGAGATGTTGATAATGGGAGGCTATCCATGTGTAGGGGCAGGAGGTATGTTGGAAATCTTTGTATCTTCCTCTCAATTTTGCTGTGAAGCTAAAGCTGTTCTAAAAATTTCTTTGTTTTAAAAAATCCAGAAATTACAGAGATAATAGAACTAGCTCAGATGGATGTGAAAATAGCTTTTATAGATCTGAAAAAAAACTTTCAAAGCATAACACAAGAAAAGGGAAACATATATAAAAGAATCAATGGTACATCTAGAAATAAAAAATTAGGCCTCTGTCCTTTAGGAATACAGGTTCCCCTGATGCCTTATCCTCAAGCATAACGGCCTAATCCTTTCTGCTGTGTTTAACTCTGAAAAAGGTCTATGCCACCATGAAAAATCTTAGTGATGACTTTTCAAGTTAATTAAATGAATTCAGTGTGGTTTAGAGAGTTCTTCACAACCCAATTTTGGTCCAAGAGTTGTTGACAGAACTATTGATAACATTCGGTCTCTCTCTTTTCCCCAAAGGGAATGGGACTCCTGGTGAGCTCAGTTCTCTCAACAGTCTAAAACCATGCACTAATAACTGCTCTGGGCTGGTATATTTTCTTTCCAATCATGCATTTTCTTTTGGGTTAACTAGTGTACTTTTGTTGTCTCATATATTAAAGCTGTTGCCCAGCTGGATTTTAAGTTCCAAGAGGCCCCTTATAAGCCTGACCCCTGCCACATATCCCTAAGTTTTGTTCAGTCTTAGATGTACAATAGACAAAAACATTCTCATCCAGAACTTGGCTTTTTTATATTAGTACAATGACCTTGAATGTCACAGAAGGTGAGTCTTCTAGAGCAGTTGCTCAGGGTGGGTTGTACAATTTCCTGATAATAAATATACAACTTCCAATGCTATACAGATCATTAAAACAAAAAAGAAAAAACTCTTTTAAGTCTTCTGCATTTATTGTAGTATGCATTATAAAATATATAAGCAGACGATAAACCCTATAATTTCAGGGATGATATTCTGAAAGACAAAGCTTAAGGTGGCTATTGAGCTAAAAATAGAGAGGTAAGTTAACATTTTAATTCATACACAGAGAAGAAGAAATGTGGCAAAAATCATAAAGGTGATGTGGAAATGTTTGCTTTTTGTGGGCAGTGGGGTTACTACGTTAAGGCACACAGTGGAATGATTTGTTACCTAAACTTAAGCACTCTGATTTTTAGTGTTATATTACATAGCCAACTTTTGCACCTCCCTTTTTCACACTCTGCTATAGGCATAATCAAAACACTCCTCCTTAGACACACACACACACACACACACACACACACACAGTGGTAGACATTCCAGCTGGCCAGTGTGTAGTGATCGAAATGACTTACTTGTAAACCTGATGGGCTCTAGGAGTGAAGCCCAGCTCATTGAGCCGATCCCCTGACCTCTCACAGGTATCTCACTCTGTGGTGTATCAAGAGGAGGCCCCAGCAAATAGGCTTCAGGGTCTTTGCTGTGATTTATGAGCTTACAAACTAGGTCATGAGGAGAAAATAAATGCCATTTATCAGCTCTCCAGAGTCAATGGCATAGAATTGGAGTAAGAGCTGACTCCTAGGCCTAATAATGGAATAGCTCCACCTCCCCAGAAGAAGTAGGGCCAAAGCAGGGACTTCATTACATTTCTCACCAAATTCTACTTTTGCCAAGTAATTCTTCAGTTTCAGTTGGAAATATTTAAAAAGGACATGTCAAAATTAATGTTGAGAATTGATTTATGTATAAAAAATGTGCCAAATTAGCACTCCAGATTTAATTTTATGTGTAGCATGCTGCCAAGCAACTTGGAACATTTGCAGGTTGTTGGGAAATCATCACAAATGGCAAACAGCTTCCTTACCACTTCCTCCCCTCCCCTCCCCTCCCCTCCCCTCCCCCAACACAGGCACTGTCTTCTCTGGGAGAACATGGATTCTGGGTCTCTGTGTGTATTGGAGGGTGGGGGGAGGGTGATAGATATTGAGGGGACCTTGATGACTATAGGAAAATTTTAGATTATTTCCTATGAAGGACTTTCAGGTCTCAGCTTTTAAACAATAGGAACTACTTCAATTCAGATCTCTGTACTTGAATCCACGTTGTTTAGGTCAGAAAAGATTAAAAAAAAATCAACCTGAATTCATAATCTGCTCTGTCCAAGAACCTGTAAGAACAACATTGTACAATGTTTCTCTCTGTTAAATAATCTGTTTTTAAATTTTACAAAAATCAAGAAATAAGTTAACATTTGCTTTTTGTTTATGTTGAGCATGACTGTGAAATAGGCTGTGATTTGTGTCACATGGCACCTGACCCCCATTTTCTGACTCACTATCATGTGAGTCTGATAATATCAAATCGTACCTGAATGATATAAACTTGACTATTAAAATGTGTCTTTTATTTACAGTAAGTCTTGTACTTTACATTCAAAGAGAGAGATTATATGTTTTTCATAGCTGAAACTAGAGGTAATATCACCATGTATGATTCAAGGGCTTTATTCTTTCTTTAGGTGGTTTTGATATATTTTAATTAATTTTTTTAAATCTGGTAACCTAATTTACTCTTGATAGATTAGGGATCTGGGGCCAGAGAGTCAAAGATTTTGCTAAGATAATGCTGATGTTAGTGACAGAACTAAGCAGAACAACAGGCCTTCTAGTTCGTTCCTGGTCAAACTAGGGAGTGTGTATCTTTGCTATTAATTTTCTTCAGTTTACATAATTGGGAAGCTTTTATTTTAAGGAAAAATAAAAATTCTATTTATCTTCAAAATTGTCACTTTCATTTCTTACAAGTTGTATGTACACCAGGTATTTCTGTCTTCTTATATTGTTTTTTTTGTGTGTGCATTGGGACCATGTCTTGGGTCTCTGTGTGTACTGTAGGGTAGGGGGAGGGTGATAGATATTGAGGGGACCTTAACCATCTTAATTTTTCTCAGAGTCTCCACACACACCATGACCCTGTGCAAGGATGCCCTACTTTGTGTATTTCATGAACTAAGTGTACATATGCCACTGAAGCAGAGAGGTAGCCTGTTGGTAGATAATCACATTAGGATTAAGAGGTAAACAGACCTGGCTTGTTATTTACCATTTGTAATATTTATAGCAAGTTGCTTCAACTTTGTAATTTTTAGTCTTTTGTTTTTGCTCCTTTGTAAAATGAAGTTACTAATAGAACTTAATCTAATAAGCGTCTCTGAGAATTGAATGGAAATGGACTAATCCATGTGAAGTGTTTAGCATTTGTGGCATTAGTAGGTTTCTGATTAATTGTAGCTATTGTTTTCTAACCCTTCTCACCTTTGATAAAACAAGAGTCAAAAGGTCTTGCAATGACATAGGTGGTTACTGACAAGTTTAAATCTGTAATGTTTCCATTCTAAAACCCCCTCCTTTAAAAACATCTTTTGAACTCAGCAAGATGTTAATTTACAAGGAAGTACACTGTGTTCCTGGGAAACACAGCCTTGAGTTTTCTGGAGTGGTGGAGAGATGATTTAATGGTTTCCTTTATTAATGCAGGAGAGATGGTTTTTGTGACTTTTTGTCCTTTTCATCTTGGTAGTTCAGCTTTGTGGGGATCGCAGGCTGTGATGGTGATTTTGATGATAACCAACCAACGTCTCTCCAGTAGTTCTGAGTGTCTGTTTTGTGTTCAAATCAGTGAGCAGAAGGCCTCAGTGCTCTTCAGAATGACATATACATTGCCAGTAATCACCTTCCTAAAATGGAAAAGGAATTAAAATAAAAGCCTGAACGTAGAAGGGGGTGGCAGGTTTTTGGAGAAGTGTATGGGCAATTTGAAGCATGAATAATTAATTTTGTCTTGAAATTAAGTTCAGTCTGTGTTTATGATCTGTTGGGGGGGGGGGAAGAACCTCTAATGGGTTCTAAATAAATTCAGTATCAATTTAAACTATTAGAGGAAGTTAAATCAAAATAATTAGGATATTAAAATACTTTGTGCATTTCCAATCACTGCCTTATTGAAGCTTTGGAACTTTTCCAAGGAGCAATAATAGCATGAATATATTAGGGTGTTTGCTTCCCTTAGAATGTAACTATTTGCTCCTGTAAAGATGATTGAGAACTTGAAGGAGACAGAACACCAGATTGATGTGTTGACATATTTAAGGGAGTGGATGCTATATAAATGACAAGTTATTTTGTACATATAGATTAAAAATGCATAGTGACAGTTTACTGTTTAAAATAGTTGAACTTGAAAATTCTTTATTCACAGTTGTTGCTAATTTCACGCTATAGTAAGGCAAACATTCTATATGTGACATTTTCAGTTACTATAGAATGGGTTAGTAATATCTGAATAAGATTAAGGTGAATTCCAATATAACCCAGGGCTTGGTCATTTGTGTATTTTGTTTAAAACTATCAAGTCTCTTGTAATTTAAATGGAAATCAAGAGAGTCTTCTTTTATATCTTAGTTATTACAGTCCTCCCCCCTCCCCCCAACGCCTTTTATGTCTGTGTGGAGCATAGCAAGCATGGAAATTAGGACACATATAAAGGATTTTGAGATATATTCTGACCCTATTCCGAAGCAACAGCTCATTTGCGTGTAAATAATTTCAGTGCCTGCCACGGTGGAATGCCTATCGACACTCAAGAGCTCATGAACTCTCTGGATTTAATTATTTTGGTGGCTTGGAGGAACTGGTCTCTAGGTGAACATTTCCCTGCAATGTTTCAGTGTTGTTTTTTTTGTTTGTTTCTTTTCTCCTAAGCATTATCCAGCTCATGTACATTTAATATTGTCCCTTGAAAAATATTATTAATTAATCCAACAAAAATAATTTGATATCTGGATTTCAGAGCTTCCAGACAAATATTATGACAATGTATAGCCTGCTTTCCTATTTTTTTCAGAGAGGAGATAGAATTTCAGTGCATCCTAAGTAATTTATTCTAAAACTGAAGCATTGCATTGCATTGAATACTTTGCTTCTTGGAGAATTGGGGAAGATAGTCAGGATTTGCAAAAAATGGGTCCTCTCTCTCAGACAGATATCATAAAGTATAATTCCTAGTACTATTACAAATAATCCAGCAAAAACAGTAGTTTGAGCTCCAAGGAGTTTAATGAAACTATAAACAAAAATTAACAAGCAATTACAAATTATTCTTAGTGAAATTATGAAAATGTTTGTTATGTATCTTAATGAGAATGAATAATGGCTACTTCATTCACTATTTATACAAATATAGTGAGTTTTCCTTTGCTTGAAATACCCAGTTTGTAATGGTAATGGAAATGCATTGTTTCTCTGCCTCATTAGAAAAAGATTGTTATGCATTCAAAGTTTTTATATTTTCTAAAATAAGGCTGAGATTCAGCAATTGGAAAATTATCTTTAAAGGCGTTTGTCTCACTTCAGAGGATTCGATTGGAGGAGGCTCTAGTACAGATGAGGGGAAGATTTATTTTTCTGAGTTAGTTTCCATAATATTTTGAATAGAGAAACCAGTCTGCCTTTGTCCCAGGACTCTACTTACTCATTTCTGTCACTTTCTTCCTTAGGGGTCTGCCTGTGTATTCTTCTTACGTACAACAAAGCTAAAATCATCCTTATTCAGCCTGGCCATCTTAGCTCAGTTATTGTATGTTGAAACAGAAGTCACAGTTCCATTCCCCATTAGGGCACATGCCCAGGTTGCAGGCTCAATCCCCAGTAGAGGGAGTGGAGGAGGCAACCTATCGATGATTGTCTCTCATGGATGTTTCTACCTCTCCCTCTCCCTTCCTCTCTCTGAAATAATAAAAATATTTCATCCTTTTCCAATTTTCCACAGGGTGTGAAGAAGCCAGAAAAGATAGGACAAAGAAAAGATAGGTCAACATGGTCGGAAAGCATTGGGTTTTCTTGCTGATTCTACCACAACCTTGGGCAAGTGGCTATATTTCATTAGTTCTCCATTTCTGCACTTGAACAATAAGTACATTAATAATACCTATTTGCAAGTCTCTGATAAGCAGTAGAGATAATTTATGTAAAGTGTCTATTACAGTGCCTGGTAAATTATGTGTACTCAGTAAATGTTGACTGCTTTAGAGGCAGTCAAGATCACAGTTGTTGCAGTAGTAACACTGACATCCAAACCCGTCATTTTGCTAAGATGATCATCAGCGATGTGTTCACAAATTATACTTGTTGTTTTTTAAATTTCCTAGTCATTTAAATCCTACATGGGCCAGCTAGATACCTTGGGTGTATGTCTCAGAAAAGTGTGATGTAAGGCATGTGACATTCATGCTTCTGGTCAGAGAGTCAGCAAGCAGCTCTGGCATCTAGAACACCAGGGAACACAAGCCCTATCTAAACAGAACAGACACTACTTACTCCCAGCCAGTTTTCCCCTTTAGTAAATGAGGGCTTCAGTGCTAACCAAGCCTTCATTTTTTTTTCTAAGAAAATCCAGAAATCTGGATTTAATGCAGAATTTTCTCCTTTAAATGTTGACAACAGTGTTATGTTGAACAGACCATGATTCCAGGGCAGATCCAGCCTCTTAATACCCATTTGAAATGTCTTACCTATATAATGGACAGCAATATAGTTAATAGTTTTTTTTAGCATATACCATATGCTAGGTGGGCACACTTTTAAGTACTTAACATATGTTAATATATTTAAATCTCCCAATGACCCTGTAAGATAGGTATTAATCATCAATATTATTATCATATCCATTTTACAGATGGGAAAAATGGATATGATAATAGAAGTTAAATAACTTGCCCAAGATCTCTGTTGCTTAGCAACAGAACATAAATTTGAACTTAGGTAATCTGTCTGCCAAGTTCTTACATTTGACCCTAGGGTTGACAGACTCAAGTAAAGAATTCCTCCAATTTATAGAAACCATTTATTCAATGTGGTCTTAAAGGAAAAAATTGTTTAGGACTTAAATTTTATTTTAGATGTACATCAACATTTATTGAATATGTTCAAAATGCAGAGCACTGAATAAGGAGCAGTGATGAGGATAAGGTATATAAGTTGGTAAGGGAGGAAATGCATGACTGGCTGTTTCGTAGGGTATAAAGGGTTTTCAAAAGAAATTTCTAAAGGTTTTTGCTATTAGAAGAGGGAATTTGATTAGCAGTTAATAGAAGGCTTGACAGATATGTTGCCTTTTACTTATATCTGAAAAATAGGTTATATCTCAGTGAACAGAGATGAAAGAACTAGGGGTCAGTGGAAGCAAAGATTTTGTGGCAGAAATAAACTACATTTTACTAAATATAATGAAGAACCAGTTACTCTGGTTTTGTGGAAGAATAGAAGAAGAACATGGAAAGAAATATGAGGGCCAAGATGTGCCTATTAAACTGTACTGTTTTCTCCCAGTATTAATTAATTAAGAGTTCATTCCCTAATCGTCACACATACACACCAACAGCGCCAAACTTACATGAAGTTTCTAGAAGGACCAAAATACCCCAAACAATTCAGCAGGGTCCCCCTACCCTGCCCCAACTAAATTGTGAACAATCAAAGACAGAGCCATAAAGAATCTACTTTCCTTGCTTTGTTTATAAAATCAAAATCACAGGAGACAGATATTTCAGAATGAGACTTTAGAAAGGGAAAGGGGATTACGAATGGCCATGAATGTGAGCTGAGAGTTTTTGGACCACTATCTATGCTGAATTACAATTCTCATTCCACTGCAAGAGCAACACAAGCTCGCAGTAATCTATTGCTAACACAATCCTGTTAGGTGGTCACAGTGATTTCAAAATGTCATAAGTGTTCGCTTCTACAATAAAATGTTCATGCTTTCTGATTACCACTAAGTAGGTAGAGGTGGTTCTTTTCCATTTTCTTATTTGAAAGAATATTTATGAGTTTAAAAAATATAAATGCAATTTCAAGTCTAACTAATGTGAAGCTATTCCAGTCCAACACACGATACTTAACAGAAATAAGCTAAGGCTGTGAGGCAAGGTTATCCACACTTTTTGGCTCTTAAATCTCCTTGTTAAAACATCTCTTCAAAAGAACATGTTTTATGTATATAGAGTGCTCACTACAACACGGCATAGGAAGGTGCTCTGTGCATTTGTTATCCTCATGGTATTATTTGTTATTATTTCGGTCAGTAGCAGCAGATTTCCCAGGCTACACTGCAAAAGTCATACCTTCCTGGTCATTAATGCCTCCTAAGGTGGTGCTGGATTCATGAAGTCTGACAGGGCAGAATTTGGACAATATACTGTGCAAGGCCAGTGAGTTTTGTACGAGTTACTGGGAATCCATTTATTTGCTGCCAAAGCCTTTAATTTTCTGTGTTAAACCACAACAGTAAAAATGGTCAACCCAAATTTTCTTCATCAAATAAAAAACACAAATTACCTTTTTAAAGCACATGTTTCTTATTCTTCCTTATTTTCTTTCTTACTATATCATTTTCTCTAGGGGGCGAGAAAGTAGTTCAGAGAGTCTTGTCTTTGAAGTTATTTTAATCTTTATTCTATCTAGTTCTTTCCTGGACTCATTTAATCTGCTTGATTTTTAAAGTTATGATTATATCCTCCAGATATTAATTCATGACATCCTTCCAAAGAATTGTTCATTAAAATCTGATTTTTACACTTGAATGCTGGCTTTTTAACTATGAAATCTGCCATAATTATAAATATCTATCTTGCCAAACCTCAGAATTATTGGCACTTATGTAAAGTCAAGAAATTAGAGAATAATATTAACATTGAAGTTAGCTCTTCCCTTTTCATTTGGATGAAGTGAAATTCACACATCTATAGTTATATATATTTAAATAAGAGAATCTCCTTTAGCTTCTTTCAGTATGTTACACTGTCATTAGAACTCTCTTTTGAAAGGTACCCAGGGGAGACCACATCTAATTTAAACTTCATGGCAGGAAAGACATCAGGAAACTTCAGATTCATTATTTAGCTTGATTATCTGAAAAGACTGAGGAAAAGTTCCTGTGATATTGGGCTCTGATCTACTCAAGGTGCCCGATAGCGATAGCCTCCCCTCTTTTTTTTAAATGAATTATAAGGTAAAATTTTATCAAAAGGACAAATCACTTATGAAAAATTGGAACACTGTGCTAGCTCATAACTTAAAGCTTTGCATCAGCAAAAACAATAACTTCTAAATTTTGTTGACACTAACCATGTTAGAGAGTGCACCCTGGGATAGGAGTGAATGTGTCTGTCTAGGGTTCAGTGCTGATCTGTGTCCAGTCTGTACAGCACAAAGCAAAGACTGAGGGGTGGATGAGGAAGGTCCACAAAATACAAGTTCCACTGAAGTGTACTGTGTTGGAAGGGAAAAAAGACATATCACGGTATGTCTTTTGGAAAGAGGGCAGATTTGCTCAAGGATACAGGATTAGAATATGGCAAAGCATTGATTCAAATCCAGGTCTGTTGGGGACCAAATTTATATAATGTACCTGAGCCTCCATTTCATTTTCTTTAAAATGAGAATAATAAAGCCTACAGCAATAGGCCTGATCCAAAGTTTAGATAAGATATTATCCACCATTTATTGAATGCTGACAGTCTACTGTTTTCATTTAATACCAAGTGTGCCCTGGGGACCAGAACTGAAAATTACCCAGTGTTATTCAATGATTGAATCAAACCCATTGCCACTAGAAGGAAGCATGAAATGAAGCCCATTGTTCACAAGCAGATAGCCTTCAGTCTGAGGCTGTTTCTTCAGATTCATTCTCATGTCTTCCTTGGAGATAATTAAATGGGAAATATAAGCTTGGGGCCCTTGCACTGAACTTCTGCGTTGGGAGGACTGACATTCAACATCTCAGGATAGTTTTGGTAAGTATCATTTTTCTTCTTCCAGAATAAAATGAGAGAAGACTTAACCAGGTTAATGTACTCCTTCTTATTTCCACAACAGATTTCATTTCAAACACCTTGGCTAAATCTGAGGTTTTCTATCCAATATTTCATGAAGAGTTACACTGGCTAACCTCTTCAAATCTTATATTAAGAAATCCTCAGTCTTTGCAAACTGAGTAAATCCTTCATATTATTTTGCCTATTTGTTCCCATTTTAGCTTTAATAGAAAAAATGAATTATTTTATTATGGCTTGCTACACAATTTATCAGATTTATAATTAATAAAATATCTATGGTTTTAGGACCACCAACTCATAATATTTTTGATTTTCAACATTACCCATTTTTTCATCTCTTTATGTGGAGTCCACAGTAAGCAGTGTATTTATTTATAATAATGTATATATTTTATTAATATTTATTAACTTAACATATATTAGTATTAATTAGTGTGCATCCAGAAATCTGCAGAATAAGAATAAAAACAATAAAGAAACAATTTGTTCTTTTCTTGCCCTCTAAGCTCTTAGAGATGATTCAGAAAAGCATGACTAACAAGTAAAACTCTTCCTTTTATAATGTTGTGAAATGAATTATGTCTTGTATATCACAGCGCCCAACTCAGTTGTGTCATACTGTCATGCTTCAATTTTCTGAGAAAATAACAAAACTCCAGTGGTAATAGTATATTAAAAACCACAGAAATGGGGTTGAGTGGAGAGGCTTAAAGTATACATCATTTTGGTACTGCTGTTTGTTTCACTCTGCTGATGACATGAGATTATATTACAAAGGTCAGTCTTACTGTGTTGATTTTTTTTGGAGAAGGTAGACTGCTATACTTATGTATTAAAGGATTTCAAGGAAAAAGAAAGTAAGCCAAGAGTCATTAACACTCAATTAAGAGAAGAACAAATGCATCTGAGGCTGTCTAGATATTTTGTTGGGCTCCTGACTCCATGTTTCTAGGGATGCTGTTGCCAAGATTTGCCAATATAGACATGACAGGAAAAATTGACTGCTAAGTATTAGGAGAAATGGCTTATTTAAAGAATGAATCATAAGTCATAGGGAAACTGTAATATGGTAATGTGAACATATGAAATTAATGAGACTATTCCAGCGAAAAGTAGAGTGAGAGTAATAGAATCGTATTGTAGTTATTGTTGGTTGTTTTCAGCTATAAAAACTCCACTTTCTTCTAATTCTTCCTGATTTTGACATGGTCACAAGTGAATGATCTTTTCTATAATCTGTGTCTTTTGTATTTTTTCCCCTACTTTCTATAAAATCAGGGTGGGAGGGAGTTATAAAAATGCAGTTCTATTCAAATAGTTATCAGAAACTCCAGGAGGAATCCTATATTTGCTTATGAATTCATGTTTATTTGCATTTGGGTTGTTTTTGTTTCTCCTCTGTTCCATAGTCTTCTGCTGGGGCCATCAAAAAGTTGTTGATATGCTGTGTCATCTTCTTCTTTGTCTGGTCCATATATTTGTTCACACTAACTTTCACATGTCTCATTTTCCAATGCTTAAGACCTAGAGAGATGATATTTCACTCCCTTGCTTTTGATTTATTCTATTACCCATGTTATAAAGTAGAACTACTTCATTTCCTCAATGCTTTCAAAAGTTTAGCAAGACAGTTCTTTTACTTTTACTGATTTTTAAAAAAATTCTAACTAATCTACTCAACTATCAGATATAAATTCATGAAGACTGGATTATAAAGCTGTCATTGATCAACAATCTTCTCTACTTAAGACCACTCTTTCTGTTCAGCATTATTCCATTGTTCTTAGATGAATTTAGTGCTCCTCAACTCTCCTTTCTCATGAGGTAATTATTTCTCAAAAGGCTACTAGATTAATTATATATAGAGGCTGCTGGAGGACCTGCCTCAACCATCTTCAGACATGATCAATAAATCTGGAACATTGAAAGAATAAATGTCAGATTCCACTTGTAATTATCCACTTTAACATATAGGTGCACTAGTATTATTTTATATTTGATATATTTTTTCAATGTGTACATGTATAGAATACATTTTAATTGCAATATTATCACAAAAGTCCCTGAAAAATATTTTTCATATATTATGCATTTAATGGTTAATTATGAAAAGAATGAGGATCAAATTTAAATATCATTCTTACTTTCCATTTTAATATTTTAATAATTCAAACATTTAATATGAGTGTTTATATGACCTGAGCCTGGTTATCTCAGCATATACCTACACTGAGGATATTATAGTTAATCTTATTATCTACATAGGCAATTGGGAGAACACAGAGGTTTCTATAAGCAGAGACAACCCATGCTGATACTTGAACCGGGACTGTGAATGACGTTTGTGTGTATAATCCTACCACAGTATTCAATATCAAAAGTAGGTAGATAAACTATTGTATAGTAGGTCAACCCTTGAATTGTGTAATTGATAGAATCATTTACTTTGCCATGTGCTGTGTCATCTTCTTCTTTCTCTGGTCCATATTTTTGTTCACACTAACTTCCATATGTCTCATTCTCTAATACTTAAGACCTAGAGAGATGATATTTCACTCCCTTGCTTTTGATTTATTCTATTACCCATGTTATGAAGTAGAACTATCTCATTTCCGCAAAGTAGCACTGTTCATATTAAAATAGTCCACAAAACAAACAAAAAAATACAAAAAATAGTCCACATATTCATGACTATCCATTTGCAATTTAATAATTGTGGAAACTTTGTATCTCTTTAAAATGATTTTAATTTGAAAATTGAGATTGAGGTTGAAGGCATAACTTCTTAGATGCTATAACTAGCCCTTGATGACCCACAGTGTATGTCTGATTTATTATGCAAATAAAGAGGCAGAATAATGTATTCTGTTTAATCATGCAGAATTTCTTTTTGTTTGATGGAGTGTCCAGGCAACAAATGAATATTCTATTAATCCAAAATCTACTTCAGAACTGAAGATCTTTATATGGGGTTGTAAGATTAAGGCGCCAGAACTGTGATTTACAGAAACCACTCGGTCAATTTTAGAAAACAGTTTGTCTTTAAACAACTGAATTTTATAATGAGAAAATAACCCAAAGCTTTTAGCTACTCAGGTTATTTAAGTGAAATATGAATTCTATCCATTATGAGCTATAAAACCCATTGATTACTTGACTTGATTACTTAAATCTTGCAGTCTGAGAATCTTGTGGGACTGATATATCTGCCCTTCACCCGGAATGTATTATTGTGGAATGATTTTATGATACTGCAGCATTTCAGATAGGCGCTGTTCTCTCAACAAACAATCGGAGATAATTCACATAGGTGAAAGATACTATATTTAGAGGCTAGCAGTGTTTCTTGGCAACAGTTAACCATTCCCACGCCAATGCCAAAACTCATACCTCCAGTCTAAAACCTGACCTCAGTGGAGAAACATGAATAATTTTGTTTCTAGCATTTTTTTTTTTTAGGGTCCAAATACCTTTCAGCAAAATTATGTTTTTTTTATATATTTTATTGATATTTCACAGAGAGGAAGGGAGAGGGATAGAGAGCTAGAAACATCGATGAGAGAGAAACATCGATCAGCTGCCTCCTGCACACCTCCCACTGAGGATGTGCCCGCAACCAAGGTACATGCCCTTGACCGGAATCGAACCCGGGACCTTTCAGTCCGCAGGCCGACGCTCTATCCACTGAGCCAAACCGGTTTCGGCCAAAATTATCTTTTTTGATAAGGGCTAATACACATGTCAGAGAAGAGTACTTGGGAAGATGAAGAATATATGTATCACTGTTAGGAATAGGTTGATGTGGGCTGTTTGGAGCAATGAAAACAAATATTGAAAATTTTCTTTACTCCTTTATGTTAACCCTATTTAGGGTAGTTATATGATCCTTATTTTATAGATGAGAAATATTCAGAGAAGTAAAGTGACATCTCAAAGTCATTTGACTGAGAAATAGCAGGATTAGGATTTCAAAATGGATTTTCCTTCCTTTGAGTACTCTTTGTGAAGAAGCATCAATTATTTCAGAACTTGATTTTTAAAAACCATGAGTATCATTGTAAGTTTTAAATATATATATATATATTTATAATATATATGAAAAGAACCACCATGAGTATAAAATTTACACTAATATATTGTTAACATTCCAATATACTATGGACCTATATAATGGACAGTTATCTTCTAGTTCACTTAAAAAATCAGAGCACTATTTATGATGAAGTTAGTTAAGATTGCAATGTTCCTTGAAATATTCCTAAAACCCAGACTTCTTCCAAATTTCATGTTACCTCTATAAACCATAAAAGATTGATCAGTTCTTTCAAGAAGAATATTTTGAGGCTTATTTTTTGAACAAACAAAACAAAACATCCAAGATATAATTTGCGCTTCAATTGGCAGATTTTAAAGTTGTATGAGTTGTAATGTCTGAAGGGAGCCAAGGCCAAGATTAACTCACGATGTTTTTAAAATAATGATGACCATCTGCCATCCAGTATGTTTAATGTAGAACCAATCTCTGAAAATTGCTCCTCATTACTGAAATACAATAATGCAGAGTGTTGGGCAAATTATGTTCATTTCCTTGCTACATCTTAAAGAACCTTTGATGCTTCAGGGCCATGGCTCAACTAACTGTTCAATAGATTTGAAAACAATTCTGGCTATTGACCACATCCAGTCTTGTCTCTGTGCTTCATATTTTGGGGGTAATTCTTCCTTAAGACAGCTGAATGGAGATAATTTTAGCTTTTAGAAGTTCATCTATTTCTACTACACTATTCCAACTTGATGTTATTTTTTTTCCCTGTTTTTATAATTAATTGCCATAAGGGTGAATGAGCTTCTTTGTTCTATCTGATGGGTAGGTTTCTGGTTCAGTGATTTGGGGAAGAAAAAAGATCAGATTTCATAAAAATCACATAAATTTCCTTGTTTAAAATGAGTCCAAGAAGAATAGGAATGAAAAATAGATCCCATGATGATGGTTGCCCAAATGGCTCTTGCTTGTCCACTTTTCTCTCTGAGCATAGCCTTCTTCCCTTGGTACCACATGTGCCGTCCTTGGGCAGCACCAGATACTGAGAAAGAAAAGCATAAATGGAGCTTGTATAGGATCCAATGGTTGGTCAAGGTAATGTACCGTTGACTTTATCCATTACACTGATCTCTCTTAGAATAGAGAACACTGATGTTTTGCTTTTGTACCTACAGTGCCTCGCACGTAGTAAGAAGTCAATAACTTTGATTTAGAGAATGAAAGTGACAGCCCCAATTTCTTTCACTCTCTATATAGGTATTCTCATGCCAACAGTTTGTGACTCCTTATGCTTAGCTAACCATGCTTAGTGAAGTTTGTTGGAGAAATTACAATGTCTGGGGTAATTCTATGTGTTGTCAAAACAGACAAATTTGGTGGAGCTGTGGTGGATGGATGGAAAGAAGGAGGAATAAATTGCAGTGGATTCTTTAACAGACATATGAACACAATAAGGAAGGGATAGCCAGAAACTTTCAAAAGGGATTTGAAACAAATACCTATTTCAGTGACCTCACAGGGTTATTATAAAGAGTCCATGCTTTGAATCATATGAAGAATAATAAATGTGTCAAATAGTATGGTGAGGGTTTGAAGTTGCTAGTTAATCACATGCATTTCCCTCCAAATTCTAAAACAATGGGGCTAGCTTTAGTTCTGCCTATTTTGATTTAAGAACATAGCAGGAAAGTGAACTTAGAATGGGTTTCCTAATAGAATCTCTCTCCTCTCCAAGTCTAAGATTCAGGTGGGGAGACTGCATTTGCAGAGCACACACTTACCTAGCTGGCAACATGGAATAATGTGGCCAACCCACACCTCATTATGCACAGAAAGGCCAAGACTCCAAGATTCATGGGGCACATTTAGCCTTTAACATATTGGTCCTGCCTAAGAGAGAAATAAGGACCAATGGCTATAGTATTTGAGCGTTCTCACCAGTCAGATAAATTGTTTCCCCTCCACAGGGAGAAGCTGTTAAGAGAGTGAAGAAGGGGGAGACTCTTTATCCCTGTTACTTCTGAGCAATAGAAGTTCTCATATATAGGTTGGCAGGAATTAGGGGGAAAGAAATGGTTTCTGTCATTATTTTCCCCATCATCATTGTGGCCTCCTTCCTCTTTTTGGTGACTCAAGATTCATCATTTTATGAGGATCTTCTAAGCAAAGGCTTGGAGACCTGGAAGACTGCAGGCATTTTCACAGCGAGTAGAGGAGCCATGGGGGGAACTTATAGCATAATTCCTCTCTGGCTACTACAACCTATTCTAATTACACCAGACAGTAAACTTTAGAGCCTGGTTGTTCCCTTCTCTGCATGTCTTTCCTAGTCCTCTACCTCCCTAAGAATTCCCAAACCCTGTGCAAAAGTATTTTATATCTTTATAAGCTATATGAGTATAAAACCTTTAGAGAAATGTTCTTCGCAGATTGAGGTCTCTGGATCCTCATAATTGACAAAGACCACCACATAAAGGACACAGGGCTACAAAATTTAATCTTTGTAGTACTGTTTAAGTAGTCTCTCTCTCTCTCTCTCTCTCTCTCTCTCTCTCTCTCTCTCTCTCTCTCTCACACACACACACACACACACACAGCCAAAAACTGCATGATTAATAAACCTTTCTCCCTAAATGTGAATTGGAGGTGTGTGTGGGGAGGAGGGGCATTCAAAAATCATTATTTATTATGGATCCACATGACAACAGCAGCTACAATTATAAACCCATTAAGAGATAATTGACAACACAAGTGCACTGACATTGTGTTCCACTTGTTTCAATTGTGTTTAATAGACTGGCATTCCATACTTTTCACAGTGAGGCTTCTAATCAAGGCATGAATTATCTTCTACTTAACTGTCTTTGCTATCCTCCAGAATAAAATGTAGTTTGTTTTAGGGAAATTCAGTAGGTGTTAGAACCAACCAGGCATATTTCAAAATTTGGAATTGTGACTTGGTCATATTTTCTAATGTATCCAGTGACTTTGTTTAACCAGTGATTTTTAAAAATATATATATTTTATTGATTTTTTTACAGAGAGGAAGGGAGAGGGATATAGAGTTAGAAACATTGATGAGAGAGAAATATCCATCAGCTGCCTCCTGCACACCCCCTACTGGGGATGTGCCCGCAACCAGGGTACATGCCCTTGACCAGAATTGAACCCAGAACCCTTCAGTCCACAGGCCGACACTCTATCCACTTAGCCAAAATTTTTTTTTGAAATATACTTTTACTGATTTTAGAAAGAGAAAGAGAGAGAGACAGAGATAGAAACATCAATTGGCTGTCTCTTGCATGCCCCCTACTGGGGATTGAGCCAGAAACCAGGGCATGTGCCCTGACCTGGAATCGAATCATAACCTCCTAGTTCATGGGCTGACGCTCAACCACGGGGCCATACCAGCCGACTAGCCGGTGATACTTATGCCTGACTGCACATTAGAATTACCTGAGAGGTTTTTAACAACCACAACTACCCATCATTCAATTCCAGAGCAATGTAATCAGAATCTGTAGAGGTAGGGCCCCAAGAAAGATTCTAATCTGCACCAGAAATGATAATCACTAACATAGACTAAAGGTCAGCCATTTTTTTCCCTGTAAAGAGGCAGTTGAGAAATATTTTAGGTTGTGCCGCCACTACTCAACTCTGTCATAACTGTGCCGCACTGTCATGGAAGCAGCCACAAACAATAGGTAAGTGAATGGGTACAGCTGCATCCCAGGGACACTTTATAACTCTGACATTGTGATTTATAATAGGAAATATATATTTGGTTTTCCTATTTCTGGCACAGAGCTCCTAAAACGCTTGACATGTCCAAAGTGACGAGAATATAAACTGCCTTTTGTTATGTTAGTGAGGGGACTTTGGAACACACCTAAGGATGGCAGTTGGCGGCCAGGAGAACCAGTCCTGGGACTAGATGGTTGGAACTTTTTGTTTCACTCTTCTGACTTCTGGGGAAGGAAGACGGGCCAATGATTTAATCAAGCATGCATATGAAATAAAGCCTTCATAAATGGGGTTTGGAGAACTTCCAGGTTGGTGAACCTGTGGAGATTGGGGGAGAGTGGTATGCTCATGGGGGCATGGAAGCTCCTTGGCCTTTCTCCATACCTTGCCCTATGCATCCCTTCCATCTGGCTGTTTCTGAATTATCTTTTTATAATAAACCAGGGATCTAGTAAGTAACATGTTTTTCTGAATTCGGAGCTGCTCTAGCAAACTCATTGAACTTGAAGAGGGGGTGATTAGAACCTCCAATCTGTAGCCAGTTGGTCAGAGGTAACAATTTGGGCTTGGGACTGGCCCCTGAAGTGTATGTGCATCGGGAGGAAGTCTTGTGGTACTGTGCCCTTAATCTGTGAAATCTTTGGAAACCTACAGGTAGAGAGTGTCAGAATTGAGTTAAATTCTAGGACATGCAGCTGATGTCACAGAAAATTGCTTGGTGTGGGATTCCTCCCCCAATCTCTCTCTCTCTCTCTCACACACACACACACACAAATATATTGTAATTGGATTCCAGAACCATTTCAATAACCTAAGGCAGCAAGCCATATTTGGCTTGACATTAAGGATTTGGATATTTGGATTAGCAACCCATTAATCCTGATTTTAGCCTCAGAATGCAGCAACTAATTTAATAAATGAGCACCCGCCACTATGTGTTGGCAGCCAGCAAAATATACTGAAGAAAGCATTAGTTTTATAGTAAAAATAAATCTGGGTTCAAAACCTCACTTGCACTGCCATTACATGCTATGTAGAAATACGGGAATGTCACTTATTACAGCTTCTTCACTTCTAAAATGGAAATAACAATTCTTAAGTCAGGGGGCTCTGGTGCTGCCTGATTTCTCATGAAAATGCAGTAATTTCTCTAGCTAATAATACCTCACGTTTATTGAGTATTTTCCCTACAGCAGGCATGGTTATCATCATTTCATATTCGTCCTGTTATTTCATTCTCTCTGAAAAAAATAAAAGTGGCACAGCCTTGCCTTCAGTGAATTGTCACCACAATGGAGGGAAAATATATTCACAAATTGCTACATTTCAAGAGGGATTGTGATTAAACTGTAAATGCTAAAAGATTTGTAACAATCTAGTAGGTATTGAGGATGGAGAGAACACATATAAGTGGGTTAATTAAAATTTTCAGAAAAATACCTGGTAGCTAAAGGCTGGGTATAATTTTATTTTGAAGATCTGGGAGATGGAGAAAGAAGAGTATGGGAGAAAAATAGGTGTGGGAGTGGAAAAAACATGGGATGTGTTAGGGATGGAGGCCTGCAGTATGGAGTTGTACTAGCGGAGTAAAAGGTGATAATACAGGAACCTTAGCTTAGAGCCAAAATATGCAGCACTCTGATTTTCAGGTTATGTACTTGAACTTCTTATAAATCAATAGAAAAATAGTTAAGGTTTTTAGACGTGAGTGTTATGCTTTGAGTGGTGAATTAGAAAGATTTATCTAAGTACTAGTAGCCCTGTGCATGAATCCGTGTACGAATAACTCGCTGCCATGTGCCTCAGCTGGCTGCCCGCCTCCGCACGTAGCTGGCTGCCCCGTACTCCTGTAGCTCTCTGCTGGTCGTTATGTGTCACGGCATAATGACCATTTGCATATTACCTCATTATTACATAGGATTATTCCTTTATTATACTTATTACATAGAGTTGCAATGATTAAATGACTTGCGCTGGTAAAACTCTTAGGACATTTTCTGGCAAAGAGTAAGTACTATGTAATTGTTAGGAATTATTATTGTTCCATAAACAATATAGAATCATTTTCCAGCCTTTTTCTTATTTTTTTTATTTTTTCATTTGTCTAGTTTAACATAGCTTTAGAAGAAATTATCAATGTATGTGCATCTACTATTCTTTACTGATTTTAAGGAAACAATGCCCACACTTGGAAATAAGGCAAAGAAGATGGTGACAAACCTGTCAATGTCATGCTGGTGCATTAATAAGTCTGTCCACAGGTTATTGAACTTAGACCTAATGCCTTTGCCGTGGAGCCAGAGAAGGCTTTGAGCAAAGCAGAACCTGAGTGCATAGAAGTACAGCAGTGGAACGATCGATGGATTAAAAAAGGAGAGAGGAAACAGGAGCTCAGGTAAGCTTTCCAGCTAAGAAGTTAGGAGAATCTTAATGCTCCTTATAGCAGCAGCCTTGTAAGGGAGACCATGAATTCAAGAGTCTTGATAAGTGTAATGACATTAAGAAGTAGACGATGGCCCTAGCTGGTTTGGCTCAGTGGATAGAGTATCGGCTCATGGATTGAAGGGTCCCTGGTTCAATTCTGGTCAAGGGAATGTACCTCAGTTGAAGGCTTGAGTATGTGGGAAGCAAGAAATCAATGTGTCTCTATCTTTGTATCTCCCCCTTCCTTCCACTCTGTCTAAAAATCAATGAAAAAAAAATCCTCCTGTGAGAATTAACAAGAAGGACGAGGATGTGGAGGAGGAGGAGGGGGAAGATGTGGAGGAGGAGGAGGAAGAGGGGAAAAAAATAAGGAAGAAGTCTAAATCAATGTTTTCTAAAAAGCAGTCATTAACAAAACCAGGGAGGTCTCAGGAAGGAGATGATTTGTCCTAAAATTGTGGTTGATTTGTGGTGGATTCTAATTGACTATGTTCAGTTGGAGGTATTGAGAGCAGAGCTGTCTTGCAGGCAGGTGGAAATGGGGGAAAAATCAAAATCAAATAGAAACCCTGGGATTCCATAAATAGGGTAACTGAAACCTTGAACAAGTTTCCATGCAGAGATTCCCTACTGCCTCTTCCTTTCCTGCTGGCTCAAGATTTGGACAGGGCAAGGCCATGACATAGGATATGCTTGAATGTGCAAGAAGCCTAATTCTCTCCAGGAAATCACTAATCTATTCTGACTGTATGCCTAGGGAGGTTGTTTTCCAACCTGTCTTCATTTAGGGAAGTTTTACTTTCTGCTCCTTTGAATTTATTTGTGTTTCATAGTGAGCTAGTTAAATTTTCCTGTTTTCTCATTTCATGGTTGATACATTTGAAATACTTCTTTTTTACTCAAGGAGAACAAACACCAAAAAAATCTGAAGAAGTCAAAAACCATCAATCATGAAATATTAAAATGGGAACTTGTCTGAAAGTCAACACAGCTCTCTGCACTCTTTCCTAGGAAATTGTGGACTTATCAGTGATAGTCTAACACTTAGCGTTGCCTGAAGGTCTCCTAAGAAACAGTGTGGATGAGAGCAGGCTGAAGGACTTGGGAACAGCGTTGAAGGTAATTGATTATCAGGAAAAGTTTCTGAAATGAGTATTTGCACAACTTTTAAGTGTGTAATGTAGACCAGATTACAGTAGACAAGATTAAAAAGAGTCAGGTGAGTTAGGAAGCTCTGAAAGTGGACCCTGAGATTGTAAATATTAAAAAAAAATACATGAAAGATACTGCAGTAGTAGCGTTGATATTGTTTAATAAAATTTTAGATAAGAGGAAGGACTTGTAGGAAGCATGAATCGAAGGCTGCCACATATGTTTAAACCTGGTTGGCTGAAGAATGGTGAACAATTAAACATGGCAGGAAAGCTGGCAGGAGAAGATGCAAATTTGTTCTTTGTGCCTGAGAAAGGAGGCCTTTGAACATGAATGTTAGAACCTGGTAAGTACATATAGAGAGAGGGGTGATGGTTATGAAGTGAAGATTAGGAAAAGCAGGAAGGCTTGGGTGGCTCTTTGTGTTGGATTTGAACAGAAGGATGTCTTTCTTTTGCTGACACAATAACTATCTAACCAATGGGCTCCATGCTCTCGTATAGTAAGAAAGTTTCCTGGGTCCAACTTCTAGGAAATGTCATTGCAAGAGACAGAGCATCTGTGGTGAGCCACTGCCCCAATGGAAACAACACATACAGACCAGAGGTTACTGCCTCAAGATCACCTGGGGCGTGTGTACCTGCAAGGAGTGGGAAGCTCTTAGAAAACTCTAGGCCCTTTATTCAAAGCATATGGCATCTTCTAATATTGTTTGAGTGCTTCTTTTGTGCAATTTTTGTTTTGACTTTTAGGCAATTCAAGACTCCCCACAAAATGCTTGCATTTCCCCCCGCCCCAAACAAATGTCTCCTAATATAACTGCAATAGATCATGAAAAGTGCAGGCTTTGTTCTCCTTTCAAAATATCAGTAAGGGCCAACCTTCTGCATGTTACCTTGCTGTTTTGTTGAAAAATGTATTGGTTTGTTTGGGGAAAGGCTGCCCCTTTTTATTGTTGTTGTTATTCTTTTAAGCTTTGTCCTATACCCACAAGTAGTCTAACAAATAGGATCACTTCTGACAATAGTTTGTGGTTACATCAATTGTTGGATGGTACTACTTATTATGACCTCTATGTTTTGGGTGACTGAAGTAAATCCTCCATTTTTTCTATGGCTACAATCCCCAGCTCCTCAAAAAAAGAACAGCCTACACCAAAACAAATCAAAAACCCACACACACAAAAAAAGCAGCTAAACTCATGAATTCTTATATGACCAGTTTTTTATTTTAATTTAATTTAATTTAATTTTTATTGATATCAGAGAGGAAGGGAGAGGGAGAGAGAGACAGAAACATCAATGATGAGGGAAAATCACCGATTGCTGCCTCCTGCACACCCCCCACTGGGGATCGAGCCCACAACCCAGGCAAGCGCCCTTGACCGGAATCAAACCAGGGACCCTTCAGTCCACTGGCCGACGCGCTATCCACTGAGCCAAACCAGCTAGGGCCCTATATGACCAGTTTATACAACTAATTAGTCATCAGTTATTGTAATTCATTCAATTGGTATTGTTACGTAGAATTTTTAGTTTGTAATTTATTTTGTAGCTCTTATTTATAATGAGCACTTTTATGAATTGTGCTCATGAAGCTGATACTGATGTAATTATTATTCTTTTTTAGTTATACTCAATTCAACTTTATTCTCTAGCTCTTTTGAAAAATCATTATTTAAGTGAATAATGTCAGAATTCTTGTCCTCATAACCTACTACAATCAAGGTCTGTATCTTTACCCCTTTTTAAAAGCAGCAGTTGATGTGGTTATTTTAAAAATAATCCATTATTTAATTGAACTACTCAGATGGTGTTGCTAGCTAAAGGCACTTTTCTGCTTCTCAAGGAGGATTTATCATCAGGCCAAAGAAAACCATTCCATTTTACAGAAACTTATACGTTCTATTATCTTCTCTACTCATTTTTTACTTGGATTATTAATTTCTGGAAGGTTACCCAATTTAGTAACAATCTCCAGCTCTACTACCACTCAAAACATGTAAATCTTTACTTCTATGTGTCTTTGTCTTTTTCCCTTAAAAAAAAAAGAAGTAGCTTTTATGATGAGACAAATAACCTCCCGAAGAGGGAGATTAAGGAAAACCCATCTCTATTTGTTGCATCCAGCGACTCCACAACCAGTCACCTTGTCACCAGTAATTATTATGTGGCAGCTCTCATTTCGGAAGGTACCAGTGAATGGAATCACACCAATCCATCTCTAACACCATCAGCATGTCAAGGAAAATGAGTGAAATTGCAGGGGGGAAACATCCTGTGTCTAAAACAAAACAAACAAAGCACACAGGGTCCCTGAGAGGGTTTTTATCAGCACAAACAGTATCAGTTTGGCTCACAGAATTAGGAATAAAGAGCTTCTTGTTCTTGGTCGGTGTGTCATAAAAGCAGAATATACTGCCGCATGCCAGGTGGTGCTGGTGACAGCACTTTAAAAATATAGGTTCTCTCTTAGACTGAAAAACCCTTTTCTCACTTGAGACTTATGTTATCTTCATATATTTTGCCTCCTCATGGAGATTAACATGCTCACCTACTCCTCCTAATACTCAGCATTCCCTACTCTTATGTGAATCCAGCCCAACTCAAAGGGGCTTAAGTAAAGGGAATTTCTTGCACACCACCCTTCTCAAATAAGTCACTCCAATAGTTAATGAAAAGCCCACTACTGGAGTTTGCCTTATACTTAAATATATATATATATATATATATATATATATATATATATATATATATATTTTTGATTTCAGAGAAGAAGGGAGAGATAGAAACATCAAGGACGAGAATCATTGATTTGCAGCCTCCTGCATGCAATGAGATTAAGCCTGCAACCCAGGCATATGTCCTGACCAGGAATTGAACTGTGACCTCCTGGTTCATAGGTCAATGCTCAACCACTGAGCCATGCTGGCTGGGCTGGAGTTTGCCTTATAAAGAGCTACATTCAGAACCTTAAGTAATGGCAATAGAGTTTAGTCTATTTTCTTCTATATATCAGATCTCTCCTCTTGGGCTGAGTTCTTGGGCTGTATTCTACACTGAGTGGCCAGATTATTATGATCTCTGAACGCATAATAATCTGGCCACTCAGTGTATATCCTATATAATAAAAGGCTAATATGCAAATTGTCTCCTCGACCAGAAGTTCGACCAGCAGGCAGGCCAGCCAACCACCCATGTGCCCATGTCCCCTCCCCCTGGCCAGGCTGGCCAGACCCTGGGCCTCTAATATATATATATATATATTTAGGCAGATTATTATGCATTCAGAGATCATAATAATCTGGCCACTCAGTGTATGATGGTGCATGCAACCCCAGGTATTTATCTTATCAGCTGAGCACAACCAGTAATCCCCACACCTGCATTTCATTGGCTTGGGCCCCAGGCCCATCTCTGAAATGGTTGCTCCAACTGGATTGCCTGGCATGCATCTAGTTGACCAGACACAGGCCATTTGTCAAAACTTGAGATGAAAGCAGAAGAGAGATGGTTTCCCATTGGAAAACCAGAGTGCGGTTACTGGTATATGGGTGAATAGATGCCCAACACACAGAAGCAAATGTCAACAATCTACGAGCCTTTGAAATGCTTTAACCAGTGGCTTCTCTTGACTTCCTTTGTGAAGAAAGACCCTTTCAGTCTTTGGGCAGAGCAAATCCCTCACTGCGAGACACTTTTATAGCCTCAGATGTGTTCGGGCCATCCCCCTTATTACACTGTCACATTACCATTTCCTAAGACATCTTTCTCTCCCATAGAGCTGGGAGATCCGAGAAGACAGAAAAAAAAGTGCCTTTCTTTTCCTTTTGTACAGACTTGGACAGTGTTCCCATAGTAGAGTCTCAATGCATGATTTGGCAAATGACTTAATAGTTGATTTTCATATATTTAGACCATTGGACTTTGGTTGTCATTTTATTTTCTTCTAATGAGTCCAGACGTTTCTTCTCCTGAGAAGACTGATGATTTTTACTTCTATTTGCAACCAGTAAATCACTAAGAAAAACTTTACATCCACTCCCCCACGGAGTCTTTATCTATTATTGCCTATTTATTAGGTTTTTCAATTAATAATATCATTATTGCTATTTCGGCACCATTTTATGTGTTTTTATAGTATGTGCAATCGACTACATTGAAATACCATAGTAGACCTCATGTTCTTCTCTAACTTTTGGAGTCATTACATTAATGCTTTGATAACATATAGCATATTGAAAAGTATGAAACACTAAACATGTGTTAGTGACATAAACCAGTGGTCGGCAAACTGTGGCTCGCGAGCCACATGCGGCTCGTGAGCTGCGGTTTGCCGCTCTGTTGACTAATGAGTTTGCCGACCACTGACATAAACTAAAATACCAGTAGTCAAAACTAAAATACCAGTAGTCAAAGATGCATATAGGTGACATGTCTTCATTTCCTAATTTTCTACCACAGTTATGATTTATGTATGTAGTTAGAAAAATTTAAGGTTTTTTTTTTAAAAAAAAAACAAGGGGATAATTTGGTTTTATATTATTCATGTTTTCTCTAATGTTATAATTTTGACATTATCAGTTTTTCTAGTGTGTGTGTGTGTGTGTGTGTGTGTGTGTGTGATTATATAAGATTTCTAAAGATAAACTATCAATCAACTTCTGATCATAGGTATTTCAAATTCTGAATTATTGGCGTCTCAAAATTTTGTTTGGTTAATCCTCACCCGAGGATATATTTTCCTTTTTTTATTTTTAGAAAGAGAGTAGAAGGTAGAAAGGGAGTGCGTGGGATGTGGGGAGAGAGAGAGAAAGAGAGAAACATCAAAACATCCATGTGTGAGAGACACATTGATTGGTTGCCCCCCACACATGCCCAGACTGGTCTAGGGATCAAATCTGCAACCAAGGTATGTGCCCTTGACAGGGAATCAAACCCAGGACTCTTTGGTGCAGGGGTGAGGGGAAGAGTGGAGGGTGGGTACAACACTCTAACCACTTAGTAACACTGCCTAGGGGTAGTGTTTCATGTTAATAATGATTTTGTAATCTTGGATTTACTATTGTATTCATTCCCATACAAAATGCAGTAGGTAACAATCTCTTTGCCTATAACTCTTCAAAGTTAAGGAATAGCTTTTAAATAATACAGTGATTACCTTAAAATATTATGTCACAACACAATGGAGAAATAGAAGACCTAAAAATTAGATGACATTTCCCTAAACTCTGGGTTAAATATTGGGCAAATAAAGGATTAACATTTGGTAAACACATATCTAATGAGAGTCTTAATTAAGTGCCCTATAAAATTCAATTTTAATCAAAGGGAGATCTACATGCTGTAGAATAATACATGTATAGGTAAAATAAATTTATATTCTACTCAGACATGCTATTTATATTCTTGATTGACTATATTAAAGAAATAGGAGAATCAAATGGTCATGTCTAAATTCTTCTGGGTAAATATGCAATTGAGAATCCTAGAGCTTTGTGATATTTAATATAAGAGAGACAGTTTATACAGTACAAAGTTAATGGTCTGTGCTCAAACTAGCTGTTTTGACTATATGAATGTCTCTAAAGGGCTTATATCATCATTGAAAAACTGTACTGATTGTCTCTCAATTGTCTGGTTCTGAGCAGAACACAATAACTATTATCAGAGACCAAAAATATGTAGCAGAACTTGATAGAGAATTTGTCATGTGAAATGATAATGGTGGGATCAAGAGACTATGGTGGCTTTGTTGGGCTCAGTGGACAACTGACTCTTGAGTTGGGTCAAAGGAATCTAAGAGTTTACCAGTGGGCAAGGGCAGGGTGGAGGGCATGCAAGGGGAGCTGTATGATTTTCAATAGAATATCTCATGTTGAAAGCTCTCAATTGTGCTCTACCTATTAGCATGAAGTTGATCAGCTAGATTTATAATAGTAAATAAAGTAAAATTTAAATTGCTTTACACTGGTTATTTAAGTTTTGGAGAATGACTATTTAACCTAATATATTTTGTTTTATTTTAACAAGTTAAAGTCTTTTGTTTCACTAAAATTTATCAATGAATCCAATGTCTTAAAGTATTTTGAAACTTCTTAAATTTATATGATAAAAATCACAAATCACCATTAAACTGTTCTTAACTTTTATATGCTACAGCAACTAAAAATGCTTTTAAATTATTTAGCAATTATCTCAAGTTGTTTAAATATACTTTTAAATATAAGGGTCAGCATTTAAGATACAGATGGGCATTTTTTTTACTGTAAGTATAATATTTCACTCATTTTTTATTCTGATATATTTTTTCAATGGGCAGATTTTGAGACATGTTACCAGGATAAGATTTGTACTAAGATTATAAAACTTGGTTTAGCTGGCATCTGTAGACTCTAAGGCCAAAAAGAGATTAGGTAATAGTACACATCTTTCTTTGTTCTTAATCATTTTCTCAGTGAAGTTAAAGAAATATAGGAGTGTTTAGTAATGAAAAAGTTGTACTTTAAATTAATTCTTCTATATGAATGACATTGCATGAAATGTTCTACCTATTATTTTTTAAAGGGATGTTGGGATCAAGGCTTAAAGTTCTGTTCTGCATACTAATGAGCTATGACCTTTTTGACCCATGTATTAGAACCATTTTTTCCCTACTCTTAATGTTTCCTTCCTGTGGATGGGTATCAGTTAGTACAATATGTCTCACTTCTCTTTGCCTCTTTACTCACTCTATCTCCAGGAGATGGAGAGATATCTAACTGGCAAGGCTAAACAAACAAAAAAACAAAAAAAAAACTTGGTATGTTTTTCCCAGCCCCTCTTATCCATCAGGGTAATATCCCAAGAGAATCAAGCTTTCTTGTCTGCTTTCCTTACCATATTTCCAATGGGGGTCAGCTTCTGACCGGGGGTTGGGAGTGTGTGGGATGCCTTGTACAGGACTACCTGCTACAGAGTGAACAGTTCTTTTGTTCTGATGGTCATTGTCAGGAGGACCATTGGTCCACAGATAGATTCAGCTACTTGCCCACAGAGTGGGATCAGATTTATGAGAAATAAAAATACCTATTGTCTCTATATGGTTGATTTACTCTCTGATCACAACTTTTAATTGATTCAGAATTCTGGCAGAAGCAGGGGAGCTTTTTATTTGCTCTCCTCAAGTGTCTTCAATGGGATTGACTAAAAGGATCTGTCTTATTTTCTAGTCTCAGAGGCAGACCACAAAGCCAAGGTTATGGAGGAAAGTGAGGAAGGTAAATGAGGACAGTGAGAAAGGAAAGGAGGTGAATAAGAACCCTTCTACTTCTGGTAACCCTAGGGAGCAATTTGAAGATGGTATCCTCCAAACTAAAAGGGCTGCCCATCGTGGCTGAAAAACGTGAATTTCCTAACAAGAAGTCGAAGCCAGAAAACTGAGATGAATCAGAACTCTTCATTGTACCTGGGAGTGGAAGGAACTATTTCCTGGAAGTGGAAGGAGCTATTTCCAAAGAGGACAGTATGAGAGGACTCTTAAAGGAAGGTGGTTTTGTAGCTTTGTTCCCTAAATATAGAGAGGCTTATTTGAGGGAGTGATGGCCACTGGTACAGAAAGTGTTGAATGAACAAGCATTGGAACTCTTAACAAACTGTTACCTTATGGTTCAGGGAAACACAGTTTCAGCCATTGGACCTTTTAGTGCCTTAAAAGAGTTCAAGCACAAAAATGGGAATAAACACAAGAAACCAAACAAAAAACTAAGAAAGAGTACACATCATTCCCATCACCACAACCAGAATGTCAGATTTTAAAAAAATAAAAATGGCTATTGGTGAATACTTTCTGAAGGAAAGCCACAAAAAGTGACCGAAAATGAAAGCAATAAGAGCCAAGTAAGCTGAAGCTCTCAGTAATAGACAAGGGGGAAGAACAAAGATTTTATTCCACCTAAAGAAAAACGAGTTGTGAAACCTGAGAAAGCATCTACTAAACTGAAATTGATGTGGCTGCCATCAAGAAAAAGATGAAGAAAGCAAAGAATAAGACACTGGAGCTCTTACAGCTGAAGAAGTTAAGCTTAAAATAGAAGCAGATCAAAAGAAAAAGAAGGAAAAAAAGGAATATGCATTAAACAACCCTGACCTAGAATTTATTAAGGTATTTCCTTTTGTAAAAGATTTTGAGGCATTAGTTTTTTTATATGTAAGAAATAATTCTCTGTGGTTTTTTTTCTGAGTTTGTTTTGTTCTTTATAACAGTGTTTATCTATGCAGCTGTTCTTTAGAAATATAAACTACTAGAAGCCCGGTGCGTGAATTCCTGCATGGGTGGGGTCCCTCAGGGTGGCCTGCGGAGATTGGGCCCTAGCTCATGCCCCCAGCCTCACAGCCCCACAGCCCCACCTGGCACCCTGCCTTGGTCTGGTGCTGCCCCCTCACCTGCTCCACGATCCCACCTGTGGGATGATCAGTTGGGGCTAGGCCACCCTGCCCAGCTCCCTCAGTGCCTGAGAGCCGGGAGGAGGCCCCACCCCCCACTGCTGCTGCTGGTCACCTTCCGCAGGTCTCCGCTTGCATCCCCCTTGACCTGGCGCTGCCCACTCACCTGCTCCACCATCCCACTGTGGTCCCGCTCTTGTCAGGGCCCATTGGGACTGGCAGTGCCTCCACTGCCACCCGCTGCCAGTGCTGTGTCACCGACGCCATTCTGCGCCACCCCCTGGTGGTCAGCACACGTCATAGTGAGTGGTAGAACAACCACCCAAGGGGACAATTTGCATATTAGGCTTTTATTATATAGGATTATATTAAAAATAAGAGCATGTTATTAAGCCAATTCCCATGATGGCCATCTGGAGTTTTATCCAGCCTGGATCCCTGGAAACAGTATAGAACATTGCTGCAGAGTCATCCCCCCAGAGGTGATACTTATGCACCAACTTCCATCAGTCAGGATTTGGGAGCTTCTACTGTGGGCACCAATTCCCTGACACTTTGGGCCTGCAGTGCACATGGCAGATAGGCTCTGGAGCCACAGAAAGCAAAGGTATTTGTGGGCTGGCAGTTGAAATTTTAGCCCACATGCACTGAAATAGAAGAGGGCAAGGTGATGTGTGTTGGGCACAACAGCATCTGGGCTAGAGCTGGACACGAAGGGTTTATGAGGGTAAGTTGTGTAGTGGGCATTGAATACCTTCAGTGTAACAGCATCTCAATAGTTCTGACATTGAGATTCCCTAAAAGTCATCTGCTTATGTGACAGACACTTTTACATTGATTGCTATACCACATCTATGCTTTAAAGAACCAACGTACACAATTTGGAGAACTGTTTGTAAAGTTTAGTGGCTCTCCTTATTGAGGTAACATTGAATGCTTGCCAAAGATTAGTTATACTATCAGTGACTTTTCCTATATATTTTTGTATTCAAAATTCAAAATTCTCTTGTGCATTAGTTTACAAGCCAGTGTGAAATCAGATTTTGAAGTCAAGCAGAATTAGATTCTATCTATGCTATTGAATAGCTACTGTCTCTAGTCAAATTATGTTGTTTTTGACCTTTAGGTTCCCAACTTACATGATACAGATAATATTAAACACCCAACAGATCTGACAATTAAATGAAGTAATGTACATACAACACAAGCAAGGACCCTGGCATATAGCAGACATGGAATATTACACAAGTAGACATTTAAAGATCATACAGGCAGTAAGTGTTGGAGCTAAAATTAAATCCAGATGCCTGACACCAAATGAAGTAGTCCTTCCATAGCACCAGTCATCAGTGGGAATCTGTGCCTCTGCTTTTTCTTGTTAGCTGCCATTGTATTGGTGACTATAACTGTGGTCTCTGAAGAATGAAATGGAGACTTCCCGTTGAGATCTATTATAATCCGATTTATGTTTCATAGGTTTAAATTGCTAATTAAGTGATTTCAACAAAAACATCAGATTTGAATCTAAGCTTTGTTTGAAGTGCTTTTCTGCTGTAAGTATTTTGCAATGGAGCTGGCAAATATTTAACCCTATCAATAACACTTGAATTTTATTAAAATGGTAAACTAGAAATTTGGGTTTGAATCCTTTTCTATCATTTCTCAGCCACATTTGTACCTCAATATCTATATTTATCAGAAGTGAACTAAGTGAATGAAGAAGAAGAATGGTCCAGAGGGGTGGAATAGCACATGAAAAGGCCCAGAGGCTGGGGAGAGCCTAGAGAATGGAGGGCCTAACTGGTGTGGCTATAGTGTACAGATGTTTGAAAATGCAGTTGGAAAGGTACGTGAAAGCAGAAAATACAGGGCTTTGTAAGTTATGATCAAGAGTTGGGTCTTTATCTAGAGAAAAAAGTAAAGCCATTGAGGATTTTAGGTGGGGGTGGGTAGGATGAGATTTGCATTTTAGGAAGCACATACTGGTTGTTGGAGGAAAACAGATGGTAAGGAGCAAAGGTGAAGATGGTGGGACTAGTGAGGAGGCTGCTGATGTCATGGAGCGAGAGTCTGTGAGTTGGACTAGGGAAGCCCCCTTTGATCTTGGCCTTTTGCCTTTGCCCTTGGTCTGTCTGGAGCTGTGTCTCACCTACATGGAGACTTGTGGAACCAAGCAATCATTCAGCTAGTGTTCCTTTCAGGGTACTCACTGAATCCCATTTTCTCTGAAGAATCTATCTTGTGTGTGTGCGTGCGTGCGTGTGTATGCGTATATGTGTGCACTCATGCACATGTGCATATCCTTGTTTTCTTGAAATTGCCACAGTTTTGCCAATTTTAGTGGCTTCCCTGAATCCTAGAGCTTGAAGCTGCTGGTGCCAGGGTTCTGCTTCAAGATGTGACCTGTGGTAAGTGACATAGGAATGCGGACTTATGGCCTCTGCCTTCAGGACCACTTGGGTGGAAGCTCTAATGGGGAGATGTGACAACCGATGTAGGTGTGATCCCTCTCAGTGGCTCGCTGTCCCATACACCCACCTGGACCAGGGGCCTTTCCTCTTTCCAAAAGGGTGGAAAGATGTGATCTATAATTTGCCACTTTTTACTTTCCTGGTTTGGCAACAACTGCCTTTATGTTTGCCTTCTCCAACCCAAGGGAGAGATGGGAGTCAGGGCTGTTGAATCAGAGACACTCCCATCACCCCCACCCTCAAGGACAGGATGGAGAGCACCAGTAGAGTATTTCTGTGTTTGAGGCAAGAAATGGGTATTGATGAGAAAGAGAAAATAACAAGGACTAGAAATAGGGCATCCCCTTTTCCCAAGACTTACTTGCCAAAATATTTGCTGTGGTGAATGATAAAGAAATGGAGCCTTGACCTGATTCCTTGCATGGAAAAATTTTATTCTAAATAATTAAATGAGAGCTATATGTACCCAAACCTATCCAATGAGAAATAGAAGGTGGATAAGGAGATAGTGAGGCGTAATCTTACATCAATTTCAGTATCACTATGCCCTTCTGGCCAAGTTATTCACCTGTTTAATTCTGAAACAAATGTCTATACATAAGGAGACTTTTGTTTCTCACCTTCAAGGTTGAACTCTGTTAGTATATCCAGTCCAACCTGAACCTTAACTCCAATTTTGGGTGGTCTCCATTGACACATGCCAATCAAGAACCATAGCTGGGAATCTCTTCCATGGACTATTTGGGGAACTTCATAATGGTCACAGAATACTCAAAGACAGTGCTAGTTAGCAAGCTGCCACACCTATGGAACTTAGAGAACCTCTAAAGCAGTGGTTCTCAACCTTTCTAATGCCGCGACCCTTTAATACAGTTCCTCATGTTGTGGTGACCCCCAACCATAAAATTATTTTCGTTGCTACTTCATAACTGTAATTTTGCTACTGTTATGAATCGTAATGTAAATATCTGTGTTTTCCAATGTCTTAGGTGACCCTGTAGAGCCTAAGACCTTCGGAAAACACAGATATTTACATTACAATTCATTAACAGTAGCAAAATTACAGTTATGAAGTAGCAATGAAAATAATTTTATGGTTGGGGGTCAGCATAGCATGAGGAACTGTATTAAAGGGTCGCGGCATTAGAAAGGTTGAGAACCACTGCTCTAAAGGCAGTTGTCTAAATCTAGAAGCCAGCCTAACAACATCTTATCTTCAAAACCTTTGTACAGTTACATGAAATTAACTTATTGCAATGTGTATGTGAATCACAGATGATGCTTTGAGAGTTGGAAGGAACATTTTAACTGATCTGAAGTAAGAACACTCCAGAGGTAGAACTCTGAAGGGGGAAGGCTCTTTTGGCACTTAAGGAGTTAACAGAACTTTGGTTCAGTGTTATGAGGTTAGTCTGTACTTAAGTCTAGTAGTCAGACCACCAGAGATTAGAGAGAAATAGACCTCTGTAGCCAGAGCTTGAAGCAAATTCTATATTGTTTTTGGTCATTGGCTCGTCTGAATTCATGCTACCCCCTAAAGCAGTGCTTCAAAAGCATCTTCTGTGTGGGATGCATCTTGCACACCTAAATGAGTAGGTGGGAAGGCATCAAGAAGTTCATAGAAGCAGCAAGAGGAGGCTAAGACCTCTAAACCCAAGCTTGATCATCTGCTAGCTCTTTTGGGGGCTGACTTTGTTCTTAAATGGTGGTGCATTTATGTTGATTCTCATTAATTCACAATTAAAATGTATCATATTGAATAGACCAAGTCATTGTTTTAATATTCTCTTGTGCTCTAAAACCTCTTCCTGAGTAATACCTTTTTCTTTTATCTATTATTTCACTTAAGGCCAGTTTCTTATGGGAATCAAAAGAGTCAATTATAAAATGACCCAAATGAAATCATGGATTTATATGCACTAATGTCAGGATTTGGCCTAATGGGTGCCTCTGTAATGCAGATGGTAGCTCTATGGGAGGGACCTTCACCTGTAACCATCTGTCAAACCTCAGTGGAAGAACATTACTGCAGCTCTGGAGTTTCTGGCTTTTTATACCTTTATATCTACTAGTGTGGCTTAAATGATAGGTATTTGAGCCTTGATAAGCTAAAGGGTAGTCATTTGTAATTATTTAACCAACATCACATGGTATACTCAAGAATAGCCCCATACCCACAAAGTAACCAACACCACGTGGAAATGTTATGTTAAAAAAGGAAAAGAAAAACCTCTATTCCACTGAACTAACTTCTCTGTAAGGGTCAGGTCTATTTACATCATCACTGGCCAGCCTTTCAGGCCATAATACTCTTGCACAAAATCTCAGGGCAGAGCATTTAATCCCTGAACATGTTCTTTTGTGGATTTAATGAAATGATCAAGAACTGGACATGTTTTGGATGGATTCCAAGCAGTTTCAATAAAAGGCAAGCAGGGAAGTATTTATGATACAGTGATATTAACATGATTACTTTTGAATGGCTATAATCAACAGAGACACAGTAAAATCTGTGGTAATTTGGAGGAAAAAATGTGTCTTACCTCCTGTGTTTCTATCACTTTTCCAACATGTTTGTCATGGAGCTGAGGTACCAGGGGTGGGCAAACTTTTTGACTCAAGGGCCACAATGGGTTCTTAAACTGGACCGGAGGGCCGGAACAAAAGCATGGATGGAGTGTTTGTGTGAACTAATATAAATTCAAAGTAAAGGAGCGGAGGGGAGAGCAAGAGAACAGGCTGGATCCGGCCCGCGGGCCGTAGTTTGCCCACGGCTGAACTAGACCCATGCTCTCCAGAGTCAGCTGTGTTTGGGAAAAGCACTCAGCCAGGATTAGTATAACCAGATAATGAATAACCTGTACCTCAGAGTGCAGAAGAATCCAGGATCCAAATTATACCTTGCTTTTATTTTTTTATTTTTTATTTGTTTGTTTCAAAGTGTGGTTGTAACTTGGTTGCAAAGTCTTTTTTTAAAAATAGATTTTTATTGATTTTAGAGAAAGAGGAAGGGAGAGAGAATGAGAGAGAAACATTGACATGAGAGAAACATTGATTGGCTGCCTCCTATATGCACCCTGATTGGGGACCGAACCCACAACCTGGGCATGTGCCCTGACTGGGAATTGAACCAGCAACCTTTCAGTGCACAGGATGTTGCCCAACCAACTGAGCCACACTGTCAGAACTTGGTTGTAAATCCTTAACACATTTTCTTCAGAATGATAGTTCCTACATCAGGTCAGGACCAAAACTGATTTAACTAATAATACAACAATGCATATAATACTGGTTTGGTGGTGAGTCTTTGACTCAAGGAATGAAGGCAAGGAAAGAAGAGGGAGTAAGGAGAGAGGATGAGGTGAATGTTAAGAAGAAAGAAGATGGAAAGCAGGTAAGAAAAAGCAGTCACAGGGAGAGGTGATAAAAAAGAAGAGAGTGCAGTAATTTCTGCTTCATTCCAGAGCAGATGAATGACCCTAAATTGAATAAGGTTAATATTGGAAGCATCCTTTTTTTCTATAGTTCTCCTATCTTCTGCTTATCACCCAGGCTTTTCATGTCCCTAAACCTCCAGCTGTCATGCCCCACCCTTGCCTACCATAATACTCTTCGGGCCATAAGATTACTTTATGCCTCAGGAGTTTATACCCCAACACGTTCCATCTTCTGGTCTTGTCTATTTGTAAAAACAAACAAACAAAAAAAGTAAACTGAACTATTTTACCCAAAATTCAGAGCTACTGATAGAATGGGAACATACCCAAAGGCACTTCTTTTTTCAAAACTATTTTTATTTAATTCAAAGTATATTTAATTAATGGGATTTCAGATGGTTTGGGTATAAGTGAGCAAATTCTGGTAGTGTGGAGGAAGTTATGTTAAGGCTTGGAGGCCTGGACAGACCTCCTCTCAGGAGACTGTTCACAAGCTCCCTGTCCTTGCCATTCACTACTTCACCCAAAGAATCTGAAAATTCCAAGTTTTTGCAAGAGGATCTCTATGTTATTTCTAAAATTTTCTCTTTCTGTCTCTTACTGGACTGTTAGTACTGTCAAAGTTGGGACAGTGTTAAGTCATCTGTGTGCTGCTTTACCCTTTTACCATCCATCTTCTAGACTTAACCCGACAACAGTGTTCAATACCCAATAATCTTCACATGTGTAATGCAGCTTTTCTCTACTTTCCTTCTAAGGGTCAATGCATTCAAAATATTTTTCTATTTTGTTCAATTATTATTATTATTATTTTAATATTTTTAAAATTGATTTCAGAAAGGAAGGGAGAGAGAGATGGAAACCTCAATGATGAGAGAGAATCATTGATCGGCTGCCTCCTGCACACACCACATTGGGGATCGAGCCTGCAACCAGGGCATGTGCCCTGGCCAGGAATTGAACCATGACCTCCTGGTTCATAGGTTGAAGCTCAACCACTGAGCCACAGCTGGCAGGGCAAGAACCCAATATTTTTCTTTCCTTTTCTTAAAATAGAAAGTCACGGTTGTTGCATTTATCCATGATTTAAAAAAGGGAGGCTTCCATTGAAAATATATGAAAACATAGGGCTCTGCTATTATATAGCCTGGGCCATTTCCCCCAGTGTAGCCTTGAGTCACTTGAATTCCACTCACAAATTGAAACCAACTTTGTCTTCTTTTCAAAATAAAGGAAATTTTATGAAGAGGTCTCTTCTAAATTATCAAAGGCATCAAGTTTTCAAAGAACTGATAGTCACCCTCACATTTACTATAGGGAAGGAAAGAGAGCATTCCAGTCATTGCAAAGATCTGCGTCCTGAAATGATACTGAGGGTTTCAATAAAGATGAAGGTAAAGAGACCATGACACTGAAACTCAGAGGGGTTTTGATTATTTCAGCATGTGGGCTCATAGGCACCAAATTCAGCAAGATGAGCATTAGCATAATGTAATGATACCAGAATTAAGGAACCAGGGCACCGAGAAGAGAGAGTGAAATGATTCTTCACTTAGGGAAGATAGATCTGGGTAGAAGAGGAAAGAAAGCAGAGAATATTCCTGTCAATCAGACACTGTATCTCTTAGAATTGCCTCCCACCCCCGCCCCCCGCATCCTTAATAGGGAATGCCTCCAAGGCAGGAGTGTTATAAATGCCAAGATAGTTCACAGCTTGTTCCCTGGGTGTCAGGATATGTTCTTTCCTTATACAACTCAGACAACTAGGGAAAATGAAACTTTTTAAAAAAGGACAAATTAAGTTCCATTTGTAAGTGAAGCAGTAACGATGCCAAGTTGTCAGAATTTTAAAACGTGTGTGGAAAGATGGAAGACTTTTGCTTCACAATTACTAAAAGCTGGGTGATATCACTGGGTGCTAATTACCTCTTCAGAGTTGAAGAAGGGGCTTGTTAAAATGGATTTAGTTGGATTTAAAACACAATCTAAGAGCAGGTAAATGCAAGTGATGGGCTCTATAAAGGAGGTGCTTCAAGAGAAGCAGATTGTTGTTCATGGTGGGACTCCATAAAGTAGGCATGAAGAGGTGAAGGTCAATTACAAGCCCCAAACAATTGAGTCATGTCCTGGGAGAAAAATGGGAATTTCTAAGGTAGTTTTGAGATCTTAATAAGGAATTTATACTTATTTCAAGCCGAATATGACTAGTTTCCTTTAAAAACATATTGACATTATGTGGTTCTTTGAATATTCTTATCAAGTTTTCTCTTTACTAATTGTTTTCCAAAATAAGCCAAGTATGAAAAACATTAAATTTATGTGGTTCTTTGACTATTCTTACCAAGTTTTCTCTTTACTGATCAATGTCCAGTGATGGTCAAGGGGGTGAGGATAAGATTTTCATATTCTTGTCATTTTCAAGGAAGTTATCACACTGTAATGCACTTTATTTCAAAGAAGGGAATGTGATAAATGGTTTTTATGTTGTTCCTAGGGTGATTATGGATCATTATGCAGTGGGCCCATCAGATCTTCATAGGGGTTATCTCAGCATGCAATATATTTGGAACGATGCTGAAAAATCTACAATAGCCTCCTGCAAGGCCTGGCAGTGGAGACTAGAAAAGGAAATCAAGAGAAAGCTCTCTCTCTCTTTTTTTTTTTATCATCAAAGTATCTCACACTTTATGTCCTTTCTTTTCATATTCTGGAGGATGAGGCACTTGGGAAAAGTCATTCTATCATGTGCATGCAATTTTTGCACCAGAATGAATGAGCAAGGCAGACTTCTGGCAGCTTCCTCTGCGATGCACTAAAAAGATGATCAGAATGTCCCCAAAGATTTCACAGGCTGGATAAAACATATAGGGCAGTAATCTGGAGCTCGGTTTGCCTTGCAGGTTTGCATCTTTTTGTATTGTGAGTGGTATGGTCTTATAAGACCCAGGGTGGAATCATTCTCTCTAGCTTTTACCATGTGGTTGGAGTTAGCATGCTCCCCTCCCTCCCTCCCTTCTTCCCTCCATCCACCATCAGATGATATTAAAAACAACTCTAGATCAAATAATTTGGGAATTGAGATAGTACATTATTTTGTATTCTTTTGTTGCAGGCGATTGAAATGAACAATGTTGAATGTTACTGGAGCCCAGAGATCCTGGAAAACAGTGAAGCTTAAGAAATTCTCCAGGGCGCCGAAACCGGTTTGGCTCAGTGGATAGAGCGTCGGCCTGCGGACTGAAGGGTCCCAGGTTCGATTCCGGTCAAGGGCATGTACCTTGGTTGCGGGCACGTCCCCAGTGGGGGGTGTGCAGGAGGCAGCTGATCGATGTTTCTCTCTCATCGATGTTTCTAGCTCTCTATCCCTCTCCCTTCCTCTCTGTAAAAAATCAATAAAATATATTTAAAAAAAAAAAAAAGAAATTCTCCAGGGCTTTTGTGTTCTGGGAAACAGCTTACTAGAAAGAACCACCCTTCCCCACATGTCTTAGACCAGTGGTCGGCAAACTCATTAGTCAACAGAGCCAAATATCAACAGTACAACCATTGAAATTTCTCTTGAGAGCCAAATTTTTTAAATTTAAACTTCTTCTAACGCCTCTTCTTCAAAATAGACTCGCCCAGGCCGTGGTATTTTGTGGAAGAGCCACACTCAAGGGGCCAAAGAGCCGCATATGGCTCGCGAGCTGCATTTTGCCGACCACGGTCTTAGACTCATGGGTGCCCTTCATGTCTTTGGACAAGAGACAGATGACAAGGCCAGATACAGACCCTCCAAATTCCTGGATTTTTTTCCTCCAAATTGAATGGCTGAAATACTTGTCCATACTGCTCAAATGAAACAAAATGCTCCTTAAAGAAACTTTGTTAAGTTTCTTTCCTTCCCTCAGGACCCTGAACTTTGATCCATCCCTCAGCCTGAGCCTGCAAAGGTCTCCCCAGCAGCCCTCTGAGAATAGGTTGGGCTCATGGAAAATTTTTGTCTGATTTACTTTCCATCAAGCTACCCTTCCTTGCACCCCAACTTTTCTACATCAGTTTTTAAAAGTGTGCTTATTCTTCTTTATACAACTATATTCTTTTGTCTAATATTTTTTTATACTCATCCGAGGATAATTTTTCCATTGATTTTTAGAGAATGGAAGAGGGGGAGGAGAGGGAGAGAGAAAGAAACATCAATGTGAGAGGGCCAGAGATCGAACCTACAATTGAAATTTGACCATGACCCTTCAGTTGGCAGGCTGACTCTAACCATTGAGCAAACTGGCTAGTGCTCCTTGTCTTATCTTTGGGAACACTTGCATATCTCAACTCACCTCTCCCTATTGCAATAGTCTCTTCTCTAACTTCCCCGCCCTTGTAGTGATCCTTCTGAAAAGTCTCTCCTTGGTAAGCACATTTCTTTTGAATCTGACAAAAACAATGCAGATAAAGTCAAAAGAAGATATGGAGCAGCTCTGGGACATAAAGTAGTTTACTGAATAAAGGGGTCTTGGAAAGGACAAAGTCTAGGCAGAGGTGACTGATCAGCCCTATACATTTCCTGTCCTTGGATTTTTCCTCTCAAGAGACAAATTGCAGGGCTTGAGAGTCTGTCTCAAGTCACCAAAGGGCATGCAGGGCACCTTGACTGGAAGTTCCACCAATACTCTATAAAGTAGAGGAAAGGTGATTTCTCAAGATAAAGCTGGGATCCTGTTCCAAAAAGGAAAGGGGAAAATGTTGGGCAGGTAAAGACAGTAGTGGTTTACTACAGGTATGATACTTACCTAGAAGGCTCAGCACATTTAGATTTTCTACAAAAAAAAAAAAAAAAAAAAAAAAAAAATTAAATAAATAAAATAAAATATATGAGGGAATTACAGAGTTGGGTATCTAACACATATGGCTCTATGCTGAGAATTCCCATGGAGAATTTGCAAAGTAGCCACTTGGTGTCACTTTAATATGTACATTTTTATTCTCTGTCAAACAGAAATAAAATATTAACCATTATAGTTATATAACTATAACTCTGTCTGTATAACTATATGATTCTGTCTGTATACTTAGCATATTTTCAGAGCTCAGCCTGGGATGCAGTATCAGAGGAAGGCATTACTATGCAGCTGACCCTGTACCCCATGTGTAATCCATGTGTGATCCACATAAAATAGATAGAAAATTCTCTAAGATTTTTTCTGACAATCTCCAGCTTTATAAGAAACTGTGCAGAACTATTTACTACTAGTCTTACCATTCTCTCATTTATTTTGGCAATGTACAGGCATGGGCTAAATTATGGCAGCTTTCAACCATAAAGTCCTATACACTTTCAACCATAATTTCTAGAATCTCCCCAAACATAAAGATATTTATAGGGTCTCAGTCTTGTGGAAGCCATAGAATATGCTGGGCAGGCAGCCAGTCATTAAGTCAGTCTCTCTCTCTCTCTCTCTCTCTCTCTTTCTGTTTCTACAGTAGCCACAGGACTATATAAAATCATATTAGTCAACTTAAGTCAATATGAGCATGAGACCTTGATGTATTGCTAAGAGCATTTTGCCCATGTGATTCTCTCCTCTGGTTTAAGGAGGGGCACTCATTTTCATAAACATACTAACGTGATTATATTGCCAATGCCTCTGGTGTCAACAGATCTATTTTTTTTTTTTTTTTTTTTGGTGTCAACATACCTTGTGGTAAAGCCAGAGCTTGGCTCAGTCACCTGTAATTGCTGTGGGATAAAAAACCAGCCAGACATTTTCAAGAAACTTGCTCAGCCTAAATTCTCATGTCCTGGTTCTTCTGAATAGCTTGAACTACAATGCCGACGCCTTTGCAATGTCAGAGGCACATCTATGAATAATAATGAAGTCAAGAATACAGTGTTACCTTGCAGCTAAAGGAGAGTGTTGGAGAGCTTTTCCTGCCCTCCATCTCATCCTGTAGAATGTAATGGAAGGCAGCTGTAGCACTCTTGTCATACAAGCTTCCTTGCTGCTTTGCATTCTCTCAGCAACTCAGCACCAGTGTCCAACGACCGAACAAAATAGCATTAGATTATCACCAATAACTTGTTACAAGGAATGAAGGATTCCTTTAATTCCCTCAACAGCACAGGTGTGCTCTCTCAGCAGGAGTTTCCAGAACAGTGTCAGTTCCCCTGACAGAACAAGCTCCGATTGACAGGAAATGTCACAGACAGTCTTCTCAAGGCGCTAGGAAAGCTTTTATGTATCATTATTCTCCTTTAGATATAATACAGCTAAAGCTGACACTTGGGTTTGTAATGAGATCAGCACCACCGATGTTTTCTGTATAGTAAGACAGGGAACACATTCTGAAAATTCCCAGAGACGAGGACCCATCATTTTTAATGAGGAGCAGCAGTCAGTGGTACTGGATGGGTACCCACTTTTTTCAGCCCTCAGCTTGATGCTGTGTGGGAGTCTTGCAATAATTAAATGAGGCAGAATTGTCCTTTAGGAATCCGTGACCTCTCTGGGGAGGTAAAACGAAGATGCTGAAAGTAATTTGCCTAAGTGAACTGAATGCTAAATTGAACATAGGCAGGTGTGTGTGGGTGGATGGTAAAGGGAATCCATGTTTTGAAAGCTTAGGAAGGGAAACCTGGAGGAATGAAGTATATGCTCAAGGGGAGAGGAACCCATTCCCTCCTGGCCACCTAACACACCGAAGGCCATGTGCTAAACACTCGGTTTATATTGGAGCGGGGAGGGAAGGGGGACCATGAAGATTACCGAGGGCAGCTGGTGAAAGGTTTACCTTCCTGTAATAGAAGCATACATCTACACACATACCGGGGTTATGGTGTGTGGATGTACCTTCCCTTCACAGTGGTCTTGGCCATGTGACTTCCTTTGGAAATAAGTTGTCAATGGATGTGATGGGAACAGAAGCTTGAAATGTGCTGTGTAGGTGGAATTGCACTTGTGTCTTTTTTTAAAATTCTATTTATGGCTCAGTTTGATGCAGTGTCATCCATCAAAAGGTTGTGGGTTTGATTCCCAGTCAAGGCTGGTATGAGAAGAGGCTGGGATATTTCTCTCATACATCGATGTCTCTCTAAATCAATAAGCCTGTCCTCAGGTGAGGATTAACATTTAAAAAATATGTTTATTGAGGTAATGTTGGTTAATAACATCCAGTGTCCCTGATCTGCCTTGTACTTTTCCACCTGCCCAGACCTGAGAAGAAACATGCAGCACTCAGATCCCAGCCCAACAGCAGACGAGACCCAAGTCCAGCTGGATCCTGTTGTCCTGAACGTACTGCCCAGCAGAGCTCGGACTAGACCTGCTCACTAGTCCTCACCCTGGAGACAAGAGCAGGAGAGAAAAATGCCTCTTGGTATAAGCCACTGAGATACTGGCTTTTTGTTTGTTTGTTTTGTTGTTGTTGCTGCATAGCAAACTTTGACTTATAAAGAAATTAAGAATGCCCTCATATGTTTTAATGGAGAGGGGAAATCATGGTTTGTGTTTAAAAAACTCTGCTATTCAGTAAACAGGATAAGTGTTTTGAAAGAAGGGTAAAGTATCTTGGGGAGGCGGGGGTCCAGGAGCAGGCGAGAGGCCTAGGTTTACAAGCACTTTATGGAAGTGACAGTAATATACATGCCCTGAAGGAAGGCAAGGATTTGAGCAGATTGGGGAGCGGCAAGGGAAGAAAGGAGAGAAGGTACCTGGCGTGCAGGCACATGACAGGGTTTTAAAATGTATAATGCAAGTGTCTGACATTAAGCTCTTGATTGCCCAGACCTGCGTTTCAAAGACAGCTGTCTGGAATAAACACATTGCCAGCCACACGTGTGAATACAGAGCCAGGCCACCCACCCCTGGAGTTTCCTTTGTTTCCGAGACCTCTGGCTGGTTTAGATATCCGACTGTTAGACAGCTTGTTTTCCTTTCCTGCAATCATTCCTGCTCTTATGTTTTAATTTCGCCAGTAACTGTGAACCTGTGAAACTGGAGATAAGAGCAGACCCTCAGCCCTGAGCACTCTATTCCTCTCTCTACTGCAACCTCACTCTGTGGACTCAGGCCTGCCTGTACCCTCCAGCACTTGTGAGTAACATACCTTGTCTCCATGTCTTTTCAAAGTTCCCTACAGGCTGTTGCTGAGGTTTGTTATTCATTCATAATAAGAACCACAGGGACTGGTCCAGCCACAGCAAGGGCTCTGGAAGGGGAACTGACTGTGGGGTCTCTCCCGGAGCTCAGGTGAGTGTCCCCAGACATTCTAGCCTGTAGTGTCCTAGCACAAAACTATATCCCTGTTTACGGAGTGGGATACACTGGGGAAGGAAAGCAGTGTGTAAATGGGGTAGAGTATTTGGTTTCTGTTGATGCCATAACAAATTAGCACAAATGGAGTGGCTTAAAACAGTACCCTTTTATCATCTCATGCTTATGGGGATCAGAAATCTGGGCACATACAACCTCACTTAGCTAGGCACTCTGCTTGGAGTCTCACAAGGCCAATAGCAAGGCATTGGCAGGTATGTGATCCTTTCTAGAGGGCTCTGGGTATGTATCCACTTAGAGACACTCAAGTCCTTGGCCAGCTTCAATTCCTTTCGGCAGGACTGAGGTCTCCATTTCCATACTGTTTGTTGCCTGGGGCTGATCTTTGCTCCTAGTGGCTGCTTGTGTTCCTCCCACACTTTCCACAAGGCCTCCCCCAGCAGTGGGTGGGTCTGCGGGTGGAGTCTGTCTCATGCTTTTCAATCTTTCCTTGTTCCTCTTATCATATCTTTTCCTTCCCCTCCTGCTTTTAAGGGCTCCTGTGGTTACACAGCCCTCACTTGGATAATCAAGGACAATCTCCCTATTTTAAAATCAGCTGATTAGACATTTTAATTTTTATCTGCAAAGTCTTTTCACAGCAGTCCCTACATTAGTATTTGATTGAATAACCAGGGGATAGAAATCTGGGGTGGGATGTGGGAGACGTCTTTAGAATTCTACCTACCACATGTGGTACATTAAAAAAAAAAAAAAGGGGGGGGGAGAGTCCTATTTGAGTAAAATGAAGGTAATAGGTAAGGGAGTATAGAGAGAGAAACCAGGACAGATAGAATAGGATTTAAAATTAGAAAGCTTCTTATGCTAGGCCCTAGGTGACGAAGAGCAAGGTAAGATTCATGCTCACAGCAGTCATAAAATCAGAGTTATATATTAGAATTCCCTAACTTTGTTTGGGAGAAGTTTCAGGAAACAGAAATTCCAATTTATAGGTTATTGCTATTGTACATGGTCATTTTAACAAGATTTAACTTTATTTTTAGCAGTAAATATAGCAAGAGGGACAGATATAGAAGCCTACCAGCCTCAGATCTGGAAGACTTTGGCCCATGAGTGATTAGAATGAAAATTAAGGGAGGAGGGGGTCAGAGAATTAACAGGAATAGGGAATAAGAGGCACAATAAGAAGGTAAAGGTTCAGTGGGATGGTTTCTGCCCACCAGGCGGTTGGAAATATGGTAATCTGGGCTAGTGACATGGATTTGGTAACTATCTGCAAAGAGATAAATGCCAGTATTTGGGGGCATCTAAGACCAGTGAGAGAGATTTGGGAGGAAATACAAAGAGAGAAAAATGAGTGGTTAAGAACAGAACTTTGAAGAATGTTTACATCTTGTGACTAGGAATAAGAACAGTGGTTAGTGAAGGAAACAGTAATGAAAGTCATGGAAAAGATATGCGGAAATATCAGTGCCACAAAATGTGCAGAGGGGAGAATTTTACAAAGGAAGTGCTCAACAGTGATGTAAACTGAAGAAAGATTAGCTTATTCATATCTCTGGCCAGCATTAGAAGTTGACCAAAATCCAATTTGCTGTCACAGATAGAAAAAAGATCTGAACTAAGAGCATTGATATCAACATTGTGGAAAATACATGTGTGTGCTTTTACCTGTGCCCGTCATTTGCAGAAAACTCTTAAATATTGCTTACTGAGAATTATTTTCCTGCAGATAACTCTGCAGGAAATGCTAAGGAAACAGAAATTACATGTTTATTTTTCTTGGATTTATAAGGGACAGAGGTTTCCCTGAATATCATTTTCTTTCAATTATAGTTGATATTCAATATTATATTCGTTTCAGGTGTATAGCAGAATGGTTAGACATTTATATAACTTATAACATGATCCCCCCAATAAGTCTAGTACCCACCTGGCACCATACATAGTTATTACAATATTATTGACTATTTTCCATATGCTTTACTTTACATTCCCATGAGTGGTTCTGTCACTGGCAATAAGAACATCTTAATCCTGTCCCCATTTTTACCTATCTACCCAACCCCCCCTCCCATCTGGCAACCATCAGTTTGTTCTCTGTATCTATAAGTTTGTTTCTGTTTTGTTTATTCATTTATGTTGTTTTTAGATTCCACATATAAGTAAAAGCATATGGCATTTGTTTTTCTCTGTCTGACCTCTTTCATTTAGTGTAATACCCTCCAGGTCCATTCATGTTGTCACAAATGGTAAGATTTCATTATTTTTATGGCTGAGTAATATGTAGCACATCTTCTTTACCCAAATTGTCTACTGTCTATTGATGGACACTTAGGTTGCCTCCATATCTGGCTATTGTAAGTAATGCTGTAATGAACATAGAAATGCACATATCTTTTTGATTCCGTGTTTTGTCTTTCTTTGGGTAGATACCCCAAAGTGGAATTGCTGCATTGTATGGTAGTTCTATTTTTTATTTCTTGAGAAAACTTTATACTTTTTCTGTAGTGAGTGCACCAATTTGCAATCTCACCACCAGTGCACAAGGGTTTCCCTTTCTTCACATCCTTGTCAATACTTGGTATTTGAGGATTTATTAACAGATGTGAGATGATGTCTCATCATGCTTTTAATTTTCATTTCTCTGATTTTTAGTAACGCTGAGCATCTTTTCATATTTCTATTATCCATCTATATGTCCTCTTTGGAGAAATGCCTATTCAGGTCCTCTGCCCATTTTTTAAAAATTGAATTGTTTGGTGTTTTTTTTTTTTTTTTGTGTGTGTTAAGTTGTATGAATACCTTATATATTTTGGATATTAACTGCTTATTAGATGTATCATTGGTGAATATTTTATTCCATTCAGTGGACTGCTTGTTTTGTTTTGTTGATGGTTCCTTTGCTGTGCAAAAACTCTTCAGTTTGATGCACTCCCATTTTTTTTCTTTTGTTTCGCCTCTTCAAAGAGACATATATTAATAAGAGTGATGTATAAGAGTTTACTGCCTATGCTTTCTCCATATTCTTTTATATTTGGAATCTCCCTCAGAACCACTTTTGAACAAAACTTCAATTCTTGAATGCTATAATTCTGAGAAATTCTGGTATGAAGGAAGGAAGAGATATTTGGCAGAAATAGTAGGCTAAACATGAATTTAATAGCACTTTAATGTTAGTGAGCAAAGAATTTACCAAAATTATGATGTAATAAAGTTAATTTCATTCAAATAATTATAAAATAAATATTCAACATAAATTTAAAGTATCTAAAGCTAAGATTATAATTTAAAAAATGATGCAATATCAGGGAACTTGGGATTCCATTTTACCCATTGATAGAATAGCCAGAAAATTCTTTTGACTCTACAGTTATAGTCCCCATACCAGATTTTCAGAGAGACCCATCTATTGGTAATAAACCCATCTATTGGTAAAGATCTGGAATATGGAGGTAATAGCACATTTTTGGGCTCACATGATGATGATGACAAATATTCACTATTTTTTAGTATTGTGTTTCTTGAATATTTAAAAATTCACTAGCTACTGTTAGCATTTGGGATGGCATCTAAGTGAATTTTAATTCAAGAACATACATTGAAAAGCCTAGAAATATATCATCCATATGTATTACACTGGTAAATTTTACAAATTATTCCTGGTGATTTTAAACAACATACTGCCTTCATTTTTACTGCTTATAACTAGGTTATGTTCAATTTCTCCTGGTTCCAGTCCATCTCAAAATGCCTCAAACACAGCTGTTCCAATATAATTTTGGCTCATTGGGTTTCTGTCAAAACCCAGAACTACAAATACTGCTCTGAAGATAGGAGGCGAGGGAAAGCTTCAAGAGTGAAAATGATTTTAAAGCTCAAAATAGCTCACATTGACTTTGGCTTAGGAAGGTGTTTATTTTTTTATTTTTAACTCAAGCATATTTAGGATCTTTTGTAAATTAAATAGAGTTTGCAACTTTTATTAAAAATTTTATCATTACCAAGGTTAATTTTTCATTATTCTTTTACCGTGAAGGAGATGGGGAGAAGCAGTTCACACAGGAATATCAGCATTTAGTCTTTAAAACCAGGCTGCCAGGGTTGAATTCCTGCTCTATTGCTATTGGTCCTATGATCTTGGGCAGGTTGCTCAACCCCTGTGCACCTTGGAGCAAAATGAGATTGGTGATAATGCCACTTCCTGGAGTTATTGTAAGGATTAAAAACAGTCCCTGACAATAATAGATACTCAATATCATTAAAAGGCTCTTTTAATTTAGTTTATTACTTAGTAGTCCCATTGCTTGGTATACTCAGCTAGTTCATATTTTTTTATTTTTATTTTTATGGTGTGTGTGTGTGTGTGTGTGTGTGTGTGTGTGTTAGTAGGTAACATCCCCTTCTTCAGAACTACTCAGATCATCAAGACAGGTTTTAGCAATCTGGATGACATTTCAGTCTGAAGTGGACTGGAGTCCCTAAACCTGCTCTGGAGAGCTCTCCAGCATTCTGTATCTGGAGATAAATACACCTCTTGGAGAGAGTGAGAGGAGACACCTTGCTGAGGCAAAAGTTCTCCAAACAGTTGTGAAGTCTCTGCAGATGGAGCCAAGATGTTCTTATGATCTTATGATGGGCTTTAATCTTCCATCGGGGTTATTTTTATTTCTCAAGACATTTTCCATTCCTGAAAGGTTACTCATTTTACTTTAGACACAGAGCCAGAGAGGCTGTGACAGCTCCTAATTCTTATAATTTCTCTAGATATGAAATTCCTTTCAGATGATAGTACTGACCTGGAGTAAGCACTAAGTGATTTGTTAACACGATAAAACTAGTCCATCACCAGAGACAGAGCAGCCCTCCCCCCCGGGGGCCTCTGATTTCTCACACTTATGCTTTATGACAGTATCATTCATCCAGGGAATAGATTTGATTATTTTAGAACCCAGTGAAGATAGACAATTTGTAGGGTATTTGAGAGATGGAAACTTGGATATTTTGGCCAACACAAGATCAGATTTCTTATTTGGAGATGTTACTATTTGAACAAATGCTATATATCTTTGTTGTTTTTTTTTTGTTCTTTTCTATTGAGGGTTAGAATACATTTACATGTACAGAAAATCTAACTGTAATTCACCTTCAAGAAAAATACCTTATGCAGCTATTAAGAAAGCGAGGTATTAACTGGCATCAATTACCCTATTTTTAACAAACTCCATGTCTTTAATTATAGCCCTGTTTTTTTTAAATTTTAGGAAGACTTAATAAAATGTCTGTGGATGAATTTCTCCATCAGAGCCCTCATGACATGTAATTAAATAATGAAGATTTTTAGAGAGGGCTTTGCACTGAATTAGAGGTAGGAGAAGTGACTTAACCAGGCTTTGTACAGAAAAAGTGAAGAAGTGTGACAAGATGGAAATCACGTAGATAAAGTGATTAATGAAACTGCTCTTATTTTAAATTATAACATTACACTTTGGGGAGGGGTTGAAAAGTAGTAAGGCTTGTTTATGATATTGATTCACTTGTAAGCCCTATAGCAATTATTCCCAGATTTTAGTGTTCATAAGAATAACTCCTGATGCCTATTACAGTGGCAGGTTTCTTTGTACCGCCTGAGAACTACTAAATGAGGAATCTTAATCTTATGCATCATGAAGGTTGAACTTAGCTGGCATAAAGCATCCCTCCTATTTCCCCATTTTTTCTTGTTGACAAATTTCCTTTGCAAGATCTGTAATGGGAGTCCTCACTCTCCATTTCTGTCTTCCTTGGTCACCTCCAGCTTTTGACAAATATAATTGTATATATTTAAAGTGTAACAACATGGTGGTTTAATATATGTGTACATTGTGAAATGATTCCCACAGTCAGCACAGTCAGGTTGGTTAGTACATTCATTACCTCACACAGTTACTGTGTGTGTGTGTGTGTGTGTGTGTGTGTGTTTGTGTGTGTGTGTGTGATAAGAATGCTTAAGATTTACTCTCTTAGAACATTTCAAGGATATACTACAGTATTGTTAACCACAATCACTCTGCTGTACATTGGATCCCCAGAACTCATTCATGCTGTAGCTGAAGGTTCCCAGCATCACTGTAGTTTACCCATTTCTCAACTTCCCATAACCACCATTTAACTCTCTATTTCTATGAGTCTGACTTTATTTTTTAAAGATTCCACAGACAAGTGAGATCACACAGTACTTGTTACTCTGTCTGGCTTATGTCACTCAGCATAATGTCTTCCAAGTTCATCCATGTTGTTGAAAATGGCAGATCCTTTCATGTATAGGATTTTGGATTTTGTCCTGAAAACAAAGGGAAGGATGGCAAGAGGCTTTCTGTTAGAGATGGCACACAGCTGCCAAATAGAAGTATCAGGTGGTGGAAGTTTTTGTCCATCACATAAGTTTGCCATTGAGGGAACAAGGCTCCTAACCAATCAACAAGGGAGAAGGAAGAGAAAAAATACTGGGATTATGTGTGTGTAGAAAGGGAAGTGGGAAGGAATGATAAAAAGAGCAAGAAAGAGGGGAAGAGATAGAGGAAAAATAAGTAGAAAATTTAAAGAAGGGATAAACAAGTATTATGGTTTAGTCCCAGATTCTCTATACTAGCAATTTTCAACCCTTTTCATCTCATGGCACATTAAACTAATTGCTAAAATTCTGTGGCACACCAAAAAATATATTTCTTATCCATCTGACAAAAAATAGTTATAATTTTGATTCATTCACTCTAAACAGCTATTGTTGTGAGATAGATGCATCGATTAGTTGTCTTCCACATGAGTCCTGACCAGGGCTGGGAATCCAGCCTGCAACAAAGGTACATGCCCCTTGACCGGAATCAAACCAGAGACCCTTCCACCAGCTGAGACTCTATCCACTGAGCCAAACTGGCTAGGACTATTGTCATTCTTTAAATTTGACAATCTAAGGGAAAAGAGGTCAGTGCCCCTCACTAAATAGTTGGGGATTGTTAAATTTAAAAAATGTAGAAATTGCTGCACAATGGTTGAAAATCCCTCTTCTAATGAGTTGGTTAAGTTCTTTCAGGGCATCCACTTTCATGTTATTAGGCTGGAAAGAGCTTAGAGGATGGATATCTATGTGTTCCTGTGATTTTCCACTAACAGGAGGTTCCCTGGCCTCAAGCTTCACAGACTGTCTCCTATGAAGAGCTTTGATCCCATTCCATGCACGGGTAAAAGTTTTCAGTTTAAAGGGGGAATCCCAGAAAAGGAATGCATGCTTTGGAGCTAATAGTTTACAAAGTTAATTTTTGTCCTCACAACTAGAATGTCACACACACACACACACACACACACACACACACACACACACAATGCAAATTCCCTTAAGCATTGTTTTGTTGCCATTAAGCACTCACTTAGCAAAATCAGAACTTGTATGGATAGTTTGAAAGTGTTTGAATTATGCACTTGATAAGTTCTATTTCTTTTTATTGTGTTAAATTGGAGCAGAACAATTAGAGTCTTGAAGGGCAATCCTTCGCCAGGTGGCTAATTCAGGCCATTCTTCTCATCTTGATCCTTTGCACACATCCTTTATTTATGGATTTATTCACGGAGCCAGGCTGCGTCAATCTGTGTCCCACTTAATTTCAGCAGACTGGTGCTGGGAAACCTGCTTTATTTTCTTCTGCTGTACCTGCACCAACAAGAAACTACCTTTAATTGGTGATTTGTGGGACAGCAACTAGCCTCGAGCTCATTAGTGTCTGAGCTGGTGATTCGGAGGACATCCATTGGAAATGAACTGAGAAAGTTGCCCTTCATTGAAAACTTTCTCTCTATAACAGTCTAACATCATGCCATGTAAAAACAAACAGACACTGAGGAAAATACTTTGTTTTTCTCAAATTTCTGTGTTGTGTGCAATTAAATATACTCTTGCATTAGGTATGTATGTGCTCATGACCTCTGTTTCACCTTGGTAGGTAAACCTCTCTCCTTCTTAGCAAGACTCCATACTCCAACAGCACAAGACCTGTTGTCTTGGTTTCTTCTTTCATTATTCTATAGTTTTTAGTTGGTTAATTATATTTTCTGGTCTGTACATTTCATGGCAATAGGAAACCCATTTAGTGTAAAAGCATCTATCATTTGTTGTTGGTAAAGCACACAAGAGGTTAGTTACCTTGGAACCAGAGGAAAGCAGAATGGGTTTGGCTGTTCCCTTCAGTTGTTTTTGGAAATAGATGTTGTGACAAGATAACTACTAGGTTTTATTTTCTCAAGGTCCTACAACTCAGATTATCTGAACTGTTTTCCAGATAAGTCTATGTCCTTAACTGTCAACTTGAAAATGAAACTCTACTTCCTCAAAGGGCAGCTTCAGGCTTGCTTAGTTCACTGCTCCTTTCTCATGTAGATTTCCTTGCACTTATTCATACTTGCAAGTTTGTTTTCAACCAATATTGAGTTAATATTTATCAAGGTCCAGGTGCTGGTTGAGTAGCTGGAGGTAAAAAATATGAATGACAATGCAAAATCTGAGATGAAGGATCTTTGGTTTAGAAAACAAGCAAGTAAATAAATGATTTTACTACAGTGTCTCAGTAGTAAATACAGATGGTTCTGGGAACATGGAGGAAGGGCATCTAATTGAGACTGGGGTGGAGTGAAGGGTAAGGGGAAATTTCCAGGGAAAATTGATATCCAAATTGAATCTTGAAAGATAAGTGGATGTTGGTTAGGAAAAGAGTTATTCAAATTTACTATTTTGAGGCTTAGGATGACCTCTTCTTACTACTTAAGGGAAACTAGTGAGATAAAAGTCCATTGGGGAAAAATTGTATGTAAAGAAAACATTGAATGTAGAATATTTGGCAGAGGAGAATCTGTAATGAGACCCCAGGTAAAAGGGAAGATGAAGGTAACACTTCTGACTTTTAACTTCCCTTTGGGCATAAGGATCACCTTTTAGTGGCCAGAAGAATCACTTGGAATGCTTTTTAAAGATAATGATTTCTTGGTTCTGTTTTCCATAAATTCTGATTTATGGGTCTGGAGGGAGGTCCAGGAATATAAATTTGTAAGAAGTCATCCAGTTATGTACAGAGTTTCCTTCACCTTAGGTTGTTTTGTTTTTTAAATACTTAACCCAGGATATGTTTCCACTGATTTTAGAGAGTGGAGAAGGGAGCAGGAGAGGGAGAGGGAGGGAGAGAGGGTGGGGGGGAGAGAAAGAGAGATATTGATATGAGTGAGAAACATCTATCAGTTGCCTCCCAAATGCACCTGGACCAGGGATGGAACCCACAACCTGAGTACGTGCCCTGATGGGGAATCGAACCAGTGACCCTTTGGTGCAGGGAATAGTGCTTCCAACCAACTGAGCCACACTGGCTAGGGCTCCCTCACCTTAGTTTTTATTCCCATCACCCTACCCAGCCTCTTTTCTATACTTCTACTAGCACAGCCACAGGAGTCTGGAAATTTCAAAAAGAATTATTTTCATTATGGAGCAGCAATAGAAAGGACATAAGAGAGTCATACAATTAGTTAAGCTTATGCAGCACAAAGTGCTATTGCTACTGTAAGCACATTCTAGGTTTCAGACTTAAAACAGCTTTACGAGGCCATTCTTAGGTTGCTTTGCCTCCCAGCATATTTCTCTGTGACACTGCTCACAGCTCAGTTCCTGCACCAGAAGTCTGTCTGTTGTTCATTTTACCTGTAATTCATATGAGCATAAATATTCACTTTCAACTCTACTGCCTTCCTGGAGCCTTCAGCTCTGTTTGCATTTTCTACTCAAAGGAACATCCTCATCTTAGCTGATTGTAAATAATGTATTAATATCTCAGATCAGCAGACACTCTATTCACTTCACACACTTTGGGGCCTTCGTTGACTCCTTCCTAATGATACTGGCACAGGTTAAAAGTACCTTTACACTGAAATAATAATCCTCATGACAAAGCACTTGTATATGTCCCATCCCAGGCACATGCAATGTGCTCAATTGATATTTGTTGGAGAACAAACAAAGATATACAATAATGGTGAGTCATTTAGAGGCACCCGTGTCTCAGGATACTGATATCAAGGAAGACAAATGTTATATCTTACTCTGGATCTTCCATATGACATCAGGAAAAGTGACTTTGTCAAGGCTCTATATCAAAAACTCATTGCAATAAGTAATCGTTATGTCTACCTATCTCAAGTTGTTAACTTCTTGTGATCTCTTTAGAGATGGTTGATTAACTAGGAATTATTAGACAATGGTCACCAGGCTACTCTCTCTGAGAAATCAGAACTGTCAAAGTAAAATTATGATATAGGTGTTTTGGAGACATATTTATTAGAAAACTATTTTAGAAGTGCTCTGTTCTGAGGTTTAGGGATAGAAGAATAAAATATTGTTCACTAAGAGCACCAAATTCACATAATCTTTCCTAATAATAGAGAAACATGTAAATTGACCATACCTCTGCTACGCCCACAGCTAATCAGAGTGAGTATGCAAATTATCCCAATAAAGATGGCGGTTAATTTGCATACATACCTGGGTCCCAGGAACCTCCTCGGCACCCAGGTCACTCCCAGCTGGCTATCCTGCAGAGGCTTTAGGCTTGGGGGACGGGGGTACCTGCTTCCCAAGCCTAAAGCCTGGGGCAGAGGCTGTAGGCTTGGGAAGGGGCCAAGCCTGGGATCAGAGGGGCAGGGGGTGCCCAATTCCCAAGCCTACAGCCTCTGCCCCTAGCTATAGGCTTGAGGAGTGGCCCCTCCACCCTGGCCCCCCCGCCCCGCCCCTCCAATAACAGGCTCAGCCCCTTCCCAAGCCTACAGCCTCTGCAACAGGCTGTAGGCTTGGGAAGGGGCCGAGCCTGGGATCGGAGGGAAGGGGAAAAAAATCAATGGAAACATATCCTTAGGTGAGGATAAAAAGAAAAAGAAAGAAAGAAATGTCATATCTTATGAAAAGCACATCTTGAAAATGCCTAACGAAAGTTGTCATTTTTTCATGGTGAAGGGACTGGAGTCCATGTTGATGAAAATACCTTGGTTGCTGCGGTGACTGGCAGTGTCTGCAGTAGTGGCGTGATGGGGCTGGCGCCTTCCCCTGATCAGCCCGGTCACCTCCTGCAAAGGGAGGACAGACTGCTCCAACAGGGAGTGGGCCTAAGCCATCAGTAGGACATCCCCTGAGGGCTCCCATTATGTGAGAGGGGGCAGGCTGGGCTGAGGGACCCCTCCCCAGTGCATGAATTTCGTGCACTGGGCACCTAGTATAACAATAATCACACTTGATTTTTATTAAAAAGAGCCTGTGTTTCAACTGCTACATATAAACTAGTAGATCTTCAAACTAAGTCTCAACCTCTACATGGACACTTTTATTTTCCAAAGTGAATGGGTCTGGAGAAGTAATTCAGAGATGTCAGGAGATCTGAATTAGAAATGCAGTTATTAAGTGAAGGTCTATGCTGAAAGATTATGCTGAAAAGCCCACAGCTGACCAACCAAATTCAGAAACCAGGGCAGGGAGATTTATAATTTCATTTTGGGTTCAGAATATTCAAGACACACCTCCTTATCTTTTTCAGAACGTAGATCTCTGATCTTTACAACACAACAGGGGCCATGTGCTGTCTTGTCTCTCTTATTTTTCCTTTTGATGTCTCTGAGGCTGAATTCTAGTGAAGAATCCCATGGGCTCATTCTCCCGAGAAGGCTGCTCAATTAGGAGAGTACGCTAACCTTTGAAAAAAGAAAGATGAAAGGTTGATGAGCCAACATAGGAATTAACATTGAAAACTCACTTCTGTACCAGCTCACAACACTGTTAGCAACAACAGTAATTATTGTTATTTCAAAAAACTGTTAGTCTCAGAGTGGGAGTAGAAAGTCAAACAGGAGAATAAGCTTCCTTTGTTTGATTGACATATTGGAGGCAATTCTCTTTTAGCCTAATCATCAGCCGGAGGCTTATAGAAACAATCTCTGAAAACTCGTAAGCAAAGTCACAAATATATGAATTCTGTTAAAATGGAATAAAGTACAGAAAAAGCAAACCTAATCCAGAGTACTTCGCTGTTGCAAAATTATTTTTTCTGCCTCCATAGACACATGGAAAACATATTTAAAAATGTAATTGTAAAAGCTGATTAAAAATCCATTTTACCAACTTCCAGTTATAAGATAAATAAGTACTTGGAATGTGATGTACAGCATGATGGCAAAAGTTATCACTGCTGTGAGATATATAAGATATAGTAATCCTAAGAGTTCTCATCTCAAGGAGAATTTTTATAGGATAATAGGTGTTAACCTATTGTGGTAAAGATTTCACAATATATATACAGCATGCTGTATATCTTAAAATTATACAGTGATGTGTGGCAATTACTTCTCAATAAAACTGGAAAATCGATTGCACATGTTTTTATCATTACAAAAATTTTAATGTTTCTCAAAAATAATTTAACCTTATTTACTGAGGATATTTTTGTGTAGACACTGAAAGTGGTGTTGGATGTATAAGGGTCAATAAGATAGACATGATCTCTGCCCTCTTGAAACTTACCTTCTGTTGTCCTCAGATCTCTTTATACCTACACCTCTAGTTACTCCCTAGTCAAATAATCAGTCTCATGGCTTTAATATCAAGTTTAACTATTGGCTCCCAAGTTATCTTGAGTCTGGACCTACTCCTTGAACATCAAATTCATATATTTAACTTCATTGACATCTTCACTGGGGTGAACTGAACTCTCCCCCCCACCACCACCCATGTCTCTGCCAATCAATGATTTCTAAATATTACCTCTACTGCTACACTAAGCCACCATTTTTTCTTATCTAGAATATTGCAGTTCATTTAGCTCCAAGTATTGACTGTAGCATTCTATTTTCCATAGAGCAGTGAGAAGGGATGTAAAATTTTTAGATCATGATATTCTTCTGCTCAAAACCATCTAGTGATTTCCCATATCACTCTAGGTAAAAATCAAACCTCTTACATGGTTCCCCCCAACCCCCGGCAATTCTATATCACCTGCTAGTTCTCTGTTCATCTCCCTCCACTCCAAGCACCCGCCTCCTCCCCCAGAGGTCTTTACTTGGTCTTTACTTTGCTCTTCCCCACAAATATCTGCATAACTCATTGTTCATTATATTTAACTCTGTTTATCTTTCACTTTATTAGAGTGGCCTTCCAAACCATCCAGAATAACACACTCATCTTCCTTACTCTGTCTTTACATCTTTTCTTCTTGGTATTTCTCATGGCCAATCACAGACACATTCAAAATGGTCATTATTTATGGATTCCATACTTGTGAATTCTCTTACTTGCTAAAATTTATTTGTAACTCCTCAAATCAATAACTGTGTCACTTTCATGGCCAATCACAGATATGTTCAAAGTGATGAAAAATGTGAGCACCTGGCTGAGGTATATAAGGCCACACTCTGCCTTATTCCAGCTCTTACGCTATAACCACGTGTCCTCTTTTAGCACCATATCTTTCTCATCTTTATGCATTTTGTTGGTGATGTCATGTTTTAAAATACTGGATCTCACTTTCCTAAGTGGATCTTGTGTTCCTAAGTGCAAGAGGTGATGTACTTTACTGAGAGAATGCATGTGTTAGATAAACTTCATTTAGGCATGAGTTAAAGTGTTGTTGGCTACGAGATCAATGTTAATGAGTCAACAATATAGATTAAATAAAGTGTATTTAAACAGAAACACACAAAGTGAGGTTATATATTGATTACTTGATGAGACTGTTGCAACCACAGTCTTGCTTGTATCTAATCACTATTTCCCTTAGGAGCAGTGTGCAGTATTCACTAATTCAGTGTTTCTGATGACTTCATAGAACATAACTCTTACAAATAATGAGAATTAATTGCATTTTTTCTTTCTATTTATCACCCACCAATAAAATATAAACTTATGGCAATAAGAACTTTGTGTTTAAACCTGTACATCCAATGCTTAGAATGGTGCCTGACATGTAAGGTGCTCAATAAATATTTAATGATGTAATAAATGGAGAAAAGAAAGATAAATCTTTTGTGAGAGAAATGCAATATATTAATATTTGAGAAATGCAATAAACTAGTAATGAAACCAAGAAAAGACACAAGTTGTGATAGTCTCTGAAGGCCATAAGCAGGGTGATGAGGTTGACAGTAATTGTTACTCAGGGCTGGTGTCATTTGATCTGAGACCTAAAGGAGAAGGACAGCCAGCCCTGATAATCAGGGAGGAGAGTATTCTAGGCAGAGAGAATAAAAAGTGAAGCACACAGTGAAAGGGGTGGCAGCTGGGACTGAACACAATGAGGACAGTGAGAGTAATGGGGAGAATGGTGAAGATAAGGTGGAAGAGGCAGAAGAATGCTAGACCAGGAAAGCATTTTATATTTTACACTAGTGACCTGGTGCATGAAATTCATGCACATTAAAAGGTGATTAATTAGAGGAAATAATTTAATATTGCTATTTGCCCTTTCTCTATAATAGAAGTATCAGAGATGAAAGAAAATTAGTAAAATGTATATGAAAACCTTCCTCCTGTCAGAGTCTGGGGCGCACCACAGGACCCAGAGTCAAGTCCCCGCCCATCCACATGCACCTCAAAGTCACCTGAGACCCAGACCCGGCCAGGCCCTGCCCTCATTGGGCTAGATCCAGACCTGGTCAGTCCCAACCTTGTCAAGCCCTGCCGGGCAGGGGACGTAGCCTCAGGTCCCCTGGCCCGGTGCCAGGACAGGGTGCATGGCCTGAGATCCCCCAGCCCAGACCAGGGCAGGGGGTATGCCTTGGGGTCCCCTGTCAAGCCCCGCCAGGAGGGGGAACATGGCCTGAGATCCCCTGTCAAGCCCTGCTAGGTGGGGGGCATGGCCTGAGGTCCCCGTCAAGCCTCGCCACCTGGGAAGGCGCAGCCTCAGGTCCTCCGGCCCAGCACCGGGACGGGGACACAGCCTCAGGTCCCCCGTCAAGCCCCAGTGGACAGGGGGCATGGCCTGAGTTCCCCCGACCCAGCACTGAGGTCCCCTGTCAAGCCCTGCTGGGTGGGGAGCACGGCCTGAGGTCTCCTGTCAAGCCCCACCAGGCAGGGGGGCACAGCCTCAGGTGCTGGGGTGGGGGGTGCGGCCTGAAGTCCTCTGTCAAGCCCCACCTGGTGGGGGGCGTGGCCTGAGGTCCCCTGGCTTGGTGCCAAGGCAGGAGGCGCGGCCTAAGGTCCCCTGTCAAGCCCTGCTGGGTGGGGGGTGTGGTCTGAGGTTCCCTGTCAAGCCCAGCCAGGCAGGGGGGCACAGCCTCAGGTCCCCCGGCCTGGTGCTGGGGTAGGAGGCGCGGCCTGATTTCCCCCAACTCAGCACTGGGGGTGCTCCTTGAGCTCCCCTGTCAAGCCCTGCTGGGTGAGGAGCATGGCCTGTCAAGCCCAGCCAGGCAGAGGGCCACAGCCTCAGGTCCCCTGGCCCAGTGCTGGGGTGGGGGGCTCAGCCTGAGGTCCCCCGTCAAGCCCTGCTGGGCAAGGGGTGTGGTCTGAGGTCCCCTGTCAAGCCCAGCCAGGCAGAGGGGCTCAGCCTCAGGTCCCCTGGCCCAGTACTGGGGCGGGGGGCGCGGCCTGAGGTCCCCAAGCCTGGCGCTGGGGCGGGGGGAGCAGCCTGAGGTCCCCTAGCCCAGCACCAGGACAGGAAGTGCACCTTGAGGTCCCCTGTCAAGCCCTATGGTGGCAGGGGAGGGGGTAGCCTCAGGTCCCTGCTGATTGCTCGTTAAGGCTCCTTATGGGGAACTTGGCTTCAACTGTGGGGGCAGCCATCTTTGTGATGGAGTGATGGTCAATTAGCATATTCCCTCTTTATTAGATAGGATATTCTGAAATCTAAGAGTCCCTTAAAATATTTGAAGCAATGTGAATGTATAAACCTTATACCAACTCCAAAGGAAAGAAACATTAAAAGGAGACTGATTAGTCAATTAATTGGCCCAATTTTTAGTTGCCATATATTCTGCAATTGCCAAATAGCTATTCAGACATAGTGCCTTATCTGATTCAAGTACCTGTACATTAGGGGCTGTTACATTGATCTCTTACAAAAGGACCTGAAAAACCTCCATGGGAATTTTTGGTGGATAGCACAGAGCTTTGACCAAAGAGCTCTTCTTTAGTTGTGAGGGTTTGGAAGACGATATAACAAACTGGGGAGACAAAATGGGAAGAAAGGGAACATCTGTCAAATGAACCTTGGTGATTTGCTAATCAGAGAGTGGCCAGTGTTGATATCAGAATGAGTCAATTTTATTAGGGGTAATATATTTTTAAAGTCTTGGATAGTACTCAGCACTTAGAATATACAAAGTATAATACATTCTCATAATGAATCTTGTGGCCACGTAGTTTTTAAGTGTATATCTAAGATTAACAAAAAATGTTGTCTCCATAATATATTTCTCTAGATGTCCATAATTTTTAAAAGGTTATTTAGGAATACATAAGTGTGAATGTTTGGTTAACTGGCTATTGTTTCTCTGGATAAAATCTCTAGGCCAGAAAGAACATCAGCCATTGCACTGCTCATTTCACTGCTGCCAGGAAAGTCACTGCTTTAGGAATGTCCAATAAGTTTAACTCATAGGAAGATCTCTGATTTCCAGGGGCTGCTCGAATCCCTGAACTGAGCAGGATTCTGATGCAGAATCTGACTCAAAAAGCATGGTGAGTAGCTCCTAATGTCTACTCTAGCATGTATGTAATGTGCCAAAATTTGGCCATGCCTAAAGGAAACTGTCCTGGAAAAATAATCTCTGCTGCAGGATTCCTATCAGGTAGAACTGACTTCAAATCCTTGTCACATGATCTCTAACTGCATGTGCTTTAAAAAGTACCTCAACCTCACTATGTATCTCTATACAGTGGTGTAACAACATGTATCTTCCATGAAGATCAAATAAGATAGTGGATGTAAGTGCATGGCATGTGGTTGGAACTTGCTAATCATTACTCTTTAAATTCCCATTTCCCACTATCTCTGGGGAAGACCTTCACTTCAAGGGCTTAATTGCCATTACAGCTTGATTCTCCCTTTATGGACCATTCTTAGAATTTGAATCTTACACCAGCTATCGCCTTCCTCCATGAATTAATATTTCATCCCTCCCAAGTGCTCCTTACTAGTGTCGAAGTCAGAAGACATTTGTCTTCAAGGCCTGCCCTCCACTTGGTGTCAGTTCTGCCCCTTCCCTTCACACACCTTAAGAGTTCATCAAAACAGAAATCTTATACATATAAAATATCAGAAACTTAATTCTTTGTCCCTCCCAGAGACATCTGTACTTTAAAACGAATTCACTCGGAGATAAAAATTGTTACAAGAAAGATATAAGTGTTGAATATAAATACTTTAGGAAAGGTATCATATATACTATAAATCTGGGCTAGATCATGGCTGATTTTCTATTCCACCATTCAGCACATTTTAATTGAATTTTTTCTGTGTACCGGGTCTGGACTAAATACGCTGTAGCGTCTAAATAGGAGACTGTGCCCTTTGTAATTACTAAGAGATGGAGAGTGGACAAGACACAGATTCTGTTCAGTATTTGGCCAGTGGTTAGCACAGAATTGCAATGGTAAGTATTATGGAAGTACTAAGACCTAGAAGATCACCTGTTTTTGATGATCAGAGAAGTCTTCATGGGTGAAGGCACATTTAAAATTTGCCTTAATGAATAGAGGATCTAGGTAGACAGGGATTAAATTTGGTACTTATGGAAATGTACCAAATGTGTTCAGGAATGGTTGGATTTAGAGTATGTATATGTATGGGAAAGGCTTGGGCCATATTACAGAAGGTTTTGAATGTTATGCAGTGGTATTTGTGATTGATTAAAAATAAAGAAAGAACCATTAATCAATTTGAATAAGGAAGACTTGAGTTGGGAAAGAATAGACTAGGCACATCCCTTACGGAACTAGTATTATGATAAGACAGAAGCATGGAAGGCCTGAGTGAAGATATTGAGGGTTGGAAAATAAAGGACATAATAAATGTGAGGTATATTGTAATGGGAGACTATGTAAGAGTTTGTGAATTATAGTTACTTGCAGAAATACATTAGATCTATACTTGCATGTTAAAGTAACTCCTAGAGTGAATGTACATGGACATTTGACTTGGCTGTGAGACAACCCCACATTAGAAATGCATTACTATTGCCAAATAGGAAAACAACCAAACTTGTTGACATTTAAGATTTTCAATGTGGTTGACTCGTGAATAAAAAACATCTGTTTCCCCTATCTGAAAGAGTACATCAAATTTATGTTACAGAGAAGGAGTGAAAAAGCCATCAGTCATCCATGTAAAATATGCACATCAAAAGAGTGTGCATTTGGTGCCATTTTATCAGATCTTCTCTCCACATTTTCAGGTGAAGTGCAGTGATTTATCAGCTTGTGCTAAATTGCCAATTCTCAGATAATGTACACCTCCAACTCAGATCATTTGAAAGGATTTATCTCTCATAGAACACTACATGCAGTGACATTGTTTTTCTTCTTTGACTTTGCTTGAGGATGAGACATTAAACACACAAAACTATTGATTTTCTTGTTTCACAAACCCTTCCAAAGCTCATCACTTGACCTTATCCAACCAAGGGCAATGGTTTTACATTTGTCAGTTATCACCAACAGTCTCAGGACGTTTTACTTGGGCAGGCTATTTGATTTCCCTGGACAGTTCTGCATGATCAGGACTTAAGTTTGGACAGAAGGCAGACAAGAAACCATGAGAAACTGAGTTTCAGATATCTAGAACCTATTAGCTGTAGATTTCTGCAATATTTTAAAAATCCCTCTTATTTTATCATTTGAACCAATATTACCTCTCTATTTTTATTTTTTTAACTGTCAGGACACAAACACTCTAATATATACAAATAATAAAAAAGTACATACAATTAAAAGGTAACTTTAACCATATCCAAAAAAACAAAACAAAACAAAAAAAAACAAAAACAAAAACAAAAAAAAACCACACAACAAAACTCACTCTGTTTAGTGAGTTAACATTTTGTGTAGTTTTCCAGAAAGTTGACATGCATATATGAATGTATGTTACCTTGGTTCTGTTAAGCTGTATGAAATACTTTATTTTATTTTCAAAAAAATATAAAATACAATTCATTTTTGTTCTATAGTTTTATGAATTTTTAGCATGTGGTACTTTTGTGTAAATATTACCACAGCAATGGAAAAGAACAATCTTATCAACCCAAATAACTTCCTCATCCTATGCCTATCTAGTAACATCCTAGATCTTACCCCTAATTGCTGGTAACCATTGATTAATCATTACTATAGTTTTGTCTTTTCAAGAAAACCATCTAAGTAAAATCATAGATAAATGTAACATTTTGACACTGCTTTCACTGAGTATAATGTCTGTGAGATTTACACAAGTTGTTGCATGTATTACTAGTTAATTCCTTTTTATTCCTGAGTAGTATTTGACAATATGGATATACCACAGTTTATTTATCCATTCACCAACTGAAGGCAGTTTATTTCCAGTTTCATGTGATTATTAATAGACTAGAGGCCCAGTGCATAAAATTTGTGCACAGGTAGGGTCCCTAGTGGCAGCCGGCTGCTGACTGAGGACTGAGGTGCTTCCCTTCCCACAGCTGCCTGCTACCACTGGCTGTGGGGGAGACGGGGGGCAGTTTCCCTTCCCCTGGCCACCTGATGCCACTGCTGCAGGCACTGCCCCCTGGTCGAACTCCTGGTCGAGGGGACAATTTGCATATTAGGAAATTAAAAGATCCTTTTATTATATAGGATCTGCTATAAATGATTTTGCAGAGGTATTTGTGGACTTAACTTTTCATTTTTGTAGTTAAATACTATTACGTTCGTAGCCATATGGTAAGTGTATATTTAACTCTATAAGAAACTGGCAAACTATCTTTCTAAGGGGCTGATTCCCACCAACAATCTATGAAAACTCTACTTTATTCCTATACATCCTCTCAGTGCTTGGCCTTGTCAATATTTTTTCAGTGATTCTAATAGAATTTTAATGACATTATTGACATTTCAGTGTTCATTTCCTTAATAGCAGACTTGTACTGGTCATCCTTCCTTGTGCTTATTTACCATCCTTTTTAATGAAATGTTTAAGTCTTTTGCTCATTTTTTAAATTGAATTTAATGTTTCTTTTTGTTGAGCAATTTGAAAATATACATCCCAATCATGTGTCATTTGATTCTCTTAGCAGCATCTTTGTGCAGATCAAAAGTTTTAAGTTCTGTTGAAGTGCAGTTTATCAATATTTAGCTTAATGCTTTTGGAGTCATGTCTAAATACTTTTTGCCTAATCCACAGGTGGCAAAGATTTTCTTCTAGATTTTGTTCTGAAGGTTTTATAGTTTTACTTTTAATATTGATGCATTTTATTTTGTATAAGGTATATAGTTCAGGTTAATATTCATTTTCTTGGCCAATTGTCTCAATACTATCCATTGAAAGGATTATCCTTTTCTATTGAATTACCTGTGCAACTTTGCAAAAAATCAAAGGTGCATATTTTTGTAGGTCTACTCCTGGACTATATATTCTGTCCCATTGATATATGTCTATACCTTAACTAATACCACCTATCTTGATTAAAGTAGCTGTATAGTAGTATTAAAGTCAGTAGATTAAAATCCCCCCACTTTGGCTTATTTTATATTCTATATTAGTTTAATGTGGTTTCTTGGATTCCTCACCCATAGTGAGGAGGAGTTTGCTCAGAGGAAGAGCCTTGACTTTGAAGTTAGCTTGATGATTTCACCTGCCTTGGTACTCCAAATGAACTGAGACAAATCAAGGGCACCACTTAGAAGGGATTGTATCTACCATGTTTGTTTTTAAAATATACATTTTTATTGGTTTCACAGAGGAAGGGAGAGAGGGAGAGAGATAAAAACATCAATGATGAGAGAGTCATTAGCAGTTGCCTCCTACACACCTCCCACTGGGGATCGAATCTGCAACCCAGGCATGTGTGCCCTAACTGGGAATATAACCATGATCTCCTGGTTCATAGATTGACACTCAACCACTGAGCCATACCAGCCGGGCTTCCATGTTTTAAAGACCCAGAAAAATAGTTTTGGATGAGTTACCTTATTACTTTGCAGTAAAACACAGTCACATCATGGGAATAGGATGTCTTCCCTACAAACAAGAGGGACAGGGATATGCTGGAATGCTCACAGTAGGGAGATGTTCTCTAAACACAGACCTCACCCTGTGTGCTACCAGCCCATACGTGTATCTTTGAGAATTTCATCACTCTTACTGTATAGTGCAAATATAAGAATTATATTTCATGCCAAGAAATCGTTTTACACAAAACCATTATTTTCACTCTAGGATTTTAATGTAACATAATACTTTTAAAAATAGCTGTTGATTAAAAACAGGCAAAGGTCCACTTGGGCAAAACAAGCGAGCAAATTCTGAACGACCTGCCATCTAAGGTGTTAATGGATTTTGTTGAAAAACTTACTCATCCACTGTTGATGGTTATTTATGAAAATTTACTAAGAACTGGGAAATGACAGAATTAAACATCAACATTCTATCAATTTTCCAGGATAGAATGAACTGCTATCATGGTAATTATGGTTCAGTGAATGTAATGTAAATCCTTCAATAATGATACATCTATTAAAAAGAGAAACCTGTAAAAACCTCTCAAAGGTAACACAATCATAAGCAATAGATAGAATTGGTTTATAAAAAATTATGACAGATGGAATTTAATAGCTTTTTGATAGGATTACCAAATTAATAGACTATGGAAAGGAAGTGATTGTAATATGTTTTTATTTTATTATATGCTATAGTGTCTTCTAAAATTTGCAGCAATTCAAATTTTCTGGAAAATGAGTAGTGCCTGGTGGGTTGAAAACTACTTAAGGTCTCAAACAGTGAAAAATCAACAGCAGAGTATCTAATTTGGGGAAGAGGAGGCTATTGTGACCCATTTGGGTTTAAAGTGAAGCTGAATTTGAATGACTCATTTGAGACCTCAAAGAGATAATTTTGTTGCCAGAAACTTTATCAGTTTATAAAATGAAAAACATTTAACGCATTAATGCATGCCAATGAGACCAGCAAACAATGGCCATTTTCCCCTTACTTTAAAAAAAAATTAAATTTGAAGAGAAGTCGGAAGGCAATAGAATCTGGAAGTAAAGTGATCTAAAAATAAGATAAATAATTTGAACCTCAGCTTTAATTTAACTGTGGATGCTGCTTTGGGTTTGAGAGGCTTTCTGATATTTTGGGCTCTTGTTTCACTTTTTTTTAAAAAAAATATATTTTATTGATTTTTTACAGAGAGGAAAGGAGAGGGATAGAGAGTTAGAAATATCGATTAGAGAGAAACATCAATCAACTGCCTCCTGCACACCTCCCACTGGGGATGTGCCCACAACCAAGGTACATGCCCTTGACCGGAATCAAACCTGGCCCCTTCAGTCTGTAGGCCGACGCTCTATCCACTGAGCCAAACCAGTTAGGGTGGGAAGAGGGTTTTAAGTTGGAAAGAATATAAATTATTTTGGTGTGAGTTAGAAGTTCAAAAAGCAGAGAAGGAGAAATAGGATTATAGAGCTGAAAATTGCAACTGAGAAATAATTGTGTTAAATGTATTTAATGAAAGATAATATAGCATTAAACCTGGGATTTACCAAGATTTTAAAAGACAGTGTACAATTATAAGATAAATTAACAATCAAAATACAAAAATTTATATATAACATGTGCTTAACTATGGAAATGGTAGGCAGAAAAAAGTGGAGGTATCTTAAAATTATAATCATTATTATTGTGTCACAGTTATTATTTTTTAAAATATATTTTTATTTATTTCAGAGAGGAAGAGAGAGGGAGAGAGAGATAGAAACATCAATGATGAGAGAATCATTGATTGGCTGGCTTCTGCACACCCCCCTACTGGGGATCGAGCCCACAACCTGGGCATGTGCCCTGAACAGGAATCAAACCATGACCTCCTGGTTCACAGGTTGACACTCAACTGCTGAGCCACGCAGGCCTCGCTATTGTGTCACAATTATGAATGACCTTTATTTGCTTTATAATGCTGATTGAAATTGTTTTCTACACTAAAAATGCAATAAAACATTAATCAACCTTCTGAAAAAACGTAATTTTTATATGTACCAATAAAGTTACCTTGGGACAGGACATAAAATTAATGGAGTTAAGAGCAAGCAATTTATAAGTATTTATTTTGTCTTAAAAATGTGAAAATTTTATGTATATCATTTTTTTCGTCTTTAAAACTATCTTTTCAGATAGATATCAACTAATTGTCCCTTTGCAACATGACTTTGGGTTTTGGATAACACATTGATCAGAAGAGGTCAAATGAATAGGTCAGAGACACTTTAGATAAAAGAAGCATGACTAAAGAGTTTGAATACAGTTTTATTATGAGAGAATTTATAGAGAGGTCTGTCAGGCATAAATGTGGTCAAAAAGAGATAAAGTAAGGACATACTGTGACAATTATTTAAAGAGCAGAGAGCAGGTAAAATTTCAAATTAATTGCTGAATTTTCTTTGGAGAATGGAGCTTTAGGGAAAAAAAAAAAATCTCACCAGGTAGTTGTATTTGAATCTATTGAGAAGCCTATGTTTGAAAACAAATATTTGATATTTTAATATGTAATATTAATACTTGTCAGTAAAGCTGTTGCTTTGTACTAGCAAGCGAACCTGAACAAATCCTAAGAACAGGTGTGGAAATACAGAAGTCAGAGTAATTTTCATGGGGAAACTGGTTAAAAATTGGGAGACAACCCTGGATAATTGATCAAGGCCATGAGTGCTAAATCAATTAGGAGATAAACTGATCCGGACCATTATAGCTCATGTATCAGACTGACTTCACCTAAGCCTATTTATCAGGATTAAGGAGAGTCAACCAAAATTATATGACCCTGGTTGGGATGCAATACTGTATTAAATCCCCTATAAAGTGTTCTTGCAAAAAAAAAAAATCTAAATCTGATCATGCTTCTACATTTAACATTCAGTTCCAAGCAATAGAGGGGACAGAGGAAATTATAGATGTAAATCAGAAACTCCACAAATAACCCAGAACAAAAATCCAGTTTTACATATTCATTGCAAAGAAAGAAAAAGTAGAAAGACAATTAAGAGGGAAAATGTCAATTACTGGTAAGAATGTGCAGCCACAGGCTCTCTTATGCATTGCTGTTAGAATTCAAAGTGTTACTACATTCATTTTGGGAGACAGTTGTCAGTTTCTTACAAAGCTAAATAAAGTCTTATTAAACAATGCAGTGAATGTGTTCCTAGGCATTTACCCAACTGATTTCAAAATGTATGTGCCCACATAAGCCTGCATGCAATGTGAATAACAGCTTTTTTCATAATCACCCCAAACTGAAAGCAATCAATATGTCCTTCAGTAAGTGAACGCATAAACAAACTGTGGTACATCCATACCATGGGGTTTTGTTCATTCATAAAAATTAAGTAATCTAGCAAGTCATGAAATGACATGGATGAACATTAGGTACACATTTCCAAATAAAGGAGGTAATCTGAAAAGGTTATAAACCACATGGTTCTAATTATTTGACAGCCTGGGAAGGGCAAACTGTGGAAACAGTAAAAGAACTAGGGGTTGAAACCTGGCTCAGCGCCAACATTAACAGCCCTGTGTGGCTTGGTTGGTTGGATGCTCCATCTTCTTGAACATCGACAGGTTGCCAGAAACTGGGGGTGACATATACGGAAACTGGTATTTTGTACTATGTTCTCAAATTTTCTGTACATGTAAAACTCAAAACATAAAGTCTCTTAAAAATAATTTTTAAAATGTTAAGACAGTCTAAGGTATTTATACTAAATCTGTAGTACCTCTCTAGGTAGTGATGTAAAGAAACCAACTTTACAAAACAAATAAAAACAGGAAATCTCAATAGTGGCTAAATATCTGATGATATTTCAGAGTTGTGTTGAGCTGTTTTAGGTATGGTAATGGTATTATGATTTCATAAGTGAAAAAAAGGTCCCGATTTAGAGTTGTATGCAGAGGTGTTCACAGAGGAAATGACATCACAACCCAGTTTGGAAGGAGAAGGGGGAAGTAGAAAGTTGGCTTAAAGCAAGATTGGCTGGGTGTTAATAATTTATTAAAAGTAGGTCTGGGTACTGGGAGTTTATCACACTATTCTTTCTACTTCTGTGTATGTTTCAAGTGTTTCAGAATTTTGAAAAAGGTATTTTTTAAGGTTGAGAAAATATATGTGCAAGAAAATGAAAGAATGGAGAAAACTTGAAAAGCCAGGGAGTGTGGTGCAAATATATTTTGAGTTTTATTTCTAACTCTATCCAATGGTGAGGGTGTTTATGTCCTAAATGGTTTTAGATGTTTAGAAAGAAATATATGGCTCACACTTAGGATGATTTCTGAGGGCAAAGGAAAGGTTAGTCTCTGGAAAATGTTTGATTTTACTAGTTTTGAACCATTGAATCGAAAGCATTTTTGTCTCAAACTCATCCATAGCACAACCAACCAATTCATAATCCATTAACTAGGTTTATGGAAACAGATGTAAGAGAAGGTTTTGTCCTATCAATGAGCATTAAGTTATTTCTTTAAAAACAGACTTTAATCTTTTTTTTTAACTTTCTCTTTCTTATTTACCTTGTGCTTAAATATCTTTAAGTATATATCTGTCTTTATGTAGAATAAAAGTATTTTCTCTGAAAATTTCCACTGTCATAAACAATCATACTACATGCAATTTTTGAAAACTATTAGATACTGCTGCTTAAACATAAGGTACATCTACAGTAGACCCTTATGTCATAACATTAGTTTGGTTTTAATTTGGTAATGGTGTGACTTTTGTAGGGGAATGTGTAATGACCAATTGTGACAAGTTGGTGTTTGTATTTTAACTTCTCATTTTTTGTACCTGTAATGTTTTCAGAATGTTAGAGAGAATATGGCCACAGTGCGAGAAAAGGCTGAATTTTTGGCAAAATCAAATAATCATGATGTCAGCCAGATGATTTCAAATGTATTCTAATAGCTCACTTGAAAAAAGATATTTTATTACCTTACTGTAGGCAGAAGGTAAGGCTTATTTATTGAAAAATGTCAACTCAATCTTCTAATGTATAAATACATTGTTTATGCTATGCAATTCTGTAATATTAAGGATCTCATTCTCTCCCTCCCTCCTTCCTCCCCTCCTTTTATCTGTTTCTTTCTGTCTCTGTCTTTCTGTCTGTATTTATCTCTGTAAAAATTTACTACTAAAATTGGAAGCAATTTTTCCCAAGGTCAAAGTTAATTAGTAGTGAAAATAAACTGAAATCCCAAGCATCTTTCCACTAAATCGTAATGTCTCTATTGAGCTTTGACTACTTCATTCCCTTAGCATGATGCCGTTAGAGAACAAGCAACATACTAAAAGAAATCTCTTTTTCACTTCATATCAAATTTGTTTTCTCATGTATGTGTTTATATTTGCTTTGCAAAAATGTGACAGAAGAGGCAGATGGAAAATGCTAGTAAATAGACTAAACCTGGACACTGACTAAATATCAACTTTTTCACACTGAGTCTATAGATATTCATTTCACCTTTGGCTAATATCTTCCTTGTTAATTGGTGACAAAAATGTGCCTATTTGTGGTGAGAGTTGTTGTTGTCCACCTTTGGAAACATGAAAACATCTTCATAAATCTGTTATCTAACACCATGATCTGTTGCCTCTAGGATAAAATGCTAAATACTGCCATCCATTTCTCCCCTGGTCTCCATGTTTGGTATTATCTAATACCATTCCTTAGCATAAACCATGTTTACTCTTTCTCAAATGTCATCACTTTTTATTCTTGTTTATGTGAGTTCAATGGATACCTCCATACACAATCACCTTTTCCATCATTAGTTCTAATCCTAGCCAGTTCTTACGGGTACCCCTTATGATAGAATTTTCTGCCTTGACAAGCTCATATGACTTATTTTTTTCTGAATACCTCCAGCAATATTTCATTCGAATAAATATGAGGCTCTCCAGACTGCTGGGAATATGTGGACAAGAACTAAGTACTATGTATCTTTGTATGTGTTACCCCAAACTAGATATGATATAAATGTGAGTCCAGTAAACAACAGATGGTTTTTCCAAGACACAGCATTGAATCCTGAACCCCAAATGGTTGGTGGTTAACAAGAAGCAAAGAAGCAAGATCATCAGCCTAGAGTGGTGGTTGCTAAAAGCCTATGAATCATTCGACAGCCAAAAGGGTTGCATTATAATCACTTTGGGGGCTTAAAAAATTACTCAGAGCACCAGCCCAGCGGGTTTGATTCTGATTTGTGGAGGTGTCTTCAGAATTCACAAATGTAGCCCAAGAGAATTAACACCAAGGAAGGCATTTGTGTTCATATAAAATTGAAAGTTTCTAGCTTTAGGCAGAGGATTTCCACCAGAGCTGCACACTACAATCACCTGGGATGCTTTCAAATCAAGCTCATGCCAGGGCCTCATCTCTAGAGATGCTGGTATAATTAGTCTAGATGAGGCCCTGGTAGTAGCATTTTTAAATGCTCCCCTGGTAGTTCTGATGCTCAGTCAGGAGTAAGAACCACTGAATAGACATCCTTTTAAAGTTCAATCCATCCAAACCAATTAAAAAGTATGACTCTGGCCTATAATTTAAAACATTTTTAATGCTTTTTCTTTTCTTTATCTTATCGCACTCTGCCTCCCACCTAAAACAAACCAGGAGATACTTTCTTCTTTTCTGAGCAACATTTTCCCCCACTTAGGGTTTTTGTTGTGTGTTGTTTTTGTTTTTTGTTTTTTTATCATCGAAAGTATTACGTATGTCCCCTTTTCTTCCCATTGACCTCTTCTAGCCCACCTCCACCCCAGCCCTAGGCCTTCACCACTCTATTGTCTGTGTCCATGGGTTACACATATATGCACACAAGTTCTTTGGTTGATCTCTTCCCACCCACCTACCCTCCCCCACCTTATCTCTGAGATTCAATAGTCTGTTCCATGCTTCTATGTCTCCGGATCTATTTTGTTCATCAGTTTATTCCATACCACCCTGAATGTTCCCAATCTCATCTCCCCCACTTAGTATTTAAGAGATTTGTATTTGATGAAAATGGCTAGTGGAATGTGTTTCCCCTGAATGCAGCCTACAGGGGGAGGGGAGTGGGTTTTAAGGTGATTATAGCACGGTTTAACTATGCTATTTATCTTCATAATGAGGAAAGGAGCTGAAAAATTCTTTTAAAAATGCTTTATATACCAAGATAACTAACAACATGTCCTTAAATGGTAACAGGGACTGATTCTTTGCTCATGTCTCAAATAGGTTAGCAGAGAAGATAGCTTGAAGAATTAAAAAGGAAAACAAATACAAATCAGAGTGCCTGTTTCCTGGCAACCCAAACTGTTTTGTCTTTTTTTTTTTTTTTTTTTAACTGAACACTTGATGGTCTCTTTCCTAAGAATTTATCACTTCTGCCGGAATTGAGATCTGGCTTTGGAAATGTTTCCATGCTACGTCAAAAGCAACAACAAATGATTGTTTTTGAATCACTCTGTAATCAATTCGAGACCTGACTCAGAGGTATAATTTCTTCTTTTAAAGTGAAAGAGAACAAAACAGGTATCTATTTTTTTGAAAGCAAGCCATGCACATAGGGTGATTTCAGATACGTATAGGTGATTGATATTGGTCCGCTCACCCCTAGGATATACCAGGTATATGCCTTGCAGCTTCAGATAATTGCGGTTGAAAAGACAAAGTGAGAGATGTTCTGTTTTGGCCTCTGATTAATTGGGTCCACAAGGCACCAAGGACTGAGCCTCCTAGTTTTAGAAGCAAAAGAAAGTAATGCCCAGAATATAAAGGCATAAGGATATGCGCAGCCTTCTTCCGTGGGAGACTACAGGGCAACTTGTCGTTGCTATCTTTTAAATTGGCCTCTATGTAGGGCTGGCATGTGTATTTCTACTGCAGGGGCTTTTGATGTAAGGGCCATGTTTCTGAGTTTTGGCATGCCAGCTTCAACTCCTGGTTGTTATGACAGTGATAATCCCGAAGGAAGAAATAACCAGTGTTTATTGCAGCATAAAATGAGTCCCAGAGGATGTCTGCTTTATTTCAAGGATAGGTTTTTAAATGTTAGGTCTCAGGAATGATTTTTTAGTTGGAAATAGCTAAAGGACAGAGTCTAGGGTCACACCCAACCATCCCTACTTTCTGGTATACACACGCACTGTGTGATCCCCTCCCTCTGAGTATGGGAAGGACCCATAGCTCCTTTCAAACTAGTAGAATATGACCAAGTCATGGGATGGCTGTCCCTTGATTAGTTTATGTTATATGGCAAAGATGATGGGATGCTACTCAATTCTACATTATGTCATGGGAGACTCCATCTTAGCAGCTTGACACTCTCTCTGTGGGTTTCATCAAGTGTCTGGTCCTGTTGAAGAAGTCCAGGTAGCAAGAATGCAGCTCATCTGACTTGTTGACAGTAGCCCTGTGAGACCCAAAGCAGAGGACTGAACTAAGCCATATCCATTATTCTGACCTATAGAATCTATGGGGGGGAAAGTGTTTTGTTTGAAGCCACTGAATTTGTGATCATTTATTATGCAGCAAAAGAAGATTAATATAATATAATATAAGAAATATAATATAAGAAATATAAGAAATATAATATAAGAAATATAACATAATATAATTATAAGAGATCTCCTGGGGCCTTTTAAACTAGCATAAATAAGTTATCCTAGATGAATTTGCTTACCTAAACCATGTAATTAAAAATGGCAATTTAGCTCTACCCGGTTTAGCTCAGAGGATTGAGCATTGGCCTGAGGACCTAAGGATCCCAAGTTTGATTCCAGTCAAGAGTACATGCCCAGGTTGGGGGCTCGATCCCCATTGGGGAGTGTGGAGGAGGCAGTCGACCAATGATTCTCTCTCATTGATGTTTCTATCTTTCCCTCTCCTCCCTTCCTCTCTGAAATCAATAAAAAAAAAGATATTAAAAAATGGCAATTTATATCTGCAAAACATTATAATCTTCTATGTTGTCAATGGGCTTTATTATTTTAGATAACTTTCACTCATTCCTACCAGACACCAAATTTGGGGAAAAATAGACTTCAATGTTTTTAACTCTGTTTTCACTATAACACAGTGGCATTAAGCCACTCCTTTCACGCTTTTTGTTCTCATAAATTTTCATCATAGGGAAGAGAGAATAATTTTCATTTCTCATCAATGAAAGTATTGTTTCCCATTCTGCATTTCCAAAGGATCACGTTTGAAAAGTAACAAAGGACTTAATTACAAAAGCTGGGCTTCTGGGACTTGGTAATTTATTCACCTTGTTATTCACTGTTCAGTTGTTATGGCTCAAGGCAGGTGTCTCAATCTTTAAAGCAGGACAATCATATAATATATTTCCAATCAGAGGCTAGAAAGAAGTTTGCAGCCCAGGTAATATAGAATTTAATTAGGAACGTTGATTTGTAAAGGTCTGCATTTTTGCACATATGATTGCCCAGTTGTCACAAAGATATTACTTCATTGCTTTCTCTCTTCAGTCATATCTTTGTTTGTTTTGCCTACCTTAAAAATGGAACTTAATTAATTTTTCTTTATATAAAAACTAGAGGCCCAGTGCAAGAAATTCATGCATGGGGGGGCGTGTGTGTCCCTTAGCCCAGCCTGAACCCTCTCCAGTCTGGGACCCCTCCAGCCTGGGTCCCCCCAACTGCCTTACCCTGCAGGCCTGGGTCCCCCCAACTGCCCTCCCCTGCTGTCCTGGTTCGCCCCAACTGCCCTCCCCTGCTGGTCTGATCGCCCACAACTGCCCTCCCCTGCTGGCCATCTTGTGGTGGCCATCTTGTGTCCACATGGGGGTGGCCATCTTGTGTGTTGGAGTGGTGGTCAATTTGCATATTACTCTTTTATTAGATAGGACTAGGATACTGATATTTTTATTTTCTATACTCACCTGTAGTATAATTGCAGAAAAGTTAATAAAGCATATTTAAAACTATCAGATGATACCAAGACAGGAAAAATATACTAATTATAGAAATGATTCTAGCTGAACCAACATCTAGGTTTATTTTTGCTAAATACATAGGGGTAGTTATATCCTCTAGCAGGGCTATTGTTCTTTTTTCCTTTTTTTTTTTTAAATAAATCTTTATTGTTCAGATTATTACAGTTGTTCCTCTTTTTCCCCCCCAAAGCTCCCCTCCACCCAGTTCCCACCCCACCCCCTGCCCTGACCCCCCCGCCCCACTCTCCTCATCCATAGGTGTACGATTTTTGTCCAGTCTCTTCCCCCAGAGAATTGTCAGTCCACTCCCTTTCTATACCCCTGATTCTATTATATTCACCAGTTTATTCTGTTTGTCAGATTTTTTATTCATTTGATTTTTAGTTTCACTTGTTGATAGATATGTATTTGTTGTCACTTTGTTGATCATAATTTTTATCTTTGCCTTTTTCTTCTTCTTCCTCTTCTTATTCAGCATTTCATATAATACTGGTTTGGTGGTGATGAACTCCTTTAGCTTTTTCTTATCTGTGAAGCTCTTTATCTGACCTTCAGTTCTAAATGATAGCTTTGCTGGGTAGAGTAAACTTGGTTATAGGTTCTTGCTATTCATCACTTTGAATATTTCTTGCCATTCCCTTCTGGCCTGCATAGTTTCGGTTGAGGAATTAGCTGACAGTCCTATGGGTACTCCCTTGTAGGTAACTAACTTTTTCTCTTGCTGCTTTTAATATTCTCTCTTTGTCTTTTGCCCTTGGCATTTTAATTATGATGTGCCTTGGTATGATCCTCTTTGGATTCCTTTTGTTTGGGGTTCTGTGCGCTTCCTGGACTTGTAAGTCTATTTCTTTCACCAGGTGTGGGGAAGTTTTCTGTCATTATTTCTTCAAATAGGTTTTCAGTATCTTGCTCTCTCTCTTCTTCTGGCACCCCCATAATTCTGATGTTAGTACGCTTGAAGTTATCTCAGAGGCTCCTTGCACTATCTTCATATTTTTTATTCTTTTTGCTTTTCCGGTTGGGTGTTTTTTGCTTCTTTGTATTTCAAATCTTTGACTTGATTCTTGCGATCCTCTAGTCTGCTATTGGATCTCTGTATATTATTATTTATTTCAGACAGTCTATGTTTAATTTCTAATTGGTCCTTTTTCATATCCTTGAGGGTCTCACCATATTTCTCAGAGGTTTCTAGAAGATTCTTGAGTAATCTTATAACCATGGTTTTGAACTCTATATCCAATTGTTTGCTTTCCTCCATTTCTTTCATTTGTGACCTGTTTCTTTGTCTCTGCATTTTGGTTGCTTCCCTGAGTTGATAGAGTGGCTTTGTGTGCTAGGTGTCCTATAGGGCCCAGTGGCTCAGCCTCCCCAGTTACCAGAGGTGGACACCCTTGGTGCACCCCTTTGTGGGCTGTGTGCACAGTCTTGTTGTAGTTAAGCCTTGATTGCTGTTGGTATCACTGGGAGGAATTGACTTCCAGGCCAATTGGCTGTGAGGACCAGTTGGGAGAACTTCTGTGCTGGAGACACACTTATGGGGCAAGCCTTGCTTCAGTGGGGCTTTGGTGCTCACTGAGTCTGCCCCCTGAGTGTGTCTCTTATAGATGTGAAGAGTTGTAATCTGGATGGTCTCACTCTGACCACTGGGTACACTGGCTCTTGGATCTCCAAGGAGGTGCAAAGTTAGCCACTGCCTGAAGCCACCCAGCAGGAGCTACAGAGAGATCTGCAGATTCCGCCTCTTTGTTTGGAGTTTGGAGGTGCCCAGATGAGGCCTAGCTGTGAAGCAATGCAAGCTGCTGTGGAGCCTTGGGCCTTCTTTTGGTGGCTCTGGGGTTCTCTGACCCAGCTGCAGTTTGTTAGGTTTAGAGTGCAAAAGGCCAGGCCATTCATATGCAAAAGCCTCTGTCCACACCTTGGGTGGGGTTGTAAATTGGGTGGGGCGGGGTCTCAGGGAATCATAAGGGTGGAGCAAACAGCAATGGCTGACCGTCAGCCCTGCCCAGAAGAGGCCCCCGGGTCTCTGTGTCCCTCGGCACTGTGCAGAAACAATGATCACTGCCAGCACCTCTGAGAGAAAGCCGCCCTCGAGTTCCGGCCCAATGCCCGACAGTCCAGTTTCTCCCCGTATGAGTCTGGGTTCCCAGAGTCTCGCCCGGAGCTGGAGTTCAGAGCAGTCAGGAGCTAGTATCTCCCTCCCTATTGAAAAAGACAACAGTGTACCCAGTTGCCAGCCCCTTTCGCACGCGCCTCCATACCTCCCCACTTCACTTACGCACCTCCTACCAGACTCAATGCGCTTTTCTCTTTCCTTCTAGTTGTAGAATTTCCACTCAGCCAGCCTTCCTGTGGTTCTGGATGATATTCGTTTTGTCTTTTAGTTGTAGTTTTGATATGGCTGTTCTCAGCAGCAAGTCCAGGTGTTTACCTATGCTGCCATCTTGGTTGTTCTTCAGGGCTACTTTTCTTTTATATAAAACTAGGGTCCCTAGTGGCTGCCGGCCGGGGCCTCCCTCCCTTCTCCAGGCCAGCCCCGCCACCTGGTCAATCTCCTGGACAACTGCCGGTGGAGGGGACAATTTGCATACTATGCTTTTATTATATAGGATAACTAATGTTGATATTTAGATATACTTCTAGCAGTTGGCTATTGTTTTTTAGTTGTAGAGTAAATCTGTGTTTCAAAAATGATGGTACATTAAAAAATGAATAGTGCTACACATCACTAGCACACATGCACACACACACACACATACACACATATATGGATGTGTGAGATGATTGGTGTGAGGATATCTATCTACCCACCTAGCTACCTATCTATGTACCCTCCCCCTTTAATTCCATTGATCTATAGATTTCTCCTATGCCAATACTGCAGCTATATGGATTACTGTAGCTTTGTAGTAACTTTTGAAATTAGGAAGGGCAAGTCCTACAAATTAGTGTTTTTTCAAGTTTTGGCTCTTCTGGGTCCATTGCATTTTTAAATGAATTTTAGAGTCAGCTTGTCAGTCTCTGAAAAAATAAATAAATAAAAGGCACTTGGAATTTGGATAATCAAGTTGAATTTTGCCATTTTAACAACATTAAGTCTTCTGATTCATGAAGACAGAATATCTTTCCATTCCCCCAGGCCTTCGTTACTTTCTTTCAACTAGGTTTTTTGTTTTTTGTTGTATTTTTTTTAGTTTTCAGCCTTGCACTTCTCATCTCTTACAGGAATATATTTATAAATTGATTAAGTATTTTATTATTTCTGATGCTATTTTAGATGAAATTACTTTCTTAACTTCATTTTTAGATTATTTACTACTAGTGTTTAGAAATAGTTTAGTTTATATAAGCATCTTTTGTCCTTCAACTTGCTAAACTTATTTATCAGCTCTAATAGTTTTTTTTTTTTTTTTTTTTTGCTGGACTCCTTAAGATTTTCTACATGAGAGTTCATGTCATTTGCAAATAGAGATAATTTTTTTCTTTCCAAAATGAATGTCTTTCTTTTTGTGTCCTTATTTCCTGACTCAGCACAATATTGAATAGATGTAGTGAGACTGGACATCCATCCCTTTCATATTTAAAGGATGAGATGCTTGATATAAATTCCTTGGTTGACAGTCTTATTTTTTTCCTGTTTGACTATGTCACTTGGTCTCTGTGATTTCTGACATTAAATCATCTGTTTATCTTATCTTATACTTGAGGGGATGGCTCTTTTTTGCTACTTTAAAGATTCTTAGTCTTTGAGAATTTGATTATTGTATGTTTAGGTATATTTATCTTTCAATTTTCCTACTTGGAGTTTGTTGAACTTCTTTGATATGTATATTAATGGTATGCATCAAATATGGTATATCTTAGCCATTATTCCTTCAAGTGTTTTTCTGATCCTTTTTTTCTCTTATATTCTAGGATTCCTCCAGAATGTATATGCATTGGTATACTTGATGGTATCTTATAGGTCTCTAAACATCTGTTCATTTTTCTCATTCTTTTCTCTTTCTGTTTTTTTTAGACTGGATAATCTCAGTTGGCCTGTCTTTATTTTGTGGACTCTTATTTGTGTGCATGTTAAAAACATGCTGCTGAGGCCTCTCTATGATGATTTTTTAAAAAATTTCAGGTGGTACATGTTTAAAATCTATAATTTATATTTGATTATTTTAAAATAATTTCCATCTACCTTTTAAAATCCTCTATTTGATTAGATAAAATTTTAATGTTTTCTTTTATTTCTTTAGGCATGGTTTTCTTTAGGGCTTTCAACTTGTTTAATATACCCGATTTAAAGTGTTTGTCTAGGCCCTGGCCAGTGTGACTTAATTGGCTGAGCGTCAACCCATGCACAAAAGGTCACTGGTTCAATTTCAGGTCGGGGCACATGACTGATTTGTGGGTTGCAAGCTCTATCCCAATTAGGGGTGTGCAGGAGGCAATATATTAATGTTTCTCTCTCTCTCTCTCCTCTCCCTCCTCTCTTTGAAATAAATAGAAACATATTTTAAAAAATACATAAAGTCTTTGTCTAAAAAAAAATCCCATCTCTGGGCTCCCTCAGGTTCAGTTTCTATTGATTGCTTTATTTATCTGTCTATCGGGCATGCTTTCTTATTCCTTTGCAGGACTTTAATATTTTGTTGAAAATTTGACATTTTAAATACTATAATATGACAACTCTAGAAATCAGATTCTTCCTACTTGTTATTTGTTGTTGTCATTAATTGCTCAGTAAATTTTCTGAATTAATTATATAAAGTTTGTACTCTTTCTCATACAAGGCCATGAAAGTCTCTGTTTAGTTAGCTTAGTGATCAGTTGATGATTGGACAGATATTTTCTTTGATGCCTGGAGCCAATAATTCTGCCTGTGTCTGTTGAGGGCTCCATGTGAGCGTTTGGTGTTTCCAACACTCAGCCGGGCAGTTTAGATCTCTCTATTAACCTCTACTTTCTGCTTCTGATACAGGTTCAAGGTTGATCAGGAGTATGAGGTTAGGACTGTCTCAGGTCTTTCCTGAACATATGTACGGCCCTATACATGTGCATAGCTTTCTGCTTTCACAGAAATGGTTTGAAGCTTTTCAAATCCGTTTATGGACACCTCCTTTCCCACCTTTTCCTTCGAAGCTTTTGGTTTTGTCCTGTTACACGGCACTTCAGACTGCCCCAACGTTTAACAATTGCCTCTGGTTTTCAGTAAGTGCCTCAGTGCAAAGGCTTTTTGAACCATGTGTGCTGAGTCAGGTTAAATAAAGTCAGCCTCGCACATGTGGTCTGTTAGGGAGCCACCGGGCAGGTCAGATCCTGAGAATTCCCTGGGAACTGGGCCCTGAAGGAGCTCTAACCACATTCTGCTTCCGTCCAGTTGTTTTTTACTGTGACTGTGGACTGTCAGTTTTCAAGGATGATGCAGATGTGATGAGGGAAACTGGGACAAGTGGAAGTTCAAATGCCATAGCTCTTGGAGTTCTTCCTGAAAGTCAGCGGTTTTTCTTAAGTAAGCATTCCCCAGATTGCTGCAAACCTTTGGTTAATTTCAAGAGTTATAAAAAGTTTTGATTCTGTCTTTGCTACTGTTCTTGTTGCTTTTATGAGGGGAGTAATTTGGTTTGAATGTGGCCTTTAGTCCATTTTTTTCTGCATCAGTGAATGAACTTCTTTTATATAAGCTTTCACAAACTTAATGTGACTTTTCCACAAATTATATTAAATTATTATAGTATATTTTAGAGATGATCATTTTGAGAGAGTGAAATAGAGAAACAGAGAGGTGTGTAAATGCATATTAGCTTTCACTAAATTCATGAATGACATTTGCACGCTCTTTATTTTCGGTTCATAACAATATTGAAACTTCCCTGGACTGCCTATGTCTCATTGTTGGGTTAAATGATCACTTAGAAAGAGAAGAAACTGCTTATCCAAGAGAATTAAATGGAAAATGGAACCTAACTTGCCATCCTTTTGTTTATACACTAAGAAAGATAAAATGCTAACTACAAAGGGCATCACGTCTCAGGGAGCATCGTGGTGCAACTGCCTCTACTCCTAAAGCAGGTGCCTTCCACATTCCTTGTTAACTATTTATTTAAAAACTAGAGGTCTGATACATGAAATTCGTGCAAGGGGCTCGGCCCTCACAGCCGCGGCGGCTGCCTCGGCCCTCGCAGCTCTGGTCCAGAAGGTCGTTCGGCTGTCCGGTCTAATTAACATATTATGCTTTTATTATTATAGATTAACTAACTAACCAAATAACAACACTGTGTTTCTCATATAGAATACTTTTTAAAATAATTGTTGTTGCAGTTAAGTGTTTTTAAAAATTTTAAATATACAAGTAAAAATGGATGGTAGAAGAAATAGAACAATATATGAAAGGGGAAAAATTTAAACTAACTTAGATTCCACCACCAAGAGGTAATCACTTGTAACTTCTTGCTATATGTTTCTAGATTTTCCAATGTACATACATATGTAGACATGTTAGAAACATTAACATTTATGTAGAATATAGTTGTTGAAATATATTACATTATACCTTATTTACTACTATTTTTCACTTAAACTATATTATCTACTATTATATGAGATGTACACTTGAATTTTAAGCTTGTTTATTATTAATTTAGACTACTGTGATTTAAAGAATCACAGCTATTGGATATTAAACTGCCTATATTAATCCCTATCATTGGCATCATGACAATAAATGAGCTTGACTATATATTTGCATATTTTATTATTTATTTATTTTATATTCTCAATGAATACTAGTATATGTTCATTGATTTTAGAAAGAGAGGAAGGGGTGGGGGGAGAGAGAGAGAGAGAGAGAGAGAGAGAGAGAGAGAGAGAAACATCAATGTGAGAAAAACAATGATTGGTGTTGCCTCCATACGTGACCCCATGGGGGATTGAACCCCAATTTAGGTATGTGCCCTGACCAGGAATGGAACTCACAAACTTTTTGGTGTACAGGACAGCGCTCCAACCATCTGAGCCACCCAGCCAGGTTTTACTCAAAACTCACTGATTTAAATATTACTTTCATGCAAATATACTCTATCACAGAAATATCCAGAATACTGTTTGGCCACATATCTGAGCACCATGCCCCAGTGAAGTTGACACATAAAATTAACCTTCCTTGAACAAGGCTTTTTATAAATATTGCTCTCATGATTAACATTTAAATTTTTAATCTGTGTGTAATTTACTGAGGTGGAAAATGTGAGGTTTAAATATAATTTTATATTTTTAAGTGGTTAGACAGTTTCTCTAGTATCATGTGGTAAACAGAATAAATACCACCCCAAAGTGTCTATGCACTAACCTCCTGAATGTGTGAAGAGGTTACCTTACATGCCAAAAGGGATGTTGCAGATGTGATTAAGTTAAGGATCTTGATATAGGATGTTATCCTGAATTATTTGGAACCAACATCATCACAAAAGTCCTGACGAAAGGGAGACAAGAGGGTCAGAGTCAGATAAGTTGTTATGATGACAGAAGCAAAAATTAGAGTTATCCACTCTAATGATGAAAGAAAGGGCCATGAGCCAAGGAGTGCCAGAACCTTCTAGAAGCTAGAGAAGACAAGGAAATGGATCCCTAGAGCCTTGGAAGGCACACTGCCCTTATAGACACTTTGATTTTAGCCTAATGAGGCTAATTGTGTACTTCTGACCTACAAATTGTAAGATAATAAATTAGTGTTCTTCTAAGCCACTGAATTTATGGTCATTTGTTACAAAGGAAGCAGGAAACTAATACACATCATTTACTGAATAATTCATCATTTTACTCACTGATTTGATATTTGACATTTATCATGGTTCTTCTAGGTATAATATTTCACAAAGGACAAAATGGTGTATTTTTTTAAAATTTCTTTATTGATTAAGGTATTACATATGTGTCCTTATCCCTTCATTACCCCCTATCCCCCCACTAATGCCCTCACCCCCCTAGTGTCTGTGTCCATTGGTTAGGCTTATATGCATGCATACAAGTCCTTTGGTTGATCTCTCCCCCTTACCCCCACCCTCCCCTACCTTCAGGTGTATTTTAATCTTAAATTATGTTCCTTGTAGCTTTCTATCTCAGAAGTGTAACAGGTCTCTCCCCAAGCTCCACCAAAGAAAAAAATAGGGATTTTACTTCTTTAAAAAAAGAGTCTGTTGTCTTTAGCAAGACAACCAGTGGGACTTTTAAAAGAACAAGCACAGCTGGGCCAACATGGCTCAGTGGTTGAGTGTTAACATCTGAACACTCATAGGTTACAGTTCAACGCCTGGGTTGTATGCTCGATCCTCAGTGTGGAGCGTGCAAGAGGAAGCCAGTAAATGATCTCTCTCATCATTGATGTTTCAATCTCTTTCTTCCTCTCCCTTTCTCTCTCTGAAATCAATATATATATATATATATATATATATATATATATATATATATAGAGAGAGAGAGAGAGAGAGAGAGAGAGAGAGAGAGAGAGAGAGAGAGCCCTGACTGGTTTGGCTCAGTGGCTAGAGCATCGGCCTGCGGACTCAAGGGTCCCAGGTTCAATTCCAATCAAGGGCATGTACCTTGGTTGCAGGCACATACCCAGTGGGGAGTGTGCAGGAGGCAGCTGATTGATGTTTCTCTCTCATTGATGTTTCAATCTCTCTCTTCCTCTCCCTTCCTCCCTGTAAAAAAATCAATAAAATATATTTAAAGAAAAGAACAAGCACAGACTATAGATTCCCCTATTTCTTCTCTCTTAGTGAAAATGATCCCTTTACTTATGATAGCCAGGCAAAGTCCTGCTACTAAACACTAGAATAATATGCCACAAAGGCCATTAAAAAAAGTGAACCATTTTCATCCCAGGAGGGATTAAAAGGAAGGAGGAGAGAATAAAGAAGTAGGAAGAGAGATGCTCTTACTTGTATCCTTGTCTACCTTTCTAGGGAGGGTGGAGGGAAAACTAATAGCACAGGTGCTTTGTTTTGCACACTGGGAGAAATTCCTCTGGGGATATATATACCCCCTCAATAATATGAGACTCAAGTAGAGCTAAACAAGGACAGAGGACACATAGTGAGAAGAGAATGAATGTTTTTAAAAAATTAATTGATTTTTAGAGAGAGAGGAAGAAAGAGGGAAAGAGTGAGAGAGAAATATCAATGTGAGATTGATACAACAATTGGCATGCCCCCTACTGGGGACTGAGCCTGCAACTGGGACATGTGCCCTGACCAAGTGCTACCACCTGACATATTATCTATGTGTTTCATTATTTTTTGTCTCTTCCATTTGAATATGAAAAGAACAATGCCTGGACAATGATGGGGACTCCATACACATTAGATTACTTAAATGAATTAATCAGACACAGTCAAAAGAACTGTAGTAGAGTAGTGGGAATATGTTTACTCTTTGATATTGAAGAATGAAGTGCAGTCATTTGGGATGCCTTTGTATTTGAATTAAAATTTTTCCTGTTAACTTAAAATAAGGGCCATATCTGTGCAATTCCAACTGTGGCCTACGACTCAATATTTAGGCATTAATCTTCTGTTAAACACAAAGGAAAGATCAAATTATAAAATTCTACTTTAATCTCAGAAGTTTTGGTAAAATTTAGATATGAGGTGAAGAGAAAATAGTTATCTTGCTTTTATAGATCAGATATGCTTATTCCATCTCATTATCATGAAAAATTTTCCATAGATTTCATTCTCTAAAGAGTACTGTAAGACTGATTATATTCTCTCACTTTGTACTTCATTTGACGCCAATAGTAAAATTAAGCATTACATACAATTGATTAGGTATATTAGACTACATTGTTTTTCTCAAGAATATCACATAGGTCTGTGAGATATATCTGATCCTATTTCACTAACCCCCGGTCCCCAAATATGCTGACATCCCACAAAGATTTTGATTATTTGTAAAAATGAGAAATTGATAATGACCCTTTTTTTTCAATGTATTCATGCTATAAGTCATATGAGTAAATGGTGCTATGAGGAACAATGCTACCTAAAATAAATGATTCCTCCTGAGTCCTCAGAATCCCATTTCATTGACTGGACTCAGAGTATCTTCAAACATTTAATTTCTGAAAATTATTTCTCAACTGTATTTGAATCTAATGATGATATACATATAAATAATAAACTTTAGGAGAAATTCTACATATGACATTAAGGCAAAGTTACTTAATCCTTTTCTACCTTGAAAATCATTCTAAACATCCTAGTTTCTGACAACCAGATCAGATTGCCTATCTGGGAAATGCGCAATGGGAGGTTCAGCTTGGCATGTAGCTCAAGCTAGAGAGCATGGGTGCAGGCGTGGGAAGAATCCTGGTCTAAGAATGAGGGAACCAAGTGATCCATTCCAATTTGATCACTAACTGTGGGCTTCAGGTTCTTCAAGCGCATAACAGTGGGGTTGGATGAATGACATCAAGGGCCCATTTGGGACACTAGCTTATCACAAGAATGATTACATAACCAAAGAGTTGTCCTTCTGACTAACTCTTATTTTAGAAGAATTGTGTTGTTTGGATTAACTAACTTTCATTTGAGGAGGGAGTGTTGAGGACTAAGAAGGAACTCAACCAATTTGGGGTTACTATCCTATCCTTAGTAAGCATAAGAAAGTGTGGCAATTTGCCAAAGTGGACACAGTGGAAGAAAACCTTCTGGTTGTACCATCTATGACCTGTAAAGTCCACCTAAAATGCTTTCCTTTTGGTGTACCTTTTCTAGATTCAGAAAAGATAAAAACACATATAGAGAAACATGTCTAATTATTCTATTGTTATATCACATAGTTATCCATGATTGAATTATAGAAGGAATGAACATTTCCAGTGGTCTCTACAAACCATCATTTTCCTTCATTTGACTTTGGTAAGAATTAGAAAAAGGCACAGTAACACAGCAACACATTTTCATTACAAGCATTTCACTCTAAAGATTGATAATCATGGTGAGTAAACAAAGTTGCCTATGAGACTCTACCTATCTTGCAATGGGCTTTAAATAAACTAGCAGAGTGGGTTAGCATTATGGACTTTTCTATCTAATAATTTGCAATAACTTTTCATGCAATTGCTAATAGTTCAGAGGGTGAATAAAAAAAGAGTTAGATTTTAAAAAAATTCTGCATATATCCAAAGCTTTAACCAACTAAATCCCAGCCTTCAAAATATATTCCCCAATTTAAAAAATCTACTTGAGATAGCATTTTAAAATTATTTGCTAATATTTCCTCTTCCTTATTTTATTAAAATAATAATATATGAACAGACTACTTGCTCTCTTTTGTTCCATCAAGTGCCTAGTTTGAGTTTAAATGAAAAGTTTGGGTATTGAATAACTCACCATATTGTAACAATGAATAATGGACCCTGTAAAATCAGGTTTTTGCTGTTCTTATTCTGCAAAGAGCAGATTCCTCAAGTTCTGTGCATTACATTCAACTATATTTCTGGGACTAGGATGATAAAATGAAAAAATAATAATCATTGATGAATTTATTAGAGGTGGTTTGTTCCACTTTATTTTAGATGGTTAGCATCTACTCTGTTAAAAGCATAGGATTTCTATTTGTAATATAGATTTATATTTAACACAAATGAGCATTGGAGACTACCAGTGTCTTAGGTAAGCTCCTGCATACTAACTCTCATGCCATATTTTGCCTACAATTTATTTTTTCTCTGAAATGTTTAAACAGCTTTCTGAACTCCACATGATTCAGATCATGGCTTTCTTGAGCCATAAAAGTCTTGGCCTAGCACATAATGTAACCTGGAAATCCAAGAGAGCCAGGAACGTTCCCCAGTGTTCCATATCTAATTCCCAGAAAGAGTTTTTACAGTTATTCAGAATGTGATTCGATCAAAGTGAATTCAATGAAGATTAGTGTATGCGTATATAATATTGATTCAGAACAAGGACAAATGATATATCTGTGTATGAAAGTACATTTTACAAAGGCACACCTAATTCTAATACTGACTTTAAAATGCCCTCTGAGAACCCCTTGAAACTGGAAAAATATGAACTCAAAAACCCCCAAGTACATGAGGTTTATCTAGTTCTGCAGAAATTTTGCCTGCAAGTTAATTCATGATGCTGAAAATATAGTATTTCAGAAGAAAGTTCTGCAAATCTAGAGAGAATATAAGTCATCAGAAGACAGGTATGGGCCAGGAACTAAGTATGAATAAGCATTTTGCATTGTCCTCTTCATATACTTTTTTAAAATGAGGAGCTATTGTCTGAGAAAAGGAGTTCTGTATCCTGGCAACTTAGGGATGGACAAATATCTTAAGAAGGGGCAGAGCAGGGCATTGGTAGAAATGAATAATTTTTCTAGGTCTACATTGACATCCATGCCTGGATCCATCATGCTCAATGTAAAGAACATTTAATTAGACTGGAAGTCTTATTATAAAAACAAAGACCCTATTTTCAAATACAGTCACATTCTGAGGTACTGTATCAGAAAACCTGACTTAACTACATAACCCTAAGCAAATGAAATTCTCTTGTCATGAGACTTGAAATTATTCTTCATAAAATTTTTTAAAGTCTTTATTTTTCATAGCAGTTTTATGTACAAAGAAAAATTAAGAGTGATGTAGAGAGATCACCCATATACACCTGCTCTTACACATAAGTAGCTTTTCCCATTATCAACATCTTCCACCAGAGTGGTATATTTGTTACAATTGACGAACTTGCATTGACACATTATCATGAGTTAAATACACATGGTTCACTCTTTTTTTTTAAAAAAAAATATTTTATTGATAGTTTACAGAGAGGAAGGTAGAGGGATAGAGAGCTAGAAACATCGATGAGAGAGAAACATCGATCAGCTGCCTCCTGCACACCTCCCACCGGGGATGTGCCCGCAACCAAGGTATATGCCCTTGACCGGAATCGAACCCCGGGACCCTTCAGTCCGCAGGCCGATGCTCTATCCACTGAGCCAAACCGGTTTCGGCCACATGGTTCACTCTTGATGTACATTCTGTGGGTATGGAAAAATGTATAATGACATGTATCCATCATTATAGTATCATACAGAGTAATTTTTAAATATATTTTTATTGATTTCAGAGAAGAAGGGAGAGGGAGAGAGAGATAGAAACATCAATGATGAAAGAGAGAATCATTAGTTAAGAGGTCCCCTGTATGCCACACACTGGGGATTGAGTCCACAACCGGGGCATGTACCCTGACAGGGAATCGAACTGTGACCACCCCCTTTCCATAGGCTGATGCTCAACACTGAGCCACACTGGCTAGGCTCATACAGAGTATTTTCACTCCCCTAAAATTTCCCTGTGCTCTTCCTAATCATTCTTCCCTCACTTTTCTAATCTCTGGCAATATTGATCTTTGTACTGTCTCCATAGATTTGCCTTTTTCAGAACGTCATATAGTTGGAATCATACAGTATGTATCATTTTCATATTGACTTCTTTCACTTAAAATATGCATATAAGGTTCTTCCATGTCTTTTCATGGTTTGATATCTCATTCATTTCACTGGATATACCATATTTATTTATCCATCCACCTACTGAAGGACATCTTGGTTTCTTCAAGTTTGGACATGTATAGATATAAACATCAGTGTGCAGGTTTTTGTGTGGGCGTAAGTTATCTCCTTTAGGTAAATATCAAGGAATATAACTGCTGGGTGATATGGTAAGAGTATATTTACTTTTGTGAGAAACTTCCAAATCGTCTCCCAAAATGGCTATCCCATTTTGCATTCCCACCAACAATGAGCAAGAGTTTCTGTTGCTCCAAATTCTCACCAGTGCTTGGTGTTGTCAGTGTTGCGTATTTTGGCTATTCTGATAGGGATCTCATTGTTATTTGTATGATGTGGAGCATCTGTGCATATGCTTATTTGTCCTCTGTATATCTTTGGCAAGAGTCTGTTAAACTATTTGGTCTGTTTTTATAATCTGGTTGGTTGTTTTCTTGTTGAGTTTTGAGAGTTTTCTGTATATTTTCAATAATAATTCTTTATTAGATGTGTCTTTTACAAATAATTTTTTTCCTGTTCTGTGGCTCATGTTTTCATTCTCTTGACATTGCCTTTCGCAGAGCAGAAGTTTTTCATTTTAATGAAATCCAACTTGTCAATTATTTCTTTCATGGACTGTGCCTTTGGTGTATCTGAAAAGGCATCACCATACCTAAGGTCATCTATTTTTTTCTCCAATGTTATCTCCTAGGAATTTTATAAGTTTGTGTTTTACATTTAGGTCTGTGGTTTTGGGGAGAAAGAACAGAGAGATTAAGGGTATTGGAGTGTATAGGAAAAAAAAAGAAGATATAAGCAATAGAAGGAATTAGAGAAAGAGAAGGGATAAAGAAGAAGAATGAAGGTGATAAAATAAATGTATGTGTATGTAAGGATTGTCTTAAAATTAATGCTATCACAGGCTGATGGGATTTTAAGCCATTTTTCATTGATTTGCTATACTTTACTCTTTCATTGCTATTTTAAAATGAGCAAGCAATGTTTACATAAACAGGAAAACATAATAAATCTGAATTTAATGGACTGGAAAGAGTTTTAGAGGAAAATTTTATGGTTAAAAATCTAAAAATGTTCGAGTCCAAATTGAAACAAAAACCTTGTACCTGAAAAGGCTGTGGAGAATTTCCAAAGGTGACCAGCTTGGAGACAAAAATTCATGCGATATTTTTTTCTCTTGCTGTTTGAACCATAGCCTACCTTGAGAGATATTTATTCTGGAAAGTAACTTGGGGAAGAATATAACCACAAAAGCACTTTTCCCTAAAGCTTTCTATTGTGAATATGTGCATTATCTGTCCAAAGCGCATCCCTGTATTAAGTACAGGATGCCTTCACTATTTTTCTTCCTCTGAGTAATAAAGCTGTTAGAAGCCACAATACTGTCTATGCATAATGCCTGGTGAAATGGTGAGCTGTGAGGAAAAGAAGAATCATAATTTGTTAATTTTCCTAAAATGCATTTAAAAAATTCTTTCACATTAATCTCTGTGATTCATAAAGGAGGGAGGCAGTCTGGCAAAGTTAAATGATTGAAAATGATGCTAGTGGCCTTCTGAAAAATCTGATTACTGCTTCAATGATTGATTGCTTGCCATTAGCATGGGGGTGGGGGGCGGGGGGAACACCTAGACAGTGAACCAAGTAGATCAAGCAAAACCTTTCTAGTTTATAGTGAACACTTATGTGTGACTCAAAAGTATTTTAACCAAGATTTTATTTTCTGTAAATACATGTTGCCTTCGCATATGAAGTATTCATTTCAGTGACTTTTCCCTGAACTGCACTTTAATCTTGTCTTCAGGAAAGTCCAGCTTGCCCTGCTACCTTCCCCAGGCTTCGAGGCTGGTGTGATTTACTTAAGTGACAGTACACCACTTTATTGTATTCCTGTTATTGTTTGGCAGCTTCTGAGGAATGCATGTTGTTGTTGCTGAGGAGATGTGAACATTGGAAAAATACCGCAGTGAGCAAGTAGAGTTAAGAATATGCTTTTGCTTGGGAACTCCTTGTAGTTGCTAAATAAATGCCCCATGTCAATCGAACATATAGGGCAAGCTGTTGAAGCGCATTAGGTTGAGCATTAGTGCATTGATTATACATTCATACCTCTCTGTAACATCATGGACCAGAAAAGATAATTAATGGTATACCACAGCTACAAATCAGTTCTTCCAAAGGGGTGTAAACACAGAAAAACTATCATGGTAGGATTTACCATCCATTGACACACGACACAGGACCTGTTGTGTCAAATTTCCAATAATCATTCAGATGAGCTATGGTAGTTATGGAGAAAATACCTGTATATTTACATATCATCCTTGCATGTGTATAAGATACTTAGTACTGTTTATAAGTCCTGAGAGGTCTTCTATGTGTTCATTACATTTACTGTGTGCCAACATCATAAGAACTGACTAAATGGCATCATTATGAGCAGGTGTCATGTATGCTAGCATTGTAGGATCCATATTTACAGAGAACCTGCTGGGTGTAAGAGTGAGCACTGTGAAGGTGGGGGCCATATCTGTATTGCTTATCTTGAGAGTTTAATAAAATGCCTAGTACAAAGCTGCGTTTCCTACAAACAGGTGTTTTGTTTTTTTTTAAATGAATGAATGTATTAAGCTATATAATTCTTAAATTTCAGTCCTCTTTAACCCCTCAAAATATTTCTTTAAAATAGGTGTTTTTATAGACCTTGTTTTAAAGAAATTGAGACCTAGAGAGAATAACAAATTTTCCATGAATCCACACCTCCTTAGTGTCTTAGAATGTTGTTTTGTAGATGATTTAAAGCTTGAAAAGTAGATAGTCACTGGAAAATTTTTTAAGTGAAGGGTTCAGAAAAAAGTTATTTCAAGAATTCACTCTAGAAATAGGTCAATGAGCCTCTTTGAGCTTCAGGATGCTCTCTATAGTTTTCTTTCAAGTTATTTAGATTATTTTGTATTAGTTTCCTGTTGCTGGTCTAACAAATTACCATCTCTATATATAAAAGCCTAAGCGACCATTACGACCGGTTGACCAGACACTATGACATGCACTGACCCCCAGTGGGCAGAAGCTCAATGTAGGAGCTTCCCCCTGGTAGTCAGTGAGCTCCCACAGCGAACCTTCCGTGATCAGCCAACCTCCCCGGTCCCTCCCCCCATTCTGCAGGCCCCATTGGCAGGCCCTGTCTGGCGGCCAACAGGCCCCCAGGACCCAGCCCGCAGCCAGTAGGCCCCGCCTGGCTTGGCCCCAATCAGGACTGGGCAAGACTGCCCCGATAGGCCCTGATCGCCGGCCAGGCCTAGGGACCAAATTTTGTGCACTGGACCTCTAGTAGGCTTAAAAACACAAGCATCTATTATCTGAAAGTCCTTACGGTCAGAAGAACAAATGTTTCACTAGGTTGAAAGTTCAGACTGTGTTCCTTCTGGATACTCCGCTGCCTTGTGTTTTCCAGCTTCCAGAGGCCACCCACATCCTTTGGGACCTTCCTTCCATCCTCAAAAACAGCAACAGCCAGTTGAGTCTTGCTCACTGCATCACTTTGACTGTAGCTTTCATAATCTCATCCCTTTCTCTGACTCTTCCTCCCTGTTTTACTTAGAAGGACTCTTTTTTTTTCCTTTTTATTGAATTTATTAGGGTGACACTGGTTAACAAAACTGTACAGCTTACAGGTGAACACATCCATAGCACATCATTTGTACACTGTATTGTGTGCTTACCACCTCAAGCCAAATCTCCTTCCATCACCATTTATCCCCCATATCCTCCTCTACCTCCCCTCACCCCCGGCAAGGCAATCACCACACTCTTGTCCATGTCCATGAGTTTTCTCTCTTTTTTTTTCATTTTTTGCTCAATCCTTCCATATGCCCCTGCCCCCAAACCCCACCCCCATCAGCTGTCACCCTGCCCTCTATCTATGAGTCTGTCTCTATTTTGCTTGTTAGTTCATTTTTTTTTCCCCATTAGAAAGACTCTTGTAATTGTACTGGGCCAACTTATGTAACCCAAAAATAATCTCCTATCTCAAGATCTTTGACTTACTCACAACTAAAAAGTTCCTTACTAACAGATTCCAGGGATTAAAACATGAACATCTCTGGGGGAAATTATTCTACCTACTATATGGCCTCCATAGAGAATACAAAGAAGTTGAAAAATGTCTTAGAGGCTTTGACATTACTCAAGAGGTAAATCAATCAGTACTGTTAATCCAAACCAATATCATATTGAAATTACTAGTATTTAGTGAGATACAGTTTGAGTAAAAGCAATTGCTAATTTACTGAGTTTAATTTTGTCTGTGTTTGGGATTCTGGATTATAGGTAAAGATGTAAAGTACTAATGTAGATTCACATTGTCATAGATCTGAGAAATCACTGTGGAAGGATAGTTGCATGCATTTGATTTCATACACAAAATTGTTCACATTTCTAAAAGTGATAGGAAATAGGACTCTATTTCCTTTTCTTTTGAAGGAAACACTCAGAGCAATGTGCAAATTTGTGGTTAGATTTTTATTGCAACTCAGACCATCGTGATTTCGTATAAAATTATTTGGACTATATTAACACTAGACTGCAGTAACACCCATTTAGTCATCTTGCAGGTAACATCTTAGGCTCCTGAATCAAACCGTTGATCTGTCAGGTGATTTGTCCTCAGCATGGCTTTCATTATATTATTTTCCTATTCAAATTCTTCATTCCATGTCTGTTATGCACAGGCTGACTCAGACTTGTAATCTAAATTCTCCTAGACTTTTGATTCCAATAATTACAGGCTGTTGTTGTTCCTGGTGATTAAACCCCTATCCCAGTGGTCGGCAAACTCATTAGTCAACAAAGAGGCAAACCGTGGCTCGCGAGCTGCAAATGCCTCGTGAACCGCAGTTTGCTGACCACTGTCCTAGGCTGTTCTCAGATGAATGTTTAAACTTTCAGTACTCTCTTAAGGGAGCTTTTGTTTTTCTTTTGTTTAAATTTTATTCTAGAAAAGCACAAAGGGATTTCTGCACATGCCCTGGAGCAAAAGGCATGCTGGAAAGATCTCTGGAGGTCTTTCCCCAGCTTCTATCAGAATCCCTCAGTGTCTGCTTAATGCATTGGATTTCATTCCAGGTTATTCTTAAGGAAAATTTCCATAGGGCTATTGAGGTAGCTAATATTAATGGCCATTCTCATCTGGCCTGCATGTCTCAGTGGTTGAGCATTGCTCTATAAACTTGGAGGTCATGGTTGTATTCCTGGTCAGGGCATATGCCTGGTTACAGTCTCCATCCCCAATGTTGGGTATGTAGGAGGCAGCTGATCAATGAGTCTCTTTCATCATTGATGTTTGTATTTCTCTATCTTCTCCCTTCCTCTCTGAAATAAAAAAAAATATATTAAAAATATTTAATATTAATGGTCATTCTCTATGAACTGTTTAACCCTTAATGATGAGCAAACATCTCACAAATTCTGGCTTCTTATACTTTACTTCTGTTCTTCCCCCTAGATTATTACTCCCTCTCCAGATCCTCCATCCTCAAGGGCTAACTCAAGTATCATCTTACGTGCAAGGCTGTCCTGGATCACTTCAGTGCAGAGAAGTCTCTGCCTCTGGAACATGAAGCATGGCACTTAATCATACACGTACTGCCTGTTTTTTGTTATAACTCCAATGTTGTGTATATAGCATGGCATGTTGTGTCTATACCGAATGTGGTACATGATGGAAGGAAAATAGGAAGGAAAGATGAGCAGAAGGAAGAAAGGAATTTGATATTGCATGCGTTGTGTTAAGGTGTCACTAAACTTCCTCTTTTTGGCTTAACGTTTCATATGTAAATAAGAACCTACCCAACTAGTTTAAAGAAAAGAGAGCCAACAGCAGGTTTAATTAACATTGATCAGATCCTCTATGAGTGTATTGTATGAATATCCTCTTTAATCTTCATAGTAATCCTGTGAAGTTTCCCCAAAGAGGAAAATGGTGGAGTTTGTAGCATCCTCCATGTTACATAGCACTAGCAAGGTTAGAATTCAAATCCCAGAGTTGGTGTATTATGCACATCTATTTTCTTAGGATCTCATGAAGCAAGTCACAGCTTTCTAAATTTCACTGAGAATCTGGCAGGATGGAAATGCCCACTTCCCATTTTATGAATAAATAAACAAAATATTTAATGCCTTATTAAAAAATGATGACATTAATGCCTTTGAGTAAACTACTACGTTTTACAAGTCTGCTACCACCAGCATCCCCACAGCCATAGCTGTTAAGAGTCCAGGCATTAGAGCCATCTTGTCTTCATTTCAGTTCTAATTCTGCCATATATCAGTTGTATATGCACAGTCAATTTACTTAGTCTTCTGTACCTCACTCTTTTCACTTGTAATGAGAGAAAAATAATTACACTCACATCGTCATGAGGTTGTTGGGAAGATTCAATGCATTTAGCCCAGTTTCCAGACCATCATAACAACTAACATTTATTGAGCACTGACTACTACCACCAATTCCACCAATATTTACTGGGTTGTTAATAAATGCCAGACATTGTGCTCATATTCTCACTATAAACCTTCTAACAGACCCATAAACTAGGTGCTATTACTGTTTCCTTTATAGATGAGCAACCTGAAGCTTAGAATAGAAATTGCTTGGCCAAGGTTACTCAACTAGTAAATAAAAGAGCTGGGCTCACACCCAGTCTGTCGGACTCTCATGATCTAAATTACTAAGTCTCTGTTGAGAATATGGGCCTCAATTTGGTCTACTCTTGCCAGGCTTTCTGTGTTATCTCCTCTGTGGATAGCACCTCTCCCAATACATATGATTCATTATATTCATTATTGTCCAAATTTATTGTTTATGGCTATACTCAGTGAGTGTCCCTATGACACCTTTATATTGTTGTCAGATATGAGGTTCTATCAAATTAGAGATGCATTTGAATGTTGTTTTGGTTATTCTTGAATCTCATTCTTTTGGTTTGTAACACACACATACACACACACAGTCTTTCTTTTCTGGGTTCCCTGGAAAAAATCATCTATTATCAAAGTGGGATGACATCAGTCAGTGGCAGCGGCAGCACCATGGGCTTCTCTAAGTATCCTCATGTCCTCATGGCTCAGGGAATATCCTCATCTAAAATAGTACTCCCAGGAGAGTCCCATTTAATTTTCCCTCGTAAAAGCTGCAGCACACTATAAACAATGTTAGAGGCTCTTTGCCAAGTATGTTAATCTACTGTCCGGACAATGCTCCAGCCAAATGGGCCAATCTACTCTGGGACACCTCCTTAGGATACTCCCTGTGATATGGTTTCAAAGCAAAATATCTCCCGAAGAGGTTGATACTGAGTAAATATTTTTATTGCCAAATCTGTGTTAAGGAAATAGAAAAACTACATTGATTTTAATATCAGATACCATAAAAGCACAAATGATTTACTAGAGATTAGCTAAATTAACTTAGGAAAAAGTACAATGCAGCTAAGCAAAACTAATATAATTTCCAAAATTCTTATAGACTCTTAGTGGACTAAAGAAAAAAAACTGAAGTATTGCTAATGTTGGAATAAAAAATTCTCTTTACCTGATACATCTTTTAGAGCTTTTCCATGAGTCTGTCTGGTCTTTTGTTCTTTCTTGAAAAAAATGGCATACTGGAAGGAAGGAAGCTTGGTAATGAAGAGACAGTGGATCCTTATGCATTCCTCAAGGCATCCACACTGACATCAAAGAACAGGTTTCGATGAATAATAGATCTTGGTGGCCATGATAATTACTTTGTCCTTCTCCCACCCCCATGTTTCTTCCATCCAAGGTGCCAGGGTTCACCATAATATTTCATTGTAATGTACCTTATAAAGCACTCTAGATTAATAAGAGGGTGGTTAAAGCAACTATTTTTTTAGATACATTGTTATCTTGTTTTACTTTCTCTGACCACAAGAATCATGTCTAAAATAGCCAGGAAGTGTGTGTGTCAATTCCATTGAGTTATTTATCATTAACATTACCTTAGAGGGATCTTATATTTAGAAGTGCATGAAAATAACAGAAATATTAATTGAGACTGAATGAATCCACACTAATGAATAAGTATATGTACTGTGTTATATCATTTATATTCACATGATTAAATATGGCAACTCTGAATGTTATACAGAGGGATACTTCATGTTTATGCCTCCAAATTAAGTAGCTGGTGAAATCTCTCAGCTGGGGATAGCTGAGGTAAGAGTCTCTATTTTCTTTTTCTTTTTTAAACATATTTTATTTATTTTTTTCAGAGAGGAAAGGAGAGGGATAGAGAGTTAGAAACATCGATGAGAAAGAAACATCGATCACTGCCTCCTGCACACCCCCTACTGGGGATGGGCCCGCAACCAAGGTACATGCCCTTGACTGGAATCGAACCTGGGACCCTTTAGTCCGCAGGCTGATGCTCAATCCACTGAGCCAAACCGGTTAGGGCAAGAGTCTCTATTTTCAAAGAACCTGAATTTCTACTTAATTTTTCTTCATGTCCTATGATTAAGCACATGGAAGTCCACAATGAGCTTTTACTTCCTCATGTCATCCCATGATTTTCAGGAGAGTCTTGCCATATTCTTACTCAAAGATCTCCTTAAACCCTTGGAATCCCTTTTTTTACAAATTATAAACACCCACTCAAAATGCTTAGACCAAGAACAGATCTTAGTGTAAGGATAAAGGACTTTCTTCTAGAACCCTAGCTTAGGGAACAGAATCAAAACTCATGGAGGTCTGAAACCCAGGACTGTGGGACTCTCAAGAATCAAAACAGCTTAAAAAAATTCTCCCTTTCTAGGCACACAATTTCATCACTGCTTTTGTTCGGCATTTTCTCCTTTGTTCTTCAGCTCCTGGGTTTGCAGATCAAGCTCAAATGACCAGCAGAGACATATTAGCAACAGTTAATGGTGACTCACATAACCAAGATAAACTGGGTTGACCACCTTACATGAGATAGATATCTATCTTTCTCTGCCTAAATCAGCAATGACCATGGAGAAAAGACCATTAGGGCAAACAGGTTGCAGAAGCCCAACACACCAACCGTGTTCACATTTCAGCACCTGTCTTGGTCAGCTCCACTGCTATAACAAAATACCAAGGAATTGGAAACTCAAACAATAATTATTTCTTACAATTATGAAGGCTGGAAATTCCAGGATCAAGGTGATAGTAGATGTGGTATCTGGTGAGGGCCTGCTTCCTGGTTTGCAGACAGCTGACTTCCTGTTATATCCTCACATGGTAGAAAGAGAGTTAGCTAGCTTTCTGGCCTTTTGCTATAAAGCCACTAATTCCATTCATGAGAACCCCACCCTCATGACCTACTTATCTTACAAAGGTGCCACCTCCAAATACTGCCACACTGCTGGATAGGGCTTTGATATGAGAAAGACACAAATACTTAGATTATAGTCGGGTTTTTGCACAGGGTGTTGTGGAATGCTCTTCCCTTTAATTCAGGCGTGACTATTTTTCTTGTCATTCAGATTCAACATTATTAGTGCCTTCTGAAAAATGTCTCCTTTGACCATCTAGTCCCCTTTTTTAAAATCTTCACCTGAGGTTATTTTTTTCCATTGATCTGTACAAAGAGAATGGAAGGGAGTCGGGGGGGGGGGGGGGGAGAAAGAGAGAGAGAGAGAGATCAATGTGAGAGAGAGAGATCAATGTGAGAGAGACACATTCAGATAGACTAGTTGCCTCCTGCACATACATGAATGACTGGGACCAGGGATCAAACCTGCAACTGAGTTACATGCCCTTGACCAGGAATTGAACCCACAAACCCAGGACCCTTCTGTCTACTGGCTGACACTCTAACCACTGAGAAAAACTGGTCAGCGCCATCTAGTCCCTTTTTAACACATTTCCTACTGTCATCACCTGCAGAGCCCTTATCTTTTGAGACTGAAATGGTATTATTTTATGTTATATGCTCAATAAATATTTATTGCTGGCTTTTTTTTTGTCGTGTTTTTTTTTTTTCTTGCACAACACCATGGGCATTTTATAAGGCATGGATTAGTTTACTTTGTTTTTTTTAAAGGAATAAAGAGTGACAACTAATTTGATTTGAATTACAGTAATTAAGACAATACAGAAGGGAATCTGAAAATACAGTGAGAAAACTGAATCTAAATTGAATATTTTCAGAAACAGCATGTAACTAACCACAGTGGAATAAATCTCTACAGTTGGGGGAGACTTTATAATGATTATAGTTCTTATGATTCTATTTCTACATCTTATTGAAAAGAAAAATGAATGGAATGTTATCTTTATTTTTTACTGTTCATGAACTTTTAAAGCTCTGCGGTGTGTTCTTCCTGGGAAGCATGAAACCAGACTGTCCCTACTAATAGCCCAGGAAGGTGGACTTTGAGAATTTTAGTTACACTACTGAATGATTTGGGGAGGTCTACAGGCCACTTATTGGGGAACCTCAGCCTGTGAACTATGGCATCCAAAAAATTGTTCTTAATTGTCCCCAATGTGCTCATGGGTATTTCCTTCAGAAATTAAAAAAAAAAAAGGTATTAGATGTGATAATTAGATCATTTCCATATCTGTAGATTTAAATATCAAGCAACTAGTCACTTTCCACCTGTAGCAGTGACATGTGTTGTTTATCTTGCCCAGAAGCTGTTCACTCTTTTTCTAATAACATTTCAGCTTTCCCTTGGGGGAACACCTCTCCGATGACAGGTGTTCAGTGGAGTAGGCTATGTTGTGAGCTCGAGAGTGGGTATGTTTCTTAGCCTGACCCATCAGAATATCACACACCCTTGGATGTAGTGATTGGTTCAGTGACAGGCAGATCATCAGAGTTAATAAAACAAAGTGAGATTATTATTAGAATTGCTGAGAGAAAAGCACTCTTTTCTGTTTTTCTTTCCTCTATTAGGACAGAATGGAGGCCTGGATCTGATATGATGTATGGCTACCCCAAAGCAAATTAGAGTGCAGCTGGACTGGTCCAGTGGACACAGAGAGATCTGGGCATTGTATCCAGTTGACCCCATTCCTGGTCTTCTTCATGTGGGAACTAGTGAGTTTTCAGTTTGAATCATCTTTTTTGGTATCTGGTATTGATACTGCTTCTCCTGAAATATTCAACTGAGGTTTCTTTTTTCTGTGTCCTGATATTTTTGTTGTCCCCCTTTCCCTTGTAAATTGGACTCAAGGAAAATATTCAATATCCTGTCATTTTGACATCACAATATCTATTAACTTGTATTGACTTCGAAGTTGAGTTTCTGGTTGTCTTTGTGGTAGTGTGGCCATGTCACGCTATATTTTTGAGGGCACTGAGCATCGAGAAAATACTAAATATGGTTACATTATAGAGAATTATCTTTTTATACTACTTTGTGGATATCATAGAATTTGGTTTTGGAGGGAGTAACAAAGAGGTTTAAACATCAGATCTTAGATGAATGGATAAGAAGATGTGGTTTATATAATAGAATATGAATTAGCCATAAAATATAAAATCTTGTCATTTTTTAAAAAATATATTTTATTGATTTTTTACAGAGAGGAAGGGAGAGGGATAGAGAGTTAGAAACATCGATGAGAGAGAAACATCGATCAGCTGCCTCCTGCACACCCCCTACTGGGGATGTGCCCGCAACCAAGGTACATGCCCTTGACCGGAATCGAACCTGGGACCTTTCAGTCCGCAGGCTGATGCTCTGTCCACTGAGCCAAACCGGTTTCGGCTAGAATCTTGTCATTTTTGATAACATAGATGGATCTTGAGGATATTATGCTAAGTGAAGTAAGTCAGGTGGGAAAAGACAAAAACCATATGATCTCAATCACATGTAGAATCTAAAACAAAAATGTAGCAAACAAACCAACAAAACAAATAAATACAAACTCATAGATACTGAAAACAGAACAATGGTTACCAGAGGGGAAGGGGGCTTAGGGGCAGTGTCAATTGGATGAAGGCTTTCAAAAACATGGTAATGGAAGGAAACTAGACAGTTGGTGGTGAGCATGTAATAGAATATACAGATGTCAAATCATAATGCTGTATACCTGTAATTTACATAATGTTATTAACCAACTAGAGGCCCAGTGCATGGATTCATGCACATTGAAAGGAAATTAATTAGAAGAAATATTTTAGAGACTGGGGAGGGGCTGTGGGAGGGCTCCAAGGCATGTTCGGCCCGTCTCGCCCAGTCCCTTTTGGCCAGACCCCAGCAGCAAGCTAACCTACCCCAGCAGCAAGCTAACCTACCAGTGGGAGCGTCTGCTCCCTGGTGGTCAGTGCGCATCATAGCGACTGGTCAAATGAACAGTCAGACACTTAGCATATTAGGCTTTTACTATATAGAATATTACCTCAATAAACTTAATTAAAAACAAAACAAAACAAAACAGGTGTTGTTATCCCAAACTTCATTTCTATTTGGGAAGCTAGGATGGGTTATGTGAAGCAGTAGACTGGGAGAAACAGCTTTCTGTGGTTGTTTGAATGAGAGGTACTGACTAGTCAATGTGATGGTTAGAAAAGGGATAGATGAATATGGTGTAGGGTGTGCAGAGAAGGATTACTGGAAGATTGAAGACATGAATTACATCTTAAAAGTTAAGTAGACTATGTGTGGTTGGAAAAGATTCAAGAGCATTTTTTGGTGAGGAGCAAATAGCAAGACTTTGGTTCTTTGGAGAACAAGGAAGCCATCATGATTGATGCTCAGGATGTCCCTTAATAACGGGTTGTTCTTATAAAGTGCCAAGTTAGTCCTCTGAACAACCTAGTTAGTCAAATCTCAGAGCAAACCTGCATCAGAAGGACTTGCTTCCAGGATATGGTCCAGTGAATTGAGTTGTTTTGCAGTTGTGTAACTTACCCAGGCTGTAGGTGGCAGAGTGATAAGTAGACTGTACCATGTGTCTTACTTAGTGCAGAGCCTGTGCTTTTGAAGGTTGCACTGCCAACGTGGCTCCAGTTCATAACCTCCAACACCAGTCTGAGGAGTCTGCTGAGAATTCTCTGGAAGGGTCTTTTTTTTTTTTTTTTTTCAAATTTTTATTAAGGTATTATATGTGTACATATCTTACCATTGCCCCCCACCCCCACCCCACTCCCATACATGCCCTCACCCCCCAATGTTTTGCATCCGTTGGTTACTCTTATATACATGCATATAAGTCCTTCAGTTGATCTCTTATTTCCCCCACCTCTCCCTAACCTTACCACTGTAATTTGACAGTCTGTTTGATGCTTTACTGCCTCTGTAACTATCTTTTTGTTCATCAGTTTATAATGTTTTTCATTATCCCCAAATGAGTGGGATCATGTGGTATTTTTCTTTCATTGACTGGCTTATTTCACTTAGCATAATGTTCTCTAATTCCATCCAAGTGCCTACAAATGGTAGTAATTCCTTCTTTTTTACGGCAGCATAGTATTCCATTGTGTAGATGTACCATAGTTTTCTGATCCAGTCATCTGCTGATGGGCACCTAGGCTGTTTCCAAATCTTAGCTATTGTAAATTGTGCTGCTATGAACATAGGGGTGCATATATCCTTTCTGATTGGTGTTTCTGGTTTCTTAGGATATATTCCTAGGAGTGGGATTACTGGGTCAAATGGGAGTTCCATTTTCAGTTTTTTGAGGAAACTCCATACTGTTCTCCACAGTGGCTGCACCAGTCTGCATTCCCACCAGCAGTGCACGAGGGTTCCTTTTTCTCCGCATCCTCGCCAACACTTGTCGTTTGTTGATTTGTTGATGATAGCCATTCTGACAGGTGTGAGATGGTATCGCATTGTTGTTTTGATTTGCATCTCTCGGATAATTAGTGACTTTGAGCATGTTTTCATGTGTCTCTTGGCCTTCCTTCTGTCTTCTTTCGAAAAGCTTCTATTTAGGTCCGTTGCCCATTTTTTTATTGGATCATTTATCTTCCTTTTATTAAGTTGTATAAGCTGCCTGTAGATGTTGGAAATTAAACCTTTATCAGTGATACCATTTGCAAATATGTTCTCCCATACAGTGGGGTTTCTTGTTGTTTTGTTGATGGTTTCTTTTGCTGTGCAAAATCTCTGGAAGGGTCTTTAAAGAATTTTCTAGTTGCCCATATAATGATGTTTTTAAGTTGAATCAGAATTTTAGTGCTATTTAAAATAACATAAGCAATAAGATATCTTCATTTGGGTCCATGATGCTACTCTAATAAGGAAATAATTTTTTTAAGTTGGAAGAAGGCTTTCTTTGCTTCATTTCACCCCATTTTCCCTGGGACACCTCCTGTCCTAATCCCTGTATCTGTTTCCCCTCTTGTTTCCACAGGTAAGAGTAAAATGATCCTCAGCATGGGAGGGTTAAAGCCTCTTTTTGCCTTAGGTGTGTTTAAAGTCTATTTGTAAATTTTCTAACAGCTGCAGAGTAGCTTTTTAACGTGTCTAGTGATTGAAATTATTCTTTAATGCAAGTCTTGTCATACATCATTAAGATCGTCCTCCCAGCTCTAGGCCGATTTCGGACTGAATAAATGGAATTTGTTTATACCTATCAGAAATGCAACATTAGGTTTGATTCCAGAGTGACTGCTACATTCAGATGTTCAAAGTTTTACCAGCTTTTGAGTTGTTTTGCAGAATTTGTCCTTGTCTTGGTTACGGGGGTGTGGAATGCCAGTCTCTTGTTATTTATTACTAGATTTCCAGTGCATGAAATTCATGCACAGGTAGGGTCTCTAGTGACTGCCGGCTGCCTGCCGGGACCTCCCTTCATTCCGTGCCACCCCCTGGTGGTCAGCGCATGTCATAGCGAGCAATCAAACTCCCAGCAGGTCAAACTCCTGAGGGGACACTTTGCATATTAGGTTTTTATATATATAGATAGGAGATAATCCTTTCCCCTGAGATCTATGTCTCTGCCTCTCACCATTAAATTTAGAAATGGAGAATGGCCCACAGTGCTGCCCTGTCTTGGCACCAGTGCTTTGGCTATTAAAACTCTCTTCCAGTCCTGCTTCAACTTTTCTGATTATTTCCATTATCTGTCGCTTCTGTAATAACATCACTTTGTCTCTTTTGTACTCACAGTGATAACGGGGAATCAGTAAGCTGAAAACAGTGTTTCATTTTTATTAGGAAAACTTGTTACATAAGCTCTTATCAGTACAAACATACAGAATTAGGCAGAGGCAGAATCCAGGGGTATAGCACCCAGGTCATAAGCCAGAAGCAGGCATCAAAATACAGGCACACCTGAGATACTGCCGCCTAGGTTCCAGGCCACCACAATGAAGCAAGTTGTAAACTTTTGCCTGGTGGAGGGTCTTGTTTGCATTTTGTATAAAACACAACATCTGTGAAGCACAATAATGTGCAGCACAATAAAATGAGGTGTGCCTGTACTCGTTTGAAGAAGTCCAGATCTGGACATAAGAGCAGAGAAAGGTGATGGCCATAAAAGGGAAGTAGGACCAAAGCCAAGGGAACGCCAGAACTGAAGAGGAAGAGTCATGCAGGGCCATGTGGAAGCCAGAAAGCCAATGTGGGTGAACACCCAGCACACATTGGATGTCTCATCAGCAGCAAAGCAACAGCACTGAGCTGGAACTCTGATGGGCTGGGCCCTGGTGCTGCTGGATTTTATTTTTACTACTTATTTTTATCCGTCCCACATTCAAGCTTCTACTTCCGCAGATTCTGTAAGACCCCAGGTGATTTCTACCACCTTGATTGAAAACTGATTCATGGTGCTTTGCATATATTACCTCTAATCCTCATAAGAACCCTCAAGGTAAGTATTTTTACTTCACTTTCACTGATGAGGAGTTTATAACTCAGAGTGACTTAGTAAATCTATCCAGGGTTATATAGAGATGGTGTGGCTGAGCCAGGATTCATAGCCAGCTGTGTCTGAAGCTAGAGCTGGTTTGCTTTGCTCTGAACTCACTCACCTGCTTTCCTTTTATGTATTGGAAGCCCAAGCCAGAATGTCACCTCTCTAGTTGAAATCAAACTATGCATGGGCGGATGACAAAGAGAAAAAAGAAAATATAGAATTAAAGTAGTTTAATTGTCTTTTCAGATGAGCTCAGAGAATTCACCAACATCACCTTAATGTTGCCAAAACCATTACTAAAAATCTGATCTCTGGAGTCGTAGGCCAGATCTTAGACCCTTTAGACCACACCACTGAGTGTTGAGGCTACGAGAATTTGAAGTCTTTTCCATTTACATTCTCTACCCGATCTTCCCTGATAGTCTGTACACTTTGAGTCCATAAATGCATTCACTTAGTGACCAAACACTTTGACCTCATTAAGGTTCAATATAGGTTCCATTCAAATGAATATCTCTGTAGGAATGATTTCACATTGGAGAGGTCATAGGTGAGTGCTTGTGTCAAAACTGATCCATCATACATGATCAGGCAGCATGTGATTAAATTTTTGGTGGTTGTTGATGCTAGGTAACTATAAATTCCTTTAGCCTCAAGGGATTGGTTGAAGCTTGAGTTCGGCCATGGAAAATTTTGTCAGTCTAGTAGCAATGAAGTACTACTGTGAAAGAGGGGTTCAAATGATTTCTGATATTGAGAAAACAACCCACAGCTTTAGTCATTTGCATTGACTTGAGATGAAGCCCACACATTTTGTGGACCTTTTTTTTTTTATTAGTTTCAGGCTGGTCAAGGGTCAGATGGATCTGCACAGATGAGGGGCTGTGTCACTGTTGAGGGAGCCCTTAACAAAGGCTCTGGCAATTTAATGGTCTCCGAGTTGGGGAGTGGGGGGAAAAGGTAGTGAGGGGGTAGAGCTTGGAGGGAAAAGGTGTTGGCTATTGAGTGGGGACAATGCCTTCAAGGTTTCACTGTCCTCCAAGCGGTCTTGGAGAGGCACCTGAAGATGACCTCTGCCCGAGACCTCAGATTAAGAGATGTGGGAATGAAGGTTCCAGGGTTAGGAATACAAATGTATAAGAGAAAGACCTCCAAAGGGGTGTGAGTCATTGCCTGCAATTCCCTTTATAGATTGTGATGCACTGGCTGTGCACTAGGTCTAGTGTGGGGAGAGCTGCTTCCCTCCATGAGGCCTGTCAGGTGAAGCCTTTGTCACTGCCCACTGTCAGGCCTGAAAACTCACACATAGATTTTTACCTAGGAGCCAGATTCCTCAGATACCACAAAAGAAGCAAAAGAACAAAACAGTTCAATTTGACCCTCATGAAAATAATTGAGAGGAAACATTGCCACACTTAGAATGACAGGGAGAGAGAGAGAGAGAGAGAGAGAGAGAGAGAGAGAGAGAGAGAGAGAGAGAGATGAGAGGAGCAAATCCTCCAACATCCTCTTATTTCTGCTGTTTCCCCCAGTCCCATTGTCTAAATCCAGTGGGAAGGCAGAGAGTGAGGAAGCTGGGGGTGATGCAGTTCTTAGTAGTCAGCCTCGCATAGCACAAATCAGAGAATGGCAGGGAGTGGGGAGGTGAAAAAGCATAATTAGCACTCAGTGCTTTAAAAGAATACCAGTCCTTGGGCTGTATCTTTAGATTCTGATATAATTGGCTAAAGGCTTAGGCACTTGTGTGTATTTCTTACAGTTTTAAAATAAAATCTAACCTGCACAAAAAGAAGTTCACAAATTATAAGAGTAATGCTCAAGGAATTATCACAAAATGAACACACCATGTCACCATCATGCAGGCCAAGAGACAGGACATCATCAGCATTCTGAGATCCTCTCCCCATCACCCCTTTCCAGCTCCCCGCAAAGGCAACCACCAACCTTCCTGATTTCTGGGACTGCAGAGTAGTTTACTTGTTTTTTTTTTTTTAACTTTATAAACCTAGAATCATACAGTTTATGTCCTTTTGTGTTATTCCTTTACAGCAAATAGAATCCGTTTTCATCTAGGTGTCTAACAGTACACCTAGATAAAGGTCTATCCAAGATGTGACCGAACAGAACTTGGAGCAGTACTGTCATGTGACTTACCTATGGTGCCAAAACTGACCAATAGAGGGCGTTCATCCGGACTCTTTCAAGGGAAGAGCCACTTCATGTTTGGGATCTTATCTAAAACAGAGTTCCCATTTTGTAATTTCCTACCAGTTAGACAGCTACTTGTCTAAAGGCATTGCATAGACAACTCCAGGCAGAACTGATGTTGTTTCTTATTCCTTCAAGTCAATTATAGTAGAGCCTCTATCAGGGATTCAAAGAATTCTATGCCCATGTTTCTAAGGTAAGATGGATTGGAATGATGGATTGGGATGGTGCATGAGGAACAGCTCATTCTATCAGGCACTATGGATGCATGTGAAAGGAGCAGTACTGAGGGTTAGAGGCACTATGCATGCTTGGAAGGACCTTACTTGCAGAAGAGAGGCATAGTCTCTTCAGTGCTGGGTCAGAGGTTCCTAGGAATTTTCTGTTTAGTGGTGAGAACAAGTCATTTAAGTGATTTTAATGGAACATGTGGGGTTAATGGTTATGAATTAATTATGCTGGAGATTAAATGACATATGTGATTTTTGAGGGAAACAAAAGGTGCTGCGTAAATGCAGAACTGGGATAGAAACTTCAAGACATATACAGTCTATATTTAGACCTTAACAGATTCTAGAATCCACTGGTATATTAAAAATGTGGCAAAGGACACAGAAGGTCTATTATAAGGACATATGGTTCATTAGCACACACACTGTACATGGAGAATGAAATTATAGTGTATAATTCAATAAAGTCTTATTTAATTTCAGGTGATAGACAGTAATTTCAAGTTTAAAATCCAAATGAGACTTGGTTGACTCTTTTTTTTTTTTTTTTTACCAAGTCAGTGATGTGTAACGAGGGCCATAATGTCCTGCTCAAGTGGTGAAAATCCAGTTAGTCCCTTTTTGCAGATAGCAAATGTATTTAGAAGTTAGCTTGAAGAGAATGGAGTGTGACAGGGACTTCTCTGCGGAGACTCTCATATTTTTTAAGAGAGGAATATTTATGAAATAAGATCTGCTTTGTCTACAGAATTCTGCATCAGTACCATCCTGGCATTGGCATCAAGATTGGATGAGCAGAGGCAATTTCTTCCAGGTAGAGGTCCTTATGTGGCAAAACATCACCAGCCCTTTTGCAAGTGGAGCTTCATAAGCTATCTTGTTTTAATCACACATAAGGTCATGCTGATGAAGTGAAATCTCAACTGATGCTCTGACTAGAAAACTAATTCAGCTAATACTTTCACTGAAAAAATGTGGATCTGAGGATCCTTGCTTTGAATTATGCCATTTGCTATAAATATTTCTTAAAGCAACTCTTTTTTTTAAATTAGAAAAATTTTTAAATTCTACAGCTCTGTGATTTTATATTATAACACAAACCTTACCTTTTCTGACTTTAAAACTGCATTGAGGTTTATTTATCTTGGCAAAAGCCCTGAGTATTGTGTATAGACATAGCAGGTTCAGAGTTCTCTGTAGCTAATGTGACATTCATCATTCTCTTACTATGGAAAATATTTCAGCATTGACAAAAAGAAAATATCTCTAATGACTGAACTGGTCCTCAGGGGCTCTGAAGGCAGGTGTGCTCTCACAAATCTCCCTCGGACACTCAGTCAGTGTCCTTGCCTGCCAACTGGGTCACTCATATTGAGGACTGGGACGGTAAGGCTTAAAAGAGATTTACAAGCTTTGTAAGAAAGGAGTTAAATCTATCAAATCAAGAACTGTCTCAAATACACACCATTTGAGTGACAGTTGTGACTTTTAATTAGCAGTTCCCCCTGTCAGAGAAAGAAGAAGGGCTGAGGTCTCCCATGTTTAATATATTAGGATGTGACAGTTTCCAACACTCTGAAGATGCTCGCTCTAGGCAGTATGATTACGAATAGGAGAGTGTGATATTTATAGAGAAATGTTCCTAAGGTATCTATTCTCAGTTTATTGCAATTCTATAGTTGTACTTTCACTGATCTACAATGAAGTGACAATGTTGTCACTTTTGCTTAATGTTATTAATTATTTCAGGTTGTTCTTTGTTATTTTTTCTTCATTATTTTTTGATTTTAATATTACTATGTCTTTTATGGCATATCATGATAGTCCTTGGTAGGGGTGTTTATTATTGCTATTTTTTGTTTATTAATGCCTTTACTTAAAATTTTTAAAAGCGGATGATTTTGTTGGATGCCACTCAAATAAAAACAAAAGGTCTGTTCTACAAATGACAAAAGGCTAAAATTGCTTGTTACAGGATGTTACTCTGGGTAATCAGAAATATAAAAATAATTGGGGAATTCTCTATCTTTTTACTCTGTAAACTGTAATATGCAAGTACATTGTAGGACAAAAGGTTAATGAAGAGAACTTCTATGTCTTATTCTCAATTGACAACCTAGGTAGAATACCATTCTTCTGTAGGTCAATGTTCCCTTAAGGGAAGGGTCTCCAGGAATAACTACTTTCATTGCACACTTATGCTCATTTTCACTTAGACTACACAAAGAGGAGTTGCTATGAATTGGTCTGCTATTTGCAATACTGTGATTATTGTGCATAGGCACAGCTGGTTCTGAGTTCCATGTGGCCTGAGATCCAGCCCAGTTGTGGATATGACCTTCATTCAATTGTCTCTTTCCTCCTGTGGTTATCTACTCAAGTGTTTAGCTGGAGTACAGCCATGTCTGAAATTCATGTTTCAGTTCAGTGGGGGAAGGGAAGCCTCTTATGTTGGATTTGGGTATCATAATACATTGCTCTTCTACTTTATGATACCACTATTTCTTGATTATATAGCTGTCTTGAGAAAATTGGCAGTAGAGATACATTCTGTGATAGGGCTTGGGTATTTCTAGATTTTCTGGCTATGATTCTACCTAATAGAAATTCAGGTACAATTAAGAATAATACCTAAGGATCATGAGAAGTGTCAACTCAGCTCTTTTGTTCTAAGCAGAGATTTCTATAAAACTCAGAAGTTTCTGAGATTATGAATGGCTGGTTTTGTATTGAATTTCTCTTAGTAAACCCTTTCCTTACTCCATTAATCTGATTATCTCTTCTTCTACTAGATCCCCACCTAACTAATAGATTTAATTCTCATAGGATATATTATGCTTCATTGCAAAATTCTTTTGGAGATTTATGTCTCCTAAAGACAGTAAATTCTTTGGTGTGAGAGTGGAGTTTCATTTATCTTCATATCTTTAGCACCTGTCACTGTGTCTGACATGTGGTAAATATTCACTGAAATTTGTTGAATGAAGACAAGAAGAAATAAATGACTGATTAATTAATTTCATCAACTTTGATACTCATGCAATTGTAATAAATATTTAATTATATCAGCACAGATAATCAGTGTTGTTCTTAACATTCGATTTCTTGCAGTCCCAGTTCTATGGGCTGGTCATAGGAACTTTCTTTTCCAACCCTTATGAGTGCATAGATTGAGTTTCCTTTGATGGGCAAAGCCATCAAAATGTCAGTCATTTCCTTTGAATAAGGCTATCACCAATGCTCTCGCTTGTCCTTATGAAAATTTTTGGTTTTGCCATTTCAGTGTGACAGATAAGGACTCAAATTAATTTACAGCCTTGTCTGATCTGATTGACTTTGCATTCTTATGCAAGTGCATAGGTTTATTGACATTAACTCAGAATTGTACAGTGTATTATTATTTCTACTAGAGGCCCGATGCACAAAATTCGTGCAAGAGTAGGCCCTTGTAGCTCCAGCTTCATCTGGATGGTTGTTCTGTTGTTTGATCTAATTAGCATATTAGCTCTTTATTATATAGGATAGTAAGGATTGCTGACAGGAAAGTTTTCTTTGTATGCATTCTCTAGCATATCTGTTTATATTCTAAAGGCATTCTTTATGTTTAGTCAGTTCCATGTGGATCATTTTTCTGAGAACAGAACCTCTGCATCCACAGAAGTGGATTTCTCTTCTAGTGCCTGTAAATAGCTGTTTTGTGCTTTTTAAATACTAAAAGTAAGAGGAAAATATCTAGACTTGGTCACCTATTTGTCATCAACAAGTAGTTTTATTCAGGCAGAATGGAAAGGCAGTGGGTGTTTATGATTTTGATAATTTGTTTTTGCTATATTTGCTCATGCTACAATTCAATGAACTTTATTATTTTTTTAATTATTCAAACATTATTTTTTAATTTAATAAATCTTTATTGTTCAGATTATTACAGTTGTTCCCCTTTTTTCCCCAATAGCTCCCCTCCACCCGGTTCCCACCCCACCCTCTGCCCTTACCCGCCCCCCCCACTGTCTTATCCATAGGTGTACAATTTTTGTCCATCTCTTCCTGCACCCCCCCACACCCCTTTCCCCCCAAGAATTGTCAGTCCACTCCCTTTTTATGCCCCTGATACTATTATGTTCACCAGTTTATTCTTTCATCAGATTTTTTTATTCACTTGATTTGTAGATTCACTTGTTGATAGATATGTATTTGTTGTTCATAATTTTTATCTTTACCTTTTTCTTCTTCCTCTTCTTAAAGAATACCTTTCAGCATTTCATATAATACTGGTTTGGTGGTGATGAACTCCTTTAGCTTTTTCTTATCTGTGAAGCTCTTTATCTGCCCTTCAATTCTGAATGATAGCTTTGCTGGGTAGAGTAATCTTGGTTGTAGGCTCCTGCTATTCATCACTTTGAATATTTCTTGCCACTCCCATCTGGCCTGCATAGTTTCTGTTGAGAAATCAGCTGACAGTCGAATGGGTGCTCCCTTGTAGGTAATTAACTATTTTTCTCTTGCTGCTTTTAATATACTCTCTTTGTCTTTTGCCCTTGGCATTTTAATTATGATGTGTCTTGTTGTGGTCCTCTTCGGATTCCTTTTGTTTGGGATTCTCTGCGCTTCCTGGACTTGTAAGTCTATTTCTGTTGTTTGATTTCTTTCACCAGGTGGGGGAAGTTTTCGTCATTATTTCTTCAAATAGGTTTTCAGTATCTTGCTCTCTCTCTTCTTCTGGCACCCCCATAATTCTGATGTTGGTATGCTTGAAGTTGTCCCAGAGGCTCCTTATACTATCTTCATATTTTTGGATTCTTTTTGCTTTTCCAGTTGAGTGTTTTTTGCTTCTTTGTATTTCAAATCTTTAACTTGATTCTTGCGATCCTCTAGTCTGCTGTTGGATCTCTGTATAACATTTTTTTATTTCAGTCAGTGTATGCTTAATTTCTAGTTGGTCCTTTTTCATAGCCTCGAGGGACTCACTAAATTTATCGGCCTTTTCTAGAAAATTCTTGAAAAACCTTATAACCGTGGTTTAGAACTCTATATCCAGTCATTTGCTTCCCTCTGTTTCTTTCATTTGTGACCTGTTTCTTTGTCTCCACATTTTGGCTGCTTCCCTGAGTTGATAGAGTGGCTTTGTGTGCTAGGTGTCCTATAGGGCCCAGTGGCTCAGCCTCCCCAGTTACCAGAGGTGGACACTCTTGGTGCACCCCTTTGTGGGCTGTGTGCACAGTCTTGTAGTTAAGCCTTGATTGTTGTTGGTATCACTGGGTGGAATTGACCTCCAGGCCAATTGGCTGTGAGGATCAGCTGTGTCTACTCTGGGAGAACTTCTGTGCTGGAGACACCCTTATGAGACAAGACTTGCAAAAACCTCTGTGCTCAGCTTGGATGGGGCAGAGTCTCAGGGGGGAGCAGACAGCATTGGTTTCCCATCAGCTCTGCCCTAATAGGCCCCTGTGTCTCAGTGTCCTGCAAGCACCTCTGAGAGAAAGCTGCCCTTGAGTTCTGCCTGCTGCCAGAGAGTCCCGTTTCTCCCTGAATGAGTCTGGGTCCCCAAGTCTCGCCCAGAACTGGAGTTCAGTGCAGTCAGGAGCTTTTGTCTCCCTCCTGCTTGAGAAAGCCAGCCATGTACTCAGTTGCCTGCCCTCTCCACACGTGTGTCTCAGTACCTCTGCCTCCTGCAGCTCCTCTGAGTCTCAGTGTGCTTTTCTCTTTCCTTCTAGTTGTAGAATTTCCACTCAGCCAGCCTTCCTGTGATTCTGGATGATGTACATTTTGTCTTTTAGTTGTAGTTTTGAAATTGTTGTGTGAGGCAGCAGTTTAGGTGTTTACCTATGCCACCATCTTGGTTTCTCCTCCCAATGAACTTTAAATAATTGCTTGAGACAATCAGTCCTTAATGAATCAGCCCTTATATTTATCATTCTGCAAACCCATAGATTTGCTACCTTCCTGTAAACCCATATGTGAACTATATAAAGTTACCCTCTTGTGCCCTAGTTTCCTTGCCTAAAAAGTAAAGATTTTGACTACAATTTTCTCCAACTCAAGTATATAATGAATCTATGAATACTTAAGTTTCTTCTATAATCTCAACTAGAAAAATCCTGATTTAAAATCTTGATTCATTTGTGTATTGTATTCACAATACTCTCAGGTTTATATCCCTGCAAATCCGATAATGATGGCCCCTAACACCTTCAGCAAATTGATTTTGCTGACAAAAATATTGATCAAGATAGTTTGGGACCAAGTCCTATAGAAAATTGATACATTAGTTGCTACTCTTTAGAAATGGTACTTCAATCAGTTATTAATCTACCAAATTTTACTAATTTTAAACTCATTTTTATGTTTTACGTATAGATATCAAGAAAGGATTTTCAAATACTTTACTGCAATCTAGCTCTACTATATGTACATTGATGTCTGACTTAGCCATCTTTCAACTTCGCAAAAAAAACAGAATGTGATTAGTTTGATATTGCTCTTTTTTAAAATTACTCCTGTATTTAACAAGCCTACTTTTGTCTCTTAATACCCGCAAACTACTCCATTATAACATCATTCTAGAAGTGTTCCTGGAAATTACATAAAGCTTGCCAGTCAGAAGTTTGTAAAATGTGCCTGGTTCATTTTGAGTCTTGCAAAGACATTAGCTCATCTCTAGTTTCTTTGTATCATTCCCATTCTATCTGGTTTTTCCAAGAACCCACATGCGACTCAGATAAACTTGCTTATTTCCCTCAGCTTCCCAGGATGCAGACCTAAAGCTGAGCTTGGGATTGTTACAATTTCTTTCAATCTCTTCACCTATTGTAGACTGGTAACCATTTACCATAGTTACTTGCACATCATTTTTTAAAAATTTAGTTCTTTATTGATTTCAGAGAGGAAGAGTGAAGGAGAGAGATAGAAACATCAATGATGAGAGAGGATCATTGATCAGCTGCCTCCTGCACAACACCCCACTTGGGATGGAGCCGAAACTCAGGCATGTGCCCTTGGCTGGAATCGAACCTGGGACCCTTCAGTCCGCAGGTTGATGCTCTATCCACTGTGGCAAGCTGGCTAGGGCTGCACATCATTTTTTTCCCATCAGATAAGGAAAAAAAAAAAAAACAGGAGGTGAATAGTTCAAGTTGATCTTTGTCTACAACCACCATTAGGCAATTGATTCTTTCTGGAACTCTCCTTCCCTTAATACTTTCTACAAAGCAGCTTTAGTTTTGCTGACAAAATGATCATCATGGTTTATCATGGTATCCTTTGTTAGATCACTCACTGGAGCTCATCACAGATCTTATCAACAACCTCCTGTATTTCTCTTTTCTACCTTACAATTACATGGTCAGAATCATATTTCCTAGAACCTTTATTATCCTCTCAAGCTATCTTCCTTCCAGAGTGAAACACCATGAAATCACTCCTATGACCTGGATATTTTAAAAAATGTGCCTATGTAAAAATCCATGCTAGTCATTTGACAGCCAATCTTCACATCCATATTTACTGGAGCTTAATAAGTAAAATTGTTCATTTTATTCACAATTAATTATCATTTCCAAGTCCATTCACAATTCTCCCACTTTTATTTCACCAACCAATATTCTTTTTTAGGCTGGAGTCACAGTTTCCCTACATTAAAGTTCTTCAACGTCAGTATTATTAAATTGGGGCTGGATAGTTCTTTGTTGTGGGATGCCATCCTGTGCATTGTTGTAGGGTGTTTAGCAGCATCCCTGGTTTCTATCCACATGAGGCCAGTCATGCTTCCCCCAGGTTTGATAATGTCTCCAGGCATTGGCAAATATCCTGTTAAAGTAGTTAAATTACCCTAGTTGAGAACCACTGCCCTACCAGATTTCTTTTCTCACTTGGAGATAAAATTTTCAGTCAAGATCTTCTCATTCTCTTTACAATTTCCTAAGCAAGTCTTCTAATTTCTCTACCCACTACGGTAGTAAGTAGTTTATCATCCCTTTTATCCTTCTGGTCAAGTAGCTATAATAAATTATTTTTTTCTCTAATTTTTGTATTTTTAAATACCTTTTATTTTTATTAAATCTCTGCCCTCAGGTGACTGGGTTTTGTAGTAAATGTATATACTTCTAAATAGAGAGCTACTCTACATCCTTTCAGGGAACAATCAGTATTTTAAATTGTAATGAAGTAGTATTTGCCTTTTAAGAATGTGTTTTTTTTGAAGAGTTCTATACTGAAAAATACTAACAAATAAGCTTATAAATGAAGGTGAACTGAATGGCGAATACATTGCTATAAAGTCTGAATAACATATATACAGTCTTTAGTATGATAGGAACAAGATGAGTAAAGAAGGTAGAACTTTGACGGGATTTTGAAGAAAATGTAAGATCAAATGGAGAGTTCAAGAGAGTGAGTGGGAGGGTAACAAGTGGTAAAATGTGAGCAAGAGTACAAAATTCCAGAAAAGCAAAGTATTAGGGAAAGGTATGCGTAGTTTGCCAGTTCAGCTGGAGGAAAAATTTCAGGGGAAACGTGAACATTTTATTGCGTTGTGTATTAGCTTTCTTTAGCTGCTATAACAGATTACCACAAGCTCAGAAATGCCACGAAGTTATGATTTTACAATTCTGTAGGTTACAAGTCCTCATTGGACTAAAAGCAAGCCATTGGTTGATAGGTCTGCATTTTTCCCAGGGGACCTAGGGCAGACTCTGTCTCCTTGATTTTTTTCAGCTTATAGAGGTCAGTTTCATTGTTTGGCTTGTGATTCCTGCCCTTCATTTTCAAATCCAACAACAGTAATTGAAGTCCTTATGTTGCCATCTCTTGGTTCTCTCTTTCCAGGAAAGGTACTCTGGTTTTAAGGACCCCTGTGATTAATTGGATGCACCTAAATAATCAAGAAAAATCTCCCTAGCCCGAGGTTCTTCATCACATCTACGGATTCTCTTTTGCCATATTAAGTAAAATATTTAGATGCTCTAGGTTAATGAGGGTATTTGGGGGGAAGGGTATTATTCTATTCATCACAGATAAATTGGCGAACGGCAGAGAGCCTTGGAAAGGTATCCTTAATCATTTCTTAAGTCTGTAGAAAAGGAGGAGTCATTGAAGGGGATTGAGTTTCATAAAGAAACACAGATCAGCATCACACACAATAAAGTATATATTCATCACTTAAGTAGGCTTCAAGGTTATTCCTATTTTTCCTTTAGTTCTAACATTTCTTTGTCATTTCTTGGACCCCTCAGCACCCTGGGACAGGCATTTAACACCTATACTACCGGTTACAATGCAACCAGATCCCACAAGAGCCAAGTTATGTAATGGAAGTTTTCCCATCCTCCTTGTTTGTGTGCTGGAAATCAAGGTGGAAGGCAAATCAGCCAGGGCTAGGATACTCAGGGGAAGGTCTGAAACAAACTTATTCTCTCTAAGTCGTAAGGAACATGTTAACCATGGAGAGAACAGGAGATCAGATGAAACATTCCTCCATAAAAAGGATGATGACTGACCCAAGGTTAAGGCAGTGAAATGGCAGACTGCTTGGGCTGCTATAACAGAATAACACAGACAGGGCTGCTTATGAAGCCATGGGCATTTACTTCTCACTGTTCTGAAGACTGTGAAGTCCAAATCAAGGAGCCAGCAGATTTGATGTCTGTTGAGAACCCACTTTCTAGTTCATAGACAGCCTTCCTTAATGCTGTGTCCTCTTATGGAGGAAGGGGTGAGGGAGCTCTCCAGAGTTCTGTTATAAATGAACTCATTTAATTCCTTTCATAAGGGCTCCACCCTTATGATCAAAGCACTTCCCGTAGGCCTTAATTCCAAATAACATCACATTGGTGGTTAGGTTTTAACATGAATTTTAGGGGGGACACAAACATTAATAGTCTATAGCATGGGTAAATAAACAAACAAAACAAAACGAAAAACCTAGAGCAATCACAACACACTATGAGTTTAAAATTGAGGCAAAGTCTGCCTTAGTCAGATATCCTCTCATATTCTCTTTGCAGAAAGAGCCTGTAATTTACTTTTCCAAATCAAGCCAAGCTACCGCTCAAGTCTCATGATTAGCATTTCTCCCGTAGACCTGTAAGACCTGGAACTCTGCTGATAGGAGAATCCTAGAATATTGGCTTACAGAGTACACTTAATGATAAGCAGTTTCCAAACCTGCATTAGAGTCTCCTGGGGGGAAATTTTTAAATATGTATTTTCAGACCAGCCTAACCTGAAATATCAGAAGCTTTAAGGGGAAAGAACAGGGAATCTGTATGTTTAAATAAGATCCCCCAACACTGTATTTAAAAATAGCCTGTCACAGATAAGCAGGCTGACTATGGAAATGGCGGGCATGTATCCGCATTTCACAGAGGTACATCAGGGTCTAAAGGAGTTATGATATTTTCCCCAAAGTCATATTTTATGCATTCCAAGTCCTCAGCCTAAATGTCTGCAGTACAGTCACTGGGCTGTGACAGTTTGGAGTCCAGAAAGGCCGACCACACCTATCTTCTGGCCAATAAAAGTTTTCATGCACAGCCCGGCCAGCCTGGCTCAGTGGTTGAGTGTTGACCTATGAACCAGGAGGTCACGGTTCAATTCCTGGTTGGCAGGGCACATGCCCAGGTTGTAGGCTCGATCCCCAGTGTGGGGCTTACAGGAGGCAGCTGATCAATGATTCTCTCTCATCATTGATGTCTCTCTCTCCTCTCTCTCTCTCCTCTCTCTCCCTTCCCCTCTGAAATAAATAAAATTATATAAAAAAAGAAAACCTTTTTATGCACAAAGCTTCTCCTTTGCCCTAGACAGTTTTGGGATTAGGATTACAAATAGAAAAACCAAAAATGCCACACTCAAAGAGTTGATGTTCCATGCCCATGTAGATTTCACTTGCTCCAAAGCATATATGGACAATGGCCTGGCTCCACCATGAGGAATGTAAAAGCACCTGACCTCAAAACCCTGGCCTCTTGTTTCCCCTTACCTCTTTTTCTAAGTTGGCCTCTTGTGCCTGAAAAGTACCCAGGTCTTTCCTTGGATATAATAAAGGAATGTAATACATTCTCCAAAATCATTCTGGAGAATGGGGAATTGATTAGTAGAAAATATTTGCAAACAATATGTTTTGATAAGGGATTGATAGTCAAAATATACAAGGAAGTCATATAACTCAATAGAAAAAATACAAATAACTTCATTAAAAAATGGATGAAGGACTTGAATAGACATTTCTCCACAGAAGACATACAAATGGCCAACAGGTATATGAAAAGATGCTTAACATCACTAATCAACAAAGAAATGCAAATCAAAACCACAGTGAGATATTATCTTACACCTGTTAGGATAGGTATTATTAATGAAACAGAAGATGCAAAGTGTTGGTGGAGGAAAGGGAACACTGGCATACTGTTCATGAGAAAACAAATATGTTGGTTCCTCAAAACATTAAAAATAAGTCTAACATGATCAGTTTTATGGTTTACATTTAGTATTTTTAATCCACCTTTATTTCTGTATATTCTGTAGAGAATCCACTTTTATTTTTTCTCAAGTTAATAACTGTCCTAAAAAACTTTATAAGTACCTTATAAAAACTATAAAAACCTCCCTTCTTGTACATTTAAAAATACCATTTTTAAACTGCTTAATTTCTCTCTGGGAAATTTTATTAATCTTCCATTAATCTGTTTAACACTAGAACTGTATTACTATTTTTTAATATTTGAGAGCACAATAAACATTTACAACTTTTATTTCAAAGCAGCCCTGTTTAGCTTAAATATTTAGTTTTCCATATGGATTTTGATGAATATGCTATTTTATAGGCCACATGTATTTATTTATCTTTAAAATTTGTTCCTACTTATTTTATAAAGGTGATTAATAAATGATACTTTCCCAATGTGAGTGTATACATTTTTATTTATTTTTTTTAATTCTCACCTGAGGATATGCTTTTTAAAAATTGATTTTAGAGAGAGAGAGGAAGGACGGGGGGAGAAAGAGAGTCACTAGATGCAAAGGAGAGACAATGATAGGCTGCCGCCCATATGTGCTTCTACCTATTGGGATCGCATTCGTAACCTAGGGAGGTGCCCAGACCAGGAACTGAACCCACAACCTTTTGGAGTACTGGAGGATGCTCCAAAACCAATTGAACCACCCAGCCAGGGCTGTTGTTGTTTTTATGTTGCAGAATGATTCATACACTCCCTCATGTGTTTCCCACTGATTATTCATTATTGTCTGCATAAAGGTCTATGTGGTCCTTTAATTTGCAAAAACTCAAGTTTTAACATTGTCATTGATTTCCCTTAATGTCCAGACTTGTGGTGTTGGAAATAAATGGAAAGGCAGTGTGAGTTTTACCATCTACTCAGTCATCTAGAGGCTCAGGTGGTTAAAGAGGAGAAGGGAGCTGTAGTTATGGGCACTCACATCAAGAGATCACACTAGACCATGGGCTTGGTGAACTCCATATATCTAGTGTTCATTCTTTGAATATTATGTGACTCTGTCTTGTCTCTCTTGCCATAACTTCTAGACAAGATTTCTGCTTGATAGGGATACATCCAGACACTGCTGGCTTTTGCTGATGTGGCTTCATATTTTTGCTGTAGCTTCTTTTAAACAATGTTCCATAAGCAGTCACACTAAATGGGCTTCTACATGTGTGCCCCCTGTCTCATCCATGATCACCCTTCCTCTTTGCCTCTTCCTTCTGAATTCGAGTGTATTGGTGGGTTTTGTCTGATTCTTTTCTATATATTTTACCAGCTCTAGACCACTTTCCAGAAAATCTACATGTGAATGCACTCTTCATATCTTCCTTTGATCTTGTTCCAAGAGGAAAATTTCAATTTATTCTAAGTTGATTGCTTGAAAAATGTTTGTATAAAGGCCTATGCTAAAGGTTGCATCTAATCTAATCTTTAGTTTCTTAGAGGACATCTTTTCAATTTCTTTTTCTTTTCTCATATATTAAATAACTAAACATCCTGTGTCTTCAACATTTTTACCTTATACTTCCACAAGCACATGAGCATTCAGCATATTTCACTTACTTGGAAAATGTGTTTGCTGCCTTCTTGCTCTTCATCTAACTGTGCAGTGGCTGCTGTAACCTATTGTCATGACCATCATCACCTACCACCACTATATGTGGGAAGTAATCCAGTGTTTCTCAACATTTTATTCACTCTTGTTTCCCTCTAAGAGGCATTTTTAGACATATTTTCCTACTTACGAAGTCCCCAGTATGATGTTTTAATATAAGAGATATACCATATATCTGATTATATGTTCTGACATTCTGGAGGGTCAAAACCCATTGTGATTTCTAGATTTATTTCACCTCTCAAGAACCAACTTTTACCCCCTTGGTCACAAGATTGCCCATGTTGAGAACTTGGTGTACCTGTTCCAGGCAATTCATTATGTATTTTATATTTACATATAGTATGCGTTTAATTGATTACTTCTGGATATATGGCTGGCCATTTCTCTGATGATGAATTAACATAAAACTCTTTCTTCCTATACAACTCAGCTTATACATTTTGTGTTATACACGCCTAGACATCCGATACTCTCGTCCTTTGGGCCCTTCTCATGCTTGACTTCCCCTGTCAACTCCTTCACCCACACACATCTGCAGGGCCCAAACCATGAGAAATGAGTAGTGTCAGAATACTCAAGGACTGATACTGCATTATACCATGTGACAAGAGCAGTGTCTGCCATTGTAATGAGATCGTCAAATGTTAATCACTTTTCATTTTTCTCATTGCATGACACAGGCTCAAAGAAATATTGAAGCTACCTATCTCTTTGAGGGAGGGGTGGGGATAGGGCTCCTGTCTGTCCTAATGCATTCTATGATTTTATTTTTTTACAAAGCAGTGTTTCTTATTTATAATCTAAATATGTGGTTTGGAAATTATTTTAAAAATATAATCACAAGAGTCATATTTGTAATATGTGATCCTATTCTCAGTGTCCACTATTGATTAGAACATGAATGCCTGGCATCCATTTATAGGTTGGTTAATTAAATAAAGCATTAAGAATTTGAACTAAAAATAGAGATTAGAGTCAGGCAGTAGAGGAGGAGAAGGAGGAGGGATAGAGGAAGAAGAAGGGAAAAAAAGGAGGAGAAAGACTTGTTACCTCTATTATATTGTAGGCAAGAAGAAATGGTGCAACAAAAATAAGTGGAAAGAACATAATATCACAATAAAAATACTTTAAAATCAGCATGCTCAATATACTTAAAAACTCACTACATTGTTTATTCTTTTTTAAAATATGTTTTTTTATTGATCTCAGAGAGTAAGGGAGAGGGAGAAGGAGAGATAGAAACATAAATGATGAGAGAGAATCATTGATTGGCTGCCTCCTGCATGCCCCACACTAGGCATTGAGCCTGCCACCCAGGCATGTACCCTGATCAGGAATCGAACCCTGACCTCCTGGTTCATAGGTCGACACTCAACAACTGAGTCACGCTGGCCAGGCTACATTGTTTATTCTTTATTTCATAGTGATCTCTTAATAAATTCAGCTCTAACAAGAGTGAGCTCTTCCTAACCTTTGGTCTCAGATTAACAAGTGTTGATAGACTCTCACATATTTCAAAACCTGAGATACAGATCATTGAAAGATCAATTCTTTTGCTCTTGCTTTGACTTGACCTAGATGAACTTACTCCAGGAACCAGTGATTATTTTGTACAGATGAATCATATAAATTGGCAATTACATATGCCTTTGTAATAAACAATAGTCATATTAAGGATTCATAGATGCCATTTAGTTGATTGACACGATTTTTCAAAAACATGGAGCTCTTGAGGGAAATTACTGCCATTTTTAAATTTATTAGTAAAAACACCTGCTTGGCAAACTGAATTGGCTGTTCAGTCAGTGCTGATGAGACTAAGATGGAAAGTTTAAACTTTATCTTCCTGATCATCACTGTATTTTATGTGTGACCCAGCAATATCTGAGAAGATGCTTCTGGGTTAAAGGAGGGGTTCTACTTCAAAGAGGGTGAATAATGACATGTGTAGCATTACCCCCACACTTATTTGGCCTTCTATCAAATGTATTTTTTGCTACTAAGGTTTCGGGCATGCCTCTGCATACACTAAGTGAAACTCATGCCCTCTTAAGATGTACACCTCCCAGGAGACTTCAACTATAATAACTGGTAAGAAGTCCAATTTATGCAAATTCAAGTTGCTATTATGTTAAGTGAATTATTGCCCAGATTTTCTCTCTTTTTCAGGGTCAAACATGGTGGAAGTTGTGATTTGGTCGAACTGCTTTAAAAATTTAATCAAGTGTTACCTCAGCAGGCAACAGATGGAGGAAAAGCCATTTGATATTAGATCACTAGCAGTGTGCCCAGCACATGATATGAGGCACAGATGTTTATATGCAATGGCCAAAAAGTTGGAAAATGAAAACTTGGAAGAAAGCAATTGAGTTTCCAAACCTCTCCAATGCCATATTGTAAACAGGCAGGGCAGCCTCTAAGGGGTGGCATTAATACCTGATTCTCTTACTGTCTCCTCATATTAGGGGATGCACAATCGTGCTTGTACTCAGCACTGAAACCTCAATTCAGAGATGTCTTTATATTTTATGGTATCTCTGAACAATATTTCCAATTAATGTGTTTCTGTGAAAATTTCCTTTTCTTTGCTTTTTCCCCAGTGTCTCTTTTGAGTTTTATTCAACATTTTATTTTCTCTCTCATGCCTTATAAGATAAAAATTCAAACTGATTTCCACACATCTTTTCACGCCCTTTAAAAAATGTATAATTTAAAACATTTTAGTGTCTCAGGTATCTTAGTCACAATTACCCTGAAGAGCTGTGAGTTGAGTTTTTTATTGTATATTTATTTTTATTGATGAGGTAGCATTTTATATTCTAACTTCTCTAGAAATTGTTTCTCGTTCAGCAGATGGAAAATGTTTGTGTAGGTTGTCCCTTGACACCATGGGCGTGAATAAAATTAACTGCTCAAAGCAGGATTCTTATTTTCTATATGTAAGCAGGCTCACCTCTCACATTGCAGGGCCGGGGGACAAAGGACAAATGGAGGATCCTCCCTGGGATGCACACCTGTCCGATTTCCTGGCCTATTTCTGGTCTGTATTTGCAGAGATCAGGGCATGGGATGGACACCTTGGGTCATAAATCCCAGGTCTGTCAGCCAAGCAGTTCCCCTTGTTTCATTCCTAGGACTTAAAGGCATGTACATCTGTGGCATGCTTTGTCCTTAGTAAGACGGAAAAAGTGTTGCATGCTACAGGAACCTGGCATGGAGCTCTTTGGGCAGGAAGTGCTCCAGACTTAAGCACCCAGAGGACAACAAATAGATAGGGGTATGTGGGCTCCATTTGGGCTTATTTCTTTGGAACCACAGATCTCTCATCCTATATGGAGGGATATAGCTCAAAGAGTGCTGTAGCAGAGACTTAGAGCACAAGGCTCAGGACAACAGTCCAGTTGCCTGAGTTTAAAGTTGTTATTGTGTGTAAATATTATTCCTTTGTAAACACAAGGAAAAGGAATTGTGATAATTTGTACTTATACAAAGACAAGGGCCTAGTTTGTGCTTATTGATCAAGATCAAACCAGCCCCATAATCTTATTTAAATGATTTTCATTTGGGGGGCATACCCTAAGGTGATCCCCAATGACCTCTTGTGTATAATCCCTTCTTCTTGCGTCTGGATGGGATTACTTCTAACTAATAGAACATTGAAAAGGTGATTGGATGTCTCTGGTTATGTGACATGGTAAAGATGATGGGATGCTTACATAAAACTCAGTCTTGGAAGACTGAAGAGAGACTCTTCAGCTAGGCTGGAAGAAGCAAGCTGCTATGTTGTGGATTGCCTATGTAGAGGGTTAGGAGGGCCTCAGTCCTAGAACCACAAGAAGCGATGTTTTGCCAATAACCGCAAGAGCTTGGAAGATGGCCTACAGCTCTCAAAAAAAAAAAAAAAAAAAAAATCACAGACTGGCTGACACCTTGTTTATAGCCCTGTAAGACTCAGCAGAAAAACCCACTTACACTGAAGCCAGACTCCTAAAACTGTGTGAAAATAAATGCATGTTGTTTGAAGCTACAAGGTTGGTGATAACTTATTACATGGCATACGGACATTACTACATCAGTTCTTTGGAGTTTGGACATTTGGTCTTTCTTGCCATTCGTGTATGTAGGATTTCCCACAGCATTTATGGTCTGGTAATCATTCTATGCTTGTACATAGACCCTTGTGTTGGCTTGATAACATCCTTTGGAAATGCCAAATTCCCTGTATTTTTTAGTAATTTTTTAAAATTTGTAATTATTTAATTTACCATGACTGAACAAAGATGATCATGTTCAAAGATACTCAGATTTGTGAAGACCTTGCTGATGACTTGTTCCCCTATCCTTTCCTTTCTAATCTAGTCTTCAAGTACCTAATCCCTTCCCTGACATCTTTCTCATTTCTTACTTTGTCTCTTGACACTGGGAGAAATACTTTCTCTTCCTCCTTTGATACACTGACCACTTTCTTGGATCTCCTTTTAAGATTTTTTTTTTTCACTTAATCCTTGATTTAGTAATCTCAGTAATTATACGTGAGACCTTCCTTTCTTACTTAAATTGTATTCTCCTAGGGTGGTAAGAAGGGCAGGGGCAGAGATAAAATCATTTATGTCTTTATAGCCTGTACTTACATTCATCAGTGCCTTGTTCTATGCCTTCGATAGAGTGGGCTCTCCTTAATTATTTTGTGTGTGTGTGTGTGTGTGTGTGTGTGTGTGTGTGTGTGTAAATGGAAGATATGTTGTTGAACTGCATAGTTTTTAGCCCACTCATTTCTCAAAAATAAAATTTACTCTTTTAAAAGAAATCTAGTAAAATGGATCAATGATTCATGTCTCATTAAGGTGCAAGTGATCCTTTCTCTCCTAAAACTGACAGCACCTTATCGATAGAGTTGGGAGTTTTGATTCAGCAAATCCTCAGGTGCTTTGGAATTTGGATGCCATTAGAAATAGTAGTTTAGAGGGCAGTTGAAGTGAACGATTTGCTTTGATCTATAATATACCTATGAAAACTACTTACAGGTATTATTCGAAGGACAGATAAAGGCTAAACTAAACTGGGAAAGTCTAATAAGTTGCTTATATTTCTGCTCCAGTTATTTCCTTGGCTGGCAAATGGAGCCTCCTGTGTGTTCTTGTCATTCTTGGTTGAAGCCCTGAATGTGGGCAGACTGTCCCCACAGGCAAGGTAAAAGATAGAATTGAGGCAGTAATCAGGGTAATTCAGGCAGTATGTGTGCTAATAAAGTAAAGAAAGGTGCTTGGGGCTTGGTTGACTCAGCATGGAATGAATGTTCTGGATAAATGGCCTTCACACTGCTTTCCGTGCATGGCTAGGGGCAGCCTGAAAGCTCTATCCCATCCATATCCCTGAAAAGAAAGCATGTTTCTTTATGAAAAGTGTCCAGGTTTCTTGAAAGCTCAACCCACTTACAGAGAGATTATAAACCTTACCCATAACTGCAGCATTTGCCATTAAAATTTGGCATTCACTTTAAATAATACTGATAATCTAAAATTTGAACAATTACACAAGGTATGATTTAAGGACCCAAATGTCACAATAGGGAAAAATTAGCAGGGATGCTGTATGTAGAGAAAATAATGTTACAATTGATTTGGCTTGTAGTGTTTTTTTAAATCTTTATTGTTGAAAGTATTACATATATCCCTCTTTTCCCCTCACTGACCCCTTCAAGCCCCTCCTCCCCCCCCCCCCCGAAGTCCCCTGGCCCAGGCCTTCACCACCCTATTGTATGTGTCCATGGGTTAAGCTTATATGCATACAAGTTCTTTGGTTGATCGCTTCCCACCCACCCATCTTTTAAGACCCTTTTTTTCCTTTGGGTTAAGCACTAACCATTAATGCTTTGGGGAGAAAGTGTGTCTTTCGCTCTAGTTTTCTGTAGAGAAGTAGGAGAAGGAGTGGCTGACTCTAGGTACCACTTTCTCCTTTTAACCAGCAGATGTGTTTACTGTTTGTGATATAAATTGCAATAATTTCCACCCTGGAGTTAATGGAACTAGTTCAACCATGATTTTTATGAAGTTCCTTAGAGTTAAAGGGGATAACTGAAAAGACTCGTGTAATATCCTCATTTGATATTAACACGTATTTGCTTAAGTCTGACCATCAAAACAACATGTAATGACAGAGTCCATGGTGTTCACTTACAAAGCCAGCAAATGGAAAACTTCCTAGCTGAACTGTGGAATATAGGAGGGGGAGAGAAGTCACCTGAGATCTGGTTACAATCAGCATTTATTAATTCTAACTGCATTCTGGAAGATTAATTCCATGTAGAGACCTGCATGAAGTAACAATGGAGAAATCATGCAGACCCATCTTCAGAGTCACTGTCATTTTTTTTTCTTCTCTCTGATTTTGAATGTAATTGATGATTTCATTTGAGGCCAGGACAAAGGATATTTAGTTTCTTTTTAGTTTTTCAATTTCTTTTTAATGCAGCAATTGATTCCCTTTTGTTATCTAACTTCCATTAAGTTTGATTCTTACATTTACTTTTCAGGACATTTCTCTGATTCCTTAAAAATTATTTTGCTACTTCATTGCAATTCAAAAATTTCAAAAGAATAGGAATAACTTAACAATACCCACCCTCTGACTCCACCAATTGTATATTTTGCAAGCTACAGAAGAGAGACAATTGAGCCCCATTTGCCGAAGATGAAATTTATACTAAAAGCCTTTATTCCGAAAAACCCTAAAAAAAATAAAAAAAATAAAAGCCTTTATTCCTTCCAGAAGCTTAATGCCATTACTTTCATTGCAAACATAGAGAATGAAAACTAAAAAACTTTCTAAAGTACTTTTACTTATTCTCAAAGTTTCCACTTACGTCGCTTTTCCTCCAAATAAAAACACACACATCCAATTTAACGCCACTGATTATAAATGGGTTATGGTTTAATTCTAAAAGTACAAAGATCACTCAATGAGTTAAAGAGGGCAGAGCACACAGTTTGAATTAGGAGATAAAGGTTCTTGTGTTAGAACATTAGTAATAATTGATTGATGGGTCAATTGCTTGACTGATTCATCTTTGAACATATTTATTGAATATCTATGTCTCAAACATGGTAACAAACACTAGTGATAGATAACTATGGCACATTATTAGATGTGGCCAGTCCCTGGCTTTACCAACTTCTGGTCTAATTAATAAAATGACATTCATCAAACAATAATGTGCTTTTAATTGAGTACATAATTATGAACTGAGATAAATTCTATGAAGGAAAGGAACATCACTCTTCAACATAGTATTTACAAAATAAAATGGGCTTTCCTGAAAAAGGGGTAAATAAATAAGGAAGAGAGTGATGAAGAAACATGGCTTGTACATGAGTTTTTTTTTGCAGGCCATGTTAAGGATTTTGACTTCACTTTACGTGCATTGGAAAGCTTTTGGAGGATTTTAAGTCTGCATTGCCATAATTAGATCCAAGCTTTGACAGGTAAACTTTGAGATGAAAATGCCAACAGGTATTACAGAATCTACTTTGGAGCTCTTGGCCACTTATTAACTAGAGGCAATGCTTTCTTCCATACCAAATGATATAGTATAAAATTTGTGTCAAAATTGAATTGTGCACTCAGTTTATGAGAAGAGTTCTAAGAGAACTACAGTGAATTATAAAAAGTCCCCAATTTTTCTTTAGATACAGGCTTTATCAACATATATTTAGAATTTTGTATATTTTCCTTTCTTCTTTATTTCAACTTAAATAATAATAGCATATGGTAGGGACAAAATATTTATGTAACAATTTCTAGCTTTGTATTAACTTGATAAACCTAATAGTTGTTATCAGTAATATCAGCATATTTTAACCTTTTCATAAGAAGTACAGAATCAAATGGATTAATCATATATCAAATTAGCAGGTATGATTATAGCAAATGGACTCTTAGGCAGGCCTAATGATCCCTTTTTCCTGGTATTTGTGCTGTAGTGTGGTACCTACCACTGAGTTTGGACAATACCTGTGATTTTCTTCCAACTATAGCGTATGGCTGAAGTGACTGGATGTATATGATTATTTGTATGGTTAAGTTACATGAGATTGTAGTGCTTCTCTTGATGGAGCCTCCCTGTATTTCACCAGCTTTTAGGAAATTAGTGGTCATGTTGGGGAACCCCACATTGCAAGGAACTGTGGGTAACCTTAAGCAGCTGAGTGTGGCCTTCAGCTAATAGTAGGAAACTGAAATTTTCAGTTTTATAATTGCAAGAGGCTGAATTTTACCCACAATGTGAGTGAACTTGGAAAGCAGAAACTTCTCCAGTTGAGCTTCAGATGAGACTGCAACTCACACAAATTAACTTTCCTTACATCCTTGTGAGACTCTAAGCAGAGGATCCAGTTTAACCATGCTTAGATTTTTAACCCACATACTGTAGGTTATTGAGTGTATGTTATTGCAAGCTTCTACATTTGTGATAATATTGTTATGTAGCAATAGGTAATTAGTACACTGATGATGCCAAAACTTTACTGTATATGGCAGCAAGTTTCACCACTCAACAGATAAAATGTTATTGTTCAATATATGCATGGAAGACTGAATTCAACCTGGGAAACTTGATTTAGGGGCATCAATGCATTTCTCGAAAGAGTTTGTTATCAAAAAGTCAGTTGTATGAATGTAGAATAATAGTTGCTTGTTAAATTGTGTAAATCATAACTTCTTTGGTGGTTAGTTTTCTTATCTTTAGAAAGATAATATTATTTGCTCTTTTACATGATGGATTATTGTGATACTAGAGCAGTGGTTCTCAACCTTTTCAATGCTGCGACCCTTTAATACAGTTCCTCATGTTGTGGTGACCCCCAACCATAAAATTATTTTCGTTGCTACTTCATAGCTATAATTTTGCTACTGTTATGAATCGTAATGTAAATATCTGTGTTTCCGATGGTCTTAGGTGACCCACAGGTCGTTCCTACAGGTTGAGAACTGCTAGCACGGTCTAATTAGCATATTACACTTTTATCATTATAGATTAAATTGAGATCATGTTAATTAAATAATTAGTAGGTTTGTATTTGTATACTTTCACATACAATACATGTAAGTCAATGATAATTGTAAAATGCTATATCTTTAAGTGGAGTATTAACATAGTGTTAATAAGCTATCTTCTTCTCTCTGAGACCTACCATTAATTATGTATCCAACTTGAACAGATTCTTCACTTAGAGTTCTTGATTTTCTATCCTTGTTTGATTTAATATGAGATTGGTTGTTAATATCTTTTAGTAGCACTCACAGTGTAGTCCTTCACCTTAGCAGGGGCAGGTGTGTTATTCCAGGTCTCAGTTACAAGAGTTCATGTGGTTCAGTTATCTGCTTACCCTTAAACTGCATTTTTGGGTGCAGTGCTATTTGAAATTCTCTTTGGTAAAAATTCAGTGCTTTCCATTTGTTCATGAATTGCCATTAATATTTGCCTTCACATTTATAAGCTTGTCCCCAAAAAATGAATTTATTTTCATTTTTTTTTTTTACCATTTGTGCAAATGTTGTTGTCACTGAAGGGTAAAGATATAGACAGAATTCAAGTGTGTAATATCACAAATGTTTTTAAAACTCTTTTATTAATGCAGTTCACAGCACAATTAACATAAATAATGTTTTTAGTCCATTGGTTCCTAAAAGCATTAAGATACAAAAGTAGATAATGCAGAGAAATATGGTTAGAAAGCAAATGTCAGCAACTGGGTGTAAAATGTAGTGCAGCTGCTCCTGTAAAGTTAATAATAACCATTTTAAAAAGCAGGCCTGAATTATGAGAGACCTTTTTGTTGTGTGTTTTCCATTCTGACTGATTTTTCAGTTCATAAAGTATCCTTACTCTCTGGATGAACCATCTGTGATATCTCCATTTTAGCTGATTTGTGTATGTGTGTGTATGTCAATGATAACCCATATGGGGAAGGACTAAGCATCACAGACAAATGTTCAACTTGGTGGGTATCAGCATTTCAATTGGAGATCACTTTACTTAAATTGAGATGTGTCCCCTAAAACTGTGGTCCTCAGAAAATCAGTTCTTTTAGGTTTCACATTCATTGAATACAAACTGTATCATCTATATAGCTATGCAGAAGCAGAAATGAACATAATCACAAAATCACTGGGTTAAACATCTTAACTACATTGGTAAGACTTAGCTGCCCCAATGTAAGTAGGAATTAATCACAAAGAAAATATGTGTTTATTTAATGAAAATATCTTATTTCCTTAAAGCAGAAAAGGTTTAACAAAACAACACAATTAAGATAGTTACTGAGAAGTCATACAAAGGAAAATGTAATCTTGGGTAACATTTATTAAATACTTACTGTGTGCCAGTCAGGGCACATGCCTGGATTGTGGGCTCAATCCCCAGTGTTGGGTGTGCAGGAGGCATTGGATCAATGATTCTCTCCCATTGATGTTTCTATCTACCTCTCCCTCTCCTTTCCCCTCTGAAATCAATTAAAACATATTAAAAATATATTTTTTAAAAAGATGACCTTAGTGCCTTACCTTATTCTATATTCATACAATAATCATTCTAACTTACAATATATAATTTGAGGATTAATCTGACTCAAGTTATGTTTTAAAATTTTGAAACATTTCCAAATATTTTGGAAATTTTAATTGATGGCAATGAAAGTGCTGATGATCAATAAAGCACAAAGATTAAACATGCAAAACTTATGACCTTGAATGAAATGGATTTTATTTTGGATAGCACATGAGCTATATGAAAATTAAGAAAATACACTATATAGAATAGAGTCAAATCCTTTTGATTTGGTCCAAACCTAGCCAAAAAAATTCTTAAAATCATACCTCTGGTTCTGCCTCATGTGTTTTTCAGCTTCAGAATTTCTCTCTGATAGTAACACTGAGAGATGGGCTATAAAACTTCTTTACTTTCCTTTTAGTAAGCATCCATTAAGTTCCTCCTTTTAACTTTTAAAACTCATTGACTCTCAACTCAAAGATTAAGTGTATATGACAATTACAGTCATAATAAGCCAGTATGGCCTTGTCAAACTTTGAATTTACCCGGATTCTCTTGGCATCAATTTATATTTTCAACCAGCATCACCTCTTGGAATAACACATTTTATAGACTTATTCTTTGTTCTTTCTAATAAGTCTTGCTTTAAGTATAGCACACTGTTTACTCTTCAATTTTAAGGCAAATTTTCAGCATACTAGTCAGGCAAGTAACTAAAAGAGTAGTCAAACTAGAGCAGAAGTGTAGGAAGTTTAAGGAATTTGTGGACTGATGAAAGAAAACAATATGAACACTAGGTGGCAGGAGCACATACAAGGTTGTGTTTTGTGTGTGTGTGTGTGTGTGTGTGTGTGTGTGTGTGTGTATTTTTTTTTGATGACCCTCTTTGAGGTTTGCATGTGGAGAAACCCCTCATAGCATGAGACCATAAAGAAATTACAGGATGGGGGGTACACCATCCAGATACCAAATTTCATAGGAGCATGCAAAGGACCCTGACTTTAAATGGCTAAAACTCTGCTGATATGGGTTATACTATTTAAAACAACTGGATGTGTAAAAACTTGACTTTGGTGCCAAGCAGGCTTTTAAGCCATTGGGTCTCAGTGCACTCTGAAGAAATAAACAACCTATGGGCTGTTAAACTTAAAAGGCCAAAGTGAGAGGCCACAGAGTTTATTTGAGATGTAAAAGAATAGCTATTTCAGAAACACTGATTCAGGAAGAAACCCAGATAGCATCCTGGTTAGGAGGTGAAGGCAAGGTATTTATGAGAAAGGGATGGGGAATAATTACATAAAGGGAAGGGATTTCTGTAGGTGTAGATAAGCTAACTTAAAAGTGCTAAATCTAAAGGGCATCTTTAATTTCCAGTCATGCAGACATAATGTCTGCTTTCCTGTTATCTTAACAAACAATTGTTTGGAATACAATGCTGCTGTATGCTGAGGCCAAATGTTATTTTGTCCAATTTTAACATTCCAAAGGTTTGAAGGGTAAGACACATGAGGTAGTTTATTTTGACCCCATTTTAAAGTGGCTCTATTACATGAGGAATTAGATCTCGGTCCTTGTTCGCTAAGAATGAATTCAGAGCCCAGAACTCTTGCCTAAGAAATTTATTTAGAAAGTCACAGAGGTAGGAGAAGTGAGCCAGCTGGGTTGCAGAGGGGAAAAAAGGGGGGCCCTTGGAGCTTAGGAGAAAGAATGAAAAGATAATGTGCCTGAGGGAAGGGTCAGGGAAAGGCATGGGCATGAGAGAGAGAGAGAAAAATCCTGCAGAAAGACAGGGATGTGGAAAGACACCTGCATGCTCAAAGCACAGAGAGTATGTGCATGCTCAGGGTCCTTCAGCTTAAGGGGTTTCATCTGTTTCCTAAAGGCGGGGATTTTAAGGGAGGTCTCAGGGGAGGATCTCAATAGAATGTTCACCAGCCTTCCAGGTGTGCCCTTTCAGAGCCCTGGTCTTTACTGTTTTGTATGCACTAGGGTAGGGGGTCATTAGGTGTTGCATCTGGTCCTGATGTTAGTCATGGCATCACTTTGTCCACTTTCCAAAGGATGCATCTTGGAAAGAAGGGGTTACTTTTAATAAAAGCATGAGCTAGCTTATTGATTTTTCAGCTCAGGAGTGTAACATTTTTGTAGGCTACATGCTCTGCTGTTCTCCTTGATGATTTTTGAACAGAGCTAATTTTAGATATTTTTGATTGTCTATTTATCTGAAAGAAGATAAGTGATAAAATACATGGTTTTCCCTTTCTATTGCATTCATTTGGTTGCAAGGGACTGAAGCTTTCTTATTTTACTTAAAAAATCCATTATTATTTGGAAAGCTACACATGTACAATAACCAAGGGTGCATCTTGAGATAGGCATTGTTAATTCATACAAATTCCCTTGAAAAGTACTCACATTTCTGAGAAGGAAGAGGAATGAAACATGTGAAATGTGTGGTACATTCCTGTGACTATTCCATTAGTTCAGCATATGACCAGGAGTGAGCATTAGCTAGAAGATGGAAATTTTGTTTCTTTGTTTATTCTTTTTCATAGCAAAACACCATATAAAACCCTAGAGGTCTATAATGTTTAAAGAAGCCTATTTTTTTTCACACAAAATTTCTTCCAAAAGCAAGACAGTCAATTCATCTGGTACTCAAGATCTGTGGCTCAATTTAAGGTCTAAAACTTTGTCACCCTCTTTAATTATTTTAAGTCTCATATTCCAAAATCATTACATATATTTTTAAGTTTATATGTATTGATTTTAGAGAGAGCAAGGAAGGGAGGGAGGGAGAGTGAGAGGGAAACATCAATTTGTTGTTTTTAATATGTTTTATTGATTTTTAGAGAGGAAGGGAGAGGAATAAGGAGATAGAAACACCAGTGAGAGAGGAATCAAGCCAACAACCCAGCATGTGCCCTGACCAGTGACCTCTTGATTCCTGGGTCGACGCTCAACCACTGGCCAGGTGGGCCAGGCTGTTGTTCTTATTTATGCATTCACTGGTTGCTTCCCATATGTGCCCTGACCAGAAATCAGACCTGTAACCTTGACATATTGGAATGATGCTCTTACCAACTGATCAGCCTGGCCAGGGCCAAAAACTCTTTGATTTTCTTCCAATCAATCAAGTGGTAGGACAATGCACCTCCCCTTTGAGTCTGTTGTCTCTCAAGGCTCCGTCATAAAAGATGATGCAGCTTCTGCCTTGGTATCTAAAGCGCTTGCACTTGGAACCCTGAGCCATTGGGTAAGAAGTCTGCCAACACTGAGGTCAACATGCTAGGAGGAAGCCGGCCACATAGTAGTCTTGTTTGCACTGGGGAGCCGGGCATGTGAATGAAAGAGACCTCAGCTCATTCTATCTGTCTTTCAGTTCTCTAGTCATCGCAGCCATCTAGCCTCCCCAGAATTGATTCCAGACATTGTGGAGCCAAGATAAGCTAAAATGAATAATAAAGTACTTACCATTTTAAGCCACTAACCTTGGGGGTAGTTTATTTAGCAGCGACAATGAAAACTGTTCCATCATCTGCAAACAGAAAGCAATAGTAATAAATGTGATCCAACTGTGTTGGGAAGGCCAAATGAAATAATAAATAAAATTCCTAATTTATAATAAGCAATACATTATAGCTATTAATACTAAGTTCCAGAAAAATGGTTCTTTAATTCTAATTTTTTTTTTTACTGTGTCTGAATCCTGTACTCCTTTCACCCTTTTCCAACAGTACCAACACCCCCGGCCTCACTGCCAGACAAATAGAAACTGTGGATTTAAAAATACCAACCCCAGATATTTAATAAAGTAGATAGTAATACTTATGTACCCTCTTCAAGAAAGTAAAATCCAGATGAGAAGGTAATAGTAGTTATTTGTTTAGTTACCCATTTATTCCAATAAGCATTCATCAATTGCCAGATATATCAGGATCCCCGAAAAAGCCCTTGTTAGTCAGCCCTGGGAAAAATGTCTGCTTTGCCTTTGTCCCAGCAAAATAGTTAGTCCAGTTCCCGATTAGGCAACACTGCCCTTTCCAGCAAGGAATTTGCCATCCAACTTGCATCCTCTCAGATCAGACAGGCACTTGCATACATGGTGAGACAATAATCACCAAATCTCAGCAACTTCTCACATTGAGGAGTTAGATTCCAAGTTTTTCCTCCAAGTTTGTCTTGCTCTTTTGCCTTGTCAGTAGTTAAACAGCTGTAGCATTCGCCCGGCAGAGACTATGTGTGAACAGTGAGAGATTTAAATGCACGGGGAATTGAAGTGACATTTTTTTTTATCCGAAGCAATTCCATTCAAAGCCACATCACTGGAGAAGGGCACCGGCGCTGATGAGAACAACTGTGCATTGAGACCACTCGGTGCAGACAAATTGTCCTGCACTTAGGCCTGCAAACAAGCACTCTGCGAAACAGTGTTTTGCTTCAGGGTCATCATTCAACTCTCTATTTGTTCTTTTGGAAGCCATTCATACCGGCTTTGTTAAATTAGGCAGTAATTCTTCGATTATGTGGTGTCATCCTAATGGTGATGATCTTCTGCAGAACTCTTTACAGATTACAGCGGAATGGCAGTGAGTGCCAAGATGTACTGACGCCCCAGGGAAGGCTGAATTCAGCAACAATGTGTTGGCCACGAGGCCCCTATCCTCTTTCTGCAGACATTAGCAGAAATTAAGAGAATGTTGGATTGGGGGCAGGATTGTGGTTTGTGGTCAGTGGTGTGTCAAGCATTGATATAGGCACTCCATGTACATTTCCTCATGAAAACCCTTCAAGGGGAGAATTTGTTTTACGTTATGCACAAAGGGAGAGTGAGGCCTGAGTTAAATAACTTGCTTAATGTCAAACAATTTGGGACCTTTTACAGTATGAGGATGGACCTGTCTCTTGGGGGACGCCCACAAATCAAATGGTAGATTTCTCTTTGAGCACTTTACAGTTATTTCATTTTATATGTCATGTGTTCAGTGTTTTATAGAATATAATCATCTTTGCAGAGGGAGTCTCTCTGTATATTTTAAAAGGATGCAAGCTCAATCAGAAAATTTTGAAAGCAGTAGCTAAGAGTATAATGAACACCTTTAATCCTAATATCTAGAAATAAATATTGTTAAGATTCTAAAGGCCTATGATTCCTTACAATAATTTTTACTCTTTAAAATTGTTTTTCAATTATAGTTGATGTACATTATTATATTCGTTTCATGTGTACAACATAGTTATTAGAAGTTTATATATCTTACAACCCCGATAAGTCTAGTACCCACCTGGCACCATAAATAATTATTACAATGCATTGACTACATTCTCAGTGCTGTGCTTTACATCCTTGTAAAGAAGAAACAATGCAACAGGCATTTCTAAGTACATTCTTAAAAGGCCAGTCAATTCTTAAGTTTTGCATTCTGAGTTTTCTTAAGTCTTTCTTAAGTCTTGAGTTTTCTCTCACAATATTCCTTAGCAATTCAGACATATTGGAAATGTGGCAGGTAGGTGAGGTTATATTAGCTCCCTAAAGAAGGTAAACTTCTGAGTATTAGAAATTTATAAAGATAAATCTATTTGTTTCTGTGCTAGCAGTGATTAACATGTTCACTAAACAAGGGTAAGTGACACAACATAACACTGTTTCCTCAGCCCCAGATATGAAATATCTTCCATTACATACGATAAAATATTCAAGGTGCTTGATTTGTGCCACGTTGGTAGAACTAGGCTCTTTCAGGTGGTGAGAACAGTGATTGACTAAGGGATAGTGTTAGCTTTGAGGAAAGTAAGACCATCAGGATGCTTGGGAAGCTACTCCAGTAACTCACTAGTGATTTCTGAGGGAGAAATAGCATTCTTCGAGAGATCCCTGTAGCCCCAAAGCAGTTCTAACAATGTTTCATCCTCACCCTCAGCTTGTCTTTGCCTCTGTGCTACCTAAACTGCTCCTATAACCACTGCTAACAACGGTTCATTACCAGTTTTTGTGTCCTGCACGTTGTACGCAGCTACGTAATCTTGCCTTCAGATACCCTAAGACCTTCTGATGGGGTTGGGTTAAATGTTCAAAAAGCAATGCTGAATGTCTCTTTAGGCTAAGTTTTTATCCCAGGAGAGCTCATAGCAAATGTCCTGTCTAAAGATGACCTCCTTGGACTGAGGATTTGAATTAGAATTAGTAGGTGACTGCATAATTATATGACAAAGCATAAAACATTAACCCTTTAGGTCAAGGGATCTCTTCAGCTGCTTCATTGCAATGGAGCCATACAACTAGTAGGTATATGAAAACTTCTGTTTAGGGTAAAGATGGAAACATTGTAGCTACTATTACTGGGAGTAGTAGTGTTATTACAGTAGAAATTATATCAATCACCTTCCTTATATTAAACCCTTTATATAAATAAAAGTTGCTGATGGGCATTTTTGTCACTATATCTTTGTAAGAAAATAGTGTTCTTTGTTCAACATCCAAGTTGAGATTTATGGCTGGTTTTATGCATGTAAATAAAGAAGCTGGGACTTTATGAACTACCCTGTTGGTTTACTATAAGTAACTCTTCTTATTTTTAGGAGAGCAGAAGGCAGGAATGGCTTAAGCTGCATTTGAAGATAAAATATTAATTGGAACAAATAGTCTCAGGGCTTTTATTTTGATATTTATTCACTCTGGCTTCGCACAAAAAATCCTTCTTTCTGAAAAGAATATGAGGAATTGGTTTTCGTGTTTTGTTTTTAAATCTCTTGAAAGCTTCTCTTCCTTTGGATGTCAAATGCACCTAATTAGAATAAGCTGATGTGTGAATCTTACCCTTTCGTAAGACAAAAGGGGAAAAATCTTACTTATATGAGATTTAGAGTTTCAAATTTATAGCACCTTTAAAAATAAATCATCATATATCTTAATTAAACTAAGACATTTGTTTATAGAATGACAGATGAAATTGAGGGTTCATTTTTCTTTTAATACAACTATCTGTGTTGATATAATGAAAGCTATCTTTGAATAAGAGTTATAATAACTTAATACTGGCTCAAAATGTGCCACGGTTTCTGTGATATTAGACAAATTATTTTAACACTTCCCATTTTAATTTTAAGTTTTACTATCTGGGAAATAAGGTGTTTATAATATGCTATCTGTTACCTCCCAAGAGTTTTGGGAGCACATAGTATTTTCATATATTATATATAAAGTACTATATATCTTTAATTTTCTACTCCTCTTACCATTAAAAACTGCTATCAGAAACCACTAAAAATTATTGAACCCACTTAGATTGCTAATCCAGAATATTTAAGTTATGCCTGCCCAGCAAGGCTAAGTGGTTGAGCATCAACCTACAAACCAGCAGGTCATGGTTCAACTCCAGGTCAGGGCACATGCCCGGGTTGCGGGCTCGATCCCTAGTGCAGGAGGCAGCCAATTGATGATTCTCTTTCACCATTGCTGTTTTTATCTCTCTCTCCCTCTCCCTTTCTCTCTGAAATCAAAGAAGTATATTTAAAAATAATATTTAACTTATGATTATATATATTCAGAAATTTGCATGGATTTGGGGATACATTCTGTCTCAGGTACAGCTTAGTTTCTTTCTAGTACTTTCAAGTTTCTTTCCAGTGGGCCTTCTCTAAATACTGGGCCTCTTAAATTAATTTAGAAATGAAGATACTCTTTAGTCTACTAAACCAAGAAATAATACTCTCCCCTTCAACTCCTATCCCAGGTTCATTTATGACTTCTCTACCCTTGCTCCACAATTGCCCCCATATCAACACAATTCACCAACATATAGAAGCATTTGTAGCATCATTTAATGGTCTCATGGTGCAGTTTCCAGCATTTTGCAAATTTTATTCAGAAGGAAAAAAATCAGAAACTTTAGCAAGTGCTGTCATCCCTAAGGGCGAAAACGACAGCTGTTTTAACATCTGGGAAGTCATGTCTCTCGTCAGTTCAGCAAAAGAACCATAGCCTGCTGAACATATCAGAAAGAAAGTGTACATGAGCAAACTGTCTTAGAACTTCTACAAGACAAATTGATCTAACAGCTTTGCTCCTCTGAATAGTTTATAACCATAAGCTGTCAGCAAGTTGAATCTGAGACCTGGGAATGTTTCCAGGTTTTCATTCTGATGTCCCTGCTAAGATCTCCAATTAGTAATGCTTTAAGGAGATGAAAACTTCTACTCGATAATTAGTAGTGGTCTAAAAGAAAGAGTTACCCAATCATTCGGATGTTATAAAAACTGATTGAAATACTACATGGGCATGGGAGGGACAAAGTTTCTTCGAAGGTTTAATAGAATAATTTGTGGACTAGGAAGCAATAATATACAGCGTTTACTATTGACAAGAGCAATATGAATGGTTTAGCCCCAATTCTATAGCTATACCACAATGTTTTTTTCAACAATGTCTAAATATACCTTCTAAGATATCATTCATTCGTTCAAGCATTTTATGCCTTAAACATATTTATTAAGCACCCATTATATCAGTTATTGGCTGTATGTCAACCCTATGTCAGGTACTGAAATATACATTACTTCTCCTGCCGTCATGGATCCTGTTGGGGAATAAGTATTAATCAAAGAATTCCAGGAAAAATATAACAGCATGTGCAAATGTCCTTAAGCAAAAAGAGCATGATGACTTGAAAGAAAGAATGAATAGTGGTACTGAAGTTGACGGGCAAAATCAAACCAAGACGTTGCAGGCTGCATTAAGTTTAGGTTTTATTCTAAACATAGTCAGAATCTTTGAAAACTTTAAACAGGATACAGAAAGAGATATGATTAGATTTTTATTTATCACAGATCACTCTGGCAACTGAATGGAGATTTGGACGGGAGGTTGTGGGACAAGGTGGGGAATTGACCCTGGGATGTAATTTAGGAAGCTATTGCTGTGGTCAGGAAAGGAGAACATGATGACCACATGACCAGGTGTGAGGATAGAAAGGAGTAAACACATTTTAAAGACAGGAAGTAGAATGAATGGAACTTGGCTGTTCATTTGGCTTATCGTGCATAAGAAATAATATAAATTATTAAATTTCTCAAATCCGGAATAATTTTAAAGCAATACTTTTACTGAATGTTACTACAAATGGCTAGAAAGCATTATTAACTTCTTTGATACTTGCTTTGCTTTCATATATATGAAATATCACTTAATTATACCTGGTGCTTTCTGAGTAAAAGCTGATGGTTTCCATAAGATGATAAAATTTTGTCTTTAAAACATATTTAATATGAACTATATCATATTCTTTGCATATTAGAGGTTGGGAAACTATAGTCATGGGTCAAATTCAGCTCATGTTCTATTTTTGTAAAGTTTTATTAGAACACTAGTGGCCCAGTGCACAAAATTCATGCACATTAAAAGGGGATTAATTAGAGGAAATAATTTAATATTACTATTTGCCCTTTCTCTATAATAGAAGTGTCAGAGATGAAAGAAAATTAGTAAAATGTATATGAAAACCTTCCTCCTGTCAGAGTCTGGGGCAAACCACAGGACCCAGAGTCAAGTCCCTGCCCACCCACATGCGTCTCAAAATCACGTGAGACCCAGACCCAGCCAGCCCCTGCCCCCATTGGGCTAGATCCAGACCTGGCCAGTCCCACCCTTGTCAAGCCCCGCCAGGCAGGGGACATAGCCTCAGGTCCCCTGGCCCAGCACCAGGATGGGAAGAGCACCTTGAGGTCCCCCATCAAGCCCTGCCGGGCATGGGGCGTGGCCTCAGGTCCTCTGGCCTGGCACCGGGACAGGGATCGTGGCCTGAGGTACCCTGGCCTGGTGCCACAGCAGGAGGCAAGGCCTGAGGTCCCCTATCAAGCTCCGCCGGGTGGAGGGTGTGGTCTGAGGTCCCTTGTCAAGCCCAGCCAGGCAGGGGGCACAGCCTCAGGTCCCCTGGCCTGGTGCTGGGGCAGGAGGTGCGGCCTGAGGTCCCCCGTCAAGCCCCGCTGGGCGGGTGTGCAGTCTAAGGTCTCCCGGCCTGGTGCCAAGGTGGGGGGCATGGCCTGAGGTCCCCCAGCCTGGCGCTGAGATGTGGAGAGCAGCCTGAGGTCCCCTAGCCCAGCACCAGGACAGAAAGCACACCTTGAGGTCCCGCGTCAAGCCCTGCTGGGCGGGGGGGCATGGGCTCATGTCCCCTGGCCTGGTGCCAGGGCGGGGGGCATGGCCTGAGGTCCCCCAGCCTGACTCCAGGGCAGGCGGCGCAGCCTGAGGTCTCCTGTCAAGCCCTGCTGGATGGGGGATGCGGCCTGAGGTCCCCTGTCAAGCCCTATGGGGGCGGGGAGGGCTTAGCCCAGCCGTGGGCAAACTACGGCCCGCAGGCCGGATCCGGCTGTTCTATCCGGTTCTCTTGCTCTCCCCTCCGCTCCTTTACTTTGAATTTATATTAGTTCACACAAACACTCCATCCATGCTTTTGTTCTGGCCCTCCGGTCCAGTTTAAGAACCCATTGTGGCCCTCGAGTCAAAAAGTTTGCCCATCCCTGGTAGCCTCAGGTCCCTGCTGATTGCTCGTTAAGGCTCCTTATGGGAACTTGGCTTCAGCTGTGGGTGTGGCCATCTTTGTGACGGAGTGATGGTCAATTAGCATATTCCCTCTTTATTAGATAGGATAGATATGCCCCTTTACATTTTGTCTATGGCTGCTTTTGAATTTGTATAATAGTAGTATTGAGTATTTATGATGGGGACTGTATGAACCACAGAGTCTAAAATGTTTACTATCTGGCCCTTTACAGAAATTGTCAATTTCTGCTCTATTAGTACATAAACTGATTTTACAACATTCGTTAACTTAGTTGATTAGAACCCTCTTAACTGGATATTTAACAGCATAGAAAATGAATCACATTGTAGAATTGTGAATTTTATTAATGTTCATCAAAATCCTCATTATGTTCAAGGATTTAAAAAGATATGCTTACCACTGAGAAATACTTATTACAAAGGAAAGAAGAATTACATTGGCCAGATTAATTTTTTAAAATGCAATTCCCTTCAAAGATCTCAAGAAGTAGAGAGCATTTGTATAGAATTTGATGTTACTTTTGGATGTCAAATTCTATAAAGAGGTCCTTCTATCCCACACTTATCAATTTCAAAGACTGTCTTAAATGTGGCAAATTGAAGGGTTAAAATACATAATTTAAGTCAAATGAATGTGTAAGGGTGTTCTTGTGGAGTAGTGAGTCTGGTTACATAAATGCACTAGCTTCTTTTTCCCACATCCAACTCGCTGAGATTGAACTATATATTTTTCCTGTATATTGATAGTAGCTAAAGTTTTTCTGATGCTATCTAGATATCATATAGAAAAAAAGAGGGAGAAGGAGAGACAGAGGGAGAGAGAGAGAGAGAGAGAGAGAGAGAGAGAGAGAGAGAGAGAGAGAGAGAGAGAAGCTTTAAAAGTTTTCCCTAAAGGCCTCTTGTTTGATTGCTTGTTATAAAACCATTAACTAATGTCAAATCAATTTCACTGGATTTCTACAAAAATAAAGTTTAGATTTGAATTAACTTTTCACCAAATGGTATTCACGAAGCATGAAATGATCTCAGTGCTTAGAATCACCAATCGAAATTATACCCTTGTCAAAATTTTCCTAATTAGTCATTACTCATGGCAACTGTTTCATTATTTTCCTGCACAACTGTAGCTCTCTGCATTTAGAGAGGATGATGCTTCTGCTCACTAATTGTTACTGGTAACTGGCCCTAAGAAGATTCCTCTTTCAGCTCTGAAATTCCTGGTGGAAGGTGTTAAGCATACCCTTGACAATGACAGCAGTGACAGGCACATTTCCATTGCTGGGAAGTGTCATAACAGCATCATTAGAGATATACCATTAGACACTAACATGTATCCTATTACTATACTCTATATATCAATGGCTCCATTAATAATTTAGAAAAGCATCTTCGTAAAGGAGAGAGGGGCTGAGTGTTCACTACAATTGTGTCTTCATTGGTGTTCTTCTTCATTATCCGTTATGACCTAATAAAAACCTTTTTTTCACATTATGAAACTGAATATATATATATATATACATATATATATATATATATACACACACATATATGTGTGTGTGTATGTGTGTATATATATATACACACATATATATACACATATATATATACATACATATATATATGTGTGTGTGTATGTGTGTATATATATATACATATATATATATATATATATATATATAGAGAGAGAGAGAGAGAGAGAGAGAGAGAGAGAGTATATACTTACTTGCAAAAGGGATGAGTGAATCAAGACCAAAGTATTGATTTTAAATAATGAGTGCAAAAGGTAAAGAATTAGACCTTGCTAATTCTACAGGTAAAAATTATATACTTTGCATATATTCTTCAAAGGAGGCAGGAAAGATTCCTTCCTTAAACTTGAGTTAATTCCTTCCTGTTGCATCAGATCTTAATATTATTTGCTCTGTTCTCATTGAAATAAATAAGAGATCAAGCACAAGGGTGGTCTTCATATTTCTATTCTTTTCTTCCATCATGAAACACCTAGTATAAGCCGGCCCTGAATATGCAAAAGTTAATTCAGGCCCAGTCTCTGATATTAATTAGTAACAATTAACCACGTGAAGAAGGTAGAGAGAGAGAGCAGGTTAGGTGGAGGGAATGTGCTAAAAGTTGGTGTGAGAAGCAGAGCACAGTGCCTTGAATAAAATCCATATTCTTAATAGGGGCCCACAAAGTTCTGTGTCATTGAGCCCCTCCCTCTTTACTAACTGATATTGTTCTTTTTCTGGATACATTAAACTAATTTCCATCTCATGACCTTTGCATTTACAGGTCCCTAAGCCTGTAAAAATATTTTTCAGGCTCTTAGGAAGACAAGTTCCTTCTTAAACTTTAGATAGCTGCTTAAATATTGCTTCCTTCCTGAGTCCTAACCCCGCCCCTGGACTAACTCCTACTTCATTATTCTGTTATCATACCGTCTTCATTTATTTCATCACTGTCTATATGCCAATTTTATTTGGTTATTAGTTCATTTGCTTATTATATTTCTCCTCTGCTAGACTTTAAATGCCGTGAAGTCAGAGTACGTCTCTTTGATTCATAACTGCGCTTGCAGGGCCTACTGCAATGCCTGGATCATGCAAGAAGCATAATAAATACCTGGTAAATGCATATGTTAAAAATCTACTGGATAAAATACTTTTATGATGCCAGACCATCAAAAGTCAAATCACATGGAAAATGAAGACCGTATTCATAAAGACTTCAAAGTTTATCTTGAGAGCAATAGGGAGTCATGTATGGCTTTAAGCTGGGGAGTTTAACTATTAAGTTTCATGGGTCTTCCTTCCTTTTCTTCTTCAACTTGCTATTTTTTTTCTAATCCCATAGCAGCTTCCTATTGTTGAAGTCTTCCATAGATTTCTAACCACGAGCATACTGCCTCTGTTATAACAGTTTTCTATTGCTATAGGTATTTATTTTCTGTAGATGTGTTCCCAGGACAATCTGAACAACTAGAAAGTAAAGGTCATTTTATTCTTTGTGTTTTACATAATATCTGGTATATAGTAGGTGCTCAATAAATATTTACAAAGTGATGACTGAATATAATTAGGAGAATTTGGATATATTCCCCTACAGGAGTGAGTGGGTAGGAGGGCTACAAATTTTGGCTAAGTTGCCTTAAGATTTTAGAACCTTTGGTACTGGAATGATATAGTTTAACCTTTTATATACCACTTTCTTGGTGAAGGTTACCTCAAGAAACAAGTTCATTGCTGAGGAAGTCAAGATTTTGTAGTAAAGAAAAAATATCACCTCATTAGCTACATACACAAATAGTGTATATAATAAAAACCGAAGCTCCATTTCCTTTATAATTTCTGTGCCAGTCATTCTGCCCTAACTCTCATCAACATGTGCTGAAATTTCCAAGATCTTTAGGTGAAACAGGGATGGTTCACCCTAATCCACTGCTGGTATTGTAGCCTCTCATTTCTTGTCTTTGTATTAAAGAGGACAAAGGCCTCTTTATTTCCATAGGCATCTGTGACTTAGTCTACTTGTGAGCTACAGTAGCACAACCAGAAACCAGTCCCCTTTTGAGTGGATCTGGCTTACTGACTCATGAAGATGGTCTTATAAAGCAAAGATTGGGAACTGGTAGGGTATTTGGCTAGCTCAGAAGTTTTTTTTTTTTGTTTTTTTTTTTTAATATATTTTATTGATATTTCACAGAGAGGAAGGGAGAGGGATAGAGAGCTAGAAACATCAATGAGAGAGAAACATCGATCAGCTGCCTCCTGCACGCCTCCTACTGGAGATGTGCCCGCAACCAAGGTACATGCCCTTGACCGGAATTGAACCCGGGACCTTTCAGTCCGCAGGCCGACTCTCTATCCACTGAGCCAAACCGGTTTCGGCTAGCTCAGAAGTTTTTATCATATAATCTGAATCTGGCACAAAGACAAGTTTTATTATTAATGGTTTATAGTAGATATATATACATGCATAAAACCTTAACCAAAGAAAATCATTTGAATATGGGTTCAATCTTAAACACCACAGGAAACACATTAGAAACTAGATATTTCAGTTCTCATCCTCTGATTAACATTAAAAAATTCCACTGAACTATTTATTTTCAATTCTTTATTTAAATAAGAAGCCATCAGAAGATTTCCATAATTCTTTTTAGAAGTCCTTCCAATGAGCTATTCTGTTCAGTAATCCAAAGAGGAATGAGATTTTTAAAAATAATGCCCCCACCCTCCCGTCAGTCAGAAGGCATAATCATTTAAGGAGAGAGTCTGATTTTTATTTCCGCTTTTGTTTTATAGACTGCATTTACAACATTCAGCCCCAGGGTAATTAGAGTCATGATCGTTAAAAACCATTTCAGCATGACTTTGTAGGGCAAATTATACCCACTTTCATTATTGAAACTGAACAGTATGTTTTGTCCTTTAAATTGGGTTTATGGAAAAAAAAAAAAACATGTTTCTCTGGTGAGTTTTGTGACATAATTTGCAAAATATTGGCATTTTTTTAACTGAGAAACCATTATTTCTTGTCCTTGATTATGTTAAAGTCATCTTTGTGTAACTATCCTCACTCAGATCCATGGTGATTAGAATGATGAAATAACTTACATTTTATCTAAAGATTTTAAGTAATTAAAACCCTTTTTCCCTTTGATAAACATACCATTTCTGGCTTTAGAAATGGACAATAATCAACTAAATTTAAAAGATATATTGAATGCCCCTGGGTACAAAGCATCAGACTTTGGTAATGTGGGTGATGCACAGATAAAGGAAAGTTAATTTCTGCCATCCAGCAGATTAGGAGTAGGTAGGAAAATAGCAAAGACATAATTAATTCTAAAAGAGGCCTACCCTGATCATTTCTTTACTAGAGGCTCAAAAATGCATCTGCATTTTAGAATATGAGTCAGAAAGCATAATGCTACTTATATGTACATGAGGCACTGGTTGCACAAATAATTTTAAAAAGTAAAATCAGTGTTTTCCCTTTGTAAAAAATCTCTGAAGAGCCCTAGCCAGCCTGGCTCAGTGGATGGAGCATCAGTCTGTGGAATGAAGGGTCCTAGGTTCAATTCAGGCCAGGGGCACATGCCTGTGTTTCTGGCTCTATCCCCAGTGGGGGGGGGGGGGGGGCATGCAGGAGGCAGCCAATCAATGATTCTCTCTCATCAATGATTCTCTCTCACCATTGATGTTTCTATCTCTCTCTCCTTCTCCCTTCCTTTCTGAGATCAATAAAGAAATATATTTAAAAAATAAAATAAATACCATTTGACCTATTGTTTCTTTAAAAAAAAATCTCTGAAGAAAAGTAGAAACAGGTCTCCTGGGAAGTAGGATTTCATTTCCTGTGATTGGGTATCAAGTGGTTGAAATACCTGTCTTTACATCTGGGCATCATGAGAAGTTTCTGGGCACCAAAATGATAGAATGCACCAGACATCCATCGGGTTCAGTGGCCACAGGAGCTTGACGAACTTCCTGACACCCTCTCTTTTTTCTTAAGAGGGTAGGGAGAATATACAGGGATGGGAAAAAGTAGGTTTACAGTTGTTCCTATGGAAAAATAATACAATAATTAATAAATAATAATACAAGAATAAACTGTGTTTTGAGTACTCACAGCTGTAAACCTACTTTTGCCCACCCCATATTATAGAACCTCAAATGACACGCTGGGGGATTTCAGGGTCCAGAGAATTTTCTTCTTGACCTTTACAACTTTATTACTCATGTTACTATGCAATGACAAGAAAAATACATAAAAGATGCCTATTTGTGTGAATTGTTGTTTTTTGATCCAGGGTAAATATGTGGCATATTTTTCTCTCATCCATAATTGACAGTGATTTTGAAGTTTGCAAATTGCAGCTCTGGTTAGAAAACTCAGCAATGTTACCAAAAGCTAAAATGTACTATGAAATGTTTAAAGGACCATCATCTTAATATAATGATTTGAAGCAATCTTCCTTTTCAGTAACTAGGTTTTCGTTATAGTAATACTCCCTGCAAAAGGAAAAATGCCTGTGTTCATCCCAAGTAAAAATCAAGAATTGGTAAAAAAACAACAACAACAAGACAAAAAAAACGATTTTGTTAGTCAAGCCCTGAAATAAATGATCTGGCAGAAATATGAAACATCATCCATGATCTCTATAGCAACTGAGAATTCATCAGTAACATTCATGGATAATGAGATATAGAAATTTTGAGCTACTTTGGAGGTCTTAATGGTGATAACCACATCACATTCTCATCATGAGAATCTAAAAAGCTTCTTTCTTGCACTATATCAAGCATAGGGCACTCACTGGTCATCTATACAAAAAAAAGTTTCTATTTATCCCAATCTAATTGGTTTACCAAGATGTTAAACCAATACTGTTGGGATTGAACAGGATTTTAAAGAGCATTAAAAAAATATTTTCAAGAGAGCAAATTCCCTACCGAATATTTGGAACCCAACCGAAGTAGGAGTATGACAAGAATAAAAATAACTAAAATGTAAACATTTACTCTGTGACAGGCAATTTAGTGCATGCTTTATACATATTAACATCTAATATATACAACTACCTAATGAGGTATTATACGTCTATTTTACTGATGAATGAAGAACTGGGGTGTTTTATAAGTTGCTCAAAATCCTACAGCTAATATGTGGCAAATCCAGGATTCAAACAAATCCAGGATTCAGTGCTCATGCTCTTAATCGCCATGGTATATGGCTTATAAAGGAATTTTGAAAAATAGTCCCTGCTTATCAATGCAAATCAATTAGCTGGGTTCTTTAAATAATTTCTTCTGTGGTTTACTTAAAATATACATTCTACATTTCTTCTTCCTAGCAAATCTGTTTGTTGAGTTTTTTTTGCTTAAGGATGGCTTGCCTTTGTTAAAGAAAAAATATTTTGACAATTGTTAAAACAGTAAGAAAGATTTTGTTTAAAACTACTGCAATAGGGGAGAAAGATCAGGTTCAACTTCAAGTACAGCAAAGAAGCTGAGAATTAATAGAGGAGGAGCAGAGCGAGAGGGTGAGTGGATGAAAACTACAAAGAGGAGACAGCAAAGATAGGGGGAAAGTGACCTAATAGGATTCTTACTGAAAGTAGGCCAAGGACTTAGACATCAAAGGTTGGGCATGAGGAACTTGATCAGATACAGATATGGGTGATAAAATATCATGACTGGGTCTCAGTTTCTTCATGTGTAAAATGGCTCTGACATTTATAAAGGCTTCACAGGAATATTGTGAGAATTCAAATAATGGATACAAATAATTTAGAAGAATAACTCACCTAGTAAGCATTCCATAACCCTTAGCCATCAGCAACACCCTCATCATGAGCTGTAAGCAATAGATCAGTGCTATGTGGCAAGTGTTCTCAGATGGTTGTCAGGCTGCAAACTTTCTAGTCCATGATGAGCTAAATACTAAAACTGAGAATAATATTGAAATGTTTTATAGCAATTTTACAGAGTAATGTTATACTGAATCTATAATAAAAAGGGACTATGTCTTGTATGCTCTTAGTTTTTGTTTCATTTTTCTAATCTGTATTGACTGTATTTCATAAAAAAAGATCCATCTTTGGTAGATTTGAAATGGGGGAAAAAAGGATTTTTTTTTTTTTACTATAAAAGTTTTGAGAAATGCTGGTCTAGACTGGAGACAGAAATTAGGGACCATTTGCATACTAATTTTCTAAAAGCAGGAGAATGTGGGAGCCTATTTTTATAAACCATACTATCACAGCTAAAATCTACCTTTTTTTTGTCCACTGTCAATTATGGGTGAGAGAAGGTTCCTCTTCTCTCTTTCTGGTGTTTGTTTCATCTTTATGCAGGATGTCTATATCTACCTGAGGTAGACTGGAACAATGCTCCTTGATTTTTTTCCTTAAGTAATTTATTTATTTATTTATTTACTTACTTACTTATTCATTTACTTAGTTAGTCCAAAACTTTAGCAGAGTTTGTTGTGCACCTGTGTGATCATAATTATGGTATTGGTAATCATGGACAATTTGGTGAGGTGGTCCTGCATTTCCTTTACTGTTGACCTGGCTCACACTGTGCATTTTGCAAACTTAGACTAACTTGGCCGAGAGCATTTGTGGCAGAGAAATGAGAGCTTTCCGTATCGTAAGCAGCTGAGTGAACATATTTGAGAAATGACGTAAACTCTACCTACAAAATCATTGAACATGAAATTCTGAGTCAATCCACTGCTATTTCTTCTCTTAAGCAGGAACAGTGAATTTGCCCATTTCCCCCCTTTACTTAATCAACTGGTAGTTGTGGCATCCTGAATACACAGTCTGAATAACTTGTTCGTGGGTATAAGTAATCAGAATTGCATATTGATTAAATTTCAATTATAGTAAAATGAGATTTTCAGAAATCTAAGGGGAGGATACTCTAAATTATACCAATTAAGTATTTTATTGAACTTAGGGGGATTTAAAATAGTCTGCCCTGCTTCCTTTCTCCTGAGTGATTGATGTTCCTTGTAATTTAGAAGGGAAACAAAGGGGATATGCTTTTTCTATGTGCAATAACTAAAATTTTACTTGTATTAAATTATCCCCTTTCAAGAAAGGCTTTTTCCCCCCCTTTCTACTATGAGCCTGCAGGTTTTCCTATGTCTTTACATTTTGTGTTTTCTTAACAGATTTTTTTCTGACACAAACTTAAAATTACCTTTTAATCTCAGATTCATAATTATCACCTTAGTCCCCTTTTCACAGGACAGCAGTTTCTTACTGGAAACACTAAAGAGTGATATATTTAGCAGAAAGCTGCAAAATCATTGATTAATTTAGTGTCACCTTAGGCATTTAACTAAGTTTCCATGTTTGTCTTTTTATGTCATAGGGAAATAGGCTGGTCCTACTGATTTCACCAATGAAGATCACATGAGAAATAGTCAGTGTAGACATGCATTAAAGGTCTTCAGATGCAGAATATTAGTATTACTCATCAAAGAGACTCTGAGGAGATCCTCCCTCCCTTCCTCCCTTTCCTTTCCTTTCCTTTCCTTTCCTTTCCTTTCCTTTCCTTTCCTTTCCTTTCCTTTCCTTTCCTTTCCTTTCCTTTCCTTTCCTTTCCTTTCCTTTCCTTTCCTTTCCTTCCCTTCCCTTCCCTTCCCTTCCCTTCCCTTCCCTTCCCTTCCCTTCCCTTCCCTTCCCTTCCCTTCCTTTCCTTTCCCTTTCTCTCTCTCTCTCTCTCTCTCTCTCTCTCTCTCTCTCTCTCTCTCTCTCTCTCTCTCTCTCTCTCTTTCTGTAAGAAATATATAAATCAATGCTGAGCAAACAATGCAAGTTTTGATGACCCTGTGACCTGTAAGCAATATATTAGTACTGAGTACTGTTCAGTGATCAGGTCTTTGCCTTCATTACACTTTTCCAACCTGGAAACATTTGCCATCATTTGTTTGAATCTTTGTCCCCCAGGCTGCAATCTGGAATCTTTTTCAAAATTAACCACCCCCCCAACCCCTACTTTCACATATGGGGAAGTAAGGAGAATATGTTTTATTTACTATAAAAAGTAAGCTTACCTAAGTAGAAAATTCCATTTAGGGCTCTACATTTAATGAAAGTTTACTTATATTTGCCTCCGAGTATTTGTGGTTCAACTGGGGATAAGAATATTACTACAAAGAGCCACTTATTTGAGCTTTGGAATGGAGACATCCAGAGTAGAAAATAGAATCCTGTGGCTGTTTCTTTAAAATGCAAATTATTGTAACACACTTCATTCATTGATGCATCCGGTGTGTGCTGGATCAGGTTCCAGGCCCTAGGGAATATAGCAGTGACAGAACCCCAAGTCCTCCTAGAGCTCATGTTCTAGTTGGAAAAAAATATATATTGATACAAGATGGTGTTGAATGCAATGTAGAAAAAATAATCAAGCCAAGTAGAGTATACAGAATGTGGGAATAGGGCAGTGGAGGGAGGGTTGCAATCTAAAATCAGGTGGTTAGAAAAAGGTAGAGTTTGAACATGTAGAGCTGAAGGGTATGAAGACAGATTGGTGTGTCTCTGAAGTATTCCTGGTAAAGGTGAAAGTGACAGTGAATGGTCAAAGGTGGGTGTGCCCCTGGTCTCTCCTAGAAATGGCCAGGAGACCAGTGGGCTGGTGCAGAGGAAGTGAGGGAGAGAATAAAGGGAGAAAGGAAATGGGTAGAAAGAAAGCAAATAGGGTATTGTAGGCAAAGATTTGCAGGAGGTTGATTTGGAAGGATGGCTTCTCTCAGGTAATAAAACATGAAAGGAAGTGAGGCAAGTTGGATTGAGCCAAGGGAAACATTGAACCATGATGTAATTGCAACCGAATCTCAGAAAATCAGATGAGGAGCTCTAGAGCTATGTTGATACTCTCACATGAGTCAAGGGGGCTAGACCTTTGCCCACCTGCATTCACCAGTCATTGGATGAGAGCTGCCTCTGGGAGGGGATGCCCTCCGTGGGTGCAGCTCCTTCCTCTGGACAAGAGCATTGCTAAAAAGAGACTCAGTTATAGGTTAATGGCAGCTCACACTCCCAGCAGCTGGGTTGGGAGAGTGAGTGTACTTTTACTGAAGAAGATAGCTATCTGAGTGACAACTTATAGCATTTACCTTAGGGAGATATTGGGAATTTTTGAACAAAGTGTTGAAATTATCTTACTATCCCATAATCATCATTCTGGATCTGTGTTAATATAAAGCATTTCAAAAATAGAAATAGGAGGATCCCTTTAGAGGTCTTTTCAATAATCAAGGCAAGAAAGATGGTTGTTTGATGAACATACTAGTTACAGAAGATGTAAGACATGGTAAGAGCCTGGATATATTTTATTTTTTATTATTTAAAAAATATATTTTTTATTGATTTCAGAGAGGGAGGGAGAGGGAAGGAGAAAGAGAGAGAAACATCAATGATGAGAGAGAATCATTGATCAGTTGCCTCCTGCATGCCCCCTACGGGGGTTGAGCCTGCAACCCCAGCATGTGCCCTTGACCAGAATCGAACCTGGGACCCTTCAGTCCACAGGCCAGTGCTCTGTCCACTGAGCCAAACCGGCTAGGGCAAGCCTGGATAGTATATTTTAATATAGAGCCAGTAAGATTTGAAGATAGACTAAGTGAACAAAATGTCATGAATGACTCTAAGATGAATAAAGCAACTCAAAAGATGGAGTTGGCATTATCTGAAAATGCAAGGACTACAGGAGCAGCATACTTTATATAAAAAAAGTCCAGGAACCCTATTTGGGACATTTAGAGAAAAACATTCAAGTGCAGATGTAAAGAAGACAGCCCCATATGTGAGTTCAAAAACTAGGTCAGGGCTGATCATATTCATATTTATTTGCAGCAAATGAGGCTTTTTGCTGTTAAGCTGAGAAAGGAAAAGACTTTATTTGTCTACTCTATGATTTAAAATCCTTCAAAGACTTCCCATTAAATGGCTCAAGTTCAAACAGTATATCCTAGAAAATTTTAATAATTCTGAGCCAACGATTTAAAGAATTTTAGTGAGTAATTTCAAATGGAAGAAAAGGTAATATTACTAACACCTGTATTTACCACCTAATTTTAAAACATGTTAGATTTTTCTATTTTAAATTTAAATCTTGATCTCTCTTTACAGCTACCATTGGTTCTGCTTTTGTTTGTTTTTCCAGTATTACTTTCTTTCTTACTCCAAAGGTAACAATTATTTGGATTTGTTTGTTTATCATTCTCATAAATATTTTTATCATTAATCAATAATATGTATGCAACTGAAAACAAAATGTATATATGCAAACACTTAAATATACATTATATAATATGTAGAGTATAGCAATATATTCTCTATATTGTTACATTTTATATGAGTAGTATCACAATATATTTTCAATCTGTAGCTTTCTTTATGTACCTAACTTTGCCTTTTTGAGATTTATCTAGGTCAATAGGTAGTGCTATAGGTATGGATACTGATATAAATCTAGGTCTTTTGAATTGTTGCTTATGGTAATCCATTTATGACTTTATCACAATATGTTTATTCATTCTTTTATGATAGATATTTGTGTTGTTTCTAATTTTTCACTATTATAAAAAATTATGTGAAATATATGATTTAATATGTCTCCCTGACTATTCCTTGGGGTTTTTCAGAAGTGCATACTTAAGAGAGGAATTGCTTGGTAGAAGAAAGATCTATATCTTCCACTCTATACAGTATTGCCAGAATACTTTTTAATAATAGTTCTACCAATCTACACTTCCTCCAATAAGGTATGAGAATTTCATTTCCTCTGTATTTTTGCTGACACTTGGCATTTTCAGCCTTGAAAAGAAATGAAAGACTATGGTCATGGTTTAATATATTATTATTTATATTTTCTTTTTCAGACTTATAGTGAAATTGAGCACTTATTTGTTTTTCATTGGCTACTTGTTTTTCTGTAAATTATTTATTCATATACGTTGTCTCTTTATTTTCTTTTATTGATTTATAAGATGTGAGGAAGAACAAGAGATTTGTATATTCTTTTTTAAATCTCTTTATTGATTAAGGTGTTACATATGTGTCCTTATTCCCCCATTACCCCCCGCACCTCCCCCACTCATGACCTCACCCCTGTTGTCTGTGTCCATTGATATGCATTCATACAAGTCCTTTGGTTGATCTTTCCTCCTTACCCCACCCTCCCCTACCTTCCCTTTGAGGTTTGATGGTCTGACCAATGTTTCTCTATCTCTGGATCTGTTTTTGTTCATCAGTTTATGTTGTTCATTATCTACACTAATAAAAGAGAAACATGCAAATTGACTGTACCTCCGGTACACCCACAAGCCACACCCATCAGCCAATCAAGAGCGAGTATGCAAATTAACCCAACCAAGATGGCTGTGGCCACAAAATGAGCAGGAGGCTTGGGTTTCCCCGGCAATGGAGGAAGCAAAGCTTCCTGCCCATCCTGGCCTGCCCTGGCCTCCACTCAAGGCTACAAAGTTTCAATTATAGAAGATAAATAAATCCCAGATACCAAGGCCTCTGCTTGGGTTGCCAGGGGGCGTGGCCGGCCTGCAAACCACCACAGGCCCCTCGTCCAGGCCACCCCATGGGAAACCCCACCCTGATCCGGGACACCCTTCAGGGCAAACCAGCCAGCCCTCACCCGTGCACCAGGCCTCTATCCTATCTAATAAAAGAGTAATATGCAAATTGACCATCATTCCAACACACAAGATGGCTGCCCCCATGTGGTCAAAGATGGCTGCCCCCATGTGGACACAAGATGGCCACCACAAGATGGCCAGCAAGGGAGGGCTGTTGGGAGGGACCAGGCATGCAAGGGAGGGCAGTTGGGGGCAATCAAGCCTGCAGGGGAGGGCAATTAGGGGTGACCAGGCCGGCAGAGGAGGGAAGTTGGGGGTGACTGGGCCTGTAGGGAAGGGCAGTTGTGGGGGGGACCCAGGCCTGTAGGGGAGAGCAGTTGTGAGGGACCAGGCCTGCAGGGGAGGGCAGTTAGGGGTGACCAGGCCTACAGGGGAGGGCAGTTAGGGGTGACCAGGCCTGTAGGAGAGGGCAGTTAGGGGTGACCAGGACTGCAGGGAGGGCAGTTAGGGGCAATCAGGCTGGCAGGGGAGTAGTTAAGGGGTGATCAGGCTGGCAGGCAGAAGTGGATAGGAACAATCAGGAAGGCAGGCAGGTGAGCTGTTGGGAGCCAGCAGTCCTGGATTGTGAGAGGGATGTCTGACTGCCCGTTTAGGCCCGGCAGTCGGACATCCCTCGAGGGGTCCCAGATTGGAGAGGGTGCAGGCTGGGCTGAGGGACACACGCCCCTGTGCACAAATTTCATGCATTGGGCCTCTAGTATTCCATAAATGAGTGAGATCATGTGATATTTATCTTTCTCTGACTGGCTTATTTCACTTAGCATAATCCTCTCGAGTTCCATCCATGCTGTTGCAAATGGTAAGAACTCCTTCTGGTTTACCACAGCATAGTATTCCAGTGTGTAGATGTACCACAGTTTTTTAATTCACTCATCTGCTGATGGGCACTTAGGCTGTTTCCAAATCTTAGCTATGGTGAATTGTGCTGCTATGAACATAGGGGTGCATATATCCTTTCTGAATGGTGTTTCTAGTTTCTTGGGCTATATTCCTAAAAATGGGATCACTGGGTCAAATGGGAATTCCATTTTTAGTTTTTTGAGGAAGCTCCATGATGTTCTCCACAGTGGCTGCATCCCCACCAGCAGTGCACGAGGGTTCCTTTTTCTCCACATCCTCGCCAGCACTTGTCGTTTGTTGATTTGTTGATTATAGCCATTCTGACATGTGTGAGATGGTGCCTCATTGTCATTTTGATTTGCATCTCTCAGATGTTTAGTGACTTTGAGCATGTTTTAATATGCCTCTTGGCCTTCCTTCTGTCTTCTTTCAAAAAGTATCTATTTAGGTCAGTTGCCCATTTTTTGATTGGGTTGTTTGTCTTCCTTTGGTTATAAGAGATTTGTATATTCTAAACACAAAACTGTCATTTTTGTGCATTACTGAGTTGTTTCTTTTAACATTTTTTTCATTCTTCTATTTATTTATCTATTATATAACAGTTTTACCTTTACCTCATCATTTTTAATGCATTAATCTTTACTCCTATAATTTATACTTTTTCTGTTTTTCTAATCCACTGTCACCATTTTGGTCATTAAATGTGTTCCTATATTTTCTTTTGATTTTTTTTTTTTTAGTTTTCTTTTTTACATTTAAATGTTTAACATGTTTGGCAATTATGTTTATGTACTATTTAAAGTACAAATTCACTTGCATTTTTTATACACTTACCCTTTTGCTACACTCCCTTTTCTATGAAATATGTGAAGGCTAATAAAAGTTGTTGACTTAAAAAATTAAATTATAGGGTAAAGATTCATTTGAATAACTAATCATTTCATCATTAATTATTAAATAGTGCCACCTCCAAATAATAAATAATTTAATACTATTTATGAAGTAATAAATAAATAATTTAATATTATTTATTAAATAATATGAAGTTTTAATATATTCATAAGTAACCTAGTCTGGTTACTGGTTGTTTTGTCTATCGTTGTGCTAACACCATCCTGTTTTAACACAATGATATTATGAATTTTGATATATAGTGAGATAACATTTCTCCCTCACCCTTATTCATCAGAATTGTGTTTTTATCCTTGTTCTAGAGAGAAAGCCAGATAGATAGATAGATAGATAGGTAGGTAGGTAGGTAGGTAGGTAGATAGATAGATAGATAGATAGATAGATAGATAGATAATAGATAGATGAACTTACCAAGTTTCACCAAATACCCTGTTTGGATTTTAATACAATCTACAATGGTTTAACACAATAATGCAATTAAGACAAGCACCAGTAACTACTTCTTTGCAATTTTCTCTACAAAAGCTTGTGCACTTTTTGTTAGGTTCATTTTTGGATACCTTATTTTTATTGCTTTTGGTGTTAATGTGTTTGTGATTTTTTAAATTAGAAGCTATAACCATAGCCCTTGGCATCAGTCAATTAAAAAACACACTTCCAAAAATCTTCCTTACATTATAATAGACTAGGGGCCCAGTGCACAAATTCATACACCTTGAAAGGAACTGTGTGTGGTGGGCACAGGGGTGGGTCTTGGACCATCCTCCACACCCCAATCTGGCCCCTCCCGCTGTAGCCCCTGGTCCCCTGTCTGCCAGCAGCCCTGCTCCCACTGCCGCTCCCACGCTCTGACAGCTGCGCTTGCCCTGCTTGCACCCACTGAAGATGCGTAACGATTGGGGCTGGTGCCAACAGCAGGTGCAAGCGGGGCCTGCACCAGCCCCCAGTCACTCTGCGCCTTCAGCAGGTGCAAGCATAAAACGCTTAGCGGCTGCTGCCCAGATTGCCCCTCACGAGCAGGGGGAGGTGGAGAAGCCCTTGGGGACAATCGGGGCTGGCAGCCACCACTTGCACTGCTGAGGGCACTGAGTGATTAGGACCAAAGTTGGGTGCCAGCAGTGGGTGCGAGCAGTGGCTCCCGTGTCAGCAGCAGGTGCGAGTGGGGCCAGCACCAACAGCTGGTGCAAACTGAGGTGTGTGGGAGCAAAGAATTTTCAGTAACCACCAGAGGCTCGCCCCGATGACAGTGACTGGCACCCCACCTTGGTCTGGCACCCCTGCTCACCTGCTCTACCATCCCACCACGGCCAACGTGCATCATGTTCTGCACACTCCCCCTGGTGGTCAGCACACATCATAGCGACCAGTTGTTTGGTTGTTCTGCTGTTTGGTCTATTTGCATATTAGGGTTTTATGTATATAGATGTTTATAAGTCTGTACTCTAGTAGATTATAGACTCTATGGGCACCCTAGATGTTGAATGTCTTCAATGCATGTTGGATTATTGGAGGAATGACTGAATAACTGCATTTCAATTACTCTTGCTGTATATTGTTAAGAAGTCCTTTGTGGTCCATTTCATTCTGCTGTTATCTAATCATTTAAATGAGATTGGTGAAAAATTAAAGCTCTCAGGATCTGTGATGGGCTATAGATTCCTTTGTCTCTGCAGCATGGACTTACCTGGCTGAACTAAAGAGCAGTATATGGTCCTTCTCCACAACATTTAGGATTTACTGCTTGCACCTGATTCAGGTCTCAAGTTCTGTGGCATTAATAGTAACTGCTGCCTTGATGGATTTCTTATGCTGACTTATACTTTCCTGAGATGAAAATGCTTAGAGGAGGCCCTACTGCCAATCAAGGACAAGTTGTAAAACGGAAATGATCTGAATTTGGACATGCAAACACTAAATCTTTAGCTGTTTCTCCAAATCTTTCCCACAAGTGGATTGCTTCCAGATTTATTCTGCACTGGCTCTGTTGCAAGTAACCTCAGGGGAGGTCTGTCTACCTGTCAGGTAGAGCATTTTGACTCATGAATTCTCCTGCTAGGGCAAGGATAACATTAACAAATAGAAGAAAAACACAAGAGTGGAGAGAGAGTTGAATTTGCAATTTAAATAGAATTGCAGGAACAGGCATTGATTTATTCTAAATGTCCTTTCAAGGTTGGACAAAGACCTTCTCAAGTTCGAGGACTTTTGATTTTTATGACACATTCGCATTATGAATAAATATTCTTTGGAGTGCTAGCGATAATGCACTAAGTTTCTAAAGAGACTACTTACTAAGATCTTACAGCACTTTTTAGAAAAAAATCCTTTTATTTTCCTCTTGATGTTCCCAATCTCAGGAAAGTAGTTGACACCCACATGTAGTCTAGATGCTTGGTCTGAGGGTTTTTTTTTTTCACTTATCCTATCTCTGATGAATTTGATTTGTATATTTCTCATTTTATTCTTCCATTTCACCGCAAGAGATAATTAAAAGTGCTCCAATGCAGGTAAGGAAAGGTAGCAATAGTACATAAATCTCCTCCCCCAAAGTGAATATTTTATTTTTTCACCAACCTGAAAAAGGGAAATATTAAAGTAGTTGTAGTGTTTTGAGCCTGAAGCTAAGGATGTCTCCATTTTATTTAAATACTCTAATATACTTACTCAAGAAAGCAAAATTAACTGTGGGTAATGTAAACAATTTTCAACAACCAATACATATCCTACCATCCACACCATAATCAAAATTACAGGTCACATTGAACACATCCATTTCAGAAATTATCTACATTATCTCACTCAGTAGTCATAACAATTTTTAGATAGATATTATTATCATCATCAGTTTACTGATGAGAAAATGAAAACATAAAAAAGCCAAATTTTCTTGTTAAGATTGCATAGCTAGAAATAGGTGATTTGGGCATCAAATTGATGCTCTTCTGACTTTCAATGACTGCACTATATTTTTCTTCCTCACTAAATTATTGATAAGACTATGTAACAAAGGAACAAAAAAATACTATATAGAGGACATCATGGGTGACATAAAATATTATACAAATAATGGTGACAACATATTATATAAATAATACTTTTTTCTATGAAATAATTAGAACAATTTGGACTCATTTTGTGTGTGTGTGTGTGTATTTTGTAGAACCTGAGATTCAGTTACAAATTGAGCTCAACATAAAATTCATTTTTGTGTGATTATGGCCAGATTAGGATATTCCATTGAAAGAGTCCTAAAACCCATTGAAAAAATGATGTTTGGTGGGTTAATCATTAAATTTCTTGTCAGATTGAAAAAAAAAAAAGCAATCCTTCTTTCCATATCCAGGACTACTAGAGATGTTTCTTACAAATGATGTTTATTCTGGTAACAAAAGAGTATGGTTCTATTCTTGATCTACTAAAGGCAAAATCTTCACGGTGTCTGAAATTCAGAATTTAATGTCTTCCTGTTTGTGTTTTTTAAAAATATATTTTATAGATTTTTTACAGAGAGGAAGGGAGAGGGATAGAGAGTTAGAAACATCAATGAGAGAGAAACATTGATCAGCTGCCTCCTGCACACCCCTTAATGGGGATGTGCTCGCAACCAAGGTACATGCCCTTGACTGGAATCGAACCTGGGACCCTTCAGTCCGCAGGCCAATGCTCTATCCATTGAGCCAAACAGGTCAGGGCTGTTTGTATCTTTTATGTTTAGTCTTTATAAAGCTTTTAATGTTTGCTATTTACAAAGCTTCTATTTACCAGGCTGGCTGGATTGTGAATTGAGCTAGATGCTGGCAGCACTCTTGCTTCTCCAGAGGGCTTAAATTAAAGGACGCAGCCGAAAAAAGCCATGTCAGGAAGGCTCCGTGAGTCTGGAGTGCAGGAAACATCTGCTCAGATCTCCTTTCTTTCTGTCTCTGCCCTCCCTCTCCCTGGGCTAATTATTTGCTTTAGCTGAGAAAGATATTTTAGGCAGAGAAACTTGATTTAATGAAAGGGTTTAACACAAATTTTCCCTTTGGTAGGATTAGCTGCACTTGTAACATTGGCCTGAAATACCTGTGTTATTTGTAGAAGGGCCCAACAATGGGAGGGAAACTCAATTTTTCAGCTGAGTGTCTGAAAAGGATACCTCCAGTTATAATTCATGCTTAGAAGCATTTCTAAGACAACAAGTGATTGTAGCGAGTGTTTTAAGGCAGGAATCGGTTGTTAACTTCAGTGACAACCTTCCTCACTGGGACATTGAGAACTCAGAGTCGTCTGTCTTTCTCTACTTGGTTGGCTTCAGTTCCTTTGCTAAGTGCCATTTCTCAGAAATGAACACGATCATCACATCCAGTGTTCAGTATTAAAGAGGAAGAATGAATACTGGGTGTATAGGTATATACTACTTTTTGGTTAGAACATCTATAAGTTACTAGTACTTTAATGCAAGTTCTTAATTTCTGAAGCCAAATTAAAGCTGGGGGACCAGCCTGTCTTTTTACACCAATCCCAAATTCACAGTGTTGTTTAATATTTCCAAGATTAGACCAAATTCTCCTTTAGTAACTTCATTTGTCCAAGGACCTATTCTTTTTTTTTTAATCCTCACCCAAGGATTGATTTCCAGAAAGAGTGGAAGGGAGAAAGAAAGGCAGACAGAGAAACATTGATGTGAGGGAGACACATTTATTGGCTGTCTTCCGCAACCAGAACTGGGAATTGAGCCTACAACTGAGGTATCCAGACCGAAATTGACCCGGGACCCTTCAGTCAGGGGGCCACTGCTCTATCTACTAAGCCAAACTGGCTAAGGTGCAAGGACCTATTCTTGATGTAAAAATTTATATTCATTAGAAACATTTTATGAAGAATCACCATTCCATATTTAGTGCCCTATTAAGTATATGATTTACACTAAAGTGTAAAATTTTCTAAAGCCTTAGTAAATTGAAAAGTAACATTATTGTCTTTTGAAAAAGTACTTGTCAGATTTTAAAAAATGAGAATGGAAACTGATTTACACATTTCCAGAGATTAAAAAACTACATGTTATAAAGGAATGTGAAGATTTCTCCAATTGTTCCTTACAATATCTCACTCCAAAAAATTCTTGCTTGATTGGAAATTATTTCTGTAAGTACTATTTCTATATCTATAATTAATTACCTGCTCCCAATTCCTCTGTTTATTTCATGCTTTTTCTTGTGTTTGAGTTATAATGATGTGACCTTGGGTCTGGGACATTGTGTCCTTGTAGGGCCCATTGAATTAAGAAAGGAAGGGAGAGATCTTAGCTTGCCTTTTTCTTTTCCAGGTCTTTGGGTGAGAAGTTTGCATGACTACCAAGGTCTGTTATTTTTCTTTTCACTTTGAGTTCTTTTTTTAAAATATATTTTTATTGATTTCAGAGAGTAAAGGGAGAAGGAGAGAGAGATAGAAACATCAATGATAACAGAGAATCATTGATCGGCTGCCTCCTGCACACCCACTAGTGGGGATCAAGCTCACAACCAGGCATGTGCCCTTGTCCAGAATCAAACCTGGGACCCTTTAGTCTACAGGCCAACACTCTATCCACTGAGCCAAACCAGCTAGGCCACTTTGAGTTCTTGACCTTCTTTGGCTAGTCAATCTTTAATTACTAATTCAATAGAATTTCTGTGAGCATCTATTGGTAACTGGCTTTGACATCTAATATCCCTTCTTCTGCAAGAGCTTTCTAATATTTACTCTGGCTTTTTCCCTTTGTGTACTCATAAATTTCTCATTTTATTTTTATAGGTTATTTAACATGCTCGAAACTCATGAATACATTACTCAGTTGGCACAAACAGCAAGAAAATCTTAGAAATTTAGATGACATTTGTTTTATGAAGATTCTTTTTTCACTTTCCAAAACATCATTAGTTATTTAATCTTTGTAGCATTTGCAGTGTTGAAATGTTAAAAAAAATACTTTTTCATATACTATAAACAATTCTTTAAGAGATCAGAAAAAATTTTAAATATATATATTTACATATATATAATACAAACACGCACATACTGCAAGACAAATATATACATTTGTGTTATGACCCATATTAATTTTTAATGTGCTTCTTACCATGAAAATAATAAATCAAATTATTTTTTACTGTTATTGTCATTGAGCATTAACGTGTTCTATTATTTACAATTTTGTGGACTGTTTAGGTAATCAGCAAGTGTGTATTTGTAATTATCCTACAAAAGGCTTATTAAATTTGAAAGAAGTGGCCAGTTTGACAAGCATCATAAAGTCTAATTCAGCCTCATTACCTAGGCTATTAAATAGCAAGCAGAGAATATTTAAATACCGATTTTTTATCTAATCACTAAAGAAGTCTGATAAATGTAAGTTACTGCCATGCTAAAATAATAAGATAAATTGAGAAGTAACAGAATGATTGATTTATCTCCTCTAGGGAAAAAAAAACACATAAATGTGTCAAATCCAGTTATAGAGAATTGATGTTTTATGTAACTCCTTTTGAAGTAGAAATTAAATTTCCTTAAAAGGTTATATTAAGAAGGAGATGGGATGAAACCATGAACTAACACACCACTACTCTAATAAATCTGGGGGAAATTACATTTTGAAAACTTTTCTGAAGTATGGTGTTAAATTGATTTATTCAGTCCTAAGCCATAATTATGGAGTGTGCTTATCTAGGAAACTTCTGCTTCTATTGATCCTCATGTCTTCTGATGAAAAGCTCATAATTCATTGCATTCTTGAAGTTTAGAATTGTTAGAATTATTTATGATCCATGATCCTAGGTGCTGGTAACTAAGGCAATTGGCATGATAATTTTACACTGCAGCACACTGGCTGTTTCCCTGCGCAAAATGAGGCACTGATGGATCCAGGCAGCAGATACACAGAAGATGCTAGTTTCTTTGGGGAATTTATCACTTTTGGAAACAAACAAATCTGTAAGGGTGTTACTTTTGTGATCTACATTTCCTCTGGAGTACTTTATCAGTTAAGGAGATAGCCCTCATTGTATTTGTTTACTTAAAAAATTTATAAAATGTCACAGTCCTCAGGAAAGAGTGCTCCATAGGTTTCTGTCCCTTTATATCTCTAAAAATTATAATGAATAGGTCATGGCAATGGTATAGCATTTACCTAGTCAAACTCGCTTTTTCAGTGGCCATAACCTGTGTCTTACATCTGGACTACCTGTTGTTCATTTTAGAATTAGTATTTTCTTGGCAATCAGCTCCACACCTGTTTCTCCTTTACTATTTCTGTTGATGGCACCCAAGGCTATCCAGTTGCTTAGCTCTAAACCAGGGCATCTTGTTGGATGTGTTCCGGCTTCTCATTTCTTCCTTTCAGTTAATCACAAGGTCTTGTCAAGTCTGACTCCACATCTGTCTCCCATCTGTTCTTTCCTTTCTACTCTCATGGTCACCTTCACTTTCAGGACTTCTTCCTTCTCATCTGGACAACAGCAGTCTTCTCCTGAATGACCTCTCTGCTTCCAGTCTTTTCCTTAGACAGTCCCCCTGCTGCAAAATTAATCTTCCTGAAGCACAACTCTAATGATGTCATTCTCTAGCTCAAACACTTGTAATGGCTCCCCTTTGACTCATAAATTAAATTTAAAGTTTTCACCTGACCATCATAATTCAGGGTAATTTGAACATACCAACTTAACTTTTGACCCTTTCCAACAACTATTCCACTACTTGAACTCCATGGTTTTGCCAACCAGACCAGGAGTTTCCAGATTTTGTGGTTTAATTTTTTATTATTATTATTATTATTATTATTATTATTATTATTTTAGTGTTGGGTTTTGGACATACCCTTAAGTATAAGATCACAATATAAAATGTAATATGAACATAAAAATATATAGAAATATCTACTATATTTATGTGATCATTATTCCACAAAATAAAGATTGATTTAACTTAAAAAAATAGAATGATTACAAATCTGAAATAAATGTTTTTAAAATGAACCAACTTGTCTTCCTTCATAAAACATTCATAGTTACGTACTTATTTTGTTCATTTTAAAATTAAAGTTATCAGGGTGACATTGGTTAATAACACTATATATGTTTCAAGTATACAATTCGATAACACATCATCTGTATATTGCATTGTATATTGACCTCCCAAACAAAGTCAACTCTCCTTCCACACCATATATTTGACCCCCTTTACACTTTGCTACCCTCCCACCACCTTCCCTCTGGTAGCTACCATACCATTGTCTGGGTCTATGAGTTTTTATTTGTCTTTCTTGTTTGTTCAGTTGTTATTTTCAGCTTTATAGTCCACATATGAGTGAAATCATATGGATCTTGACTTTCCTGTCTGACTTATTTCACTTATAATATTTCAAGATCCATCCAAGTTGTTGCAAATGGCAATATTTTATCATTTTTATGGCTGAGGAGTATTCCATTGTATTTAGGTACCACATTTTCTTTGTCCAATCACCTATCAAAGGACATTTAGGTTGTTTTCATGTCTTGGCCACTGTGAATAATGCTCCAACTGACATAAGGATACATATATCTTAACAAATAAATGTTTTCATAATTTTCAGGTATATATCAAGATGAGGTTTTGCTGGGTAATATAGTACCTATTCTTAATTTTTTGAGCAACCTCCATACTGTTTTCAATAGTGGCTGTACCAGTTTACATTCCCACCAGCAGTGCATGAGGGTTCTTTTCCTCCACAACTTCTCCAACACTTGTTATTACTTGTCTTGTTGATAATAACCATCCTAACAGATGTGAGGTGGTATCTCATTATAGTTTTTATTTGCATTTCCCAAATAGCTAGTGAAATTGAGCACCTTTTATTTTCCTCATTTTTCTACAACTTATAAAGGACTCTCAACTATCTATATCTATATCTATCTATATCTATATCTATATCTATATCTATATCTATATCTATATCTATATCTATATCTATATCTATATCTATATCTATATCTATATCTATATATAAAACCCTAATATGCAAATAGACCGAATGGCGGACAAAACAAACAACCAAACAACCGGTCGCTATGATGTGCGCTGATGACCAGGGGGCACGCGCAGAACATGGTGGGAATCGGTAGCAGGTGGCAGAGTGTGGAACATGGTGGGCGTCAGCCCCAGAAGGATGATGGAGCAGATGAGTGGGGTCGCCAGACAAGGGAGGAGCGCTGGTGGCTGTCAAGGGGCAAGCCTCTGGTGGTTACTGAAAATTCTTTGCTCCTGCACGCCGTGGTCCCGCCCAGCACTTGCACCTGCTACCAGCACTGGCCCTGCTCACACTGCCACCACTGGAGCCACCACTTGCACCTGCTGCCGGCGCCTGGCACCAGTCCTGATCACTCAGCACCATCAGTGGGTGCGAGCAGCGGCTCTTGGCCCCGATCGCGCCTCAGGGCTTTTCCACCTCCCCCTGCTCCTGAGGGGCGATTGGGGCTGGCAGCCACCTCTTGCACCCACCCGCTGCTCGTGACAGCCCCGCCTGTGCCCACTGCTGGTGCTGGCCCTTAATAATAGTATAAAAACCACAGAACTAGTTTATTCTCAAAATATCATTTCTACCGTGGGTGATACTCTTCTGTATCAGCAATTTTAAACCTTTTTAATCTCATGGCACACATAAACTAATTACTACAATTCTGGGGCACACCAAAAAATGTCATATTTTTTTGCCAATCTAACAAAAAATGTGGGGATAATTTTGATTTATCACATTAGACGGGTATTGGTATATTGGCTGTTGTCATTTTTTAATTTGACAATCTAAGGGAAAAGAGGTTTGTGCCTCTGACAGAATAGTTAGGTATTGCATGTTTTAAAAATTCTGTGGCACCCTGTGTGGCTGCTGTGGCACACTGGTTGAAATCAGTTGCTTTATGTGTTAGGAGTTTTCTGAGGGTAAAGACTACGTCTTTCTTCTTTGCATTGCCAAAGCCATGTGTGTGAGAACCTAGATAACTTCCTAGGCACAGCTGCTGGCTCATCCTAGGTATAGAGTTACTGAATGAAATGACTACATGTCGTTTTTAAGGGTGTTTTACTATGACTCTATGGTCATTTAGTGTTGAATAAATATAGGTCAAAATGTGGACTTTTTCCCAGACTGTGAATGAGAAACAAAGACTCAGGGGATAACAAATCCCTGTTCCAAGTGTCTATTACAGCCATCTACTTGATTATTTTGAGAGTCATTTTATACTGTTCAGATGGTGATTCATAGTTAGCCCATTTTATCAGAGAATTAAAATGCATGTATCCACAATGGAAAATAATATTTGAAATTGTTTTTTCCCCTGAAAATTAGAATTATGGTAGTTAACTTTTACTATAAAGTCAGATGGTAAATGCTTCAGGCTTTCTGGACCATATATTCTTTATTATAACTACTTATTTTGGCTGTTGTAGGGTAAAACCAGCTATGGAAAATACATAAATTAATGAGAATAGCTGTTTTCCAATAAGACTTTATTTAGGTACACTGAAATTTGAATTTTACATAATTTTTACATATTGGAAAACATTCTTCCTTTGAATGATTTTCAACCATTCAAAAACATAAAAACCATTCTTAGTTTATGGATCAAACAAAAGTAGTCATAAGGCCAGATTTGGCCCATGGGTCATAATTTGTCAGGGCCAGATAGCTAAATACATTGATGTAAAGAAAACAGGCTTAAATAACAATTATGTCTCAATATAATCAATTCAAATGAGGATATGTTCCTTATTCTTAGACACAAGGGTTCTAATTGGAGCTTTCTGTATCTGAAGCTATTTCTGAAATAGTTATTAGATATAAGAACTCCATTATTGAATCAACTATTTACAGGGCATTGTTGGTAAGGAGCAGTTGATTTTCTCCTTGTGAATCAGTCTTTAGATATCTGATTTGGGTGTGTGTGTGTGTGTGTGTGTGTGTGTGTGTGTGTGTGTGTGTGTGTGTGTGTTATGGACTGGGAATATGTTAGGTTGGAGATTTGTGAAGACTAACCTTGGGCTGTAGGAGAAGACATTTGGTAAAATTATTCTTTGGATCTGTTTGATCCTGTGTTTTACATTCAAAGACTCCCAAGTGGTTTGATAGTCTGTCTCCAAAAGGAATATACTCTATCTAGGTTTTAAATATTCACCTTAGGCAGAAGGAACCTGGACATAGAAAATTCTGCTATGTTTTCTCAGAAAAAAAAAAGTTGGCAGCATTTTCCTCTCTAGTTGAAGCTTTTCACACTTCTTTTAATGATACATTTTCACGTGGTATCTTGTCTTCTGATATGCCCTTCTCTTGACAATGTTTTCCTTGGGGTGCTCTGTTCCGTCTTTGGTGAGCAGATCTAATTCAGCCTTGAAATATTAATTGGGCTTTCTGGTGAAGGGATAAATTCTAATGCCTTAAGGATATCTGTAAAATACATGCACAAAAGGTGGACTCATTACTTTCCTGCAGGGTTCAGCTCTCACAGCTTCCAGATTCTTAGACGTGAAAGGAATCATTCTCTTTGGTTTTAGATAATGGCTAAGGTTAACAATTCTCTATTATTTTAAATCCTCAAGCTTTTAAAAAACGTTTGTGAGCTATTTTATATTGTAGAACGCACATACTGTATTCAATAAAACAAACAGTAGGTTGAAAAAGTAAATGAAACTTATTCATGTTTTCTAAAATACTGTTTATTTCATGATAGTTTTCCTTCTATCATAACCCTTCTTGAAATCTCTTTTTTTGTGTCTCTAATCTCCTTTATTTGGACCAGCCATCTCAGATTTCTATACCTTTCAGAATAATTCAACTTCTTAAAGTATTCCCTAACATGATACAGAAAGGAAAAGGTTCAAATATAACAAAATTCAGGAATATCCCTTGACCCGAGTGTTCTAGTTCCTAATATTAATTTCCTATATTTAAATAGAATTTTGCTCTTTTGAAGGTATACTTTAAACTTATTTTAGGATGTGGGTGGTGTGGAAAACAAACATTTATTGAGAACCTGATACGAGCCAGTCATTTTGCAGGCTCTGCTTATAATACAAAAATAAATGGGAGGAGGGCTCTGCTTTAAACAATATATGATCCAGTAATCAGAGAGAACAAGAGAAAGTGCTCTGGACTAAACTGATGGAGTCTGAATGCCAAGTTCAAACAGTTACTATTTTGTAATCTTTTTTTTCATTCTCATTGAATGTATTGGGGTGACACTGGTTAACAAAATTATACAGGTCTCAGATGCACAATCCCCACAACACATCATCTGTACACTTACCTTCTCAACGCCTCAGCTTCCGCATCTGTAAACTGATGTAAACAACTCAGCTATTACAGCATGCTTTGAGGAACAATAAGATGATAGAGGAAATCTACTCATTATAGAGCTCAGAGAATAAGTCCTGAAAGACGAATTTTTTCCTTTCCATTATAATTTTAATTACTATGGTTGTTAGGAAAGAGCAGGTAACAATAGAAGTGCCAAACCTAGTTTGCAGCTTGAGGGTATAAAGTATCTTGGAAAACTTTTTGGAAGAGGGGATGCCTAGGTTGGGTCCTTATTTATAGGGCCTCAAACAAATTACTTAATCAAATTCTTCATGTGAAAATAGTGTTAGCGAGTCCCACATGGTCATACACTGTACTGGGCAATGCTGATTTTCCTTTTCCTTTCCATTCTCACAACAATTTATAGGTATGGCCCATATTTGTAAAGGTGTGTCCACCTTTCTGGCTAGATGCTAAAATTGCTTTCCTTCAGCTTCCTGTATAGATGTTTAGAATGCAGTCTTGAAATAGAAATGTCAAAATAAATTAGAAATGAAACTTCTTACAAAAACAATAGTCTTTTCAAGTTTGAATATGCTTCAGAAATTCTGAGATCTCATGAAGACTAATAGCTTAGGGAGGTGAAGTGTCATTTCTGATAACAGACACAAAGCAAGTTATAACAGGTCTTGATAACAACTATCAGTGTGCAGATTAACCAAAAGAACGTTCTGGAAATCAGTTGTTCACTATGCATTTTCCCATGAGGACACAGCTCTAGACAAGGCACAAGTTTCCCGGATGTCCTTGGATGGCAGAAGTCCGCTGTGTAATTGAGCATCTTTGATTCCTCTTTCATAATGGCAAATGTTATTTTTCTAGTGAAAATGACATCAGGATACTTCCCACTGGGACAGGTGAGATGAGTTGAAATGAAACCTATAATTCATATGATTATAGTCACTGCAAATGAAAGAATCTGATTTGTCAGGAAACCTAATAATAGGTGAGACCAACGGGGCGAAATAGCAATCAGATATTAGTCAAACATTTTCTACATTGGTGGAGAAAAATCTGTGTTTCTTTTATTTCTGCTCAGAGCCACACAGAGAAGCTAATGTTTCTACTCAAGCTGCAATGATCGCTCACCACCCCACTCAGATAGGTATTTACATAGATATGCTTCTGACTTCTAAAGGTTGATTGTGGTAACAATCCTGACAATTTCCTTTTATTCTATTCTATTATGACTCATATTTGTTTTTTTTTGAACTTGATTAGTAATCACTTTGCTATTCTCACCTTTGTCCTGAACACCATAAGATAATTTTCTTTTTGGACATCAGTAACCTATTTGTAAAACAGCGCAAGTGGCCAAGATTCCTTTTAAATTAATACCCTTGATCTCTTCTGTAATTCTCAACACAGCATTGGACACTAGTTTCAGTTTTATACTAGAAGTTACCTGGTACCAAAAAAAAAAAAAAATTAATTTCATATTCTAAATTTAAGAATTTCTTCTTCTTTTTTTTTAAATCCTCATCCAGATTAAAATCAAATTTTTCATTGATTTTTTTAGAGAGAGTGGAAGAGAGAGGGAAAGACAGAGAGAAACATCGATGTGACAGAGAATAACATTGATTGGTAGCCTCCTGCCCACACATGTCCAGGGCCTGGGCCAGGGAGGAGCCTGCAACTGGGGTACGTGCCCTTGACCGGAATCAAACTGGGAACCCTTCAGTCTGGTCCGAAGGCCGACAGTTTATCCACTGAGCCAGACCAGCCAGGGCTAAGTATTTATTTATTTTTCTATAAGAGAACAGTCAGTGCAAGGGCATATGTAGGCTCTCAAAATAATAACTGTTAGGAACTTATTTATTTGTGAGGCAATGGGACATAATTTTGGAGAACTAATTATAAATGATTCATTTTTAGATTAAAAAATAACAAAAATATATTATTTTCATTACAACACTTTGTGTAAAAAATGAAAGTGTAATGAATAAAATTTCACAAATTTAGAATTTTAGATTAGCTTGGAAAAGCTCCCAGAAATTTAGATAAAGTGTTTGTTATTATTTTAGCTCACAGGTCATCTTTAAAAGTTTGATAAAAGACCCTTATTTATTAGCTACACCATTTATGGTTATTCTGTTATTTTTTTTCTCTTCTAATTTTTATGAAAAATACATTGTTCACTGTCGATTTCTCTGTTGCTTCTTTCTTCTGATTTCAATTGCAATTCTGGCCCTTCCCCAAATGAATTCTCTTTCTCCAAAACTTATCACAAATGAAATCTTTTCAAAATGTATTGTCTTTGTCGTACAACTTCAATAAAGCATTTATTTTGTTCTTTCTCCTGGAATTTTAAGAAAAGTCAACACCAGAAATAATAAAAATTGTGATCATCAGTTTTTCTTACATAAAGTTTTCCCCCATATCATCATTCATTACTGTCTCTAATATAAATAGTTATTCTTAAAACCAATTAAAATATTTTTAGGCTCTAAGAGCAGTTTAAATTCAATACTAGGGAATAAATTATTGAGCTGCTGGAATGAATTAGATCATTGTCTAGATGGACAATGTTACATTTGTTATCACATGTTCCATAAAAATATTTTGAGAAGGCATTGCTATATTTATTTTACAAAAAAACCCAACAACAATAAGATAGTACAAGTTTGAAAACTGTTCTCGGGGTAAAGTCATTAGTTACTTGGTAATGGTTGAAATAGTAGATATAAGCCAAATGTAGGTGACCCCCCAAAAAAATCAGCTGTCCATCAACATTTTTTATCCTGACAAGCCCAAGTATATCAATGAAGCGAGTAAGGAGTCCTTACATTCCAAAGCAAAACATTTACAGGGACTATAAATCACTCTTTAGTAGTCTAAACATTACCTTTGGTTCTTTCTTATCAGTGGTGGTTCATTTATGGTTTAAAAAAAAAAAAAAAGCCCTCAACCAATTAACTAAAAATCACAAAAAGACCGAAGCTTACTTGATGCCCTGAATGTATTTTTAATGTAATGGTAGGGCCCAGAGGCTATATCTTGAAAGGCAGACATTTGTACTTTCTTGAGACGTGTACATTTATTACCTCATTACTAATCTGCAAGTACACATTCTTTTCTTGCTGTTTATCTTCTAGTAGGATTATTTTACCCATCTGGTTGATGTGGATGCTAGAAAGAACTCTACTTTCCTCCAGATTATGATATAATCATCCACCAGGTCCTAGGAAAAAACTACAACTTGCCTTTCCCTCCAGCTACACAGGTCTTGTTAAATTTTACTTTCTGTAATTTGTAAACTGAACACCATTGTTGTCTTTTATTTTATTCAGACCTAAGATTCTATTTTTAATGTTTGATTGTTTTCTAAAACTTTCTCCTTTAATCCCTCCAGAAACAAGGGTAATGACTGCTATACTTGAGACGATATAGATTCAAAGTGTTTTGGAAAATACATAGGATATTTTATTGCTGGGGTTATGATGAAAAGACAGTAGAGGAAGCACTTGGAGACTTCTAAAGAAAGTACTTACAAAGTTGTTTCTAGACAAGCCATGTTTGAGGATATGATTGACTTGATTATGCCCTGGAATGATGGGAGATACCCCCAATGCCTATCCTGCAGATGAGCTACCTCATTTGTCATCTTTACTCAAAAAGAGTAGAATGTGGGTTAAATGGTTATAACAATGTGTAACTGTTTTGGGTCTGGCTTTGCTAAGAGCAGAGATGTGTAGCCATGTGAATTAAGTAAACCTTGAAATAATTTTTTTTGGGCAACTAGCATAACAAGTTGGAATGGGCCCCTTTGCAAAGTTTGTGTAGTGTCTGTATGTGTTTAATGAAGGTTCTTTAAATTTTCCCTGAAGACTCACTCCAAGATTGTAGACATCTATGAAACAGAAACCATCCTAAAAATGAGATTGTTTATCTCAGAGAATTCATCTAATTCTTCACTTCTAGGTCTTGCTTTCCAACTGCCTGCTCTTTACCTCCTAGCATATCATCTGTTAACTTCATTTCTTCAACCTCATGACTTCTTGGCTTGCTTCCCACATTGATCCTGATTTAGATGATTGTTTCCTCAGATTCAGATCATTCCTAATGAGGAACCTCCACATTGTATAAAAACGGGGAACAGGCTTTTGTAACCTCATTACATTTACTGACCAAGGAACATGTTGTCCCTGAATCAGTTAAATTACAAAATTATATAACAACCCATGGGAAGATTAGGCACATGCTCAGAGCCTCAAGTGCATAGTCAGTAAATATCCTATATAATAAAAGCCCAGTGACTGGAACAGTGGAGCAACCAGAACAACCAGAAACCAGAATGACCACAGCCCTTTGCCCCAGCCGGCCCTGCCCCCTAACAGTGACCCTCATCCCCATCTGGGGCCTCCACCAGGGAAGGCCAGCCGGCCCCACCCGTGCACTAGTCTTCTATCCTATATAAAAAAAAGGCAAATTGACCTTAATGGCAGAACAACCAGAATGACCACTCGACTAGTCACTATGAAGCGCACTGACTACCTCTCGGTCTCTTTTCCTGGCTGTCAGGCTCCGATTGCCCAATGGTGAACAGGGAACCAGGGGTGGGTGGTGGGGGATGCAGATGGCGCCAGGCAAAAGCCCCCGCCCACCCAGTTGCCCCACACACAGAGGGTAACCCGCAGCGGGGGCGGGACCAGCAAGTAGGGGGAAACGGATGACCTCTTGGTCGCTCTCCCTGGCCATCAGGCTCTGATTGCCCAATGGCGAATGGGGAACCGGGGGTGGTTGGAGGTGGGGGGCGGGGCCGGCTGCGGGCAGCCAGGGAAGATGGCCCTGATGGCAGGCCAGGCCTAGGGACTATACCTGTATATGAATTTCATGCACCGGGTCTCTAGTATATATATCTCCTATATAATAAAGATGTAATATACAAATTGACCCTCACGGCCTCACAAAGATGGCTGCCTATGACCAGGCCGGCAGGGGGGTTAGTGAGGGACGACCAAATGACTGAACAAGCAGGTTGCGTGGGGATACCAGGCCAGCAGGGGGAGGACAGTTGGGGGCGACCAGGCCAGCAGGGGGAGCAGTTAGGGGCAACCAGGCTGGCAGAGGGGGGCAGTAAGAGGCGACCAGGCTGCCAGGGGGGCAGTTGGGGGCGACAGGCCAGTGGGAGGGTGCAGTTGGGGGCGACCAGGCCAGCAGAGAAGGCAGTTAGGGGCAACCAGTCCAGCACACAGAGGCAGTGAGGGGAGATCAGGCCAGCAGGGGCGGGGGGCAGTTAAGCATGACCAGGCAGGCAGGCAGGTGAGCGATTAGGAGCCAGCAGTCCAGGATTGTGAGAGGGATGTTCACCTGCCGGCTCAGGGATCGGGCCTAAACCGGTAGTAGGACATCTCCCAAGGGGTCCCGGATTGGAGAGGGTGCAGGCTGGGCTGAGTGGACCCCCCCATGCACGAATTTCATGCACTGGGCCTCTAGTATATAGTTATATATTTGTTGTTGTTATTGTTGTTGAAAGTGGTCCCAGAAAACTGCAGGCAACTTCAAATTTAGCTAAATAAAAATAGTAGCTCAGCTGCTGATTCAGAATAGAGGATATTGGCTAATGTAAAGACCAGGATCATCAAATGTCTGTGTGAAGTCCTTTTTGTGAGGAGAATAATTTTTAACAAGAGGAAATAATTCCCTCAAATTCTTATTAACTGAAAGAAAAATATTACCCAAATTGTAAGGGAGACAATTTTATTAGAAGCATGCTATCAAAAAATGAGATAAAGAGAAAATCATCATTTTATTTTCTGTAAACAGAAAGAAGTACTTGGAATTTAAAAAAAAATTGATCTGCCCTGACCAGTTTGGTTCAGTGGATAGAGCGTCGGCCTGCGGACTGAAGGGTCCTAGGTTCGATTCCGGTCAAGGGCATGTACCTTGGTTGCGGGCACATCCCAGTAGGGGGTGTGCAGGAGGCAGCTGATCGATGTTTCTCTCTCATCGATGTTTCTAACTCTCTATCCCTCTCCCTTCCTCTCTGTAAAAATCAATAAAATATATTAAAAAATTTTTTTTAAAAATTGATCTTAGAAGCATAAATATGATGTTTTAGATAAGGTAAGGGAAATAGGACTCAGAGAATTTATGCAACATATGTGAATTCTCATATTTAAAATAGTATGCCACTCAGAAGTAGCGTATTATTTTAAATATAAGAATTCATGTTGTTGCTTAAAATAATAGACTGATATTTATTTATTTTTTAAAAATTCTTTGTTGTTTAAAGTATTACATATGTCTCCTTTTTCCCTCATTGACCTCTCCCTGGCCACACCCACCCCCCAGCACATGCCCTCACTCCCTAGTGTCTGTGTCCATTGGTTAAGATTCTTTATTTACTTGTACTCAGATAGAAAGATTATTAATTAATTAATTAATTTTAATAGACATATTTAAATATTAGCATCACAATTTGAACTCAGGTCTATAAATCCTTAAAAGCGACTTTGCACTTCATCATATATTTATCAGAAAAAAATTTTTAATGGAGAATCTGTCAGAATTTTCCAGATTTCTGATGACATAAAAAAAAAATTTCTTCAAAAGGACAGTACAGCAAGTCAATTCCAAAAATAATTTAAAAAATCAATTTTTATTGAGCCCACTAAAGGGCTGCCAAAAATAATGATGTGCTTAATAGAGTAGGAAGTCAGAAATGGCAAAGTGGCAAAGTATGTTTGGGATCACCTGAACAGGTTGAATGATATTAAATGTGTAAACTATTTTAAAAATATATATTTTATTGATTTTTACAGAGAGGAAGGGAGAAGGATAGAGAGTTAGAAACATTGATGAGAGAGAAACATCGATCAGCTGCCTCCTGCACACCACCTACTGGGGATATGCCTGCAACCAAGGTACATGCCCTTGACCATAATCGAACCTGGGACCCTTCAGTCCGCAGGCCGACTCTCTATCCACTGAGTCAAACCAGTTAGGGCAAATGTGTAAACTATTTTACCAGAATTAAAGTGCAGTGAGATTTATCTTTCTGTGAAATTAAATGTTCTTAATTAGTATCCTTTCACATTATTTAATTTCATGGTATTAAAATTAATAATAATGATGACAATAAATACTTTGGCCCTCTGTGAACTAGGGTGGAGAGAACGATATAAACCAGTCAGGAATGATATGAGATCATTGGATTTGGGGCACCTGAGAAATCTGCAATGTACCCCAGGAACAGATGGTAATAATAAAATCAGTCTTCGGAATTGGCTGCATACAATTTGAGATCAGATGTCATTACTGTTCTGAGGGCAATAGGAAAGATATTTGCATATTAGACTTAAAAGTCAGGGCTGCAATTTCTCCTTCATCGTTTCACCTCACCAACGTTGATGGGCGATCTAAATAAAACCGGTTGGTTTTGCTCTCACCATAGAAATGGCCTGGTCTCGGCACAGCAATATAAGCAAATGGCCAGGTAACAAGTCCAAAAGGTTTGAAAATATCATGTACATCTTCACTGAAGATTTTCTTCCGGGGCATCAAAGGGAAATTACACAACATAGGACAGAGTACCAGTAAAATCTCCTGAAAATCCTCTCTATGCTCTAATATCCCCAAAGTAATGTCCATTGAGAAACAGCTGCCTTGGAAGATACAACTCTAACTACTGTCCCCCATGTTCACACAGACTCCACTCCTCACACGTTTTAGGGGTGGCAGTTCCCCTAATACTTTCCACATTGCATGAACATAGCACCAGTTTATTATGGGTGAGTCTTGGAAAGGTATTTCCTTTTAAATCTCATGATTGTATACTCACTATAATATTTTGTTGTTATTGTTAATCCTCAGCTGAGAATATTTTTCCATTGATTTTTAGAGAGTGGGAGGGAGGGAGACACACAGAGAGAAACATAAATGAGAGAGAGACACATCGATTATTGCCTCCAGCATGCACCTTTACCAAGGTACATGCCCTTGACCAGAATCAAACCTGGGACTTTTCAGTCCATGGGTTGATGCTCAATCCACTGAGTCAAACTGGACAGGGCTGTAGTTTCTTTTTAATGGGAATAGATTACCTAACCACACAGTAGTTCTCTTATTTTTTGTGATTCTATGCCCTCATTCCCCACCTTGCTCAACATCATAACATCTCAGACCATTAACCTAATCCCTTGAGGTAGGTATATATGACCATGAACTCTAACACCACAACACTAGGCAATCTAGGTCTGCTAACGATGTCCTTGCAAGGAGAAATTCATTTAATGACTGCAAGGGAGTCATACTTTTAATCACATGGCCATCCTGAGCAATTAGAATCGAAGGTTGTATCTACTAGTAAGAGTGTGAAAAAAAAGATGCAGTTTTAAGTCTCTATGTTGGAACTGAAGCTGTGGTCCTCTGGAACATGGGGACCTTTACACAAAAGCAATACACAGTATGTAGTCCCATTCTAGATAGCACTGGCCATTTTCCTAAGAAGATGCCAAATAGCATGTGATGCTCTCCTCTCCTTTTCTGTATTTTGTTTTTTCAGTTGACCCAATAGTGCCTAGGATTTGAAGGAAAGGTATTAAAAATAATTATGAGGTTATTCCATTACTATTACTGCATTGATTCTTAGAGATGTAGGGCACACAGCAATACTACAAACTTCTCCGTTCACATTCCTCTCCTCTTTCCCTTTTCTCCAAAATTGTTTGCTTTAGCTTTGGCACAGGCATAGTCTTCTGTGAGTTAATGGAGAGAAGAGAAGCTGTAAATCCACAAGCTATGGAGCTAAAGAGGATCTTTGAGAGGCTCCCAAGCCCTTCAAATAACAGATGAGAGAGCTAAATTGGGTAAGTGAAATGGCTTACCCAATGTCAGTGAGGGGGCAGAGACTTGTTCTTTGCCTCTCAGGCATACCACGGACACCAAGCATATGCCTGGTGTATAATATGCTCTTTGTAAATGTTAACTTCTCAAAGAACATTTCTGATGGGTGAATCTGTTCATGGCATAGGTTGTACCAGTGCTCAGAATTCCTAATTGCCTGTATTTTTCCTGGACCAGCTCATTATTAGCAAAGTTGCCTTTGGCTTGTGATCCTCTTTCAATCCTCCCGGTTAATGAAGGGAATGGTCATGAGAATAAGATGAAGGACAGTAGAAGGTCAAACAGTTTACAATATTGGGCTGAATGGTCTAATAGGAAGGATGCACAAGGGGAGGAAAACTACCCAAGACAAATGACCAGAAACTACTTGAGATTCACAGGTTTGCTCGACTAGAAACTAGACTGAGAGATGAAAAAATGGTAAAACTGTAGGACAGCAAAAAGAAATGGAGACATTGCCACTTCAGCAGTATATTCCAGTGAGACTTCAGATGTGTTGTAAACATGCCTCTGAGCTGCACTTAGGTTTGAGAGGCAAGTGGCTAAGGCATGGCCTTTGAAATCAGAGCATAGCTGAAACGCAAAGTATCGGATAACTAAATGTCTAATATTCAAAATCAGACTATAAAATGTATGTGCATTCATTGCTTTATTTTTATTACTGTTTTTATTACACAGGCAAAATGTATTCAATTTTTATGTTAGTACACTGGAAATACCAAAACATATTGAAAAGAACCTCTAGAAATTTTGCCTTCTACATGAAGCTACTACTAACAAATACATTTATATACATCTAAATTTTTCCTTTGCGTATACTTATATATTTTTACTTTTGAAAAATAAAATGATAAGATAAAAAATTCTTTTACACCCTCTCTTGTTTGGGGCCATTTCTCTTTATTCTTGAGTTTCACTAATATGTGAACTTCTTGTTTTTATAACAGTCAATTTGTATGGGAATATTAATATAGCAATTTACCCAATGAACTGAGACATGACTTCATAAAAAATATACTTTGAGTGTAAACACGTATGTGTGTGTAGCTGCTTTACATTTTTATTTTCTATTAAGCATTTCTAATGAGGTAGATATTAAATTGGCTTTGCAAGTTCAACATTTGGAATAGGGAGGTTAGGATTCAGAGTGCAGTGAGATTTTGGAGTTAAGTATTTCCTCTCCCCTCCCCCCCAATCATCTATAATGTAAAAAATTTGGAGCTGAATGTGGTAGAATTTTTGTGACAATGTAAAACTCCTTATTCCTAAACTGCTCAGTGACTTGGTGGCAAAGCAACTTTCAAATAAAGAAATGAATTTACTAATAAGTGATAACAGGGGACAATTGAGGCAGGGGGAGTGCCATCTGGGTGAGTCTTTCCACATCTTTGGAGCAAAAGAGAAAAAATGAACACCTACTATTTATAGGAGACCATGTCAGATGTTTTAGAGCTGGGCTGTCTAATATGATAACTACTAGGCACATGAACCTATTTATATATAAATTATTTTAAAATACTAGTAAATAAAATTAAAGCTTAGTTACACCAATAATTTTTCAAGTGGCTCTTAAGCCACCTAGGTCACTATGTAGGACAGTCCAGATTTCAAACATCTACTCATTACAGGAAGTTTTACTGGACAGAAACTTCTCTCTTAGAGAACACCAAACTCCTATCTTTTATAACACAATTGGAGAAGGAAGACACAATTAAGGTAAATAACACTTGAAGAGCTATCACAAGGTCATGTGTATTTGATTGCCAAAGGGATGAGAACGATGTTTTTGCTCCAAGTTTAGGTAAAGTGGTATCTGTAATCAGAAGTCCATATATTATGGACAAGCCAGCACTTGAAGTGGGTATCAAAGAAAATTTAGATTTGGAATAGTAGAGAATAAGGTGAAGTTTTGACACTTAAGGCCCAAGGATATAAAGGGGAGACTCACACTAAATATAAAGGAAGTATGCTGGTCATTTTCTTATTGTCCGCACATGCTTATATTATAAATATCTTCATTCAATCCACAATGTCTTTCTTTCTTTCTTCTTTCTTATTTTATTCTTTATTTATTAAAGTATTACATATGTCTCCTTTTCCACCCATTGACCTCTCCCGGCTACTTCCACCACCCAGCACATGTCCTCACCACCCTAGCGTCTATGTCCATTGGTTATGCTTATATGCATGCATTCAAGTCCTTTGGTTGATCTCAAACCCCCCTCACCCTCCCTTGCCTTCCCTCTGAGGTTTGATGGTCTGTTCAATGCTTCTCTGTCTCTGAAATTATTTTTGTTCATCAGTTTATGTTGTTCATTATATTCCACAAATGAGTGAGATCATGTGATATTTCTCTTTCTCTGACTGGCTTATTTCGCTTAGTATAATGCTCTCCATGGTCCATGCATGCTGTTACAAAAGGTAAAAGTTCCTTATTTTTTTATAGCAGCATAGTATTCCATTGTGTAGATATACCACAGTTTTTTTTAATCCACTCATCTGCTGATGGGCACTTAGGCTGTTTCCAAATCTTAGCTATTGTAAATTGTGCTGCTAAGAACATAGGGGTGCATATATCCTTTCTGACTGGTGTTTCTGGTTTCTTGGAATATAGTCCTAGAAGTGGGATTACTGGGTCAAATGGGAGTTCCATTTTTAACTTTTTGAGGAAACTCAATACTGTTCTCCACAGTGGCTGTACCAGTCTGCATTTCCACCAGCAGTGCATGAGGGTTCCTTTTTCTCCGCATCCTTGCCAGCACTTGTCATTTGTTGATTTGTTGATGATAGCCATTCTGACAGGTGTGAGATTATACCTCATTGTCATTTTGATTTGTATCTCTTAGATGATTAGTGACTTTGAGCATGTTTTCATATGTCTCTTGGCCTTCTGTATGTCCTCTTTCCAAAAGTGTATATTTAGATCCTTTGCCCATTTTCTGATTGGATTGTTTATCTTCCTTTTGTTAAGTTGTATGAGTTCCTTATAAATTTTAGAGATTAAACCCTTATCGGAGATAACATTGGCAAATATGTTCTATGCTGTGAGCTTTCTTGTTGTTTTGTTGATGGTTTCTTTTGCTGTGCAGAAGCTTTTTATTTTGATGTATTCCCATTTGTTTATTTTCCATTGTCCTAGGAGCTGTATTGGTAAAAATATTGCTATGACATATGTCTGACATTTTGCTGCCTGTGAATTCCTCTAAGATTTTTATGGTTTCCCGTCTTATGTTTAAGTCTCTTATCTATTGTGAGTTTGTTTTTGTGTATGGTGTAAATTGGTGGTCTAGTTTCATTTTTTGCATGTATCTGTCCAATTTTCCCAGCACCATTTATTGAAGAAACTGTCTTGACTTCGTTGTATGCTCTTGCCTCCTTTGTAAAATATTAATTGAGCATAATGACTTGGGTCAACACAATGACTTTCTATAAATTTTTTGACCCATGTAGATATTTTGTGAGGATTAGTAAAATTATTTTTTCTCTCAGTTGTCATAACTGTACAAATGTAAATGCATGGAGTCGTGAAACACTGAAAATACAAATCTTAGGGTGCTTTTATTAAACTCATACTTTTAAAGTCATCTCTTCTACCAGGACTTCCTTTATTGCAAATGGTGAGCAACTGCAATAATAACCACAAAAGCAACTGCAGGAGCCTTGCAAATACTAGTAAAGCTCACTTTTTAATTTTTCAATAAAAATAAATACAAATAAGTTAGTTCTAATATTTTTACTCTTTATTCAAGTGAACTATTTGTGCAAATCAGGTTAAGGATAAAATTAGCGCCATTACCCCAATTTATAGCTCAGGTAAACATTAGCTGCAGTAAAATGGCGCATGACATCTAAACCATGGTAAAATTTAATTACCTTTTATTGATAGCAAGGAAATGTGATGTTGAATTGGTTTTCCTAACTGATCAGAGAAGCAAATGGAACATAGCATGAAATTATTGCATGTGAAACCTTTCTTTCATGAGAACTAATAGCTATAATTGAAACATATCACAATATTTGATTTGCGTTTGCCCTACAACCAAATGTTTCAATTAAACTCGTTTGTATTAGTGCAGCTGAGATCATTTCTAATGCTTTGTCTAAATTACTACAAGCTTCAGCATGGAATCTTAAACTCAGACTTTAAAGGACACAGACTGGGCGCTGGGCAGCCTTGGACCAAGTGTAACAGGGATCGCTCATTCTCATACGGGATTACTCATTAGTCACTATAAGCATTTTCTTCTTATACTTGAAACCAAAATTCTTCCACAGACAGCTAATCAGCATCCACAGCCAGCAAACAAAATGCCAAAGCAGTTTTTCTGTTTAAAGTGGCGTCAGGTTCCACACAGGGTAATGGAAGATGAAAATACTCTTTCCACTTGCATTTTGCATCTATTCAAAATAGTAGTGAAATGTATATGCAGAAATGAAGTTGAAGTTCAGCTTTCCCTTGGGGAACCCTTATCAGTGCTTGTCTTAAAGTAATATTGAGGACTAAATTCTGATGTAGTTGTCTAATTATTCTGAGATCTGGAATTTTATTAACATTATTTAAAATGTAATCACCTTGTGTATTGTGGAACACAGAGGATCTTTTTTTGTGTTTATTTTTTATTGTTTAAAATATTACATATATTAGTACATATATCTCCTTTCTTATTCCTCCATTGACCTTCCCCCAGCCTCCCCTACCCCCCATTGCATGCCCTCATCCCCCCCACTGCAGTGTCTTGTGTCCATTGGTGTGTTTATATGCATGCATACAAGTCCTTTGGTTGATCTATTTCCCTCCCTCCCCAACACTCCCCAGGCTTCCCGCTGTAATTTGACAGTCTATTCGGTGCTTTACTGTTTCTGTATCTATCTTTTTATTCATCAGGTTATAATGTTCTTTATTTTCCATAAATGAGTGAGATCATGTGGTATTTTTCTTTCATTGTCTGGCTTATTTCACTTAACATAATGCTCTTCAGGTCCATCCATGCTGCTGCAAATGGTAAGAATTTCTTCTTTTTTATAGCAGCGTAGTATTCCATTGTATAGATGTACCATAGTTTTCTAATCCACTCATCTGCTGATGGGCATTTAGGATGTTTCCAAACCTTAGCTATGGTGAATTGTGCTGCTATGAACATAGGGGTGCATATATCCTTTCTGACTGGTGTTTCTAGTTTCTTGGAATATAATCCTAGAAGTGGGATTACTGGGTCAAATGGGAGCTCCATTTTTTAGTTTTTTGAGGAAACTCCATACTGTTCTCCACAGTGGCTGCACCAGTCTGAATTCCCACCAGCAGTGCACGAGGGTTCCGTTTTCTAGAGGAATCCACAGGCAGAGAAATCTCAGACATATGCTGAAGCAATTTCTTCACCAATACCTCTCCTAGGGCAATGGAAGCTAAAGAGAAAATAAACAAATGGGACTACATCAAAATAAAAAGCTTTTGCACAGCAAAAGAAACCATCAACAAAACAACAAGAAAGCCTACTGTATTGGGAGAACAGATTTGCAAATGTTATCACTGATAAAGGTTTAATCTCCAACATCTACAGGGAATTTATACAACTTAATAAAAGGAAGATAAATGATCCAATAAAAAAATGGGCAACGGACCTAAATAGAATCTTTTTGAAAGAAGACAGAAGGAAGGCCAAGAGACATATGAAAACATGCTCAAAGTCACTAATTATCTGAGAGATGCAAATCAAAAAGACAATGCGGTACCATCTCACAACTGTCAGAATGGCAACCATTAACAAATCAACAAACGAGGATCTTAAATTGCATCTAAACTGTGAGGGAATAGTCCACCTCCCACAAATAGTCCTAATTTGGGAAAGTAGTTAATGGCATGAAAAGACCTTAATGGAATGTGGTACCCTGGATATTGACCGACACTCATTGTCTTCTGGTGCCATGAATCCACTTTTAGAATTCAGAGAAGGTAAAAATGTAATCTATGTCTCCCTAGGTGTCAACTTAGGCCGAGGGAGAAGAAGTGGCTTGGCTCAAGGTCACATAGTATTTTGGGACCGAGCCAATACTAGAATCATGATCTTAGGGACTTCATATTATTCTCTATCATATATCTCAAAGCCAGTTTGCATACCAAAATTTGGGATTAGCATCTATATAGTGACCCTAGTGTCTGAAAATGCTGATTATTTTTCTCACTACCTTCCAATTTAATGCAAATATAAAACATCTTGATCATGAAGTTTTTTTGCCTTTAACATGCTAAAGGTTAAAAATGTCTGAAATATGTATATGCACAATCTCCAAATTATCATATGCTTTCTGAGATCAGGAACTGACAGTGCATGTCTATCCTCAACGTAGGCACTCAGCCAATACTCTTCATTTCATAAAGACTGAAATATCTACCACCCTTCCCTTCACCCCTGCCTATAAAAAATGTGAAAAAAAATTACTGTGCTTCACACAGAATATTGAGTGGTGGAGCTTACTAGTAAGTTTATTTTTGAAACGAAGCTTTTGAAATTCTCTCTCTTTTGCTTCTTTTTCTCTCCCCATCCCTGCTGTGAAACATCATGGAGGATTTTGACACTTTTGCACATTTTGGTTCCCTGAGAGGAGGAAGGGTTCAAGGGCCTAACCCTCCTCTGCATTGCCGCACCCCTTGCCAGCAAGAATTGATCTTGTCTTGGAAGTATGTAAGGAGTCCTTGCCTGAGCCAGAACCTTTTGTCTCTAGTAAGTAAAGGTCCTGGGACAGCAGTCCTGAGATGTTTAGAGCTAGTTACCTAATTGGCAATAATCTGGTGAAAAAGGTAAGAGATTAAGCAGAAAAAAAAACACACACACAAAAAAACACACCCTCATTGTCAGACAACAGTGTGGGGATTATCAGAGGGAAATGAGGATGGGAGGAGGTAGGATAAGGTAAAGGGGGGATAAATGGTGATGGAAGGAAACTTGACTTAGGGTGGTGAGCACACAATACAGTATATAGATGATATATTATAGAATTCTACACCTGAATCCTATGTAATGTTATTAGTCAAGGTCACTTCAATAAAAATACCCTTGCCCAACATCCATCTGCCTGGTGAGCACTTACTCCTTCGAAAGAAACTTTCCTTGAGGCTCACAAGCTGCAATGTTCTTCCTCATCCCACCATTGGACAGCCTCTAGATTGGTATACATCACACCACATTATATGTTTTATTTACAACGTGGCTGTAAATTCTTCCAGAGTTAACATTCAGGTCTCACCTGTGCCTCATTATACCTGTGCTCATTCAAGAAATTCTTATTGAGCTGAATTTATTAAAACTTAGTTGGGTAGGAAAGGGATGGGGTAGGAGATTTCCAAACAAAGAGGATAGAATTTTCAGAGGCAGATGTGTACAAAAATATCAATATTGGGCAGTATCTGGGAACTGCAAATTGTTTTGTGCATTTGGATCATGGGGTAGGGAAGGAAAATGTCTCAGTGTAATTTTAATTTAGAAACAAGCATTCTGTGGATTAGCTACTCTTCTAGAAAGTATATATTAAAAGGTACAGACAGGCTAAAGGATTCATTCATGTGTTTCCTTAATGGGTAGCAATTGGGTAGCTACCATGCAGCAAGCTTTGTGCAAAGCAGCTCTGTATGCTCTGGTTGTGAGGGTGGCTGTCAACACTGGTCTTCACTCACGCACTTCTCAGCATTCCAATTAGAGACTTCAAGAAGAAAGGTCTCAATCAGGACAGGGGAAGGAGACTAACTTTTAATGAGCATCTGTGCTTTTCACGCCTCATTTTACAGAAAGGAAACCAAGGATAAGGCACAGAGGATATCGGTGGCAGAACCAGTATGACTCAGAGTGCATCCAACATGACCCTGGTCCTAGAGGGCTCAGTTAACTTCATTGAAAAACAATAGCAGAAGAAGCTTTGCTGCCAACTGAAAAACACTCACTGACTACCACCTGGGTATGCAAATGCCCACAGTCTCCAGCATTGTGGGATTTTAGTAATGCCAGGAAGAAATCAAAGAATCAAAGATTTTTTAAAAAGTGAATCCATCCACACAGACTTCAAACACAGTGAACTTGAAATGATCCCTCGCCTGTCCCTAGTAGAGGGATTCATGGTTTAGGTTCTGTACATCCCTGGAGCTATTCTAGACCAATAGGTGTAGAATTTCAGAAGTTTGGGGAGGTGGTCTTCTGTAAGAAGGTCAGCATTCTAAGAGATATTTTCTGGCTGACTGCCCTGGGCAATTTTCTGGGACTTTAGTAAGGAAGGGGGATTAAGTTAAAACAATTTCAAGGAGCCTCAGAACTTACATAAGAGATCGCTAGATCTCTACAGGCTAATACTATGTGAAATACAACAATAGAATAAGCCCAAGGACTTTTCTGAGCACTAGCCCTGTGAGGCACCAGCCTGGGCTTTGGGAGAATCTTGCTTATTTCTTGGTAGTAGTTTATTTTAAGTGTTAATTTTTTTTCTTAGAAGGTGCATTGCCAATCACAGTTAATCCTGTATGTTGTGGTTTACCATTTCACTCTTCTGTAGGGATTTGGAGAGTAAGAAAGATCATATACACCTGCCTGAGGCAAGACCAGGCAAGGTAGATTTTGATTCTCTCCCATAATGAGCTTGTAAGAGAATTTTGTAGTTCTGCAAGGGCAAAGAAAAAAAAAGCATCTAATTTATTTTATATATTGATACATATACATTATACAATAATATAAGAAAGAAAATTTATAAAAGAATATAGATTTATAAAAATTATACATATGAGAAACAGATTTAGAATATTTGTTATAGAGAGTTTTTTTTAATATTTACTTTTTAATTAAGATGCCTGGAATCTAGAGTTGTGGAAAAGACTAATAGTGCATCCTGCTATGATAATTCTAACGCAATGTAGCCCCAGCAAAGGGCTCTGATAGGGAGGTTATGCTATAATTTTTTATTTCAAATATTTTTTTATTGACTTTTAGAGAGGGAAGGAGAGGGAGAGAGAAATATCAATGTGAGAGCACAACATCAGTTGACTGTCTCCTGCACGCCTCCTACCAGGAATTGAACCTGCAACTTGGGCATGTGACCTGAATTGAACTGGCAACCTCTTGGTGACTGGACAATGACCAATCAACTGAGCCACACTAGCCAGGGCAGGGAACAGTACTTTTAAATGAAGCAGCTATCTTGCTTAGACAGAAAGGCTGCTTTGCATTCTTCAGGAATACATCAGCTATCATTGCCCAGGTGGTAAACAACTCTATCCAGTAGCTAGTCTTGTGAACTCATCTCCTCACTACTAAGGGCAGGAAGTATCTTGTTTGATAGGAGGGAAAATACATCTAAGACAGATGGTTTTCTTTCTAGTTGGAGTTCATGCCTCAACAGGCCCATGACACATTGATGCATGGTGACATGCTCTGAATTGTGTTCAATGGTAATTATAACATAAAAATTGGAACATGTTAAGAAGCACATGGTGCCTAGTGCAGCAAGCAGTTGTTTTGCTGATACGTAGATTTCCTGGGTCACACTTCATGCTTTATAATCACTCAAAAGGCTGCCCCATGTATGGGGCCAACTTGTGAACTGAAGTAGTCATGTCTGAGAATCTCCATAACTGGTCTGCACAGTGTCCCCTAACCTGTCAAACCAAAAGCACTTAACACAGCATTATTGTGTGTTTTGTTGTGTGTATTTTTGTTTTCCTAACTTTATTTTACTGTCCCTCCAACTGCCTCTGCTCCAGTCACCTTGGTTTCTCCTCACTCCTGGAACATACCTGCTTTTCTCTGTCTCAGGGTCTTTTACATCTGACATTCTTTCTACCGACAGCATCTATCCTCCAGATTTTTCATGTCAGACTCCTTTTCAATACTCAAATTTCAGTTCATATATCACCTCCTCAGAAGGATTTTTCATGATTTACTATATTCAGCCTCTGCTCTGCCCCCCTACACCAGCACTCTCAATCACGTTTCTCAGGTTAATTATTTGTAACATTTGCCACTATTTAAAATTTCTAATTTTTTCTCCATCTTCACCTTCTAGAGTTTAAGCTTTATTAAAACAGAGATCTTTTTTTTAAATCTTATTTATGGTCATATCCCCAGAAGTCAAAACAGTGTCATGCATATAATAGATGATCAATGTTTGAATGGTTATGTGTCTGATGAAATAAACTATAGCCCTGGTTGTTTTTTCTCAGTGGTAGAGTGTTGACCGTGGAACAAAGGGTCCCAGGTTTGAATCTCAGTCAAGGGCATTTACCTTGGTTGCAGCTCAATCTGCAGCCCCAGTCTGGTGCATGTAGGAGACAATCAATCAGTCTCTCTCTCTTTTTTTTTTTTTATGGTTTTGCATTTTATTTTTTTTTTATTTTTATTTTTTTTAAATAAATCTTTATTGTTCAGATTATTACAGGTGTTCCTCTTTTTTCCCCCCTAGCTCCCCTCCACCTGATTCCCCACCCCACCCCATGCACTTACCCCCCGCCACTGTCTTCATCCATAGGTGTAAGCTTTTTGTCCAGTCTCTTCCCGCACCCCTCACACCCCCTTCCCTCTGAGAATTGTCAGTCCACTCCCTTTCTATGTCCCTGATTCTATTATATTCACCAGTCCATTCTGTTCTTCTGATTTTTTATTCACTTGATTTTTAGATTCACTTGTTGGTAGGTATGTGTTTGATGTCATTTTGTTGTTCATAATTTTTATCTTTACCTTTTTCTTCTTCTTCCTCTTCTTAAAGAACACCCTTCAGCATTTCATGTAATCCTGGTTTGGTGGTGATGAACTTCTTTAGCTTTTTCTTGTCTGTGAAGCTCTTTATCTGACCTTCAAATCTGAATGATAGCTTTGCTGGGTAGAGTAATCTTGGTTGTAGGTTCTTGCTGTTCATCACATTGAATATTTCTTGCCACTGCCTTCTGGCCTGCATAGTTTCTGCCGAGAAATCAGCTGACAGTCGTATGGGTGCTCCCTTGTAGGTAACTAACCGTTTTTCTCTTGCTGCTTTCAAGATTCTCTCTTTGTCTTTTGCCCTTGGCATTTTAATTATGATGTGTCTTGGTGTGGTCCTCTTTGGATTCCTCTTGTATGGGGTTCTGTGTGCTTCCTGAACTTGTAAGTCTATTTCTTTCACCAGGTAGGGAAAGTTTTCTGTCATTATTTCTTCTAATAGGTTTTCAATATTTTGCTCTTTCTCTTCTTCTGGCACCCCTAAAATTCGGATGTTGGTATGCTTAAAGTTGTCCCAGAGGCTCCTTACACTATCTTCATATTTTTGGATTTTTTCTTTTTGTTTTTCTGGTTGGGTGTTTTTTGTTTCCTCATATTTCAGATCTTTGGTTTGATTCTTGGGGTACGTTGATCTACAGTTGAGTTTCTGTGTATTCTTTATTTCAGACAGTGTATGCTTAATTTCTAACTGGTCCTTTTCCATTTTTTTGGCATTCTCATTAAGGTCCTTGAAGGTCTGACTAAGCTCCTCGGAGGTCTCATCAAGTTTCTCGGCAGTTTTTAGAAGATTCTTGAGTAACCTTATAAATGTGGTTCTGAACTCTATGTCGTCCAGTAGTTTGCTTTCCTCCATTTCTCTCATTTGTGACATGTTTCTTTGTCTCCGCATTTTGTTGCTTCCTTGTGTTGATGGAGTGGCTTTGTGTGGTAGGTGACCTATAGGGGCCAGTAGCTCAGCCTCCCCAATCACTTGAGGTGGACGCCTTTGGTACACCCCTTTGTGGGCTGAGTGCAAAGTCTTGGTGTAGTTAAGCCTTGATTGCTGTTGGTACACTGGGAGGAATTGACCTCCAGGCCAATTGGCTGTGAGGACCCGCTGTGTCTATAATGGAAGAACTGCTGCGCTGGAGACACGCTTATGGTGCAGGACTTGTTTCAGTGGGGCTTTGGTGCTCACTGAGTCTGCCTCTTGAATGTATCACTTATGGATGTGAGGAGTTGAAATCTAGTGTCTCACACTGACCACTAGGTACACTGGCTTCTGGATCTCCAATGGGGTGCAGGTCAGCTACTGTCTGAGGCCACCCAGCAGGAGCTACAGCAAGAACTACAGTTTTCTCCTCTTTGCTTGGGGTTTGGAGGTTTTGGAGCTGTCTGACCCGGGCTACAAGTTTGCTAGGTTAAGCTGCGATAGGGTAGGCCATTCATATGCTAAAGCCGCTGCTTGAAGCTTGGGTGGGTTTGTAGATTGTGCAGGGCGGGTCTCAGGGCGTGACTAGGCTAGGGCGTGGCAAACAGCGATGGCTGCCAGTAAGCCAGCTCTGCGGCTCTGCATCTCCCACCGTGTCCCCACGTCCCGCGCCCCAGCACAATAAACAATTGTTCCTGCGTGCAGCCCTGCAAGCAAGCCTCCCTCACTTTCTGACCCCATGGCAGACAGTCCAGCTTCTCCCCGTAGGAGTTTGGGTCCCCCGCGTCTCCCCAGCGTCTCTGTACCTCAGCTTTTCAGCGCTTGTGCACCCCTCAATGCTGTTTGCTCTTTCCTTCTAGTTGTAGAACTTCCACTCAGCCAGCTTTCCCGTGGTTCTGGGTGATAGACGTTTTGTCTTTTAGTTGTAGTTTTGAAATTGTTGTGCGAGGCAGCAGTTTAGGTGTTTACCTATGCCACCATCTTGGATCTCTTCTCCTCAATCAGTCTCTCTTAATATCTCTCTCTCTCTCTCTCTCTCTCTCTCTCTCTCTCTCTCTCTCTTTCTCTCCCCCTCCCCCCCCCCCCCACACACACACCATTCACTCTCTCTTAAAAAAAAAAAAAAAGGAAAAAATATCCTCAGGTGAGGCTAAAAATAAATAAACAAGTAATTTAAAGAAATAATCTATAACATCATTGCCACAAATAGCCTAAATTCTGCCACCTACTCTGTCTTGGAATATTTAGTGCCATCACATACGCACTATGCTTTCTCTCTGGGCTCATTCTTTGTTCTATATCCTTTTGATACGATAATTGAACACATCCAGGTTTTGGAAGGAGAAACTTAGTAAGGTGTAGTCATGAAAGCAACACTATTCTTTCTCATCTTTTCCAGCAAAACTTGCCTTATAGGTCCTTTTCCCCAGTACCTGGATTAATTTCAGGCAGGCTCCTTGGCGTTCCCAGTCATTCTGAGACAATGAAAAGAACTTCATTCCTGTTCAGTGATTAATGATGTTCAGTGATAATGATATAACAACTCTAACATCATTCAAAGTTAAAACTTCTTCCCTCCCCATGGTCCACCCTGCACATAGTTAGCCTACAGAGTTGAGTTGGACTTTGAGTAGAACAGAAGTTCTCAGTCAAAGCTGAACCTCACATTTACCACCCTGTCCATAGGGATCCTTTATCTTTTTAATATACTTGTAGTAATTAGACATTTTAAAGCCCAAAGTGTAAATTCCAAGATATAACTATAAGAAAACCTTTCTCCCTTATGTAAGTTTTCTTGTAAGGTTATTTTGAATATGATCTCTCTTTTTATTCTCTCTTCATAGCTTCACTTACAACTTTTAAAAAGTATATACATTTGCAGCTCTGCTAGGTTATTACTAAGTCTTATTCTCACATTTAAAACTGATGTCAGGAGAAGAAAATATCTAGGAAGATTCTCACGAGTTTTCCCTTCAGCAGGGTCACCTATTTTTTTCTGCAATGTAACAGCTCTGGAACACAAAGGCATTTGAAATAGGCATCCTTGATACAAATTGCAGATTACTTTCTCACTACTCCTGGCTGTGTACTCCCAAATCAATAGAAATTCATGAGATCTGAAAATTAAATCTTGCAGTGCATTTTTTTCATTCTGACTTTATTGATAAGGTTATAATCCTTCTGCACCATTTTAGCAAGTGCAGGTGGGAAAGTATTAACATTGACATTTGAAAATGAATGTGTTTGTAGGAGAGGCAGAGGAGATGTAAGAACCCCAACAGCCCAATTCCCTAGGTCCTCTTTAAATTTCATAGACTGCACCAAGCACATCACAGACATTTTGTTGAAAAGACCCGTTAATGCACAATTTGTTACTGTTGCATTTTCTTCATGCAAGGAAACAGACTCAAAAAAAAAAAAAAAGGAGAAAAAGTAAACTCATTGTTTTCCAGTTAAGAAACTGCTGATCTAGATCATCAAAACTCAGAGCTCTTCTACAAAACCCAAGGCAGTTCTGTAGCTACAATGGCCCCAGACTCATTTCAGAAGGGCCAACAGAGGGTGCTTTATTAAAGAGAAATTAATTCCATATTTATAGAGACCTTAAGGGTTCCCCATGTTCCTGTTGGCTATAATACACCAATAATCCAAGCAATGCCATAGGGGTTATGTTTCCTTCCTTCAACCAGCCTTAAGGAGAGCATATCATTGGAATTGTCCTTCTTTCTCTTGTAAATTGCTTGTATATAAGCAATCATTCTTTATATCCTTGTTTAGCTCAGTCACCATTAGAAATCTAATATTTCCTCTTTCTAGCCCTGGATAGATTTTCTCCCCATATCTCCTAATTTGATTCCATTCCACACTTTTTCTCAGTTCCTCAAAACCCACAGTCTCCTAATCTATCCATAAGCCAGTACCACGCTGTCTTGATAACTGTAGTTTTGTAGTAAGTTTTAAAATTGGGAAGTATGAGTCCTCCAACTTTTTCTTTATAATATTAAAAAATATTTTGGAATTCTTTATTTCTACATGAATTTCAGGATTATCCTGTCCATATCTGAAAAAAGTTTTAATTTTATTTTTTCAGTTACAGTTTATATTCATTATTATTTTGCACTAGAGGCCCAGTGCGTGAAATTCATGCACGGGGATGGGGGGGGTGAGGGGGGGTGTCCTGGGTGGGGTACCTCAGCCCAGCCTGCACCCTCTCACAATCTGGGACCACTGGCTCCTAACCACTCTGCATGCCTGCCTGATCGCCCCTAACCCCTTGCCTGCCTGCCTGATCGCCCCTAACCCCTTGCCTGCTTGCCCGATCGCCCCTAACTCCTTCTGCCTTGGATCCTACTGCTGCAGCTTTGTCCAGAATGACGTCCGGAAGGTCATTCAGCTGTCAGGTCTAATTAGCATATTACACTTTTATTATTATAGATTAGTTTCAGGTGTACAGCATAGTGGTTAGACAATTATGTATTTTCAAAGGGGTCCCCCTGATATTTCAAGTACCCTTCTGGCACCATACATAGTTATTATAATACTGTTGACAATATTCCCTACCTGTATTATACTTTATAACCCCATAACTATTTTGTAACTACCAATTTGTATTTCTTAATCCATTCACCTTTTTCACCTAGACCCTCAACCCTCACCCTCTGGCAACCATATTTGATTCTCTGTATCTATGAATCTGTTTCTATTTTGTTTGTCTGGTTATTTTGTTCTTTAGATTCCACATATAAGTAAAATCATATGGTGTTTGTCTTGTTAGAATTATTTCACTTAACATAATACCCTCTAGGTCCATCCATGCTATCACAAATGGTAATATTTCATTTTTTTATGGCCAACTAATATTACATTGCATATTTGTACCACACATTTTTATCCACACAACTATTGATGGACACTTGAGTTGCTTCCATATCTTGACTATTGTAAATAATGCTGCAATGAACATAGGGATACATATATTTTTTTGAAGTGTTTCGGGTTTCTTTGGATATAGTCCCAGAAGTGGAATTGTTGGACCATAAGGCAGTTCAGTTCCATTTAAAAATTTTAAGGAATTTCCGTTCTGTTTTTCATAGTGGCTGCACCAATCGGCATTCCTACCCCTACCAATAATGCACAAAGGCTTCTCTTCTCCACATTCTTGCCAACACTTGTTGATTTATTGATGATAGCCATTCTGACAGGTGTGAGGTGATATCTTATTGTGGTTTTAATTTGCATTTCTCTATCAGTGACTTCGAGCATCTGTTCATATCTGTTGGCCCTCTATATGTCCTATTTGGAGATATCGCTGTTCAGATCCTCTGCCCATTTTTTTAATTGTGCAATTTGTTTTTGATGCTGAGTGGTCTGAGTTCTCTATAAATTTCTTTTTTTTTTTTTTGTTTAAAATATTGATTTCTTCTTTTTTTTTTTTTCCAAATTTTTATTAAGGTATTATATGTGTACATATCTTACCATTGCCCCCCCCACCCCACTCCCATACCTGCCCTCACCCCCCAATGTTTTGCATCCATTGGTTACTCTTATATGCATGCATACAAGTCCTTCAGTTGATCTCTTATTTCCCCCACCTCTCCCTAACCTTACTGCTGTAATTAGACACTCTGTTTGATGCTTTACTGCCTCTGTAACTATCTTTTGGTTCATCAGTTTATAATGTTTTTCATTATCCCTAAATGAGTGAGATCATGTGGTATTTTTCTTTCATTGACTGGCTTATTTCACTTAGCATAATGTTCTCTAATTCCATCCAGGTGTCTACAAATGGTAGTAATTCCTTCTTTTTTATGGCAGCATAGTATTCCATTGTGTAGATGTACCACAGTTTTCTGATCCAGTCATCTGCTGACGGGCACCTAGGCTGTTTCCAAATCTTAGCTATTGTAAATTGTGCTGCTATGAACATAGGGGTGCATATATCCTTTCTGATTGGTGTTTCTGGTTTCTTAGGATATATTCCTAGGAGTGGGATTACTGGGTCAAATGGGAGTTCCATTTTCAGTTTTTTGAGGAAACTCCATACTGTTCTCCACAGTGGCTGCACCAGTCTGCATTCCCACCAGCAGTGCACGAGGGTTCCTTTTTCTCCGCATCCTCGCCAACACTTGTCGTTTGTTGATTTGTTGATGATAGCCATTCTGACAGGTGTGAGATGGTATCGCATTGTCGTTTTGATTTGCATCTCTCGGATAATAAGTGACTTTGAGCATGTTTTCATGTGTCTCTTGGCCTTCCTTCTGTCTTCTTTCGAAAAGATTCTATTTAGGTCCGTTGCCCATTTTTTTATTGGATCATTTATATTCCTTTTATTAAGTTGTATAAGCTGCCTGTAGATGTTGGAAATTAAACCTTTATCAGTGATACCATTTGCAAATATGTTCTCCCATACAGTGGGGTTTCTTGTTGTTTTGTTGATGGTTTCTTTTGCTGTGCAAAAGCTTTTTATTTTGATGTAGTCCCATTTGTTTATTTTCTCTTTGGCTTCCATTGCCCTAGGGGCAGTATCACTGAAAAAGTTCTTTTGGCATATGTCTGAGATTTTGCTGCCTGTGGATTCCTCTAGTATTTTTATGGTTTCCCGTCTTATATTTAAGTCCTGTATCCATTTTGAGTTTATTTTTGTGTATGGTGTAAGTTGGTGATCTAGTTTCATTTTTTTGCATGTACCTGACCAATTTTCCCAACACCATTTATTGAAGAGACTGTCTTGACTCCATTGTATGCTCATGCCTCCTTTATCAAATATTAATTGCGCATATTGGTTTGGGTCGATATCTGGATTCTCTATTCTATTCCATTGATCTATATGTCTGTTCTTGTGCCAGTACCAGGCTGTTTTGAGAACAGTGGCTTTGTAATACAGCTTGAAATCTGGTATTGAGATCCCTCCTACTTTATTCTTCTTTCTCAGGATTGCTGTGGCTATTCGGGGTCTTTTTTTATTCCAGATGAATTTTTGGAGAGTTCTTTCTAGGTCTGTGAAATATGCTGTTGGTATTTTAATGGGGAGTGCATTGAATCTATAGATTGCTTTGGGTAGTATGGACATTTTGATGATGTTGATTCTACCAATCCATGAACATGGTATGTTCTTCCATCTGTTTACATCTTCCTCTATCTCTTTTTTCAGTGTCCTGTAGTTTTCCGCATATAGGTCTTTTACCTCCTTGGTTAGGTTTATTCCTAAGTATCTTAATTTTTTTGGTGCGATGGAAAATGGGATTGCTTTTTTAGTCTCTCTTTCTGTAAGTTCACTGTTGGTGTATAGAAATGCCATAGATTTCTTGGCGTTAATTTTGTATCCTGCTACATTGCCAAATTCATTTATTAAGTCTGTTAGTTTTTTGATAGAGTCTTTCGGGTTTTTTATGTACAATATCATGTCATCTGCAAATAGGGACAGCTTTACTTCTTCTTTTCCAATTTGGATGCCTTTTATTTCTTCTTCTTGTCTAATTGCAATGGCTAATACTTCCAGTACTATGTCAAACAGGAGTGGTGAGAGTGGGCATCCCTGTCTTGTTCCTGTTCTTAGGGGAAATGGTTTTAGTTTTTGCCCATTGAGTATGATGTTAGCTGTGGGTTTCTCATATATAGCTTTTATTATGTTGAGGTATGATCCTTCTATTCCCACCTTGTTGAGAGTTTTTATCAAGAAAGGGTGTTGGATTTTGTCAAATGCTTTTTCTGCATCAATTGATATGACTATGTGATTTTTATCTTTCAATTTGTTTATGTGATGTATCACATTTATTGATTTTCGGATATTGAACCATCCTTGCATTCCTGGGATAAACCCTACTTGGTCATGGTGTATGATCTTTCTGATGTAGTGCTGGATCCGATTTGCTAGAATTTTGTTGAGGATTTTGGCATCTACATTCATGAGGGATATTGGCCTGTAATTCTCTTTCATTGTGTTGTCTTTATCTGGTTTTGGTATTAGGGTGATGCTGGCTTCATAGAAGGAGCTTGGAAGTGTTCCTTCCTCTTGAATTTTTTGGAATAGTCTGAGGAGGATAGGTTTTAGTTCTTCCTTGAATGTTTGGTAAAACTCTCTTGTGAAGCCGTCTGGCCCCGGGCTTTTGTTTGCCGGAAGCTCTTTGATGACTGCTTCAATTTCTTCCATAGTTACTGGCATATTGAGCTGTTTAGATTCTTCCTGATTGAGTTTTGGAAGGTTATATTTTTCTAGGAATATGTCCATTTCCTCCAGGTTGTCCAGTTTGTTGGAATAGAGTTGTTCGTAGTATTTTTTAACAATCCTTTGTATTTCGGCGGGATCTGTTGTTATTTCACCTCTTTCATTTCTGATTTTGTTTATTTGGGTCCTCTCTCTTTGCTTCTTGGTGAGCCTGGCTAGAGGTTCATCAATCTTGTTTATCCTTTCAAAGAACCAGCTCTTGGTTTTGTTGATCTTTTGTATTGTTTCTTTGGTCTCTATGTCGTTTATCTGTGCTCTGATCTTTATTATTTCCTTCCTTCTGCTTACACTGGGCTTTTCTTGTTGCTCTTTTTCTAACTCTTTGAGTTGTTGGGTTAGGTAATTTATTACCCCTGTTTCTTGTTTTTTGCAGTAGGCTTGTAGAGCTATGAACTTCCCTCTCAAGACTGCTTTCGCTGTGTCCCATAGATTTTGGATTGTAGTGTTTTCATTGTCATTTGTTGTCATGATGTTTTTTATTTCTTCTTTGATTTCTCTGGTAACCCAGTCATGGTTTAATAGCATGCTGTTTAATCTCCATGTGTTTGATTTCTTTGGGTTGTTTTTATTGTAGTTGATTTCCAGTTTTATGCCACTGTGGTCTGAGAAGATGCTTGATATGATTTCTATCTTCTTGAATTTGAAGAGACTTTGCCTATGTCCCAACATATGGTCTATCTTTGAAAATGACCCATGTGCACTTGAGAAGAATGTATATTCTGTGGCTTTGGGGTGAAATGTTCTGAAGATGTCAATTAATTCCATCTGGTCTAGTGAGTCATTTAGGATTGATGTTTCTTTGCTGATTTTTTGTTTAGAGGATTTGTCCAATGGTGATAGTGGGGTATTGAAGTCTCCTACTATGATTGTATTGCTGTCAATCTCTCCCTTGATATCCTCCAGGAGTTTTTTTATGTATTTGGGTGCTCCTGTATTGGGTGCATATATGTTTACCAGAGTTATTTCTTCTTGTTGGATTGCTCCCTTTAGTATTATGAAGTGGCCTTCCTTATCTCTTGTTATGTCCTTCAGTTTGAGATCTAATTTGTCAGATATAAGTATTGCTACCCCAGCTTTTTTTTCAGTTCCATTTGCCTGGAAAACCTTTTTCCATCCCTTCACCCTCAGTCTGTGTGCGTCTTTTTTTCTGAGGTGGGTTTCTTGTAGACAGCAGATATATGGGTCATGTTTTCTTATCCAATCCATTACCCTATGTCTTTTGATTGGGGCATTTAATCCGTTTACATTTAAAGTTATTATTGATAGGTACTTATTTGTCGCCATTCCTATTCTTTACACCTGTGTTCCTTCTTCGCTTCCTATTTCTTTTTTTTTTTTTTTTTTACAGCAGACCCTTTAGCATTTCTTGCATTGCTGGTTTGGTGGTAATAAATTCCCTTAGTCCTTTTTTGTCTGTGAAGCTCCTGATTTCACCTTCAATTTTGATTGACAGCCTTGCTGGGTACAGTATTCTTGGATTCAGACCCTTCCTTTGCATGACTTTGTATATTTCATTCCATTCCCTTCTGGCCTGATGAGTTTCTGTTGAGAAATCAGTTGCTAGTCTGATGGGGGTTCCTTTGTATGTAACTTTCTGTCTCTCTCTGGCTGCTTTTAAGATTCTTACTTTGTCGTTGGTGTTTGCCAATTTAATTATAATGTGCCTTGGCGTCGGTCTTTTGGGGTTCATTTTGCTTGGGACTCTGTGAGCTTCTTGGATTTGTGTGGGTTTTTTCTTCTCTATATCAGGGAAATTTTCTATCATTATTTCTTCAAATAGGTTTTCTATTCCTTGCTCAGCTTCCTTTCCTTCTGGAACCCCTATTATGCGGATGTTGTTTTGTTTCGTGTTGTCCCAAAGTTCCCTTAGGCTCTCCTCCTGCCTTTTAATTTTTTTTTCTAGAAGTTGCTCTACTTGGGTATTTTTTCCCATCTTGTCTTCTAGCTCACTGATGCGGTCCTCTGCTTCTTCTAGTCTACTCTTGATGCTTTCTATTGAGTTCTTTACAGCAGCGATGTCATTTTTCATTTCTTCTTGGTTCTTCTTCATTTCCTCTTGGTTCTTGCTCATATTGTCAAATTTGTCTTCCATTCTTTTCAGCCACCTTATGACCATTTCTCTGAATTCTTTTTCTGGAAGGTTGCTTGCTTCCATTTCGTTTACTTCCTTTTCTGGTGATGCCTGCTTTTCTTTCATATGTGGGCTGTGTCTTTGTCTCCCCATGGTCTCTCTTCTCTGGGTGTCTGGTTATGTAGTTCTCTCTCTCCTGCGTCGATTTAAAGGCACAAAATACAGCACTACCAGGTACAACACACAAGGCACTGAACACAAATGTATTCACGATATTAATAACCTCCAATAAAGGTGACCACCAGAGAAAGGCAAATTAGGGGATAGTAGAGAAAGAAGAAGAGGAAAAAGAAAGAAAGAAGAAGAAAAAAAAAGGGGTGTCAAAATGAAATTGGGAAAAGGGAAAAAAAGAAGAAAAAAAAGTAAGAGAGACAAGAAAGAGACTAAGAGAGAAAGGGAAACAGACTATATATATTGGGGATAAAACTCCAATAGAACAATCACTTATCCCAGCAAATGCCAGCAACAAGTACCTGGGGATTAATACAAACTACAACACCAACTAATATTAAGTGAGGCAAGGGAAAACAGAAGCACTAAACAAACAAAAAAATAAACAAAAGAAGAATAAGCAAAACAATCTCACAAAAAAGCATAAAAATTCGATATAATCTACATTCAAACGAACAACAACAAAAGGACAGAGAGAAAAACAATTTTTTGGATAGTTAAGACAGCGAAGAGAGAGGTGTGTATGGACTTGGAGCAGGGGATTGGAGATTAGATATATAAGTAGGGTGAAATTTTAAAAGGGGGTAAACAGAAAGTATAGGGAAAATCTAAAGCAGGAAAGGGGTAAGATAAACAGGACACTGAAAAGGGAAAAGTGAGGAAGAGAGTGATGGCATAAAGGTAGATTTGAGATAGAGTAAAATGATGCTAAAGGAAAGATAAAAATAGAATGTAGAACATTAATCCCAAAACAAAATGAAGAGAAAATAAAATGACACTTAAAAAAAAAAAAAAAAAAGATAAAATAGCAGTAGTAATAATACGGATTGAAAATAAAAATGTAATAATTAAAAAGGTAAAATCAAGTGAGGAAAAAAATTAGTTTCTTGAGTAAAAGATGCAAAAAATGAAAATAAAAAAATAAAAAATAAAAATAAAATGTGGAGTGGTGAAGGTCATTCACTTCCTCTGTTGTTCTGTTTGGCACGCCTGTTTCTCAGTCCGGACAGTATTGCAGTTCCCTGCGTTCCACTGCTCTTCAGTGATGTAAGCCAGTCCTGATTTTAAGCAGGCGGTGTGTCTTAATTCGTATTCCTTTATTTTTGATTACACAAGAGTCAATTTGTGATTCAGCCCCTGGGTGGCAGTGTTTCTGGATTGACTTCCGGGTTTATCTATGGCCTCTCTAGGGAGTATTAGAGCCTTCTTTCCCCGGTTTGTGGGAGTGGGCTGCCTCAGAGCTGGCTCTCCGATGGTCACTCCCCGCTCCGATACCCAGGTTCCAGAAAAACAACTTTCCCCTGCAGTCTCCCAGGGTGTCCCCAACTGGGTGAACCTATGAATTGGGCTTAGTAATCAGAAGCAAGAATTTCAAGAGGAAAAAGCCCAAGTGTGCGCACTCCGTGGCTGCGCTTAAGTCTAGCACACCCCTGAAATTCTTAGGGTGTCCCTGCACTTCAGATCAAAATGGGTTGCTTTTTAGAGAGCCCTTCTGTTAGCAGCTCTGAGGACCCCCTTCCACATTCACAGATCACGCCAGCCCCAGCAGCCACCGATTTTTCTAGGCACAGACTTCCCTGGTCCTCCAGCTCCCGCAAAACGCGCATTCCTCTCTCGCGCTGGGACCAGAGACCTCACCTTATCCCAGGCGAAATCTGACCTTTCCGTGGTGGAGTGTAGAGCTCCTCTGAACCCGTGTGTTTGCACCAATTGGGGAGCGTTGTTCTGGGGCTCGCAGCTGTTCCGTGGGTGCCGCAGTTGTGGATTCTCAGGCTTCCTTTGAAGTTGACCCCAGAGCTTCATTTACTCCCAGTCTTCCTGGAGAGTGGTCAGCCTACTACAGAAGATAACTTGTACCTTTTCAGCTCCAGTAATGCTATGCATGTCTAGCCACCAGCCCCTGAAATGCTGTCAGTCGCTCTTCCGATCAGCTGTTCTTCACCTTGGCCCCAATCTTGGCAAATGGAGCATCTCCTGCCCGCCTGGAGTTTACCAGCCAACGCGACGCGTAGCTCTATAAATTTCGATATTAACTCCTAATCAGATGTATCATTGGTGAATATCTTCTACCGTTTGGTAGGTTGTCTTTTCAGTTTTGTTGATGGTTTCTTTTGATGTGCAATGAAAAAAAAATTTAAGTAATTAAGATTTTGATAGGGATTGCCTTGAATTGTACATAATTTGGGGGAGTATTAACATCTTAGCAATATTGTCTTCTAATGTGTGCACATGGAATCATTTAATTTATTTAAGACTTGTTTAATTTCCTTCAACAATATTTGTAGTTAGCAGTGTATAAATCCTGTACTTTTAAATTGAACTTATATATAAGTATTTTGTTTTGATGCTATTGTAAATAAAATTAAGTATAAAATTCCCTAAATTTATTTATTTTCAGAGTTTTCATTGCTAGTGCATGGGAACCATATATATATATATATATATATATATATATATATATATACACATACACATACATATAGGGGTGAGCAAAAGTATTTTATAGTTGTGCTTGCATGAAACATGGTTTATTCTTGTATTATTTAAGAATTATTGCATTATTTGCCAAACAAAAAGCTACAAATCCACTTTTCCCCACCATCTATATATTATATCTCTCTTATACACATACACACACTATATATGTAAATATACACATACACTAGGATATAGTATATGAATATGTGGTAAATGTGTATGTATCTTATTATATATAGATCATATATATATATATATATATATATATCCTATTATATATAATATATATCCTCTGTGTGTGTGTGTGTGTGTGTGTGTGTGTGTGTATGAGAGAGTTTATGCTTGTGACTATTTATCAAGTTTGCTATATGCATATTGGCTAAAACAAGAAGCTAGATTCAAGAGACTGAGAGGCAAATTCACACTGCAAATTCAGGGATACAGAAAATGAAAGAACTGGTGGAAAGGAGGTAAGAACCCATGAAAGGGAAATGGCAATGTGTTGTGTGTCTAACCAAATAGGGCTTTATGCAGCCTTGCAGGTATTTCAGGGCTTTGCTTAGGCAAGGCACAGGGGTGGGACCCATGAATGGCACAAAGCTAACAGAAAGAGCGGGTTAATAGAAAAGGGCTTTGTGGATAGGCAGAAAGGAGGATTGAACAATGAGCCATTGAACTAACAGCATGAGACCTCATGACTTGGTATTCAGAGTCAATATAAAGGGAAAGCTGTGAAGGGCAGAGGAATTTAAATAGATCAAGTATTCCTATAAGTTGGCAGAGGAAGAGTTTGGGATAAAAGTTTTGCTGCAATACAAAAGATCGAAGAGCATTCTTTTTCTTGGATCTCTTACTTTGTGGTCTGAGATTAGTCCTCATAGTCGAATTTTCCATTGTTGTTAATCTAATTTACAACCATGATCACACCAGACTGTTAGGCCAGGGGAAAGGCTCCTTTTATATGGCAAGTATTGGAACACTGGAATTTTTTCTATCTTTTTCCTTTTCTAAAGTTCCCCTGCCCTTGCAAATGCTCACAGTTTTAGAGCTTTGTCATGACCAGCAGAAAAGCAAGTGATTTCACTGAGTCCCTGATGAATTACACTTTGGGGAGAACATTATGGGGTCAGTTGGCTGGGGCTGGTTACAGCCTGCTTAATGAACTCTTTGGTATCATATTCTACCTATTTTACCCTTTAACAATTGTATTTGCTTGTTTATTCCCTTGTTCTCTTTCCTTCTTCCTCCAGCCCATTCTAAATTTTAATACTCTCCCTCTTTCCCCTTCCCCTGTCCCTCTCTCTCTCTCTTTCTTGGTTTCTCTCACTCTCATTTTTTAATGGCACAGGTAGATTTGGGAATGAAAGAAAGTTATTAGATCTAACTAATAACTAATAACTAATAATTTTAAAAAATTAGCCTTCATATTACATAGTAAAGACATTTGCATATTAATAGCATTCCTTTATTTGCAGTATAAAAAGTTATTTAATAGACATTTAAGTTGCTTCCAAATTTTTACCATTATCGACTGAATAATGCCATAATTTCTTTCTTCCTTCTTTTCTTATATTCTTTTTTTCCCTCTATCTATCTATCTATCTATCTATCTATCTATCTATCTATCATCTAATGTATATCACTGATTATTCACTAGGTAAGAAAATAGTTAAAATTTTTATTGAATAAATATTGCTAAATTGCTCACCAGTAATGAAAATGTGTTTTTAATGGGTAGAGGCACTCTTTAATACTGAAACATCTTTTAGGGCTTAAAGGAATAATATTGTGAAAATTCTCCTATTACGATCTCCTGTGAAGATGGCTTGGGCACTGAGTAGATTGTCCTGAAACTCACAGGCTCACCTTAGTGATAGAAACACAATTGGAATTTACGGGATGGAAACATGAGGGGAAAAGAATACACCCATATACAAATACACAATTATGAAAACAACGCTAGCTGATTTAAAAAAAAAAAAACTGGAAGAAATATACAGGGTGTGAATGAACAGTTTCAGATGAGGGATAGTCCTATTGTTTTCAAGGGAAAAGTCTCCCCTGGAATTTCTGGGGCAATGGACCTTAAACACCCACATGTTTAATATTCACCTGGGCCTAGGTGTCCTGAATTGGGGTCCAAATGATTTTGGTGGAGACATTAATTTAGAGGCATGCATTGCAAATATACCAATATGAAGTGAGGAATCCCTGTAATCCCTCAATAAACACTAAAGAGTTTCAAATATATGCATGCAGGAGATGGTTTGGGGGTGACCAGATGAATCAGTTACTTAAGTCTTCCCTCCTAAAGAAATTATCCCAGTAGACAGTTGCCTATCCTACCTACTTTTATTTATTTTAAATTTTATTTTTCTTGAATTTATTGGGGTGACATTGGTTAATAAAATCATTCAGATTTCAGGTGTAAAAGCCAATGAAACATCATTTGCATACTGCATCATGCATATTCACAAGTCAATTCTCTTTCTGTCCCCATTTATCCCCCCTTTGCCCACTTTCAACTCCCCTACCCCCTTTCCCTCTGGCAGTCACCATACCATTGTCCATGTTTATGCATCATATGTATATTTTCTTAATCCCTTCACCTTCTTTTCACCCAGTCCTTCAACCCCGCTCGCCTCTAACAGCTATCAGATAGCTTCACTTACATGCGGCATTATCCTCAAAATAAATTAACTAACAAAACGGAAACAGCAGCATAGCTACATAGAACAGGCTTTCTCCTCCCTCTCTCTCCTCTGTACCCTTGACAAGGGCCCTCATTTACAGGACACTCTGCAGCCCAGCAGATAAAGCTGGATTTCCTGAGCTGAAAGCTGCCTCCCTTTTATGGGAACTGTTCTGAGACATTGTACACAGACAAGAAGCATTAGCATCTGATCTGCTTTATCCCGCAGCCGCAGGAGCGGTGCTTTATGGTGGAAAGCCAGTCCCTGGTGGACGCGTGGAGATAGGGAGCTTCTCGCTGCTCGGCTGGTCCCAGGATCAGCTTTGTTTCCATCCGTGTTGTCTGTGACGAATGCCTCCCCAAAGCCAGAGCGCATCTCTTTACCCATGCCCAGCCCCGGTCCTCAGGGTTTCCATGAGCAGGAACCTTTGAGCAGTCTTCTAAAAGAAACACTGTTGCAATAGATAGAACTAGCCATGGCGTTTTTGGGGGCACCAAATGATCTGTGTAATATGATGCAGATTTGGTATTTTCTTGTTTCCTGGTTATGCGGCGGGTTAAAAAGGAAGAGAGAACATGCCTTTCCTGCTTGCCTACTAGTTGAGAGAGAGAGAGGATTCTGATGCTAGCTAAAGTCCAGGCTGCTAGAGAAACACAGAGCTCCCTGTGGTCACTCAGACTCAGAAAGGAGCTGGGATACAGCCACGTCTTTGCCAAACAAAAAGGCTAGATTTAGTCTTATCCAAGCAGGGCCCTCAGGGAACGAAGTGTGCTGGTTACAGTAGCCCCTTTCCTCTTGAAAACTAAAATGCAGAATCACCTACATTCGCACCTGCAAAAGCACTGTTAGGAATGGCCCTACGATTGACACACTGTCTGACCTTTGCTTGCCCTTCCTGTCTTGGGCTCCCCCTCTCACCAGCACCATGCCTGCCTCCTTGGCCCAAGTCCAAATAGAATCCGTTGGCCAGTGTTCTTTAAAAAAGCTGAAACACTGGCACTAGCAAATGATCTTATTAACAACCGAGAAAAGCATTAACAGAAAACACAAACAGAACTGAAGCAACTTTTTAAAGGACATCTTCTGATCCTGCCATCAGCATCTTTTGTGGTTAAGAGAAAAAGATTCAGACTTCCATTTTCTGAGTCTCCTGATATATCATCAAATGAGAAACTTTTTTTTTTTTTTTGGCAAAATGAAGTTTTAAAAAATATTCCATTTACTACCTTGGCACTTTTCATTGTTCATTGTTCATTTAACAAAATTTCCAGTTACAAAATTGATATGTTTATATATTTGCAATGACTGCATGTATATCCTCTTCTGAAAATAAGACCAGAAGTCTAAATCTGAGCAGGACTTCTGTGACACTGAGGCTGGGACCAGGTCCCCTTGTCATCCACCACACTGTGTTTGCTACCAAATGGCTGATACCAAGTCTCAGCTGTCACCCTGGACCCTGTCTTTCTTGGCTTGCCAGAGATCTCCATGAGGGGCTCAGCATCCAATTTCACACCAGAGCGGAGGGCGTTCCCCACATCAGGACCCAAGCAGAAAGGAGACGGGCTTTCAATAGGCCAGGCCCCTGAGGCTCTGTCTTCCAGGCTGCAGTACCAGGTGTGATGTCTGTCTTCATACAAGACCCACTTTATCCCCCCTGCTCCTCCCCATACACATAGGTCAATCACAGCACTAGGAAGAAATCCCCATGCACTCCGGAGCCCTAACAACTACCTGCATAGCCAGCAGAGGGAGTCTGTCCCTCACCAGTAATACCTACCTGCAGTATTCCCCTGCAATGTACTGCAGGACTCCAACCAACAGGTAGGTTTTAGATGCATTACTCCAGGTTACAGGTGGGCTGGCAGCCCGTCTTCTAATTTGCTACCTGAAAATGCACCGCATCTCAACACTGGTACAGAAATATCCTCTTCCAGTTTTGTATACTTCCCTGAATTATCAACATAGCAGAATGCCAAACTAGGATTTTTTCAAAAAATAGCTCTCTTTTACTAAAAATGGCAGTGATTTCAACCGAGTGTCAGCCTCAGCCTCCTGAGTTACCCAAATTCATGAGCAGCCACCAAAAAGGGTTTGTTTCATGTAAAAATATTTAAGCCTTTGTTTTTTAAAACTCTAACAAAAACACAGCGAACACCACGTGGCCACCAGCTCCCTCGTTGTCACTGACAAGCACTGTTAGTATGCAGAAGGATTGGGGGCTTTGTTATCACATCTTTTCTTGTCTGTGCTTCCCTGGGTAGCCTGCTGCCACCAACATGGCCAGTTGGGGAATTCTTAGGTAGAATCAAAAGCCAAGTTTGCTCAGAATTTCAGGCTGACCCCTTCACCCCCATCATTGTCACAGAGAGAGGAATCCAAGTTTTAGCTATTGTTATTTAACTTCAAGGTGGATGAGGTAGAAGTAAAATCAATTGCATGACCTAATCATATAATGATTAGATTTTAGATGAGTTCACAATTGGTAGATTTCAGAAGCCCCAATTCCACCTGGCATGTCTTTTAGCTGAATGGGCACTTGCTTTAATTTCTTTCTTCTTTTATTTTTATTTTTTGGGGCTACACTCCCTATGGGAATCAGGGATGCTTTGAAATGAGCATTATCAACCTTTTTACTGGATGAGGTGAGAAGGGGACCTGCAATCCTATGACTGAGGTGGGCTGTGCCTTTCTATGCTGGTGTGTGTGTGGTGGTGGTGGTGGTGGTGAGGGGGTAGGGGTGATAGCCTCGCTGGGTGCACTGTGTCATCCTAAACTGGGTTGGGTTGTGCTGGCCTGTGCAGGAGTAAGCCATGCAATCCTGGCTGGAATGGGCTGTGCCAGCCTTTTCTGGAGAAGAGTGTCCCCTTTTACAAGGCAATTGTGAAATATAGCAATGCCATGCTTCTTGGGATAAATGACATTTTATAGCTACTGTTGTGTCTAGGTAAGTGAAGGTGATAGAGGTTTCATTCCAAGAAGGAAATGAGTAGGTTGATGGTTGAGGATTAAGAATTACTATGTTACCATTTATTGCCTATTGAATCCCCATTTTTGTTTGCAAGAAAATTATTTTTCAGTGACAAGGATGGTTTCTTTTTCCCATAGCCTTCTCAGAATTCATCATGGGGGTCATCAGAGATCAATGTCATCATTCTTCCAACAAATACTTGTTGGACATTTATAACATACAACACACTATAGTAGGAGATGTGGAGACACAAATAAAAATACAGCATGATCTGAGTCTTAAAGGGCTTAAGTTCCAGTAGGATTTTATTTGAATCTAATATGAGGTTGCAATTAAAAATCTAAGGATCACTCTGAAATCTTGATTTTGCCACCTGTTATCTGAACAAGTTTCTTAACATATTCAAGCACCCATGATTTTTTTTAATTATAAAAAAGGGATGATAATATTGTCAACTGCAGAAAATAGGTTTGATGGGGTAATTATATGGCATAATATTTGTAAAGAACTGAATATATAGAAAATGTTGCAAACGGTTGGCTATTATTACTAATAACCCCAACGTTCTAAGTGCAAGCATATGCATATACAGAGTATTTGTTCTTTTCTCTTTAGTTTTAAAAAATTGCATGTATCTTGAATCATGAATGTAAAAGAATAAGAGTTTCTTGAGGATAGAGATGCAGTCTTCATTGCATTTAGATCTTTAAATATTTTACCTTTATAATGTCTAAATGCTTGTTGATTTTACACAGTGATTAATGGATTAAATGTTCCAATAAACTTGAGTAACATTTCCAAAGAAGCTGAAGACTAAGAACTCAAAGATAGTGGGTTAGTAACTTCAATAACTTTTAGAACCTAAAACTGTATTAGAAGTGTCCACTTATTTGCTATGCAAGCTGAGGCAAGCTCCTAAACATCTTTAAACACCAATTTTCTCAACTGTAAAATGATTCATATTTTTAAATGTTGTTTTTAAGACTAAATATAACTCTATGTATGAAAATGTTAACATTGTGCAGAACACATAAGCACACAACACTTGGTTATTCTAACTATGGATCTGAGCGTGAGCCATCAAAGTGCTGAAGAATAAGTCTCATACCCACAATTGTGACTTGCAGCAAAGGCATTTTCAGTGTTGGCTCAATGGAGGAGAACTTGAGGTGGAGTTGGGCAAATTGACCCACAGGAATGGAAGATGACCTATGATAGAAATTATTTTCCTTTTTTTCCTGAAGTTATTAAGAATAATGTGAATACCATTATATCTGGCTCTATGTATGTATGCATCTGTTGATCATTTATTTTGCACTAGATTCCTTACTAAGCCCTTTGCAAGGTTACATCAATTGAACCTTCTGGCCACCTTGAGTTAGATACTATGATTATCCTCATTTTACAGAGGTTCAGTAGAATTGAGAATCTGCTCAAAGTTTCTATAATTAAGTGCTCTGATTAAGTTTAATCTGACCCTGTCCTTCTCACCATTTCTCTATTCTCTCTGCCCCAGAACATCAGCAACAATCCTGATTTTTGTTCTCTGGGTTTAGACCTCTTAAATCTATACTGTGTACAGTTTCTAAAATTCAGAAAAAGTATAGCTAAGTTAAAAAGTAGAAACTTCTGGGTTTCTTTATAGACATGTAAGCATTTTAGTTTAAAAAAGAGTAAGTATAGCTTGAGACTTAAGAGGTCATAATAACAAATTTGAACCTGCAGTCTCTTAGCTCTATGAATCATGTTTGATGGATGATGCGCTAGTAAAGGAGTATTAAGGCAGTTTGTTATTCAATATTTTGAAGAACCAACATAGAGCTAACTGTCTCTGCTCCCTCTCAAGGCCTGCTTTTACCAAATAGCCTTTGCCTAAATTTGAAAGATTTCTTTTTTATGGACATGAGTAAGGAACATAAAAAAAAAACAACAACAAATGAATAAAAGCAAAACATGCTCATATCACTAAAAGAAGCTTTTGTAGAAAACAGCCTCAAATGATATTGTACATGTGCATTTCTCAAGAGCAACTAATTATACTGCATACACATGACTGAAGATTTATGGAGTTATCACAAATATTGCATGCAGACAGCTGAAAAGTACAAAAAATGAGCCTTGTTTTTAAAATAGGTTTTGTAAAATCCATCCTGTAATACTGCTGCCAAGTGAATTTATGTATTAGTATTCACAGCACAGACTTTTAAGGAGTAATTCTGTTTTTTGCCCTCCTTCACAAGTTAAAGTATGAATGGGAAAGCAGAAAGATAGTCTGTGTTTGTCCTGTGAGAAAGAGGCTCACAGTTGTTCTTAAGTGTGTCAGAATATTAGCTTATATTGTGTTATTTAAGAAACTAAGCATATTAATATTTATAAGAAATTGTGTGCAAATGTTTGGCCACGTTTAATCAGAGGGCATCAGTATCATCAATATATGGAAAGATCTGAACTTAAGAATAAGTTTAAAGCCATTTTATTTTCAGCATTTGGCTTAACCATGTTCTGTGGAATCTTTCTTTGAATATTTTGGACATGTGCCCTGGGTTTCCTGTCATGTTTGGTTATGGAAAATTCCAGTTGCATTTAATCCAAGTGAAAATGTAATGCCTTTTCAAATCAAAGCCCTTCTCTTTTCTTGGCTCAGGGACTTGCTTTGAGGACAAGACTGGTCAGCATTTTACTCATCCTCCACCTTGAATTTTGAGTTTTCATTCTAGTACTAAATGGTTTTCATTTGGTTCAGTGTTATGTGTATTTATGGAAAACTTTTGGGGGGTTGGTTAAAGAGACACAAACATTAGTCAGACCAGTTATTTACCTTCAACGGAGTACCTATACGATGCAAAAGAAATACATTAAAACAATCCTATATAATAAAAGGGTAATATGCAAATTGACTGAATGGCTGAACGACCGGTAGCTATGACGCACACTGACCACCAGGGGGCAGACGCAGGAGCTGCCCCCTGGTGGTCAGTGTGCTCCCACAGGGAGAGCACTGCTCAGCCAGAAGCCCTGAGCTAAGCTCACTGCTGGTGAGCGCAGTGGTGGTGGCAGGAGCCTCTCCCGCCTCCGTGGCAGTGCTAAAGATATCTGACTGATGACTTAGGCCCGCTCCCCACAGAAAGCCGTCGGACATCCCCTGAGGGCTGCTGGACAGTAAGAGGGTTCAGGCCAGGCTGAGGGACCCCCCCCCCAAGTGCACGAATTTTGTGCACCGGGCCTCTAGTTCCATTATAATATCATGTGATATGAGCACCGATGAATGGATTAATAAACATAAAGCAATGAAGGACATAGAAGTCAGTTATCCCTAGAGTGGATTTTAGGGAACAAGTTTATAGGAAAGAGGTAGAGCTGTGTCTTGAAAGTGACTTAGAAAGTAAGGTAGAGAAAAGGCACTCTGGAAACTAGTGATAATGTTCTCACAGGCAAAAGGACAGAAATAGTCTGATTTTTTCAGAGAATGAGAAGTTGATATCATGTACGATAAATGATGGCCAAATATATTAGAGTATAAACTGAAAATAGTTATTGGTATTTGGGGCCTAGGCTCTAACATGGATATTTCATTGCCAGGGTTCCTCTTTGCAACAGAGTGAACACACAGCAGAATCCCATGTCTTATAGTATCTAGTATGAGAACTTTAGGAAATTAAGAAAGAAAGACACATAGCATAGGAATTCTTAAAGTAGACTTGAAAATTTATTGAGGTGACTATATTATTCATTCACTCATGTTTGCACTATTTATTGTTGCTAACTATCTGTACGATTCATGTTGGGGACTTAAAAGTTAATGGCAGAGTCACTCCTGTCAAAAAACTTTCAGACATGTTGAGGATTTAAAAGTGTGGGAAGTTCCTTAAAGAAAGGGTATAACTTGTGGATATCAGAATATGGAATTATTACCAACTAAGAAATCAAGTTGGTAGCTTCCTTTATGCTTTAGTAAATGGCATGCAACTGAAGCCTTGAAAAGTAGATACAATATAATGTTGATAGGTTAGGTGTTAACATGAGAAACATTCAAATCTGTGGAGGATTTTTCTAAGCATTTATGTGAGCCAAACTGATGACATATGCCAGGGAGCAGGATCCCAAATGCTCCCAGGAATAACCGTTTTGGAGCTTCTTTTATGCATTTGCACTTAAGAGGGGACATAAGGAAGATGGGAGAAAATATGCTGGGGATTGGATTGCAGGATAGTTAATAATATTATATGCTTTCTTGAGGGTTAATACCCCCTTCTAGGGGTATTACTTCTGGTACTTCAAACGTGTGTTAACCTAGATGCACAAGAACAATGGACAGGACTAACTTAAAGCTTTCACTGAATAAGTTGTATGCCTGGAGTGTGACTTCCCACCATAACCTGCCCAGTTAGGAATGTATGATCATATCAACCTGTGAGGTTACTCTCCATAGAACCCCCCTTTTTTCATCCACATAGGATAGGGGAGGAGCTTAAGCAAAAGTATAGAGGTCAGAAAATTCAGGCATAATTGGGGTACAGTGAGAAATCTGGCCCATGCAGTTGAGCAGGGGAAATAAAATTGGAAGTATGTTGTGAGTTAAGGAGAAGTGAGAGATGCCTACATTTAAGTTGTATCCTGTATCCACCTTTAAGAGCTGGTAGAGCTGTGGCACTAGATACACCTTACATAGATTTAGTGTATGTGTTGGCAACTACAAGAATGAACTCCATGCAATAACATGGTGACCAGTTGGTCCCATGGAAGGTGCATTATTTGAAAAAATCAAGAATTCAAAAAGATAAGACCTCAAGTAACCAACATTTGCACAGGTGTGCTCCAGGTTTGAACAATGCAAGCAGATTTAGACACTAAGTTTCTGGCATTTACATATTGCATGTGGTATGTTTTGTAAAAAGTTTGGCAATAAGGAGTTTTGCTTTTCCAAAAATGTTAACTCTCCAAACAAAAAAACATTGATCCTCAATTAGTTATTTCTCATTTTAATGACAGAGAATGCTGTCCCTTTATAGGGAGGAAAGAGCTACTGTCATTCCCACTCATTAGGGTGAACCATAATAAAATCACTGTCATGGAGATAAAAAATGGTCAACTATCACAATGGTTCAATATCTACATACACAGTAAGGGTGGTATAATGGAAGGAACATTGAGTAAACCACAAAGAGAACCTGCATTTCTAATTCTTCCATTAGCTAGATATATGATCATTATCAGTCAGTTCAATTTCAATACTTGGAACAAGCAGGGAACTATGGAATGATAGAGCCAGGAGATACTTATAAAAGAAGCTTATTTTATCAGAACAGGCAGTCATTATTAATAGTAATATTGCCACTCATTCAATAGTAACAGGGGGCTATAGGTTGTAGTGGTAAAATCCTATATAATGAAGAGGTAATATGCAAATTGACCCTCACACCCTCACACAAGATGGCCGCCCCCATGTGGTCAAAGATGGCTGCCACAGATGGCCGGCAGGGGAGGGCAGTTGGGGGCAACCAGGTCAGCAGGGGAAGGCAGTTAAGGGTGACCAGGCCCTCAGGGTAGGGCAATTGGGGGGGGACCAGGCCTGCAGGGGAGGGCAGTTGGGGGCAACCAGGCTGGCAGGGGAGGGCAGTTGGGGGTTACTGGGCCAGCAGGGGAGGGCAGTTGGGGGCGATCAGGCTGGCAGGGGAGCAGATAGGTGTAGATAAAGCTGGCAGGGGAGTGGTTAGGGGGTGATCAGGCTGGCAGGCAGGCAAATGGTTGGGAGCCAGCAGTCCTGGATTGTGAGAGGGATGTCCGACTGCCAGTTTAGGCCCATTGGATCAGGCCTAAACCGGCAGTTGGACATCCCCTAAGGGGTTCCAGATTGGAGAGGGTGCAGGCTGGGCTGAGGGACACTCCCCCAGTGCACGAATTTCATGCACCGGGCCTCTATTACTACGGTAGTAATAATAGATTCTGAGTTCAAATTGCCTTGGTTTGGATCCTGGCCCCATGGCTCACTATGCCAGTGAATTGGGCAGTTAACCTCTCTGCCTCACAGTTCCCTCACTGGCAAAATGAGCATAATAACAGTTTCACCTTATTGGATTGTTGTGACAATAAAAACAGTTAACATATATAAAGTTTATAGAATAACATATACTGCCTAATAAGCACTATATACAAATTGCTATTTTTATCACCAACATAAGGACGTTCTTTGCTAGAAGATTCTTGCTGCCTTCACTTTTCATTCAGCCCTAATGGACTAGTGCTGAGCTGTCAGTGGTCAACTTTGAAACCATGTACAGATCCCTGGGGTTGGGAATCAGTAGTGACAATAGCTAATTGTGGTGCTTGAACATGGGGAATCTTAATTGAAATGAATCAATGGGATCAAGGAATGGGATAAAGACCCATGCAGAGAGGTTTAAAATGGAAAATAACAAGGACTAAATTACACTTTAAAACTTTCAATGGAGTCATCAGCCAGTAGAGAATGAAGTGTTTTATTACAGGAAAATAACCAAGCAACTACTGTACAGAAAGGCAGCCATGTTTCAGAAATCAGTGGTGTTGAAAGCACTTAGGTAGCATTAAGCCCAATTAGGGATGGGGTATGGGATATATACTCCAGACACTTTAGCCAAGGGGAAGTGAAAAGAAGCTATTGAAATCTGAGGCTATGTGAGTAAGGGGAGAAATGAGCTTCAAGGTCAACTGCTAGTAATGAAGAAATTAAGTTTTGCTTCTCAATCCCTTGACTTTTATTCGTTGCTTGCCCTTTCTCTCTGCCCTCAGCTCACAGAGTAACTTCCAGCTCTCCCAACCACAAATGCTCTCCAGATTTCTGCAGAATAGAAATTGCTCACGATTCTTGGTGCACAGCAGACAATAGGGACAACGCTAAATATAGGTTTTCTCTCCACACAAAAAAAGTTTGTGCACAAAGCTTTGGGTAAGGATGTCACAAATATGAACAACTAATTTTAGTGTAAATTTTGAAATCAGCATTTGCTTACTCAAATAACTTCTCTTTTGGGTTTCAGCCTCTGGTTGTAGCATCAAGGTCAACAATCAATAAACTCATTAGGACTTACAGGCATCTTTGATTAATATTCCTTGTCTAATTCCCTGAGAAATGTACTATATCTTCTAGCTTAATGAAGACAAGGCTGAGTTATTTAGGTGTTTGTTAGTGAGGCTTATTTGCATATAATTAACTATATTCTCAAGCAGTAAAAACGTTGTACCAATGGATGTACTTTCCATCAAGTTCTATATGATTAACCAAATACTTTTGTTCCACTGGAAACTTTGTGATTGAAAGGGCTAATTCTTCTATCAATTAAAGTAGAACATGCCCTTTAAAAATTGATCGGACTCTTTATTGAGAGCAATTTTCATATTTCTCCTTTTTAAATTAATAAACTTTTTAAAGAGTAGTTTTAGATTCACAGTAAAATTGAAGAGAAAGTATAGAATTGCAACATACTGTCTTTTCCCACACAAGCACAGCCTCTCTGCTATCAGCATCCCACATCAGAGTGGTACATTTATTATAAATGAGGAAGCTACATCGATGAGTTATTATCACCCAAAGGCCATAGTTTTCGTTAGAGTTCACTTTGGGGGTTTGCAGAAATGTAAAATGACATGCATCTACCATGGTAGTATCAAACAGGTTAGTTTCACTGCCTTACATCCTCTTTCCTCTGCCTGGTTATGCCTCTCTCCCTTTCCCAGTTCCTAACTACTCCTGATCTGTTAATTGTGTCTATAATTTTACCTTTTCCAGAATATAACAGTTGGAATCATACAGTATGTACCCTCTTCAGATAGGCTTCTTCCACTTAATAATATGCATTTAAAATCCCCTATGTCGTTGTATGGTTTGGTAACTCATTTATTTTTAGTACAAAATAATATTTCATTGTCTGGATGCACTGCTGTTTATTTATCCATTCACCTACTAAAGGAAAATTTGGTGGTTTCCAAGTTTGGGCAAATATGACTAAAACTGTTATAAACATCCATGTGCAGTTTTTTGTATAAACGTAAGTTTTCAATTCATTTGGGTAAATGCCAAGGAATAATTGCTGGATCATACTGTAAGAACATGTTTAGTTTTGGAAGTAACTACCAAACTATCTTCCAAAGGGCTGTATCATGTTGCATTTCCAGCTTCAGTAAGTGAGAGATTCTGTTGCTCTACATCCTTATCAGCATTTGAGATTCTCAGTGTTTTAGACTTTGGCCATCCTCATAGGTGTATCATTGTTACAAATTAATATCACAGCACTATGGGATTAAATGAAAAACCATAGTATTCGCTAAAAAAGGGATGAATATTTATTTCACTAACAAACATGTCACATAGCAATTTTATCTAATACCACATAGAATCGAAAGAATTGACAAAATTTTATAAAAATTGACAAAAGCCTTTCATAAAATCTTCCTAAATTGAACAGTGTTTCTTAACATTTGTCAGCTCTTAGATTCTTTTGAGAATATGCATGATAAAAGCTGTAAACCCTCTCCTGAGGAAAAAATGAATATAAGCCGATACACTCAAATTTTTCATTCACTTTTCATGAGTACTCTGTAGATCTGGACTCCACGTTGAGAACTCCTACAATCCTATATAATAAAGAGGTAATATGCAAATTGACCATCACTCCAACACACAATATGGTTGCCCCCATGTGGTCAAAGATGGCCGCCACAAGATGGCCAGCAGAGGAGGGCAGTTGTGGGTGATCAGGCCAGCAGGGGAGGGCAGTTAGGGGCAAACAGGCTGGCAGGGGAGCAGTTAGGCATCAATCAAGCTGGCAGGGGAGTGGTTAGGGGGTGATCAGGCTGGCAGGCAGAAGTGGTTAGGGGCAATCAGACAGGCAGGCAGGCAGGCAGGTGAGTGGTTGGGAGCCAGTAGTCCTGGATTGTGAGAGGGTTGTCCGACTGCCCGTTTAGGGCCCGATCCCAGTGGGATCGGGCCCTAAACGGGCAGTCGGACATCCCTCAAGGGGTCCCAGATTAGAGAGGGTGCAGGCTGGGTTGTGGGACACCCCCCCATACACGAATTTCGTGCACCGGGCTTCTAGTGTAGATATAAAATGAATGATGGCACATATTACACTAGGGGTGGGGAATATCTGGCCTGCGGGCCAAATAAGGCCCACAAAATCATTTGGTCTGGCCCTGCCAAGGCATTAGGAGTGAGTCAATTAAATATTTGACTAAATATAGCAGGCGAGTTTTTAAGTTGATATAAATATCCAAATGGCCTTTGGCAGAAAAAAGGTTCCCACCCATGCATCACACATTGTAAAATTATTACATCTGATTTTTACCTCCTTTCTCCTCTTCCTCTTTGTTTTAAGAGAGATGTTGGTGTCTAAATAGGTTGGGTTATTTTTCTTAATACAAGCAGGTGATAAAAATTAACCAAAAGTTATACAGTGAAATATTTTTCTTTCTCAGAGTTTACAACTATTACCAGTTTCTTTTGTATCTGCCAAGAGATATACTATGCATACATATACATGTCTCATATATACTATGCACATATCATATACACAATATACATGCACACATATATATTTGCTAAAAATTAACAAAAATACTTGCATATAGTGCAGACTGTTGTTCTATGCCCTCCTTTTCTCTCCCAATAGCAGTATATCACTGGCATATTCAATGATTGTTAATATTACGGAGTATTTTATTTATGATTTATTTGCCCCATCTCCTGTTGATATTCTTTTAGGTGGTTTGTGATCTTTTGCTACTAAAAACCAAATGAAGCAATAAACATCCTTGCACATATGTCTTTGTGCCCATGGGGGAGACTCTATTTTAAGCATAATGAAAGAGCTAGGGCTGCCATCAATGACTGGCATTTGTTCTCAGACTAGCCACATTCAGCACAGCACGTTCAGCCGTCAGAATACTGTGGGGAAATTAATTCATTATATTCATGCCACCTCAGGGTAGCAATCATCCTTTCTATTCTTGCTTCTCCGTCTCTCATTGTGGCTTGATTCGGTAAGGGAACAGAAATGAGGCTGAACCTTAATTATATTTTATCATCTGGTTAGTCTGAATTATAGAACAGAAAGGCTTTCAAGGCTCTGTTCCACTGTGACCAGGGTCCTGCCCAGAGCGCTTGTCCAGTGTGCTCCTCTGTGCTGACTATTGTCCGTGGTGGTAGTTGACAATGCCTCACACCGAGAGCCTGGCATAGTGGGGGTGGAGTATTGCCTCTCTGGATTTCTGGTACATGCATTTTCTTATTGTGAAAAAGGAAAATGGAGAAATTAGAAGAGCACAAAGGCATAACTGTAGAGTTTCTCTGTTTGATTGAGTTAAGGTGCTATAGTAATAGGCCAACAAATGACTGAATCCTAAGAGAGTTCATGAAGAAGGTATGCATTCTAGACGCTTTCACGCTTAAACCACAAGTTATCTCAATATTAGTGCCCATTTGTTTTCAGATAGGGTCTCCTGACAATTTTGCACATGGCAGGTAAAAGGTAGTTTTTGTTTGAATTCAAATCAATTACTTTCTTCTGAATCTGCTGACTTACTGGTCTTAGTGGTACCCTATGTCTAGCTTCCTAAACTCGCACATTGGCCCTAGTTTTCTTCTGGAGCTTGATCAGTTGCTTAATGTTCAGAAAAGTTCTGATTCGAAGACTCCTAGACATGTCTCCAAGTCCAACCGGCCTGTCTTCTTCAGATTCTTGTACTGACTCTTGCGTTGTTATGTGTATTCACAGATGATTGGAGCTATCTGCACAGAAGACAGAGCTGGGACACGAGAGCAGAATGCAGAGCTCACACAGGTTGCTGTGGTCAGAGTAGAGCATGAGTCAGTAAGGCAGACTCAGCATGGAGTATGACAAGCAGAGAGTCGGCACTCAGTTAGATGACTTACAGCAGAGAAGACCCCAAATCAAACTCAGGCAAAGTGGGAGAGCTAAGAGCCAGGCAAATTGACACAGACCAAGAGAGCCGTAGATGTATGTGGAAGGGGGATGAATTATGTCTGATATGAAAGGAAAGAGGGAGTGTCTTTATTTCTAGGGAGGCATACATGTTTTTGAAAATAATGAAGAAGGATGCTTTAATTTAGAGCTCATGCTGACAGGTTCCATAGCTACATGATATTGGTACCTTTCTTAATCTAGTAAGTTTAGATAGAACATGGTTAAACTCATTGTTTAATAGATTAAAAGTAAAATAAGATGTTGATTAGCTTTGGTATCTGTGCAGTTCATCTGAGTATTTTGACAATCTGTATCCAGTCTGGCACTAATTAATGTATGGTTCACAGTGGGTGGGAGTTCAGTGGCTAAATGTTTTCATTGTCACAGTTTCTACTTAGGATGACAAGAAGCAGGTACATGGGCAAATCGCTTGTCTGTGATGATAAACATCATGATGAAATAAAGGGTAAAGATCAAAATAAAAGAGTTAGCTAGAATAGACAGCACCCTGCTTCAACTGCCATTTCTTCTTCTTAGAGATGGCTGGGAAAGGGCCAAGGGAGGGACCTAAACATATGATGATAAGTACCTTTCAGAATGCAGCATCACCTGATGGAGAAAGTCTGACCCTCAACTTCAGGTGGGCCTCACGCAAAGCCCCAGCTTGCCTTCTACACACATGACAGGCCACTTCAACCCTTCCCTTCTTAAGCAGTGCCTTAGGGTTAAGGCAACAAGTGCATTTATCAAATATGTCTTTGTTGTGTCAAGACACACTTTCAGAAATCAAGATACACTAAGATTGTCAAAACTCAAGATACACAAATATTGATATACAAATATTGCATTTAAAACAATTGTATTTTATTTGCTTGAAAATAATGTATAAGCCAAAGGAAATCCAGGTCAGGAATTTTAATATACAACCAAATTTAATATGAGTAGATGAAATAAATAATTCATCAGAAAGATAAAAATGATTAATATGTATGTGTTGACTGATATTCTTTTAAATTTATAATTACTACTGGGCAGAACTGTATGAAAAAAAATAAGTGAACAATTATCCTATGTAATGAAAGAATAATATGCAAATTAACCATCACTCCGCTACACCCACAAGCCATGCCCACCAGCCAATCAGGAGCGAGTATGGAAATTAACCCAACCAAGATGGCTGCAGCCACAGAGTGAGCAGGAGGCTTGGGTTTCCCTGGTAATGGAGGAAGCCAAGCTTTCTGCACACCCTGGCTGGCCTAGGCCTCCACTCAAGGCTACAAAGTTTCAATTATAGAAGATAAATAAATCCCAGATACCAGGGCCTCTGCTTGGGTTGCCGGGGGGCGTGGCCGGCCTGCAAAACACCACAGGCCCCTAGCCCAGGCTGCCCCATGCCCTAAGGGAACCCCCACCCTGATCCGGGACACTCTTTAGGGCAAACCAGCTGGCCCGCACCCATGCACCAGACCTCTATCCTATCTAATAAAAGAGTAACATGCAAATTGACAATCACTCCAACACACAAGATAGCTGTCTCCATGTGGTCAAAAATGGATGCCCCCATGTGGACACAAGATGGCCGCCACAAGATGGCCAGCAGGGGAGGGGAGTTGGGAAGGACCAGGCCTGCAAGGGAGGGCAGTTGGGGGCAATCAAGCCTGCAGGGGAGGGCAGTTAGGGGTGACCAGGCCTGCAGGGGAGGGCAGTTAAGGGCAAACAGGCTGGCAGGGGAGCAGTTAAGCATCAATCAGGCTGGCAGGGGAGTGGTTAGGGGGTGAACAGGCTGGCAGGCAGAAACGGTTGGGGCAATCAGGAAGGCAGGCAGGCGAGCAGTTGGGAGCCAGCAGTCCTGGCTTGTGAGAGGGATGTCCGACTGCCCGTTGGACATTCCTTGAGGGGTCCCAGATTGGAGAGGGTGCAGGCTGGGCTGAGGGACACACACCCCCTTTGCTCGAATTTTGTGCACCGGGCCTCTAGTAGTTCAATAATTTAAAAATACCCTTTTCTGAAAATAACAGCTTAGGCAAACATGAATCAATATGTGGGAGATTTGATAAACACATACTAGACAAAACTTTATAGTGAACCAATGTGGAATATTTTCTCCTTTTTTTCTATTTGTTTATTTCTAATTTTCTTCTGTTCTTAAATAATTACATATACATATATATATATATATATATATATGTATATATATATATATATATATATATATATATATATATATATATAATAGACTTAAAAAGTCAAAGAATCATTTTTAACAATTTACATATCAATAATCATGAATATCTTGATAAACTTGATATATTTCTAGAAAGATAAAATGCCTAAATTGGCATATGATGAAATTAAATTATCAATGACATAATAACAACAGAAATTTTAATTAGTAGTGAAACCTCTTAGTCCATTGAAATAAAAAAGCCCAAGTCTGATTTAAAGGTGAGTTCTGCTAATTTTTTAAGAAACAAATAATCCCAACCTTATATGAGAAGTTATCAAAAGTAGGATAAAATCAAATAAAGAAGAAAGTTACTAAATTATTTTAATGAAGTTAATTATCATCTTGATTCCTGAACAAATTAAAGGCAGTGTAAGAAGATAAATTGCAGGCCACATAATTTAAATATACATTTAAAAATTCTAAAGTAAATAAATGTAACAGAAGTAAATTGTGTGTTAAAAATAATACATTATGAACCATGAGTTTACTTTAGAAATATAATCATGTTTTAACATTAGAAAAATAAAATTCTAGTTAATAATGAATTATAGAAGAGAGATGCACATAAATATCTTAAATATGCAGAAATATCATAATGCTCTGTGTGAGTTTATGATAAAAAGAGATAATTGTGAATAAAACATCATTTTCTCAACTTTTAAAATGGCAAAATACCAAAGTTGGCAAGTGTTGATGTACTGCTAAGACTATTATAAGCCCTTCTGCATTACTAGTGGGTGATTAAATTGTCCATTTATTGTGGAGAAGAGACTCCCAGTGCCTAGGATAGATGTTTATAACATTTCATTAAAACCAGAATTTTTTAGAGCAACTTTTTTTTTATGGTAGCAGTCAATAGTTGGGTAACCTAAATGCCCCCTCCCAGAGAAATGATTAAATAAAATATGGTATGTGCATTCATAAAATACAATGCAGACTCAGAAGCAAAGGGCCAGATTTATTGCAATTAGACTACATCTCACAAACATGTTAATAGGAAAAGGGAGCAAGAATAAGATTTACAGCACCATTTATGCAAATTAAAAACACACATTGAACAAGTCTATATATTTTTCAAAGGTACACATATATCTAAGTAGGTACACAGAAGGGAAATTGGAAAGATATATATTAAAAACACCAGTGTGAGTACCATTCAGGAGAAAAATAGAAAAATAATTCCTGGAAATAAAAGACAGGCCTTTCATGGGCGAGTGGGGAGAGTGGACATGAATAATCTAACTTAATTCTGTGCATCTAAGGTACAGATAAAATTAAAGGAGAAAAGAACAGTGACTATAGGATACATGATTACAAAGTTTGCCATTTTATGGGTTCTTTGCAAGGTTTTCTTATACAGCAAGTTCTCCATGAATATATCTGTAACATAGAGTGATTTTCACCTACCCTGCTCTAAATAGTGGTTACTTGGTAGGGAATCCTAACTTTTCTGTCTTTCCTTGGTTGTAGAAGACAGGATTGAAAAGTTGCCGATTTCCTTTGTTCAGACAGTAAGGACAAAAGGAATTCCGTGTTTTTGAGACAGCCTTTGAGTTGACAGGCTGCCACCTTGAATTTGAATCAAATTCTCCAAGGATCACCCTGGCCAGTGTTTCCCAGTGGTTAGAGCATCAGCCTGCAGATTGAAGGGTCTGAGGGTTTGACTCCTGGTCAAGGGCACATGTACTTGGGTTTCAGGTTTGATCCACAGCCCGAGGGAGCATGCAGGAGGCAACTAATCCATGTGTCTCTGTCTCTCTCTTACATAGAAGTTCTCTCTCTCTCTCTCTCTTCTCCGTCCCCCCTCCCCCCTCCCCCCTTCCACTCTCTCTAAAAAGTCAATGGAAAAATACAGTATACTTGGGAGAGGATTAACAACAATAATAAAAAAATCTCCAAGGGTCAGGCTGACAAAGTGAGCTATGTGGTGAATATTCTTTCCTGGTGTTGGATTGCTTTGAAGGAGTTTGAATGCAGACCCAAACACCTATTGCTAAACGTACAAACAAGCAAGTAAAAATAGAACATCAACAAACTCAGCAACTTTTTCAAGAGCGAGTATTTTTTCATTTTACTGGTGAAAGAAACAGGCATGGGAAGTTTTAGTGACATATTAATCCAAATCATACTATGAATCAGATACAACTCAAATCAGAACTGGAACCCCATTTTCTGATTCCCAGCCAGAAATGCTTCCACTGTGAAGTACACAAGTACATAGGGTTCACAGCACAATAACACAATGCATCGATATTTAAAATTCTTCACATGAGTGATTCCATAGTGTTTGGAGGCTTATGGGAAGATGCAAAATAGCAGTTTGTGCTTGACATAGAAACGTTTAAATGACTGAAGTTTTAATTAACCACTAATTTTTTCGTCCCTCCATGTGCGCAGTACACTTTATCTGTTTGCTGTCTGAAGCTCTGTGTTTGCAAATTAGGAGCTCCCACTTCTTTCCATTTTAATTAAAAATTGTGAGCTTGACATAATCAACTTCCTTCCGTTTTTTTGGTTGTTTAATGAACATTAATGAAAAAAATTAAAGTGCTAGTTAACATTCAGCTAATTTATTAAAGGGTGAAGGAGGATAACTTTATTTTTAGGGACTGGAGTTGAACTTGAATAATTCAGGGAAATCAACTTTCCCAGTAGCATTGACTAAAACCACAGTATGGCATGGGCCCTTCAGATCAGGTCAGGGCACTGTTGATATTGTGAGAAGGCATCTTAAAGTCAGAGAGTGTAATCAACAATCACTTCCACTTGATTAACATCTTGGCATTTCTGATGAGGATACTATACCATTTTCCCACTCCAGTGTTGCTGTCCACTTCACTGATATATTCTCTCTGTTTGTGCATGTATCCCCCCACTCTATTTTTATGTACATTTGCTGCGTGCTTATTTAGTGTCTTCTATATAGCTGGTCCTACCTTGTATTTCCTATCCTTCTGAGCATATATTTATTATACTGAGAAGTTAATTTAGGGAAGTCTTTGAGGGGCAAGACAATAGAAGTTTTGACGGTAAGCTTGTCCTACTTGCTCTTTGTCTGACCGTCCTTAGCTGTGAATGCCTTAACTCCAGCCTTACCTTCTGGGACTCTGAGCAGTTGCTTGCTGAGGCTGCTGCCTGCCCTTTTCTTTGTGCCTGGCTCCTTTAGGGCCACTGTCATCCTGCTGACTACAGTCATTCCGTTGTCCCTAATCGTAGCCTGATAAAAAAAATTAAGTTATAAAGATCAGGCTTATTCTTACCCTCTTCTATCTCTAGAGTAAAAAGTGAAGGCCACATGGCTTAGAAAAACGACTTCTCTTTCATAGCACAGTTTCTTTGTTTTTCTATTTTAAAATGAAGAATCCAAGCATAGATGGTTCTATCATAAATATTAATACTACTTTAATCATAGAGTCAAATGGAAGAAGTTGGAAAGAAGAAAGAGACAAAGATTAGAAAGAAGGGGGAGGGGGAAGGAAAGATAATAAATATATTTTTAAAGCCACCTAGATTACTGAAGACAAAGGCTACCTACCCATCTCTCAATATTTCCTCCCCAAACAATACTGAATGAGGAAGGGAAATATATATGTATTATATATTATATATAATCTATAATGATATCAATGCTATATATCAACATATGAAGCATATCTCATATAAATAATACCCTCTGCATAATTTCAAAATGAAAATGTTCAATTTTCACAGTAAGTTAAGTTAAAAGAAGAAACACCAGATCCCAGCTGCCATCACTCAGGCTCTGCTCCTGCCCTGCACAGAGCTTGTGGCAAGCAAAGACAGTGACTGTCAAGGAGATGACACAGTTAATTTTGAGGCCAAGCTTAATATAGAACCACCACCATTTAGTATAAAAATACTAAAACCTTTCCTAATGATCAAAACATGAACTACAAAAAGAAATTTTAAAATATGCCTGGTTTTAAAGGGGCAGTTTGACATGCACAGTTTCTGAAGGAGGAAAAGTGAAAAAAAAATGGGGAGTGGGGGAGAAAATTAGCTTTTGGCAATTGGGCCAGAATAAAAGAACCAAAAGAGAAAATATAGGGCCAGCAAAATCAAAATTTATAATCTGCAAGCCACAGAATCTAAGGATTTACAACCCCTTGCCCACCACCAAAACAGACAATAAAATCCACTAAATTGTTTACAGGGACAGAACTGAGTGCCTTTAATCTCAAATCAACACTCCAAACAGAATTAAAAATACTCAAAAATATTTGAGGATGTGAAAACCACATGGAATCAGAAATTCAAAAAGTAACAAAAAAATGGTCAAAAAATAGAGAAAAAAAATGAAAATAGACTTGATTTGACTTAAGAAAGACAGGGGAGAAAAAGACAAAGTCATCTCAGAACTAAGAAATAACAAGGTATCCAAGGGAGAAGAGGATGAAATGAAAATTTAATAAGTGGTTTTGAAGAAAGGCAGAGAATCAACCAAGAGAAAGTAAATGAGATACAGAAACCACTAAACATTGCCAAAGAAAAAGTAGTTGAAACTGGACACAGGCTAAGAATAAATAAAAATATTAACAGAATCCCTGAAGAAGAAAAAACAAGACAATTTAACAGAAGTCACCATGAGGCGAGACTATAGCAATAAGTGTTACCGGAAAAATGGTTGATGAATGCTGAAGTTGGTGGGGGTCGGGACAATGAGAAACAGTTGTAGATAGTCTCAAAGTGTCTCCCCACAAATATTTGTTAATTACAAGAAGAAAAGTAGCAACTTTACAATGGAGAAACCTGTCAGATTAGCCAAGTAATGAAGGTTAACATTGCTGATAATAACACATATGAGTGTCATGATTACACTATCAAGATGCACTAAGAAGAGCAAAACATCACCCCTGAGTTTCTTGTATTAAGCTGTAAAACCTCATTCTCGTCATCAGAAGACATCAAACACAATGAAAGGATATTATTCAGAGAGTGGTCACTGGTAAACATATCAAGATCATGTATGACAAAGACTGAAAATTTTCACAGGTTGAAGGAGCCCAAAGAGGTCTGATGACTAAATGCTATGTGGGATCCTGATGAGATCCTAGACCAGAAAAAAAAATGACATTATGGAAAACCAAGATGTAATAAAGGTCTGAAGATTATTAGTGAATACTTTTATGAAAATGTTAATTTTCTTATGTCTATAATTTTTATTATTATTAGATGTTACTATTAGGAGAGCCTGTGTGAAGAGTATAAGGGAATTCTGTACTACTATGTACAATACAAAAATTTTTCTTGTCTAAAGTTATTTCAAACAGAAAAAGCTAATAAAGGGTAAGAATTTCAACAATGATACCCGTTATTTAACTCTATGATATTGTTATGTTCTAGGGTATAATGGCAATTTTCAACCAATGTGCCATGGTTAAAACATGCAATACCTGAGTCAGGGGCACTGATCTCTTTTCCCTTAGATTGTCAAATTAAAAAATGACCTCAGCCAATACAACAATAGTAGTCCAGTGTGAATAAATCAAAATTATAGCTACTTTTTGTCAGATCAGCAAAAAAATATATTTTGTGGTGCACCATATAATTTTAGTAATAGTTTATGAGTGCCATTAGATGAAAAAGCTTGAAAATTTTTGTGCTATTTTTGTACATAGATAAAATAAATATAATATACATACATGCATTATACAGGTGTATATGTGCATATATGTAAAATCATATCAAATGAAAGGTTTTTCCTAATGGAACATATTCTTTAAAAATTTTCCTTTTGTTTTCAAGCTCTAATATTTAAAGTCTTACATAAAGTCTTATATATGAAACAGATGTCTACATATTAATTAATCCAGTTATCAATGCATTTAAAATAACATGTTATAATGACATTTGCCATACATTCCATAAAACAGATGATTTGAATTTTTAAAATCATCTTTGCCATTCCTTTTCTATTATTATTACAGTGCCTTTTTGAGACATTTTAAGTGATTTTTTTTTAGAGTATACCATCTCTATTTCTCTCTAAATTATTTGAGATCTGGTGCTTTTGATTCTGTCTATGAGGCTGGCACTGAAATTTTTATTCTGAGACATGGTACTAAATCGTGAGGAGTCAGGACAATTTTTTTTCTAATCCATCTGAATTTAAATAGAAAAGGTTAGCTGAAAGATGGATCTACTTACTATATTGTCTTAAAAGTGTCCTCAATAGCTTTGCTCATTAAAAAATATTCAACACTCATAATTAAAAATAATGATTAATCATCTCTTTTCAATTCACTTGTCTCCTTTCAAGTTGATCTGTCACAGGAACTTTCACTTATCAAAACTAATATTGTTTGAGATCTCTTCAATCTAATATGCATGCCCAGACAGTCCTTTAGTGTAGAAAATGAGAAACCAACTCTTAATCTGGGGTCCACAGAGGGGCATTCTTTTTCTTTTTTTTCACTGAGGGTTCAGTGAGGGCATATACTCTGTTTGTGGCATTCTTCCCTTTAGAGGGAAATGCCAAAACTCCAACAGACTATTAAACTTTTTATATCCATGATTCAGAACTGTGCACACATTTCCAAAGTGGGATTGTTACTTGACATCACACCTCTGTGTGTGGGGCTGGCTGGACTACATAGATCCCAATCATCGCCGCCCCTTCTCCCTCTTCTGTGGTTCTGATTAAAGCAGAATGGCTTCTGGGAAACTTTATAGCAGCAGATAAAAGTCTACCTGTTTTTGTGGAAATGAAATGATGTCTGACAACTCGTCAGAGATAAAAAGAGAAGGCTCCTGCTTCCCGAAGTGGCCAGGTCCAGGAGACTACCCTGCTCTGCACCAGCTTCAGATAAATCTGTCAGCAGGATTTTAGTTTCCTTGTCTCTAGGTCCACACAGCTCTCTTTGCAATTTTCTTTTTTTTCACAGAGCTGCAAATCAATATTTACTTTTGTTGGGGAAATGCATGTGGTGGATGTGACTTAGTTCCCAGACTCAAGTATGCAAGAAAACACGGGTGGGGAATTCTCTTTCACCCATCATGGCAGGCTTATAGCCTAGGGCCGTGGTCGGTAAACTGTGGCTCCTGAGCCACATGTGGCTCTTTGGCCCCTTGAGTGTGGCTCTTCCATAAAATACCATGGCCTGGGCGAGTCTATTTTGAAGAAGTGGTGTTAGAAGAAGTTTAAGTTTAAAAAATGTAGCTCTCAAAAGAAATTTCAATCATTGTACTGTTGATATTTGGCTCTGTTGACTAATGAGTTTGCCGACCACTGACCTAGGGGAAAATCCAGCAAGTTCTAGTCTCCTGTTGGTCATGGGTGTTGCTGCCGGCCTTGTTGTGCAAGTCCACACGAGTCTTGGAAGGACGCTGGCTCTTGGATTTGATGTCCTGTGCTGGCATGTCATTCTTTATCAACCTGGGAAGAACCAGGGGCCAGAGCCAGCGAATGGTCTCCCTCAGTTTGCCAAACTTCATCCCCCTGCATGTTGTCCAGAATTGGAGAACAGGCTGTTCCCAGTGCCTGTGAAACCCAGAGATCTCTCACCTGTCTGTCCAAGGAAAATCTCCTCATTTCTCCTCTCACAACCTGCAAAGGTAGACACTGTCCTCTTCCGTAGTACACCAAGAATGTTCTCTGTCCCCTGTATAAGCTTTTAGTAAGAATGAAAGGAAACATTTCACATTGAAACGTTTGCTATACATTTATAAAATCCCAGAAACAAGGAAATACTAAGATCTGCATAGCCTAAAAGAGGAGAAATGGGTAGGGAAGGGAAAACACCCTAAATCAAACCAACTATAATTTTCAAGGAGGGAGAAAGGGCGGGGCAGATTCCTCCCAAGGACCATAGCCCACAGGACAGAGTGCAAGCTCAGTGAAAGCATCCCACTGTGGACCCTCAATTATGGATAGCAAATGCTTCGTGGGATTATCACCTGCCTTGTTTGGGAGAACAGGTGCTACCAAGACAACAAACAGTTGCATTATAAGTTTAAAACACTGATAACAAATACTTTAGTATGTAATTTCCAATATAGTTGGTATGCCATCCATACACAGCTACTGCATTTTGCCTTTCTAACATAAAGATTTTGCCTCTTCCCCATGGGGGAAATTTTTTTGCACAACCAGTTCCTTCAGTGAGCAGAGCTTTAGCAATGGCTAGATTAAGAGGCGCTATCATCCTGAAATGATTAAAGACCTAAAGGAAGTCATTTGCATCACTCACTGGAAGACAAAGTTAGGGGCTATATATTTTGTCAAAGATCCAGACACAGACATTGATTTTGCGGTGGACCACCGGAGTCCACACTCTGTCCCGGGGAAGCAAAATATAGTGCCATTTTTAAAAAGTTAATTAAACCCACTGATGTATGACCAGTAAAAAAGTGAGCATGTCAGAATGCTGGTGTTGCAAGAAGGCACTCCAAGAGAGCAGACTTCAAGACTGAGAGGGTATCTTAAGAGCGGTGCCAACCCCTGCCCTCAACTCTTCCGAGAAGCCTAGAAAACAGAATATGACCAGGGAAGAACTACTGAGAAATCTAATGGAATCATATAATAGAAACAACACCAGATAATGAGCCTGGAGATCTGGATCCTCCCTCCCTCCATTTATGTGTTTTAAAACAGTGACTGAGCACCTGAATTGTAGTAGGCACCGTGCCAGCTCTGAGAGATACAGCCCTCTACAAGAAAAATGAGGTCCTTGATTTCAGTGACTGGATATTCAATAGGTTCCGATTCTACTCACTGCATGCCCTTCATAGCTTGTTTTTCTTCTCTGGGCCTCAATTTCCTTATCTGCCAGTGGACTGATAATCTGTGGATCTGTGAGGCTATTTTTTGTCACAACCCTGAGAAATAGGAATTGCAAGATGATGTATAGACTTGGACAAAAACAGTGCAGAGGTGCTCTGTGTAGTATTAGGACATTATGAGTGTGAGGTCCGCCAGGCATTGGCAAACCCTGACTTAGAGCTACCGATAGAGACAAGAGATTTAATGTGGGGTGGAGTGAATCCTCAAGGGTACAGCTTCACTGGCTCTTTTCAGAAGGAGGGTTTGCATGGGAAGGGGAAGAGGGTGGAAATACAGGAGAGCACTAGGCTAGCATGCCGACCCTGTTACTGCACTGTCCTCACAAAAACTCTGAGGTTGGAGGTTCCTCTTGTTTCCATTGTAGAGATGAGGCTATCAAAATGAATCAAGATTAACATGTTGAAGATTACACACTTAGCACTTTATGAACTCCCTTTCTTCATCATGTAGCCTCTCCTAGTGTATGAAGAGCAGAGAGGCAGCAAAAGAGAAAAAGTGGCCCCTGATAGGGGGACTCCTGTGGAACTTTATGGAAGAAGTAGTAGCATTTAGATTGAGTCAGATTAGAAAAAATGGCAAGGAAAGGCAGGATGGAATATGGTAGGCAAACATTCAATATAAATAAAGAAAACGTGAAAAAATCGAAGACCAGAGAAAGAATAGTAAGGCTAAAGCTTATGGTGTAGTAAAGAAAAGAAAACTAAGAGTAGAAATATAGCTTGGAGCAGTTTGTTCCAGACTTTGAGTGCAGGGTAAGCATTTTAGACTAAGAGCCAAATGCAGACAATACAGCGTTGAGGGCTTCTGAACAAAGCCACGAGGTGCTCAGAGTTGTACTTTGGAACAATTAATTTCCTAGCATTTTCTGATTGACTAAAGCCCTGGGTTGATATCAGCAGAGGCCCTTGAAATTTGGAGGAAAGACATTTTAATTGTGGTTCCTGGCTTGTGTTCAAGGTTGGCTTTTCTAGGCTAATTCTATTGGTTTATTTTTGGCTCCTCCCAATTGCCCTTACATCAAGATGTGTTATAGTGCCTTAAGATGCCCTACCTAGTTTCAAGCTTCTCCATCCCCTGTAGGTAAGCCAGGGCACCAGCTCTGGGTATAAGTCAGCTCTGATAATCACTGTTTCCCATGCTACTGAATTGCTCTCTGTGTATTGCTTTATGTGTGCCCCTGGAGCAGCGTAGCTCAGACACAGCCTATTAAATGTAAGAAAAGACTCTTTAAATATGTTGCATTTTGCCTTCCTCTCTACTCTCAAGCCCATCGCAGAAGAGTACAGATTCTCTCTTGATACAAAAAATTCTCTGAGCAAATGGTTCTAAGAGAAGATGTGGGTTGCTGTTTTTACCCATCCATTTTCACTTTTATCTGAAGGTCTCAGGAAAAACAAAACATGGAAAAATAATAACAGCTTCTCATATTTGTGTCTTTCTGAAATTATTATATCACAGTGATAAACACATGCCAATGGGTGTTGGGTAGCTTCTAAAAGGGGAACAATGTCTTTTATCCCCAAGAGCATGTTCGTCAACCCAGAGGAAGCAATACTGCTCTACAATGAGCATGTATTTCTGCAAATAGTGGAATAGCAACATTCACAACAGGTCAGAGAATTGGTCCCTCCCCAGATAACTGGGTAATCTTAATTCTAATATCAGATCCATGGCATCTTCCTCCTGAACCTGAAGCCTGCATTGCTTTTTTTTTTTTTTTGCAAGTATTAAAAAAATCAATTTATATCTTCTACAAAGTTACTAAATACAGCTCTGTGGGTTCACTTAAAACCAAAGAAAAAACATGAAAATGCATAATAGTGTTTAATCTTTCTCAATTATGTGGCAAATATGAAGGTGCTTCATCATTGTCTTGTGATAGCTGGACACTAGATTTGGTGACTATCTAATTAGATATATTTTATTGGAAGCTGGAATAAGAGCCAATAATGGTTATCTTTCTATTACATCTTAAAAATAATCATAAGGTAGGGTATACTTGAGTATTTCCTTAAGGACTATTCATTAGTAAATTTGGAATATATATATATATATATATATATATATATATATATATATATTTAATCCTGTGGATATGCTTTTCATTGATTTCTGAGAGAGGGAGAGGAAGAGAGAGACATCGACATGAGAGAGAAACATCAATCAACATCAATCAGCTGCTTCCTGCACCCACCCTGACTGGGGATCCAACCTGCAACCTGGGCATGTGCCCTGACTGGAAAATTAACTTATGATCCTTTGGTGCCTGGGACCAATGGAGCCACATTGGTCAGGGCTGGAGATATTCTTAATCTTATAAACATTTGTAACAAAATATATCCCAAGAACATGGGCTATATAAAATGCTAATTTAATGTTAAATATTATGTCTCAATATTAAAAGAAATAATCTATTATAGTATTGGCCTTGCTTTTACTAGAACATTCTATCTAAAAATGCTGTGTAGGTAAAGACTTTTCGATATTCCAATTGTTTGAATTAATTTTTGTTAGAATATATATCCTAGATTGAATCTAATCATGAACAACTAGTATTTTTTAAGTATATTTTTATTAATATCAGAGAAGAAGGGAGGGGGAGAAAGAGACAGAAACATCAATGATGAGAGAGAATCATTGATTGTCTGCCTCCTGCATGCCCCACACTGGGGATCCAGCCTGCAACAAGGTCAGGTGCCCTGACCAGGAATCAAACCATAGCCTCCTGGTTCATAGGTTGACACTCAACCTGCTGAGCTATGAACAATTATTTTTGATCAAAAGTCTACTAGGACACGTAATGCCTATTATGGGCTCATTATTAGCCTGTAAACTGTGCATAGTATGTCACTTTGGGGTCAGGGACTAGAGATGTGAATTAGGTTGGGGTCAGGGACTAGAGATGTGAAACAGCTCCTTAACAACCAAATCCCCTTTGACTCTTCTCCTATAGTTTAAACTCAACCTGGTGTTTAGCATTTCCCTTAAATGAAACTTAAAATATTTCTTCACTAATGAAATTTGAAATCTCGCTCATTTAGAGAAACTCAGAATACCAAAAATGAGAGGGTTCCATTCTGATTAGACTTCATACACAAAGAGAGAATGGTCCTGAGAGAGACTAAACATAAGCAAAGTCCAGTGAAAGTCACTTACTATAAGAATTGCATTAATTCTTCCTCTGCTTATCCGTAAACCCAAATGGCAACTACTCCCAAGGATTTAATATCAAGTCACTTTTATGATGCCCATAATATGACCCTCCTGGGTTTGCTGGCAGCTAATCTTCATTTTATTCCCTTTGATTATTTAATCATTCATGAAAGTGCTTCTTCCCACTGGCACTCTCCAATTCTATAGAACCTAATAGAAAGATGTATTTTCACAGCATCCAGTGAGAGACTTCATAAATCCTGTCCACTCTCAAGGCAGCACCTAGTTTAAATTGATCAGGGTGTTTTGCCAGCATTTGCACAACTCCCGATTCTTGCTCTTTGGAAGGTCATTTAACTGGAAGTGATTCCATGCGCCTTTTGTTTGCCTTAATCCTAATATCCCCAGACTAGTTTTAAAGTCAGATCCCAGCCAGCTTTCAGATTCTGTGATCAACCAGCGAATAACCCCTTTGTTGGCAGGAAGCATGAAAATCCAGGGACTATCACTTGCATTAGAGTGTGGGTTTCACATTTCAGTTTCCTTACAGTCTTGACCATAATTCATAATTCTCCCAGGTTTATTTCAGGCCTAGTTTTGTTCTCTGAAAAACCAAAACTGATTTCCAAATGCTCTGTTATTTATAAGCACCCACTTCCGTCTCTCAGTTCCTCTCTTTCCTTTTCATCTTGCTTTTTCCTCGTGTTCTCTCACCCTTGTCTTTGCAATAACCAGAGTTGCCAAAGGTTTACTGCTATTAGTTATTGATATTAGATAAAAACATGTAGGAAAATTAGTAAAATCCATGTTAATAAATAACTGACCATGTCCTTAACTATCTGCACATTTTCTTTAATACATAGGGAGGTTGTTTACAGCTCCTTTCCTAAAACATAACACCCTAATCTGGTCACTGTCCCACTTCAAGAATACCAGCAGTGATGGAGACATCTTTCCTTAGCTCCGTGGTCGGCAAACTGCGGCTCGCGAGTCACATGCGGCTCTTTGGTCCCTTGAGTGTGGCTCTTCCACAAAATACCACAGCCTGGGCGAGTCTATTTTGAAGAAGTGGCGTTAGAAGAAGTTTAAGTTTAAAAAATTTGGCTCTCAAAATAAATTTCAATGGTTGTACTGTTGATATTTGGCTCTGTTGACTAATGAGTTTGCTGACCACTGACTTAGCTGATTTCTCCAGAGGTCATGCTGATCTCTAAACATGGGCCTGTTTCCTGAGATGCAATCCTAGAATTGTGGAAATTGATGAAAATTAGATGATGTTGGGTCATGACCTCTTTGGAAGCTTCCCAGGTGAAATCTGAAACGGTGCCCTACCAGGTCCCCCCTCCCCCCGCCTATATGGAGAGCAGCGGGAAACTGGAAAACAATGAAAAAGGCAGGTCACTCCAGTTTAATAGGTGACAGTGTTAATGAGAAAGGAAATTTAGAGGCTTATCTTGGGTGGCTGCAAATGAAGTTTTTCTACATACACCTGCAAAGCCTTAAAGATTACCTAGACTAGACTCTAACTGGTACATAGGAGGAACTAACTGGGTTCAGTCGTGTATACAAGAGCCTTGACTGGGTTTAGTCCGATACACAGTCCAGTCTCATCACCACATTATTAAATCCAGGGTGTGTCCTTGAGCAGCTTCTGGAAGTGGGAAAGGCAAGCAGAGTGCACATCCTAAAGACAGCAGAGAATACAGGGGGTGCGGAGCCTCCAATTGCCTAAATCCAGCTGCTCTGGTTCAAACATGTGCTAATGTCTTCTTGATGAACTCCCCTAAAACCGTGGTCGGCAAACTGCGGCTCGCGAACCACATGTGACTCTTTGGTCCTTTGAGTGTGGCTCTTCCACAAAATGTCGGCCTGGGCGAGTCTATTTTGAAGAAGTAGCGTTAGAAGAAGTTTAAGTTTAAAAAATTTGGCTCTCAAAAGAAACTTCAATCGTTGTACTGTTGATATTTGGCTCCGTTGACTAATGAGTTTGCCAACCACTGCCCTAAAAGATGGAAATGTTGCTTATAGCTGGAAGGAAGAATCCACTGGGGGCCATTAGTCAGAATTACAGAGGGAGGGGTAAGAACAGCAGGGAAATTCCTCTGCAAGGTGCAAGTGCAGTAGAAGCCAAGATGGCACAGTGGGGAGTAAGCCCATGCACAGTAGAAATCAGATGACTCAGCCAAACTTTGGGGCATGTGTAATAGGAGTCAAAATGATGACATAAAGGGGTGGAGTCTAATCTAGAAAAAGAATCAGATTGGATAAGAGTGCGGAACCTATAAGGTCCAGGAAAGGTATTGGTTGGGGGGAGGGCCAAGTACAAGCCTGGGTAAACTTAGGAAGGAGGTTGAATAGTTTGAAAGAAAGCCTGCTCCTTCCAAAAACAAAGAACATTTTGGAGCCTTATCAGGGATCTTCGTGCAGTTGCTACTAGAGCTTGCCTTCCCTCTACTGCATCACTGGGGGCATATTATTTTCCTTCACCTCAATAAGTCTACCCCTACATGTGTGCCCTTTGAAATTTCTTTGTTGTGACAGCGCAAGAACCCATAATGAAGAGCAAAAATAGGGAACTTGACCTACAACTTGAATCCCTCAGGTTAGGAATAGTGTTTATTGGGAAACACATTCAGAGGCAGACACAGGTATGCAGTTGCCCACTGTTCACTGTGCTCTGGGCAGTACATAGTGATCTAGGACTGGATGTCAGATTCAGAGAGGAGCTGTGGCCCTGTTGGTGGAGCTTTTCATCCTCATGATGAGAATGAGGCTGGTTTGTAATAATGTGGTGAATCCATAGCCTCTGAGCTCTGTTCTTGCACCTCAGTATTCAGGTTTGATGGATCACTGACCCTCCCCATGGCATAACTAGGAACAGGAGTCCATGCATTGGTTGCAGCCATGTGTTCACAATTGTCCTGCCCCTTATTCTTGGTGTTAGGCTTAAGTCCCTTCCCTGTATTACATGGTGTAATGGCTGCAGGAAGATTCACTCCCTCAGAGCTATAATTATGACTGATTAAAGCTCTTAATGGTGGCCAGTTTCCATGGAGCAAATTTCAGTTCTCAAATGGCTCTGGTTTGTATGAGATTAACTCCCTCTCTGGGCCTCTCTGGGAGGCCACATTTGGAGAATCTATCATCCTGGAGTTAACCTTTATTTCTAATTAAGTGTATTTGTCCAAGGCTGCACGTCCAATCCATTTGGCAAGTCGGTATTTAAGTCCGTCAGATTCTAGAACTCAAGCATTTAGTTACTACATGATAGTGACATTATGCATGTATGCCTGCATTCATTCAGACCGTGTTTACTGAAGAGTTAATTTGTACCATATCATTTTCTACATTCTGGGAATACAATACTCAACAAGATAGTTGCCATCTCTATTCACAGGGATTATTGTTAAAGGATAAGAAACATAAATCTTTATGATTTGAAAGCAATGAAATTATTTTTAGAAGATCACTCCCACTCTCTCTAGGTTTATATAGTATGACATGCTATGATGGACTACCAAAAAAAATCATAATTCTGTTTAGAATGAAATTCAACCCAGACCACAGCATGCAAGGCTGTCTTTCTGTCTTTCATCATATGGTATTGCATATCATACTCTCCCTTGCTCCTTATAGTCCTTCCACTCTGGTCTTGCTTTAGTTCCTCCAACAAAGTTCCTTCCTCCCTTGGGAAATGCTCTTCTTTTCTAGAGTAATGATTCTCCAGACTTTTCTTGCCAAGATTCCTCATCTTTTGGGTGTTAGTTTAAATCTGTGTGCCCTGGAAGGTCTTCCATGACCATTCTAGATAAAGCAGATGACCACCCTTACCATTTTAATCTCTTGGACCCTCATTGTTGCTTATTTTTCATAGCACTAATTACAAGTTGTATTAATTGTATTTATTCATTGGTTTGACTTTACTTAGTCTCCCTTAGCAGAAGGAAACACATTTGTCTTATTTACTGTTATATCCCCAGAAATTTGCTCAGTGCCTTGTGTAGAAGTGCTCAATAAATATTTGCTGAATGCATAAATTATAATGCTAATAAGTATGGTAATAACAGCTACCATTTAACCAAGATTTAGCCTGTGCCTTGTGCAGGAGGCAGGACCTCCCTGATCTATGAGGCTTTTACAATGCTGATATTGCTGCTAATGACCCAACAGTGCCTTGCTTGACATTTACAGGGGAAAAAATGTGACCTTGTAATCTTTAAAGCAGGAGAAAAATAAACTGGCATGGGAGTTTTGTATTTTTTATCTTAGTACATACAAGATTCTTTTATTTGAATTGAACCTGATCTTCATGTCAAACATGAACAGTTAATAAGTATTTTTCTACTTTTTTACTTGCTTCTAACAATGTTATAATTTGGGGTGGGGGTTGGTGAGGGAGACTTTAGCATAAAGTACAGAAAAGAAAAATTGTTTTTGACTCTATAATGCTATGTTCCCTTCTCCCATCTAAGCTCTACACGGCAGCCAGAAGGCTTTTATAAGTATAGGATTATGTCACCCAGCCCCTGTGTTATGAACTTAATTCACACTAGTACATTGAAATTCTAACCCCCAAAATGACTGCATTCAAAGAAAGAACCTTGAAGGAGGTAATTAAAGTTAAATGAGGTCATAGGGCAGGGCCCTAATCCAATTGAACTGGTATCTTTAGAAGAAAAGAGAGATGACAGAAGTTCATGCTCACAGAAGAAAGGCCATGTGAGGACAGAGTAAGAGAGTGGGCATTTGCAAGCCTGGAAGGGAAGTCTCACCAACCTCCTGGCACCTCAATCTTGGACTTTGAGCCTCTAAAGTTGTGAGAAAATAAATTTCTATTGTTTAAGCCACCCAGGGTGTGTTATGGCAGCCTTGGCAGACTAATACACATGCTTAAAATCTCCATTCACTCCCCATTTAGTTCAGAACAAAATTCAATCTTTTTAGCATGCCTTCTAAAATTCTACATTTGGCCTCCTCCACCTGTGCACACTTACCTCCCATGGTTCTCCCCCTCAAGTCCATACTCACTGACTCGTAGTCTTTGGACATTCTAATTTTGAAGGAAAAAAAAGTCATTAAGAGCCCTGCACTTGAAGTTGGTCTGTCTGGAACTCTCATTCCCTGGTAGTGTTTAAGACTGCCTTTCTCTTCCTTCAAATCTCAGTTCAAATGCCCCCTTCTCAGGGAGGTTGTGCCTGATTATTTCATCCATAGTGTCCCTCTTACCTCCTACCCCCAGAAAGTTCTACCAGATTATTCTCTTATTTCCACTTCAGCATTTATCACTACCTAACATTATCTTATTTATTTACTGTTTATCTCTTCTCACTTAACCAAAAGCTCCCTGAGGGCAGGGGACTATCATATTGAGTCCTCATTCTACTATATCTCAGTGTCCAAAAGAGCACCTGGCATAGGAGCTGCTCAGGAGCTGTGTATGTTGAATGTTGAATGAATGAATGTTTTTCTTCTTTCTGTTTCCTATTTCCCATTCCACTTGCTATTAGCTCTCCACTCATTGCCTGTCCCCTAGGTCCTACTCTAGGCTTTATGCTTTGAGATATCTTCTCCAATTAATTAAAGGTTATTTTTAATTGGAGAGAGAGAGAGAGAGAGAGAGAGAGAGATTTGTTATTCCACTTATTTGTGGATTCATTGGTTGATTTTTATATTTGTCTTAACCAGGGATTGAACGGGACATTGCTTTAACCAACTGAGCTGCCCAGCTAGGAAGTTAAAGGTTCTTAAAAATATATTTTTAACATAATTCTCCTCATATGGGACAGTTGTATTTCTTTTAGAATTAGACTTTCTATGTTGGAATTTTAGTCAAAAGGGAAAAAATTGAGGGATACCAGGACCAGTCCAATGTCCTTCAAATTGAAATCACCATCAATAACCTTACTCTCAATCTAAGGGCTTTACAGACCTCAGACTATTTTCAAGCTTACAAGGATGGATTGGTGTTTATAAAACAGAAATGATAATTTTTAAGAAAGTGATCTTATAAAAGAGAAAACATTGACTAATTTTAAAGGACTTTTACTGCACTGAGGCTTCAATGATAGAAAATTCCCTCTTCCCGGAAGGTCCGAGAGGGAGATAATGTGGGAATGTGGTAGTCACACCTCCAGGAAAGGCTCCAGAGCCCAACGACATTGACATTCAGTCTTGAATGGTGTAAACCACGAAACCAATCTTGGTGTAATTCACGTCAACACCACTTCACCTGCTGACAAAGCAGGAAGTAATGTGCCAAGTACAATTTCTTACCACTAGTTTCCCTGCTTTAAGATGCCCCTAATATAGTATCAAACCCTTCTCTCCCTCTCTTCCTCTGAGGTTCTGCAAACTAAAACCTGCTATTCTAATGCCCATGTGATGTTACTGGTCATTTTTCATTGCAAGTGTTTACATAGAAAACACTCTTCAGCTCTCATGAAGGAAAACTTACCTCTTTTTTTAAACTTCATTATCCTGAGCCTAAGCTCAGTTTCACTATCAAACACAGAAAATAATGATCTGAATCTAATAGAGTAGCGATTGGTCCCGGAGAAGAATTAGCCAGGCATCCATGAGCAAACGTTGGTTCTCAACCAATATCCTGCCAACAGCTTCTTCCTCCTGTTTTATTAAAAGAGTATGCTAACTTGGAATAGTTTTAGAATTTGTTTTCCATCAGCACCCAATACATAATGTTAGTACTACTTCGCGAGGAAGATTCTATTAGGTTGTTTTATGCACTTACCCTTGAATATATAGTTATTTTTCCTGACTTGTGCATAATGGGAAAAGACTACTTTAGTTCACAGGATGCTTAGCACACAAATAGCTTACCAGTTCATTGACTAGCCTAATAAAAACCACTCTCTGTAAGGGTAAAAGCTACCTTCAGTCCATCTCATTCTGTTCATCCCCATTGCCTATGCATGTAGAAACTTGTTCCTCTGTTACCTTAAATTTGATTAAAGAGAAGCTGCTTGTATTTTTTTTTACCTAAACATAAAGAGAAAAAGCAGATATCCTAGAGACATTCCTCACCTTTAACAGGAAAGAGTAATAGCAATGATGTCTGATCAGTGCAGAAGAGACAATGGGCAGCTGGAGAAAGAAGTGTGAATGCAAATGAAAAATAAAACCTTTAAAATTGTAGTAAACTTGGAGATGAAATATATTACCTTTTCACCCTGGCAATGATTTCTGCTGAGAGGAACAAAGTCTCCCTCTCCTTCTCCCTTCCCCCACCTCCCTCTCTGTCTTCTTCTTTTACCCTGAAGAAACAATTCTATAAGAATGAGTTTTTTCCCTATTAAATGGAAAATCATTGCAGTTTCACAGTAATACTTTTAAAAAGCCTAATAATCCTATATAATAAAAGCCAAATATGCAAATTGACTGAACTAATGACTATGATGCACACTGACCACCAGGGGCAGACACTCAATGTAGGAGCAGCCCCCTGCCCGCAGACCTCAGGCCAAACAAGGTGGGTGCCAGCAGGGGCCCCCAATTGCCCTGCTGGTCGCCCCATGGCCCTGATAGCTGGCCAGGCCTAGGGACCCTAACCTTGCACAAATTTCATGCACCGGGCCTCTAGTGTGTGTGTGTGTGTGTGTGTGTGTGTGTGTGTGTGTGTGTGTGTGTATATATATATATATATATATATATATATATATATATAAAAGCCCAGTGACTGGAATGGTGGGACAACCAGGACGATCAGAACAACTTGTGGCTATGAGGTGTACTGCAGCAGCCAACCAGCCTGATCCGGGCCCTGATTGCCATCCCCCATTGGCCCCCAACACCCTGATCGGGGGTGGGGCCAGCTGCCAACCACCTGTGGTCCCTCCCCCTGGCCAGCCTGGCCCCTGATCAACACCCAACACCCTGATCAGGGGCAGAGCTGGCCGGCCAACTGCCTGCGGTCCCTCTCCCCCACTGGCCCAGCCTGATGGGCCCCCATTGGGGCAGCCTGGTGGGACCCCACCCATGCACGAATTCATGCACCAGGCCTCTAGTAGAATATATTCTAATTGTAGATATGTAATCCTTCTGACAGACTTACAGGACACACCTGCAGTGATGTCTTGTCTGGCATTTATTTCTCCTTATAGGAACTCTCCTTAAAGTAAGTTGTTGATAACATTTACTCCAACTTTTTAAAATAGCAGCAGTGGAACTACTGTGATCCATGTCAGTTACCTTAGGATGTGAATTACCAGTTAAGGGGCTTTTTTCATTAGTGGAACAGCTACATTTTCTGAATCAGTAACTATTTTAAGGAAGTTATTTCTTATTTATGCTTAGCCTTTTGAACCTTCATTCCAAACACCTAAATATAATTATATAGTCGTCTCTAATCTCTTGATTAGAGAAAGGGTGGGGGAAAAAACAACACTGCAAAATATAGTGGTATAAAGGTGAGATGTGCACCAAAGTTTAGACATTTATCAAAAAGACTTTCTTAAAAGATTCTAATTTCTTTTCTACTGGAAATCCCATTTAGGTCAGGTTTCTGCTAGTCCAGAGTAGAGCAAAATCTTATGTCAGAAAGCTTCCTAGAAAGCATTTTAAAACTCTATTCTGTAGCAGTCACGATGTCTTTTATGGTGCAAGTAGCAGGCACCCAATTCATACTAGCTTTAAAGAGAAGAAGTTTTGAGGGATAATATGAGAAATAGACTTGGAAAAGAGGACACACCCTTGCAGTAAGTGTCCATTGAAGAAATCATAGAAGAACAAAGGGTAGAACAGCAGACCAAGTTGGAAGCCCAGAAGCTGAAAGTTCAGGCTCTTACAGATCGAGGTCTCTCCAATCCTGCAGCAGACACTCTTGAGTATCAACTCTTTTGCTCAGAGGTGATCGCTCTTGGGGAGCAGGAGCTCTCACTGAGTAAAAGTGACATTCTGGTCACCGCACACATTTGACTAGAGACTATAGAATTTTGAAACGATTTTCTTTTGAATTATTTCACATCTGCAACATGAAGAAATCATGTGGCTTTTTTTCCCTTTTTATTAATGAAATCATTGTTTAAAGAAATAGCTGGATGGACTCCTTTCACACATCATTATGAAGCCAGCAACTACTTTTCTATGTTGCTCTTCTCATCCCAAATTAGACTTTACAGGGGACATTCTTCATTTGCTTGTAAATAAAATATGAATCTCAAAAAAAAGAAAAAAGAAAAAAGAACAAGAGGCTTTATTGTCTCATGAAGTTGGGAAAGATCCTGGGGAATTAGCAGAATGGAGAAGGTTCTGTAGGAATCAGGGTCTAAAGAATTGCCATCCAAGATATCACTCCAGGAAGGACCTCTGTTTCTCTGATCCCATCTATGTTCCATCTTTGCCTTTTCCAACTCACACTGTGCGTTGGAAAAGGCAGAAACATTTTCTTTATATGATGGGATGGATGACTACTGGCTGCTCCAGTTTAGCAAGCCCAACAAAAGGAGTTTCTTTGCTGTAGGGTTGATAAGTCAAATCAGGGAATGAACTGGGATTGAACTAGATTTGAATGACTATTCCATATTCTACTCACTGTTACCAGGAAGATGGGCTGCTCTGATTCCCCAGACCTGGCTCACCTGCCAATCCAAAGCATCAAAGGTACTTAGAAGTTACCAGAAAAACAGTGATAGGAAAATGTGTCGGACAAGGGAGAAAGAAAAAAAAAAAAGATATGTTACCCTGGTCCAGTAGAGCCAGATAATTACCCAGTGATTTGATCATTGTTTTGCTTGCCTCCTCCCTTCATATTTTTATTCTTTAGTCATCGAAGAAATAAAGATTTTAAATTTGCTACTTTGTTTTGAAATGCTATAAATTTCATATGTAAAACCATTTTGAGATTTTTCTGATTAAAACTTCTCATTTAATAATACTTTTGTATATCTTAAATCTTACTGTGAAAAATGCTTAGTCACAGATGCTCCATGAGGCTTTCAAAACTTGCCTTTGCTACAGGATTCACATTATTTTTCTTCTCAAACAAAAAGTAGAATGTCGGTGGTAATATATTTCTTAATCAAGTGTTCACAATTCACTATATTATCTTTGTGTAATATTGACATTTTGTTCTTTCTCAGTCAATACAATAAAACCCGTTTCCATTATCACTATAATCAATCTTTAAAAATTGATTGCAATTTTTCAATTTCCACATTAATATCATGTTAGTTCATCCCTATCATCTATTTTCCCCAGGCCTCTAAAAAATAGTAGGAGGTCCACATGCATTCCTGTTGTCAAATTTGTTTGTTTTTCAGAGCTCTGAAATTTTTAAGGTGAGCAAGTGGACAAAACTCCTAATAGAATATTTATTATCTCCACCTATAATTTTATTGGGCATTCATAAGTTTCCTTGTGATAGTAATTAAATATTTTCTTCAATTAACTTGCAAATAAAATAATGGCAAGAAACAACTTCCACCTTTTTAATTACCCTTGGGTCTTAGGAGAGTGACATACACATCACTTGCCACTTATTATGGATTGGAATATAAGTATTCATATTGTACAGACAAAGTCCAAGAAGAAATTTAAATACTACACTTCTCCAAAGAGCTTGATATTTTGAATATAACTTTCTTTTAGATTTTAGTAGGGTTATGTTTCCAGAGAATATTTGATTGAACATCTTTGTTTTTTTTCTATTTTTCTTTTTCTATTTAATCTCATAACTTTATGGTATCCCATTACCTTCTGGAAGAATTATCTCAATGTTAAGGTAGAAGTGAGACACTGGAAAGGGTAATAAAAGTATATGGAAAAAGAAACTAAGCATTGAGCACTAGATGTTATATTACCTGGGGATGCTAGGTAACGTTTATTGAGCATTTGCTATATATAAGACCCTAGACCAAGAGCTTTTGTTCATGATGTGATTTAATCTTCATAGAATGCCCATATCATATGTGACAAGTTGAATCTTGGTGTGGCTAAGATAGTCCTTTGTGGGCACAAACTCACTAAAGTGACAGCTTTAAATCAAACACAGGGTTTCTTGATGCCAGAACTCCTGGTCCTAATCAATATATATCTGCACTTCCAGGCTTTGTCACAGATCATGATTTAAGAATTGTTGTTTGCCCTAACAGGTATGGCTCAGTGGATAGAGCACTGGCCTGTGGACTCAAGGGTCCTAGGTTCGATTCCGGTCAAGGGCATGTACCTTGGTTGTGGGCACATCCCCAGTAGGGGTTGTGCAGCAGGCAGGTGATTGATGTTTCTCTCTCATTGATGTTTCTAACTCTCTACCCCTCCCCCGTCCTCTCTGTAAAAAAATCAATAAAATATATATATTTTAAAAAGAATTGTTATCACTACATAGGTGTGTTAAGTGTTTAAGGAAATTATAAGACTCAGCCAGTTTCCCACAATTAATGAAGTACAAAACCAGAATTGGAACGCACATAATGGAACTCCAACAACATTTGTAATAAGAAACACACAAAAAGCTGCAGTTGTGTAATTGCATCTTCTGATACAGTGAAGTCCCCTAGAAACAATCAGCAGTAATTTTCAGTGTGCCTAGCGTAAGAGGCCATAAGGCTAAAGTCTTATCTCCTGGACACTTGCACTTCTGACAAATCAGACACCGCTGGAAAAAATTGAGTGAGTGAACACTTACCTGAACAGTTTGTTTCTTTTGTGTCCTTCATCACTGCTGTTATTTACAAACCGTCTAACCAGGCCCGGTGACTTATTTTCAAATTAGTTATTGATCCACATTCTAGGAAGAACAAGTTTTGTTGTTCTTGTTGTTTTAATCTCTCACTTGTTCAGGGGTGTCCGCAGGCGGAAAGCTTCAGGGACAAGGTGAACAAATATCTTCTTTAAAACCTTTGTCTTGGCTCCAAATCTCCACCTTAAAAGATGACTTCTGAAATTAACCATAAGAAGTGACTCAGGAAAATAGAATAAGTCACTGTTCTCACCCTAATACTCTTTATCATATGTCTTTGCAATGACCCAGGTCACTGTCATTCTATATAATAAAAGACTAATATGCAAATCGACCAAATGGTGGAACGATTGGTTGCTATGATGCGCACTGACCACCAGGGGGCAGACGCTCAATGCCACCCAGCCAGAAGCCAGGCTCTCCCACCTCCAGGTTGTCTCACTGCTGGCTTAGGCCCTATTCCCAGGGGGACATCCCTGTCAGTCAGGCATCACCTAAGGGCTCCCAGACTGGGAGAGGGCACAGGCCGGGCTGAGGGACACCCCCCCCCACCCCCCGCCGCCCCTGAGTGCATGAATTTCATGCACCGGGCCTCTAGTATTTTAATATTATGGTTTGACTGGTTGTCCTCAAGCTTGCATTCTTAGCTGGAGGCTAGACTGGGAAAGGAACTACCTCCAAGTCTACTGGGCTTCATAGAATCCATTTCCTTGGCCTGGGCCTGATTTCAGTTTCTAGAGGCCCACTGCTCTTTGTCAGATGGCCCTTACCACAGGCCCTCTTGCAACATGAGAATTTGCTTTTCAAGGTCAATGAGGAAGAGCTAGATACTTGAGCAAGACTCCTACTAGATGCTTTTATATTCACCCTAACCTCTGCCACAGTCCTTGGGTTGGAAGCAAGTTCTAGATCTCACCCCCATGCTAGGGGAGGGGGATTTCACAAAGGCCCAAGTACCAGAAGGCAGGGATCGTGGATATCAACTTAAGCAGGGGTCCTCAAACTTTTTAAATAGGGGGCCAGTTCACTATCCCTCAGACCGTTGGAGGGCCGGACTATAGTTTAAAAAAACAACTATGAACAAATTCCTGTGTGCACTGCGGGCCCGGGACGAGTCGGCTGCTAAGCAGGACAGGCAGCAGCACCCAGCGGGCCGGATAAATGTCCTCGGCGGGCTGCATGTGGCCCACGGGCCGTAGTCTGAGGACGCCTGAAAAGTCTATCTCACACTTTGCAAAATGGAAACAAGCTGACTCTGAAAAGGGGCAGAAAATAGTTTTAAACACCCAACTCTTTCAGCTCTCCTCATTCACCAGGGTCCTTAGAGGGCCAAGGTCTGGAGTTTTCTGGGAGGCAAACTATAGCTCTGAGGAATGAATAACCACTTAGCACTTTTTCCCTCTTATCTCAGATTATTATTAAAACTAGCTTAACAATAAAAAATAACACCTTGGACAGGAAACTGGCTATCTCCTAGTTTCTGGACCTCAGGTCCAGTTTGGAATCAGGGATCAGATAGTTTAAAGAAGCAGCATCTCTCTGTCCCCATCTTTTGTCTTTGTTTTATTCTGAGCTTCCTCTCTATTCTTTCTTACTAAAGATCAACTTTTCTTTTTTTTTTCTTTCTTTTTTTTTCAAATTTTTATTAAGTATTATATGTGTACATATCTTACCACTGCCCCTCCCACCCCACTCCCATACATGCCCTCACCCCCCAATGTTTTGCATCCGTTGGTTACTCTTATATGCATGCATACAAGTCCTTCAGTTGATCTCTTATTTCCCCCACCTCTCCCTAACCTTACCGCTGTAATTAGACAGTCTATTTGATGCTTATTAAAACACATGTAGAGAAATGGTTGGAGTGGAAGAGAAGTTTTGAAAAATGGCAGATTGATGCATTAAGATTCAAAAATTCAACTATGAATTATACAACCATTGTCACGGGACAGATTTTTATATATAAACCTGACTGTGCTTGCCTTACACTGTTGTAGATGGACACGGGGAAAGGAGAAAGACTTTTCTAGAAAGGTGGTCATTTCTACATTACATAATGCCAATAAAATCTATCATCTATCTATACATCTATCTATCTATCTATCTATCATCTATCTATCTATCTATCTATCTATCTATCTATCATCATCTATCATCTAACTCTATCTATCTAGTGAGCTAGCCCTCAGAATATGTAGTTTTCATGTCGATGAGGCTTTAAGGTCCTAGAGGACTAGAATCTGAGCATCATACTTTGTACATTTAAATATCCAGTTAATGCTGAACTTAATCTCCCTGCCTTTTGTGACCTCAAGTCAGAATTTTATACCTCTACTTAAAGCCTTCCAAAGGCTTCTGATTTTGTTCAGAATGAAAACCAGTGTTCACATGATGAACCCAATTGTGGTTTACAGAACAAATGGGATTCCTGTTTCTTCCCTGACATCATCTCCAGCTACTTTTCCTCTCACTCACTCTGCTTTCCTGCTGGACTTGGAACACAGCAAGCCAACTTTGACCTCAGGGCCTTTACTTTTGCTTCATCCACTCTTAGGAATGGACTCCCTTTGGATAGGTGAATCGCTCTCCCTTCTCCCCATTTCCAGTCTCCTACCCCAAATAAATAAATAAGTATTTTGCCTTATTGAGGTATAATTGACAAATAAAATTATATATATTTAAGATGTATAATGTGATGTTTTGACATACACATACATTGTGAAGTAAGCACACAATCAAGATAGTGAACAAATTGATCATCTCACATGATTACAATTTTCTTTTTTAATTTTCTGTTTATTTATTTATTGGTGATTATACTTAAGATTTACTCTTTTAGCAAATTTCAAGTATTCAATACAGTATTATAAACTATAGTCACATTGCTGTACGGATCTCTAGAACTTATTCATTCTACTTAACTGAAACTTTATACCCATTGAATAGCAATTCCACATTTGCCATCCCCTAGCCCCTGGTAACATCATTCTACTCTCTGTTTTGTTATTATTTTCTATTATGGATATCTCATGTAAGTGGAATTATCCTTCTGTGACTGCATCTTCACACTCAGCATAATATCCTCCAGATTCATCCATGTCACAAATGGCAGGATTTCCTTCTTTTTTGAGGCTGGATTATATTCTACGCCATGTTTATATCACAATTTCTTTATACATTTACTCATTGATAGAGAATCCGATTGTTTCCATGTCTTAACTATTGTGAATAATGCAGTGGACATGTGAGTGCAGATCCCTCTTGGAGATCCTGATTTCAATACTTTGGCTATATTCCCCAAAGTGGGATTATAGATAATATGTTAGTTACACTTTTTGAGTTTTTTGAGGAATCTCCATACTGTTTCCATAGTGGTTGTATACATTTACATTCCCATCAACAATGCACAAGTGTTCCAATTTATCCACAACCTCACCAATCTATACCTATTGTTTGTTTGGATAACAGCCATCCTAACAGGTGTGAGGTGATATTTTATTGTGGTTTTGATTGTGTTTCCCTGATGATTAATGGTGCTGAACACCTTTTCATATCTGCTGACCATTTCTATCTTTTCTTTGGAAAATGTCTATTTAATTCTTTGCCCACTTTAAAATCAGTTTCTTGGTTATTTTGCTAGTGAGTTGTAGGAGTTTCTTATATATTTTATATTAACCGCTTATTAGATATATGGGTTGCAAATATTTTCTTCCATTCTGTAGGCTTTTCACTTTGTTGATTGTTTTCTTTGCTATACAGAAGTTTCTAAGATTGATGTAGCCTGACTTGTCAATTTTTGTTTTCATTGCCTATGATTTTGGTGTGTTTTTAATGTTGCTTTCTTTTTTTTTAATATATTTTTTTTATTGATTTCAGAGAGGAAGGAAGAGTGAGAGAGAGATAGAAACATCAATGATGAGAGAGAGTCACTGATTGGCTGCCTCCTGCACGACCCCACTTGGGATCGAGCCCACAACCTGGGCATGTGTCCTTGACCGGAATCGAACCTGGGACCCTTCAGTCTGCAGGCCGATGCTCTATCCACTGAGCCAAACCGGGTAGGGCTAATGTTGCTTTCTTATTGGAAACTTGACCACCATTTTTAAAATTGCAACAGACCCCCTCCCTTCATTTCTGTGGGCATTTCCTACTTTATTTTATTCACAGCATTTTCATCAACTAGCATACTGTATATACTCATTTTATATTTTCACATGTTTTGTATGTATTTCCACATTTAGAATGTATTCCCCATGTGGACAGTCATTTTTATCTGTTTATTATGTTATATTTTTAATGACTACTGTTTGACACATAGGAGCCATTCAATATTTGTGTGTGTGTATCTGCATGTGTGTGTACACACATTTAAAAAAATAACTGATTATTTGAGGCCACATACGTTTTTCAAATTATTTTATTTGGATGGAGTGAGGCTTTCAGAAAACTCTTTTGGGCCCTTTTCTTTCAGCAGTGTGTGGCAAGTATATTCCTGGGTGTGTAAAGGATGTCAGATGGAAGTAGAAGGCCTGGGTAAATAAGAAGAGAAGGTGTTTGAGTTGCAGTACTAGGTAATTCTATGGCCTCTGAAATTCCTTGTTTTATACATCATTTTTAATATATACTTTACAACCTAGTTTAGTGAACCTTAGTTTGCTAGTCATTAAGGGTTGTGATTTTTGCATTGTTGTTACAGCTTTTTAAGTTTAAACATTAAATAGAATGTTCATATAAGCAGCACATTAAAAAAAATATTGTCAATGTCAAAACTGTATGCAGTAAAGTGCCAATGAAATAGCAGACTTTGAGTTGTTCAGTTAATGATATACCTTGTTTTATTAACCCTGGCAGAGTTTCGTAAATTGGATTTATATTTCCTCATGTCTATGGTTTGCTTTTTCATTACTCTCAGCTTGGACAATCAGAAGAAGATATTTGTTATGTTCCTCTGCTTTGTACTTCTATTCAGGCAGTAGATAAGGGGGGTGCCTGTATATACAACGCAGATTAGAGAAGGAACCCTACCCAAGCTTTAATAGCTTTCCACTAACCTCATGTATGGCCTTTCTCATTCACCAGAAAATTTGAGGAAATGTTGGTCCTTTGATTGAGGACTGTGTTATAAAATCAGGTGGGTGACTATCAAGATGAATAGTTTCAGGGAAACCAGTGAGGCCATCATCTGTCATAAATGCATTTACCTCTTTTCAATCTGATTCACTGCATCAGGCTCTGTTTATATGCAACTTCAGAACTTCTTGATCTTACCTAAGGCTCATTTCCATAGATGCTGCAGTGAAGCTTTCATCCACAGGATGGACTCCAACAACTTCACCTTGGCTCAGCATGACAGTGCTCTGGCTCATGTGTGTGCCATGAGACAGCCCCAGGTTTTCTGTGTGGGTGCAATGGACTATACTTTGTGGTCACATTTGTGAATCCCAGAAATTGTAGGAATTCATGGACTGAGGTGCAAACATTTGATCAATTGGAGATGAAACCCACATGGATAAATTCTTCCCTCTATATCCTCCTGGGTGGTCTATCCAGGGTCTCTATGGATTTTGGAGGACAATTTTATGGGATTCACTTCATGGGGCTCCAGCTCTATAACATATCCTCATATTGCCTCTTGCTTCCTATCTCAATTTTCTTTTTCTTGATTCTGTTCCATGGTATAGTACTCTGATAAAACAATATTATACCTTTTTACATTACACTCTGTATTGTGCAGGAAGGCAGACTAGGACAGTGGAATTGGGGTGACTCTAGAAAGGCGATGAGAATTTAGAGCTAGATGACTCTTTAATCTGATGACAATAAGGATCTCATTGCTAGTGATCATGGGATGGTCATTATCATTGAGGCTTTCACTTGTCAAAAATAAGAATGAAGTGCAAGTGGAAAATGAGACATTGGCTATGCAGTATCTGAGGGTTGAGTGATGCAAGTGAAATGATAATTACAAGAAATATGAATTTACTTGGTTCTTGATTGGAAAACTTGAAGCAATAATGAGAAGAAATTTAGGGCAGTCAACTGCTAACTCCAGCAACACTAAAGCCAGAGAGCTGCTGAGGAAACTGTTAAGTGGATGAGCACTTGCAAAACCTTAACTTTAAAAAAGAAAACAATAAATATCACATGATCTCACTCATATGTGGTATATAATGAACAACATAAACTGATGAACAAAAATAGATCCAAAAACTAAGACACACTGAACAGACTGTCTAACCTCAGAGAGAAGGCGGGGGTGGGGGATTAGGGAGGGTAAGAGCTCAACCAAAGGACTTGTATGCATGCATATTAGCAAAACCAATGGTCATGGACACTAGGGCTGTGGGGGCTTGACCTGGGGGACAGGAATGGCGGGGGGCGGGGGGTTAAACGGGGAAAAGGAGACATATGTAATACTTTTAACAATGAGGAAGGAAGGAAGGAAGGAAGGGAGGGAGGGAGGGAGGGAGGGAGGGAGGGAGGGAGGGAGGAAGGAAGGAAGGAAGGAAGGAAGGAAGGAAGGAAGGAAGGAAGGAAGGAAGAAAACAATTAAGGGCCCAGATAATCAGGGATAAGTCCTTGCACCATTTCACCACTTAAGCCATTAGGACCAGTGGAAGAGCTGACTGAGAGTGAGGAGAACCTAGAATAGACAGTGGAGACTGGTAATTGGCATTTTTCAGGCATAGAGTGACCAAGTGACTGGGGTGTTACATGTGGGTGAGATGACATTTAGAGTCTTTTTTTCTTTTATCCTAAGTCTCAGTGACTCAGGTGGTCTAAATATTCATTTTATTTTCTTAATTTGTTTGGAATCTGACTATTTTGCATCCATCCTTTAAGTCCATTGGAAAATATTAATGATCTCCATAAAGGTATGACAATGACATACTTAAATCCCTTACAGAAGTCTGTTCTTCTTGATATATCAGGTGCATAAAAAAACAAGAAAAACAAAGTTCTCAAGTGATGCATAAGATGATAATTGGGTGATGATTAACTCTCAAGTTCAAAAATACATGCACTTCACAAGCGGGTGTTTAAGAAACGCTTTTCACAAGAAGTTCAAATAAGAAGTTGTTTATTATTTCTTTAGGTTAAAAGGAAAGAAACACACACACACACACACACACACACACACACACACACACACACACACACACACACCCATAATCAGTAATCAGTGAAGGTGAGCAACCAACTTGATAGACTAATGAAATGCTGGGCCTAAATAAAGGAGGATTCTGGAAGGAATTTGCCAGTATCAGGTTTTGCTGCATTGCCATGTTAGACAGTCACTGAGCAAAGAGTAGAGGAAGAAGAGTTGTTCTTCAGGTGCCAGGCCGGAATTATAGGAGGTCTGACTTGGAGCCTTGCTGGAAGGTCCTCAGCTCCATGCATTGTTCTGCTCCAGCATGTTTTTTTTTTTTTAAGATGAGTGAGATTCAAGGTTTGCCATGGGGCCTTGGAAAATAACTTATCTTTTTGGAATGGAGCTTCCTCAACTATAAAATAACATTATTCAGCAAACACATTTTGAACATTATTCAGCGAACACTTTTTGAACATCAGGAATAGGCTACATTTGAAGGATGCATTTGAGAACAAGATTATAAACACCCTAGAAGCAGTGAATGTGACTTTCCAGTTTACTAAAGCAACAGTTCTCCAGTTGCACTCTTCTTTGAGCCTATTTCTCTGCCTGAAGGCTGGGAATTAATATCTGAAGTGAACTCTATCTTAGATTAAAATTTGAAGAGACCATTTGATATAAGCCCTTCCTTCAGGCTTACTCTAAAATGATTTTTTTGGGTCTCTTTTATTCATGATGACTTTCAGCCTTCACTTGTCACTGGTTTTTATTTTTTTATCCCAAGTAAATAATGCAAGTTCTTCCTAATGTCTCACCAAAATGTACCCCAATTTAAAGTAACTTCATTTTCTCTGATATAATGTTCAAAACAACTGCCCTTATAATTCATACAAGAGATATCAAAGGTAGTCATTAAGGCTGGAGGAAAATGTCTCATTAAAATGATTCTGCTACCTTAGGGCTGTGATACACTGGTTCAAACACACATAAGCATTGATGAAGATGTCCTATAAGTCCTGACCAGTGTGGCTCACTTGGTTGGGCCTTGTCCTGTGCACCAAAAGTTGCCAATTCTACTCCCGGTCAGGGCACATGGCTCGTTTCAGGCTTGATCCCTGATAGGGGGCATGCATGAGACAATATATGTTTTGCCCTCACATCAATGATGTTGCTCTCTCTCTCTTTCCCTCTCCCTTCCAATCTCTCTCTTAAACACACACACACACACACACCACCACCACCACCACCACCACCACCACCACCACCACCACCACCAACAACAACAACAACAACAGACAATCAAAAAAATGTGCCCAGGAGTAAGATTGGGGAAGCTGAGGCTTTGTTTAATAGATGCAGACTTTCCCAGGGACCTGCCAGTGGCTTATGTCAGCAGTTGACTTATTTTGGTATTATCTCAGGGTCTCAACACCAGTAACAAAGGAGAGATTTTTTTCCGGTGGGATTTGGGGGCATTAGGCCCATGAGGTGAGTGATGGAAAGTGTGAAAAGCATACAAAATTATCTGAGCACCATAATGAAATGCTAGCCTTGAGCACTTGCTAGTTCTTTGATTAGTTTCAAATTGCAATTGTTTTGATAATAACAGTTTTAAAACAGCTTTTGAGAAAAATGATGAACAATTCATTCCCATTTAAAAACTCTTCCTTGAGATAGCAAAAAGCATTAGAGAAATAACTGCTTCTTTTGCATCTAATCCTGAAAGAAAGGATGGCTCAGTATTTAGACAAACTCATCAAAGTAATTACAGCTCTCTTTAAAGATATTCTGAGATATTATCTTAGATATTCTGAGCCAGTTATAGGGGGTCCTCTATTTTCTTGGCAATACTACAAAAATAGAGGCAAAATTACCATCTAAGAAATGAAGATCAATTTTTTATCTGGCAATAATAATAATAATAATAATAATAAATCTACCTCTCATTGGGTGAATGGTAGAAACTCAAATTATATTACATACAAAAAACATTTTCTTAACCATTAAATAATGTTGTATTTTATTATTATTTGTATCCATTCACTTGTTTCTTCAATGAGAAAAATGGTTGGTAAAAATTATAATTTTGTTTCTTTATCTGAATTTGACCACCAGTCACTCCTCTGTGTAAAAACCTTAAGTTTTGTTAAACCATATTTAGGGTCATAGCTTTATAATTTATCCTCACCTGTTTCATTTGGTGGAAGTCATGTCTCTTAATGGTTCCAGATTGTTGAATGAGAAATAGAATGTATAGGGTTCCCCACATGTTATCTATAAACCAGAAATGTTTATTCTTTGATTAACTTGTTTTACTCACCAAGAGTCTCAGATGCATTTTCATATGTAGTTACCAATTATCTTGCAGATGCTTTTAGACATTTTTAAAAATCCTCACCTGAGCATATGTTTTTATTGGCTTTTAGAGGGAGAAGAAGGGAAAGAGAGAGAGAGAGAAACATTGATCTGTTGCCACCTGTAGGAGCCTTGACTAGGGATCAAACCTGCAACCTTTGGGGTATGGGACAACCCTCCAACCAACTGTGCCACCTGGCCAGGACCCTTTTGGATATTTTTATGTTGTGTCAAGAAGAATGCGTTTAGCACAATCCCACAATGTGGAATCATGTATGTATTTTTTGAAACTTAAATAAATGTGCTAATGCACTTAAAAAACTGTCTTATTAAAAAAATTAGAAATTGAAAACCAGGAGATGTTTATTTTACCTAGTTTTATCTTTTTGCACATAATGAATGTAAATTAGATGGACTTTTATATTCTTTCTACCTTAATATCTAAGGTGTTAGTTGCCTATCAGATCATCTGGTCTATCCATTTCACCATTATTATTATTAGTACTAGAGGCCCAGTGCACTAAATTCGTGCACAGGGGTGTGTGTCCCTCAGCCCAGCCTGCACCCTCTCCAATCTGGGACCCCTTGAGGGATGTCCGACTGCTACAGGGATAGGGCCTAAACGGGCAGTCAGACATCCCTATCACAATCCAGGACTGCTGGCTCCCAACTGCTTGCCTGCCTGCCTTCTTGATTGCCCCTAACCTCTTCTGCCTGCCAGCCTGATCACCCCCTAACCACTCCCCTGCCAGCCTGATTGATGCCTAACTGCTCCCCTGCCAGCCTGTTTGCCCCTAACTGCCCTCCCCTGCAGGCCTGGTGCCCCCCAACTGCCCTCCCCTGCAGGCTTGGTCACCCCCAACTGCCTTTCCCTGCAGGTCTGGTTGCCCCAACTTCCCTCCACTGCCAGCTTGGTCACCCCTAACTGCCCTCCCCTGCAGGCTTGATCGCCCCCAACTGCCCTCCCTTGCAGGCCTGGTCCCTCCCAACTGCCCTCCCTTGCTGGCCATCTTGTGGCGGCTATCTTGTGTCCACATGGGGGCAGGATCTTTGACCACATGGGGGCAGCCATCTTGTGTGTTGGAGTGATGGTCAATCTGCATATTACTCTTTTATTAGATAGGATAGAGGCCTGGTGCACGGGTGGGGGCCAGCTGGTTTGCCCTGAAGGGTGTCCCGGATCAGGGTGGGGGTTCCCTTGGGGTATGGGGCGGCCTTGGCGAGGGGCCTGTGGTGGTTTGCAGGCCGGCCACACTCCCTGGTGACCCAAGCGGAGGCCCTGGTATCTGGGGTTTATTTATCTTCTACAATTGAAACTTTGTAGCCTAGAGTGGAGCCAAGCCTTCTGCTTGCTCCCTGGCAGCAGCCATTTCTATTGGGTTTTATGTATCTTCTATAATTGAAACTTTGTAGCCTTAAGCAGAGGCCTGGGCCGGCCAGAGCTGCAGAAGCTTGGCTTCCTCCATCGCCGCGGGCAACCCTAGCCTCCTGCTCTTTCCAGCTATGTGGCTGCTACCATTTCTGTTTGGGTTCATGTATCTTCTATCATTGAAACTTTGTAGCTTTGTGTGGAGGCCTAGGCCGGCAAGGGCAGGCGGAAAGCTTGGCTTCCTCCATTGCCGGGGAAACCCAAGCCTCCCTCCTGCTCTCTGTGGCCATAGTCATCTTGGTTGGGTTTATTTGCATATTCACTCCTGATTGGCTGGTGGACGAGGCTTGTGGGCATGGCTTGTGGGTGTAGCGGAGTGATGGTTAATTTGCATATTACTCTTTTATTAGATAGGATTATTATTATTATTATTATTTTAATCAAGACCCTAAAGGATGAAGTTCTCTACTCAAAGATATATAACTTTTGGTGGCAGATCCAGAAATAGTATCTAGATTCAGTTTTGTGCTAAACGCATTAGGAAATTTTCCTTGTTTCATTCTGACCCATCTCAAAAAGTTAGAGATGACAGTATTTATCTCCTAGTTTACCAGGAAGAAACTGGTAAAAATAGATGATTGGTTCTTAAAAACTGGGGCTGAGAGTTGATCACAGAACCAAGTAAAGTAGGATGAAATGTTAAAGTCAGCTTTAGGCATGGAGCAGTCCGTGTATGATGGAGTTATGAGTTCCTACTGTCATCTCCTTATAACCCTTCCTCCTTTAGGTTATCCCCTTTTCAGTGAAATGCCTATTTAAATGGTTTATTATTTATCAAGAGCAACTTAATGTGACTTTCCATAGCTCTCTTAGCCTAGAGGCCAGAAGCCCCCAAATTAGATCCCTGTAATGATGCCACAAAGCTGAACCCATTTAATTCTGTCTGGTTCTATTCATTTGCATAATGAATATTGAGCTCATTTGTAGCTCTAGAAGAACACTCTATATATTAGCTAGTGGAAAAATACAACTCTTTTTTTTATAAACAGGTTTTTTAACCAGCATTCTCCCAAATAACTTGGAAAAATATTGAAATTGTAAATTGAATTAAAGATATAGCTGTCTGCATAATTTCAAACATAAAAATTTAGAAATAAAAGGTATGCTTTGTTATTTGATATAATTTAGCAATGAAATAAAATGGATGGGATGAAGGAAGATGGCCAGTGAAATAGGTGTTTCTCATCTGCATTTGTCACTGCATGGATTTGCACTCTGCTTAAGGTATTAAAAGAAACAAGCAAGTTATCTGCTCAGTGGCATTGTCACCTGGAGGCCTGGCTGGGAAGAATACGCGTTCCAATCTATTACATTGCTGGCAAAAATTATTTCTTTGTGGCTATAAGAATGTGATGCTGCTCTCAGGTCCTAGCAGCGTCCTGCAGTTCCTAGAGGTTGCCCTCAATTTCTGGCCACATAGATTTTCCAATGTAGTCGTGTACTTCGCCAAGCCAAGAATAAGTCTCTAGAGCAGCCGTGGGCAAACTACGGCCTGCGGGCCGGATCCGGCCCGTTCGGCTGTTCTATCCGGCCCGCAGAGCCCAAAGAGCGGAGGGTTCTCTTGCTCTCCCCTCCGCTCCTTCACCAGCAGCAGTGTTAACATGGCAACGTCGGGAAACACGGCCGCAGCTCCTTCTTCTGAGTGGGCAGATTTATATCCGCCCAATTCAGTAGAAGGAACAACCTCTCAATCTTCCAGAGGCTCCTTGTAATGCCTGCGGACGCGTCCCCCGACATCACCCTGGGAATGCGTAGACACGTATGTTATCGTGGTGATGTAGGGAGACACGCCCCTGGAGAGCACAGTATCAGAGCACTAGCTAAAAAGGAGACCAACAACACTGTTCCCACTGAAGTTGATGTTTTAAAGACCAAAAACCTTTCAACCCAGTCTACATTGTCATCTACATCTACGTCCCAGGCATAATTTGGAAATTGCACTAAAGAAAATGTTTAATTTACTGTTTACACATTTTGTTCTTTTCTATTTGTTTTAGTTTTAAATTATTTTATTATATTTAAGTTTAATTTGAAAGGCTTTTGTACCTTTCCTTTGTTAGGCAATTTTATTTTGCCTTTGCCATCTTCAATATAAGGTATGTTATTGTGCTATGATTCCTCCATTTTTTGAAGTTTCAAATTATAATAATTAGTGTTTACATTCTTCTTGTTAAAATGTTTGAAATGAATAAAACTATTGAAATAAAAAAAAAGACCGTACCCTTTTATGTAATGATGTTTACTTTGAATTTATATTAGTTCACACAAACACTTCATCCATGCTTTTGTTCTGGCCCTCCGGTCCAGTTTAAGAACCCATTGTGGCCCTCGAGTCAAAAAGTTTGCCCACCCCTGCTCTAGAGGCACTTCACTGGCAAGGTGAAGTCATATGTAGCATAATTTAAGCACGGTGACATCCCATGACTTTTACTGTATTCTTTCAGTTAGAAGCAAGGTCTCACTAACACTCAATAGGATTATACAAAGGCGGGTGGGGGGGGGGGCGGGGAGCGGGCGGGTGGGGGCACTTTCAAGTCTGTCTGCAGGTGCATATACAAAGGTCTATAAGGGAAATTACTGGAACCAGAAACAAAGAAAGTGTCCTTGATACTGGAATACTGTATTTCTTAATCTCATTGGTGGCTATAATTAATAAATAATAATACAAGAATAAATTCAGTTTTACCTGAAACAGTTTATTCTTATATTATTATTTCTTATTGTATTCAAAAGTGAACACAACTGTAAACCTACATTTGCCTGGCCCTGTACATAAATGGAGGTATTTATGTCTTTTACAGAATTGGATAAATCCAGTCGGTAAAAATTAAATACAATTTGCATAGTACAATCAAGTATTTCCAAAGAGATTGCATATATACATATTCTTTACTTAAGCTGATGGAATATTTATAGAAAAATTCAATAATATAATTAGCAGCAAATAAAAATCTAAATTTTCAAATACTAAATAGTTTCTAGGATAATTATTTGATCATGTACAATAGACTATACAACAAATAAAACAAAGACTGGAACCAATGAACTCATGTGCATATGTGCATAACCCATGGATGCAGACGGTAGGGTGGTGAGGGCAATGGGGGGAAAAAACGGACATATGTAATACTTTCAACAATAAAGATTTATTTAAAAAAATACACAAATTTAAAATATAAATAAAAGGAACAAAATTTTATTCTTTAAAAACTAAGAAACAAATATTCCCCAATCAAATTAATGTTAAACCCAGCATTAAAAATTATCTAGAAGTCAATGAATGTAACAAATCATACTAAAACATGAGCTTAAGCTAAAGCTAAACCGAGGGGAATATTTGTAGCTTAAAATTTTGTTAGTTAAAAAATAAGTTAAATTTGTGTTATAATTGTTACTGGTAAGAAGCTAATAATATAAAACTAAAAATAAACCAAAAAATGAAATAAACATTTTAATAAAGACATGAATAAAGAAATTAATAAAGTGAAAAATTGGAAATATTACATCCAATGAATAGCTTTTCTTCTAAATGCTGGTTGGTTTAATTAAGGAAATAAAAAATGAAGCAAATGCATACAACAATAAGCATGAAAAGTTTTAACCAAATTTATGTGAAATTAGAAAAGAGAAAGGTACAAGATAATTTTGTGAATAACTGACAATATTTTTAAACTATAGGAAAATGGATGATTTTGTAACAAAAGATAAATATCTCTTTGACTGAGGAACAGTTATGAAATAATAACAGACAAATAAGCATATGCTATCTAATAAAAGATTAATATGCAAATTGACCATACCTCTGCTACACCCACCAGCCACGCCCACCAGCCCATAAGGAGGGAATATGCAAATAAACCTAACCAAGATGGCTGCAGCCACAGAGAGCAGGAGGGAGGCTTGGGTTTCCCTGGCAATGGAGGAAGCCAAGCTTTCCACCTGCCTTTACCGGCCCAGGCCTCCAGTCAATGCTACAAAGTTTCAATTATAGAAGATAAATCCCAACAGAAATGGCGGCAGCCATGGAGCTGGAGCAGGAGGCTAGGGTTGCCCGCAGTGATGGAGGAAGCCAAGTTTCTGCATCCCTGGCCTGCTTTGGCCTCCGCTTAAGGCTAAAAGTTTCAAATATAGAAGATACATAAATCCCAACAGAAATGGCTGCCACCACGGAGCAAGCAGAAGGCTTGGCTCCGCTCCAGGCTACAAAGTTTCAATTGTAGAAGATAAATAAACCCCAGATACCAGGGCCTCTGCTTGGGTCACCGGGGGGCGTGGCCGGCCTGCAAACCACCACAGGCCCCTCGCCAAGGCCGCCCCATACCCCAAGGGAACCCCCACCCTGATCTGGGACACCCTTCAGGGAAAACCAGCTGGCCCCCACCCGTGCACCAGGCCTCTATCCTATCTAATAAAAGAGTAATATGCAGATTGACCATCACTCCAACACACAGGATGGCTACCCCCATATGGTCAAAGATCCTGCCCCCATGTGGACACAAGATGGCCACCATAAGATGGCCAGCAGGGGAGAACAGTTGGGAGGAACCAGGCCTGCATTGGAGGGCAGTTGTGGGTGATCAGGCCAGTAGGGGAGGGCAGCTGGGAGGGACCAGGCCTGCAAGGGAGGGCAGTTGGGGGCAATCAAGCCTGCTGGGGAGGGCAGGTAGGGGTGACCTGGCTGGCAGAGGAGGGAAGTTGCGGGTGACCGGGTCTGCAGGGAAGGGCAGTTGGGGCGGACCCACGCCTGCAGGGGAGAGCAGTTGGGGGGTACCAGGCCTGCAGGGGAGGGCAGTTAGGGGTGACCAGGCCTGCAGGGGAAGGCAGTTAGTGGCAAACAGGCTGGCAGGGGAGCAGTTAGGCATCAATCAGGCTGGCAGGGGAGTGGTTAGGGGGTGATCAGGCTGGCAGGCAGAAGTGGTTAGGGGCAATCAGGAAGGCAAGCAGGCGAGCAGTTGGGAGCCAGCAGTCCTGGATTGTGAGAGGGATGTCTGACTGCCTGTTTAGGCCTGATCCCAGTGGAGGGGTCCCAGATTGGAGAGGGTGCAGGCTGGGCTGAGGGACACACACGTGCACAAATTTCATGCACTGGGCCTCTAGTGGAAATTATAAAGTTGTTTAAGTAATTACAAATTAAAAGGGGCCAAACAGTGATGGGTTTAAGAATTATAGGTTCCTTGAGATTACATAAGAATTGAGCTTAAAGCTGATTTATAATTTTAATAATTCCATGCCAAAGAAAAGTCTCAACATTTCTCCAAGCAATTTTACAGGTTAACATATTGTCTTACTCAAACCTGAGAAACACAGTACAGAACTATGGACAAAATGTATATATGAATACAGGTGTGAAAATTCTAAATTAAAAAATCATTAAATTACATGTTAAAAGAATGGGATACCATGAGAAAGTTGGGATTATTCTAGCAATGCCAGCATTGTTCAATGTTAGGTAATCAACCAAAATATGAATAATATATTTAAATTGATATAAAATAAGGAATATATAAGTGAAAGGAGAACAAAAATTCATTATAAATAAAATTCAATGTGAGTGAAATAGAAAGAGTAGGAAACTACCTATACCTGATCCTATTTATTTACCCAAGGCTAATGGCAAACATTATCTTAATAAGTGAAACAGGAAAGCCATTCTCATTAAAATCTGGATTAGAACAGGGTTACTGCTGTCATAACTACTAATTAACATTGTAGTAGATGTTTTTTTTCTAGTTAATATAACTAAAAAGAGGTCATCATATGAGTAAATGAAAGTTAACTTAGTATGCAAACATATCTGTGCTTTTAAAATGCGGAAGTGAACCTAATATATAGGAGTTAGTAAGTCATTTGATGTTTGATTACAAAATAAATCTGTAAACCCCAATAGTTTTCTTTATTCAAACAATATGTCAAGAATAGAAGTAGAAAATCGTAATTTATAATGATGACCAAAAAAAGTATAAAATATCTAGAAATGAATTTAATAAGAAATATATAACAGATACCATAAAGAAATCTATAAAATCTTATAGAAGAACATTAAACAAGATCTTGATTAATGGAGTCATGGACGATTTCACTAGATGGTATGAATTAACAACATAAAAGTGACATTTCCTTCTAAATATATATATATACTTTGCTACAGACTTTTAGAAATATATATACTTTGATTCAGATAACCAACTGACATTTTTTAAGAGAAGGAAATAATAGACCAATTTTCAATTTCACATAAATGGAAAATTTTAAGGAAAACAACAAAAGAAAGCCAACAGTGAGAAAGCTTTTGTGTCTCCTTCACTTTAGAACATTCTAGAAAGATTCTTTAATCTTAATGGTATGTTATAATAGGGGTAAGCATAATACAATAGAGAGGTTAGGAACAAAGTTTATTTTGTAGAAAAATGTAATATGCAAAGGATGCAAACAAAAATGTAATATGCAAAGGATGATACCTGAATTAGGTAGAAAAGAGATTTTTTAATAGATCTGTCCAAGTTTAATAAAAAAAAAAAAAAAGAAAATTATCTGAATTGTGACTTGTGCTTTCTCTGAGTTCTAGGTCAAGGAATCGTTTTCTAAATTAGGAGTACATAAATGTATTCAGTCATATATCTCAATCAAAAATGGTTACGTAGCAGCAGTGTAAGTTAAGTAAATTGTCACAAGTTATTAGAATTCTTAATACTTTATAACTCCTTTTCTTGTTTTTCTATTCTTGAGTTAATATTTCACTATTGTATCATAAGTAATAGTATTTCTTAAATTTATTTTGTAGATGTTTATACATCTTAATTCTAATTTTGTAGCATAAGTGGTGTTTACTGAGTCAAGGAAAAAATTCTAATTTTATACCATAAGTGGTGTTTACTGAGTCAAGGGAAAAATCTACACATTTCTGTTGTTCGAACATAAATTTTATTTAAATGATAAATAAACAAAATGCTCTAACAAACAAAATTTACCCTCTAAATGCAAATCCAGAGTATAACTGGTCTCTTAGCAGTTTTGACTGAATGATATTTGAGGGCCTACCTGAATTTATTTTGCTAGAAATTCTTTAAAAAATATTTTTAACAGGTTATCATTTTACTCCTGCCATTTTTACTACCTGGCACTTACTTATTTTGCTAGAAATTCATAATTTTTTTTTCATAGTTAACAAGACATCATTTTACTCCAGCCATTTTTACTACCTGGCAAGTGTTCCCCAACTTAAATCACACTGACTACATCTTTTACCCAGTCCTTGTTCACATTTTACCTCTTCCTTAATGAGTTCCTTAATGCCAATAATAGGAAATTAAGCTTCTTATCTCTCATCCAGTTCTGACAAGTATATTCAATAATGGTGTACTTGTTTTAGTACCTACCCTTAATGCATAAGAAATTTCCAGTGGCAATTCGTAAAGGTTTGTACAAATTAGCTACCCAATATAATTTTTAATAAGAAAAATGTTGGCTATTAAAAGATTGGCTATCATGTTTACACCACATTTTGTTTTTGGGGAATTCCAGATACTCTCCAAGTTTCATAACAGAAAGCAGTTACTCTGAGTCAGAAAGTTAGAAAAAAGAAGACAGTCTGTAGGTTCTACGTCTATTTTATAATATTTTGGAGACAAGATAATGTCGCAATCAAGAGATTTATAAAACATTAGCCCAGAAGCTTTCCTGTGTTTGTTTTTCCAGATGGTACATTGCATATTGTGGTTATCCATATAATACAAAGAAGATTAATCAAATCAGCAAAACATGTAAATGTCTTTTTTAATCATAATTTAAATTCTCTTCTTTCTCAACCTCCAAATATTTGGATAAAATATTTCCCCACAATGACACTATTTTTCACTGGAATATAAATTACTAGTGTGGACCAGTCACATATTATTTTAGGTTAGACATCTCTAAAATGGTCAACATATGTAAAAAGTTCACCTATGAATTTGTGGTATATATTCAAAATCCCTAATAATTTAAGGCAAACTCAGGTAGAGAATCCAAATGGAAGCACTTACTTACCTAAGGAATATAAAGCTTGAAAGACTTATATCAACTTACATTGCATAATATAGAACTTGCTCATCCAAGCCTCCCCCCATCCTCCACCCTTCTCTCCTGTTCATTAGTCCTTACTGAGTGGTTACTTTAAGTTCTATCTCAAAGCTAGTCTTCTCCAAAATTTCAAGAATTTTCTACTCTGATAATTTTTTATTCCAGATTTCCATTTAGTACACATCTAATTACTATAATACGTTTACTCTATTATATATCTTCCAACTTGTTAGTGTGTTATTTTGCCATAATTCTCAGTTTAGATTGTGTCTTTCTTAGAATATAAGCTTCTCTATATCAGAAACTTTATTCTTTCAGGATTATATTTACATGGGGTTTAAAGAACATGGAAGAAAAGATGTAATTAATATATGACAGAGTTTGGATAAAATCATTAAGAATGGAATCCTGAATCTTATCTGAGAAGGTGAAATTGAATTTTGATGATTGTAAGGTACTACCATTTTTAGCCCACAGAAAGCATCGTGATAATTGGGCTAGGCTATAGAATAAAAATATATGTGAAAAACAACTTGAGTATTATATTTGAGAGTACACTGAGGCATTAAAGAGAATATGCATGTTATAACAATTACACATCATTGAGAATGATTTGAATTCAAGATAAAAGAGCTAAAATCAGCTCATGAAAGTCCTACATGACATTATTTTTAAAGTCAAGACTTATTGAGCACTGAATATACACCAGCATTGAAACGAATCTGTTTACATATAATACCTATGTCTCATTTAATCTGTGCACTATCCTAAGAAATGGGGATTGCTATCCTATCTAATAAAAAAGTAATATGCAAATTAACCATCACTCTGCTACACCCACAAGCCATGCCCACAAGCCACGCCCACAAGCCAATCAGGAGTGAATATGCAAATAAACCCAACCAAGATGGCTGCAGCCACAGAGAGCAGGAGGGAGGCTTGGGTTTCCCTGGCAATGGAGGAAGCCAAGCTTTCCGCCTGCCCTTGCTGGCCTAGGCCTCCACTCAAGGCTACAAAGTTTCATAAATCCAAACAGAAATGGCAGAAGCCACGGAGCTGGAAAGAGCAGGAGGCTAGGGTTGCCCGCGGCGATGGAGGAAGCCAAGCTTCTGCAGCCCTGGCCGGCCCAGGCCTCTGCTTAAGGCTACAAAGTTTCAATTATAGAAGATACATGAATCCCAACAGAAATGGCTGCCGCCACAGAGCAAGCAGAAGGCTTGGCTCCACTCCAGGCTACAAAGTTTTAATTGTAGAAGATAAATAAACCCCAGATACCAGGGCCTCCGCTTGGGTTGCCAGGGGGCATGGCCGGCCTCTAAACCACCACAGGCCCCTCGCCCAGGCTGCCCCACACCCCAAGGGAACCCCCACCCTGATCCAGGACACCCTTCAGGGCAAACCAGCCGGCCCTCACCCATGCACCAGGCCTCTATCCTATCTAATAAAAGAGTAATATGCAGATTGACCATCACTCCAACACACAAGATGGCTGCCCCCATGTGGTCAAAGATCCTGCCCCCATGTGGACACAAGATGGCCAGCAAGGGAGGGCAGTTGGGAGGGACCAGGACTGCAAGGGAGGGCAGTTGGGGGCGATCAAGCCTGCAGGGGAGGGCAGTTGGGAGGGACCCAGGCCTGCAGGTGAGGGCAGTTAGGGGTCACCAGGCCCACAGGGGAGGGCAGTTGGGGGGTACCCAGGCCTGCAGGGGAGAGCAGTTGGGGGTGACCAGGCCTGCAGGGGAGGGTAGTTGGGAGGGACCAGGCCTGCAGGGGAGGGCAGTTAGGGGTGACCAGGCCTGCAGGGGAGGGAAGTTAGGGGAAAACAGGCTGGCAGGGGAGCAGTTAGGCATCAATCAGATTGGCAGGGGAGTGGTTAGGGGGTGATCAGGCTGGCAGGCAGAAGCAGTTAGGCGCAATCAGGAAGGCAGGCAGGTGAGTAGTTGGGAGCCGGCAGTCCTGGATTGTGAGAGGGATGTCCGCCTGCCAGTTGGGACCGGGCCTAAACGGGCAGTCAGACATCCCACGAGGGGTCTCAGATTGGAGAGGGTGCAGTCTGGGCTGAGGGACACCCCCCCCCACACCGTGCACGAATTTTGTGCACCACGCCTCTAGTCCATATATAATAATAAAAGGGTAATATGCAAATTGACCAAATGACTCAACAGCAGAACAACCATCGGATGACCTTCCAGACGACCATGGTATGACACGTACCGGTGCCAGGCCAGCCAAGGCCAGTGCAATGCGATGGGATTTGGCAGGGTGGGGCCAGCTGCCAGCAGCCAGGGAAAGGAATGCCCTGATAGGCCTTGATTGCCAGCCAGGCCTAGGGTGTGGGATACCCTCTCCCCTCCTGTGCATGCATTTCATGCACCAGGCCGCTAGTGTACTATAAATGCACAAACTAAGTCTTAGGAAAGTAGAATAGCTAAAAATGGCTAGAGAATGGAAGTTTGAATTAACATGCTAAGAAGTTGCAAACAACCACAAAGGAAGTGAAGTAGTAAAGTGATTAGGTCAGAGGATGATGGTGTCAGATCTAGGTTGTAAGACTGAAATTTTCTGGTTTTCAACCTAAGAGTAGTAATTGTGAGGGGCAAAGAGTTATATAAAATTTGGAGGGGAAATCTTTTTTCCAGGGGATCTTGGTGACCTCTCTCCTACCCAAATGGGTGTCACTGCCTCACAAATATGGTTGTCAGCAACATGAAAAGTAGAATTCTATTATGCATAGTTCAACTGATTATTACAAAAAAGAATATCTGATGTGTTTTCTGCTCAGGTCAGATCTTACTGATAATAGAGCACCCATTTGTGAGGTAACTTACTTATTTTCTCTTCAATCCTTAGTATACACTTAAATAAAATACTAAAGTCATTTTTTTCACATACATTTATATTCTACAACATAACCCTCTTATGCACTGTGATGTACTTTCTGTGGATTAAATGCTAGTACTTGATAATGATCAAAATTCATGAAATTGATATGCAGGGTCAACAATTAGAATAGTGAGGGCATTCAAAATCATTTTATGATGGGAAATAAATTTGGATATTTATTTAAAGAAGAGAAGATTTTGCAGGAGCATCAGGTGTACCTTCAAATGCTTATGGGGTTGTTACCTGAAAGAGGAAATCAGGTGTTTGGGGATTAATGTAAAATATACCTTAAGAGTTCAGCTCAATGTAAGAAGGGCTTTTATAATAATATAAAAGTTGGAATGGATTGTCATTCCTATGTGGTGAACTTCTGATCACTAGAACTATGTACATATAGGTTGTACAACCTCTCATCAGAGGTATGTATTGTCCTCTTCTAATTTTTCCACTGGATGTGCAAAATGCCTTCACACCAAGATTCTCTGTATTTCAAAGAAGAAGTAAACCAACTCAAATCAGCTCAACTATTAAGGGAACATATTAGCTTATATAAGTGAGAGTCAGGAGATAGGACATGCTTCAGGAATGGTTAAGACCCAGAAATTCATGTAAGCCTGTCACCAGGGACATGGTTGCATTTTTCAATCTGGCTTCACTCAAGTTGGTTTCAAGTTAGCATGGATCTTGAGTAACAGGCATCTTGATTTGTATTTAGACAAGAGAAACCTTCACTTCAATTAAGTGCACATGTTTGGTCCCATAAATATTCTTGATTGTTCTAATTGTGTAGGTCTGGGTTATAAATCCTTGCTTGATCTATAATCCGTGGAAAACATACTATGAGTCTACTCATAAACTTGGCACAGCCCCCTCAGCAAGGGTTTTCCTTCTTTAGTGTGCACTAGAATTGTTGCATTACTTGTTAAAACACAGATTACTGGGCCCCATTCCCAAGTTTCTGATCCAGAATGTCTGGGGCCCAATAATAACACTGCCCCAGGTGAAGATGGTAGTGCTTGTCCAGGGACCACAGTTTGTGAACCTCTGCTGAGGCCGCAACAACAATTAAAATAAGAATCTCTGATGACAGGAACCCCAGAATCTATATACTTTATGTTCATACAAATCATTGGGATTCTTGTTAAGATGAAGATTCTGATTTGATAGGTCTGGGTGGAGCTTGAGATTCTGCTGTTCTCATTCTCTCTCAGCTGATGCTGAGGCCCGTGGTGCATGGACCTCACTTTGAACAACAAGCATCTACAAGCCTGATTGCATTTACTTCAGGTGTTTCTAATCTGTACTTAGTTGCGAATCATTGTCTTAAGCAAAAGCCAGACGTTAAAAGCCAACACAAGAGAAAGAGGAGTGTCTCCTGCGGAGAAAACCTTTGCTGGAAGGTAGGTGATTGAACTGGCTGGATTTGGAGGTATCTCATTACTTTGGGTTTTTAGAAATTCTCCTGAGCTTTTTTGTGTTCACCCACACAAAAGAGAACTCAGCTTCAGAGACTTTATAGTTGAGAAATCAACTCAGTTAGAAATATTTGGTCTTGTTTGTCAATTCTGAAAAAAAAAATCTGAAATCAGGAAAATCTTCTATTACCAGGCTCCAGGCTCCAAGTGATGGTGTATTTGTAAAGGAAGTCCCCAGCATTTTAATCCTCCATGACAACCATAGACACCTACATAGCTGGTTATCAGAAGAAAAGGTAAGAAAAACTCCCCCTCCCCCCCACCCCTCACTGAAAAGACCGAATTTGGGTTAGCACATTTGTTACTTTTTTTTCCCCTAACTTCTCTGCGGTATTTAACATTGCCAATGTGTTTTGCTTACTAAAAACTGCTGATGTGTCCTGAATGAATATGGTTAGTTTACTGGGATTTTAGCATGGTAGAGAATCAATAGGGCAGTTAAGTCCTTGGATGGTATGGAAAGAAGAAATAGGACAAATTAATATTGTGACTGTTGACAAACTGGGAGCAGACCAGTGAAGAAAGCTACTTTGGGGAAAAGAGGAGAAGCTCTGTGAAGATACCTGGGGATTTAAGGGCTGAATGTCTCAGGCCTTTGCTTTAGCCCACCTTCAGATAAACTGATGTGAGCTGATGATGAAATCTGACATTATCTGTAGGAGGAAATGACTTTGGCAATTAACTCTTTAGATATGCAGTCTGCTTTTCCCAACATGGAGTGATATTCCTCAATAGTATGTGTGTAGGGCTAGTTTGGGAGAGTCTGAAACCATCAATAAGGGAGAGAAGAGAGTAAGGGAAAAGGAGAAATTTTTCTGTGGATGCTTTGATTGTTGTAGATACCAATTCTTTTTTATTTCAAGCATGATTGGTGGGATTGAGCTAGGTTTGTGAGAGTCATATTTTAAATTTCAGGTAACATTTCCCCCTGGCTATCCACTATCTTTCCACAGCATATTTTATAGTTAGGTTCTGGAGGGTAAGCCTCATAAAATTCACAAATTTTATCACCCCATATTAAAGTGACTGGTATGACGATCTGGATGATTTAAGAGCGTGGCTAATTATCCATCTCTTAACCATTTGCAAGGTCAGTGTATCAGCTGCTCAGAAGGACGGTGCTGGATGAGGGCTGACTAGAATTTGAGAGGTTTTGTAAAAAGATCAATGACCATTTGTCATAGAGGCAAAATAGGCTCTAATTTAAGTAGAGGCCAGAGATATCTACATAAGCATGCCCTTATATCAGAGTTCAGCAGCAGATGGGAATAACAACCAAAGTAGTAGCAATAACAATTACTAATTGAGTTATTAGGCACTACATACATATGTTTTCATTTAATTTTCAAAACAAGCACATAAGATTTTTATTATTCTGATGTTTTTGTTTGTTTAACAAAGAAGCAGGCTTTGAGAACTTAAGTAGTATACCAGAATGAGTTGTGTTCAACAGAAGTAAGACTTTTGAACCCAGAACTAGCAGGCAGGTCAGTACCCTGGAACCTGTCAGAACCACAACTGTCATCCTACAATGCTCTGATGATATTCTAATGTGACTTTCTAACTGTATTCCCATAACACTAATATTTCTCCAAGATGTTACTAGGTGTTCTGGAATTGAGGTGTGGTTTTGCAAGAGGAAGAGTGGGATAGGATTTATAAGAAACCTGGTTTACATAATTTTAAGCAAGTTCACTTTTTGTAAAATTTCTCCAAGAAGAAAATGTAATATGAAATGTAATATAATGTGAAATATTATCTCTAGTGGAACACAGCTTGGGAAGAGTTCAGCTAGGGAAAGAAAATAGACCAAAGGCTTAAAACCTAGCCTGAAGTCTTGCTTAGATGAAAAAATAGATCCACTGCCCCACATTGGACAGGCTAATATCATTCTTCTTCAATCTTAGCATGAATAATGGGGCAATCACAATGTTCTTTTAGATCACAAGTGGATGAAAATTTCCTTAGTATTTTAAATATGATGTATACAAGATGGTTAATTAAACACATTGGTATTTTATCCAGGAAATTGGTACACATCTTGACTGTCTCTGTAACTTTTCCCAGTTGACTCTTTTTAAGAACATTACTTGAAGCTATAGCTTACCTAAGGAAGTGATTCACAGCACATCTTAAACTTGTTTTTTATAGCAAGATAGATATTTGCATCTACATAAGAAGGCCAGAATAGTCAGACTGATTGGTGAATGTAATGAAGAATCTAGGCAAAAGAGAAAGTAATGATGTGGATTGTTAGTCTGTAAGAACTGACCCTCAACTTGGTTCTAACTTCCTGGTTCTAACAAAGCTCAAGTTTAAATGTACCAGCTCAGCAATCTTGCCTTATCCTGTTGTATTGAAATTTGTTGTCTGAGTAGAAAAATGGAAGCAAAGAATGGGAGCAAATAGTAATATTAGGGGGAGGAAGAGAAGAAACTGCCGAAGTTCAGAGAAGTTTTGGGGAAAGAAACTGAGTATCCTATATGCTTGATCTAAAATATTTTTTAACTTGTGTATCTGAAGTTCTCATTTGCAATTTATACCCCACCCCTCCTCCAAGACTGTATCTATGCAGTTGACACACTTGGATAGGGATTGTAAACATCAAAGATTGTATGGTGATTTGTGTTCTTACCCTATGAATCCAAAATGAGTCACCCAGCAAATACATGTAGAAATATAAAAAGAAAAGTTTAACATGCATGTGTTTGAAATGACTATGTTATGTCATCAGAACATAAAAAGCCCATAGCTTACATGGGAGTTTCTTTATTTTGGAGGCTGACCAAACACCCGATTATAGAAACCCTTATGTCTTTAGGAACTGAAGGACTCCATATCTGGCATAAGAAATCTGAAATAAGAAATTCCTTTTGTTAACTAAGGTGCTGGCTCAATTACATTTGTGCAGTCTACAGAATTTATTTGAACCACAAATGTCTGAACTTATAGAATAATAGGACTTAGGTTCAAGCAAGTTATTTAGTGAAATCAAAAGAAGCCTTGAGGGGGTTCCACATTTTCCAAATATGGAAACTGAGGTCTATTTGAGAGCCATTCATTCTCAGAGGGTTGATGACACAGCCAGGGCTTGAGGTCCCCACTTATTGTATAGGCAGTCCTTTGAGAGCCTGTCCTCATATCATTTTATATATAAATCCTCAAGCTACGCTGTATTTCGAAACCTAAAGAGCTTCAGAGATAATTAGAAGTCAAAACAAGAAAGCATCCAATGAATATATAGAATAAAACGGATTTCAAGTGGGCATGGAAGGAAAAGAATGGCCTGTGTTTCTGCTTTAGAAAGTTTTTTGGGAATGAGGCTAAGCACTTAGAGTGAGTTAATATTTACACAGTGTGTAATTAGAGGATGTGAGCTCAGTTACTTGGGTAAAAATGGTCACCATCTTTTCAGAAAGCAGTCTCTGCTCAGCCATGGGGAGGGAACAAACAAGACCACTGGGAGATATGACTGAATTATTAAAAGCCTAGTCTGCTTATAAGGATTAATTGTGAGTTCTGAATCAATGTTTATCATGTTAGCTAGTAAAAAATGTATGAAACATCTCCCCTTTTGCAACTTTCCCAGTATAATTTAAAATATGTAATGTTCCTTCTGCTTATACCTATTTACATTGATTAATTATCTGAGGGCCAACCAAGCTAGAAACAGTCTTTTAGACCCTTGGTGCACTGTATCATTGCATCCTTGCATATACCACAGCTTAATTTATTCACTTATTGAGATAACATTTATTGAGTACCCAAATGTGACTTACTAGAATACGCATTGTGGGGTATGTAGTAATGTGAGAAATATAGTCTAGGCCAACCAACAAAATACAGATGCTCCTTGACATATGAGCCCATCATAAGTAGAAAATAAACCCATTATAAGTAGAAAATATTGTAAGTTGAAAATACATTTAATGCACCCTACCTACTGAACATCATAGTTCTTAGGCTTAGCCTACCTTAAACATACTCAGAACCCTTACTTTGGCTTATAGTAGGGCAAAATCATCTAACAAAAAGCCTATTTTATAATAAAGGGTTGAATATTTCTTATAATTTATTATGGGTATTGTTTGCACACCATCTTAAAATTGAAAAATTGTAAGTCAAACCACTGTAAGTCAAGGATTATCTATACAAATGTCGTTATGATTAAATAGCTACATGTAATACAGCTTTCCTTCAACCATGTCATTGTATGCATATGTGTGAGGTGTGTATGTGTGTGTATGCAGGTGCACACTGGCTGTATCTATTGATTCAATATCAAAACAAAAAGCCTAAGTCACTCTGTCCTCTCCTTCGCATTTTCACACATGTCCTCTATTGAAAGTCTCTCCCAGCTGCCAGTGAAGAAGTGACTCACAGGAAAGCAGTGTAAACAAATGAATGTGAGCAGGAATTTGGAGTTTGAATCCTGTCCGCCACTTCATAGTTTGGTAGTCTTGGGCAAATTCCTTAACCTTTATTTACATCATGTTATTAATTAATTAATTGAAATGAAAAAAAAGTACCTATCCTTTTCCCCTGGATTTGTTATAAGGATTAATTAATGGAAAAGTAGTTGGGGTAGTGCCTGACATAAGTAAATCTTCAATGGTTATTTCTTACATGTGTAATTATATATATTACCAGAGGCCCAGTGCACGAAATTCATGCACGGGAAGGGGGTCCCCTCAGCTCTGCCTGCACTTTCTCCAATCTGGGACCCCTGAGGACCTCTGGCTCCTAACCGCTCACCTGCCTGCCAGCCTGATCCCCCTAACTGCTCTCCCCTGACAGCCTGTTCGCCCTAACTGCTCTCCCCTGCTGGCCTGGTCCCCCTAACTGCTCTTCCCTGCCTGCCTGATCGCCTCTAACCTCCTCTGCCTTGGCCACGCCAACATGGCTTTGTCGGGAAGGATGTCCAGAAGGACATCCGGAAGGTTGTCTGGAAGATGTTCAGTCTAATTAGCATATTACCCTTTTATTAGTATAGATGCCACCTTGTCCTAAAAATGCAGGTTGTTCACAGGTTTTCCTATCGTGGAAGGGGACCCGCAGTAGCATCCTGGGTTCTGACCAGGGCTATGTGCTTGTGCTTTATCTCAGCAGATCTGATTTCTAGAAGAAGACTCTTGGTTGTACCTTGAACATTTCTATCAAATTTGCCAAATCATCCTCCAAAAATGCTGACCCACTTTAAACTCCCACCAGCAACCATGCGTGTGCCCTCCATCCCACTTTGATGCCAATATCATTGATTTCTCCCTAGAAGCTTCCCTCCTGTCAGCCAAGATTGCTTGGTACTTGAGCCAACCTCATTGTTCAGCTGGGGACTTGATTTCCCGTGATAGAATTATGGAGGAGGAAAAATAGTTTTCCTCTACCTTTCTGAGTTCTTAGTGGAGGCCCTTGTAATGAAAGACAGATCACCAAGAGAAAAACAAAAGTTCATTAACATGTGTACCTCGTGTATATGTGGGAGATCCCAGGGAATAATGAGTAACTCCCCAAGGTGGCTTAGAATGCAGATTTAAATATCTTCTTCCTAAGGGAAGGGGATGGGAGATGTAGGCCTCTTAGAGGAGAGTAAATGATTTTTAGGAAAGATGAATGGGGGTGTGATGTCAACTTCTACTCTCCTGTCCTGTGACAGGAGTCAGTCTTCTCTGCCTAATGACACTTCTCCCGTTAAGGGGAGCTATGACATTTAAGCTCTTTTATGGGGGTTCGATTTTAGGCAGATCAGGAGACTTCAGTGAAATCCTATGCATGCATTTGCTATTTTTCAAGCATCTGCAGCTCAAGATCATCAATGTAACAACACAGCATATGTTGGGGTGGCATGTTCTCTGACCTTCAGAATAAACCCAACAAAAGCTTGTTTCCTCTCTAGATGATTTGCCACAGTAGCATTATTCCCTGAAGACAGTATTCTGACCAGACCTTCCTGGGAGTGGTCATAACATACCCTGTGCTTGTAGAAAGATGTGGGCCACATCACTAAATCCAGGGGCAGTTTTCTCATCTTGTGGAAAGGGAGATAAAGTTATGATAGTTTATCTCCCTTTCCACAGGTTTCTTGTGGGTTTGTGTCTCCGCTGCCCCCCCAACCCCCCCTACCCCCCCCAGCAGCCCCAGTGCCTCCGTGTCGGGCCTTGGGGCTGCTGGGTGCCAGGCCTGTGGGTTTGTGTCTCCAATCTGCCCCCCGCCCCCCCAGCCCCAGGTCTGCGGTGGCGGGGCTTGGGGCTGCTGGATGCCGGCCTCCCTACGGGTTTGTGTCTCCGATCCAGCACCCTGCAGCCCCAGCGCAGCCATGGAGGGGCTTGGGGCTGCTGGGTGCCAGCCTCCCTGCTGGTTTGTGTCTCCCATCCGCCTGGCAGCTCCAGTGCCACCTGGCTGCTATGGGCCTCGCCATCTTGGTTGGGTTAATTTGCATACTCACTCCTATTGGCTGGTAGCGTAGCAGAGGTATGGTCAATTTGCATGTTTCTCTTTTATTAGATAGGATGTTTCAATGTCTCTTAGATGCATTTTTTTCCTATTTTAGCAGCTCCGAAATTGGGATGTGAATTCAAATCTATATTGTCTTAAATGCAATGAAGGAGAATTAGATAAAATGCATACTTATGTAACACACATAAATGCACATATAACATATTAGAGTATGTCTTATCATGGACTCTTGAGTAGCCCTTTCAGCTGTCTTAATTTCTCTACCCTTTTCTTCCTTTTTGATCCAGTTCAATGTGGCGATCTGATATTCAGGTTCTAGTTATGTAATGATGTGGGCATTACAGCTGGGTCCTAATTATACTGCTTGCGCTGCTGCTGATGCTGTTACCTGTATTGAGGTGTCTAGCAGTCAAGTTCTGGGGCATGAATGTAACTATGGAAAGCAGTAGTTTCTATTGCTACAGGAGTGATTAGTCCTTAACTATGCCAAAAATCACTTTAATTTATACTAACATGAGAATAATCTTTTGGATATACCTTTGCTCATAATTGATGGCAGTGCTGCTTGGGATTCCTTATACTTTACAGATTTTAATTAATCAGCTTTTCAGGTTTGGTTTGCAGAATGCCCTTTCTAAGGTTCAGGCTTCTATCCTGGGGCTAAGCTCAGGTTGGAAGGAGAAGCTGAGTGATGAGCAATGTGCAGTCTTCACAAATTTCCCTGTCCTCGACAGGTATAGATATCTGACTCGTGTTTGAGGATGAGTTATTTCTTAGGTGCCTGTTTAAGTCCCAAGGTGCCTGTAAGGGCTGCATAAGTGTCACAGCTGAATACTCAGTTTGCAAAGAGCGGTATATAGTGTGGCAGCCCCGGAGTCTGTTTCCACGTGGTTCACTTGGCTTGTGTGGGCTCAGGTATATTTCCTGCCCACCCCTGTTCCACTCCATGTCACAGGGGACTGACCTCTGCAAACTGCATTTCACAGGCTCCCTTTCCATCTGGCCTCCAGCTGGGCTTGGCCAATGGGAATCACTATCAAGAGCTTGGCAGGAGAGAGAAAGGAGAACTTGAATTAATTTTCACCCTCTCTCTGTGATTTTGGCACTGTTTCTAGCAAAAATTGCATCCTTCCCTTGCTGAGTATCTCCTCTCCTTTTGCCCATTTGCTACTATTTATGTCCCTTCAAGGTGGCCAATCTCTTGGACTGTAAAAATTTGTTTCCTCCTTTTATCCCCACAACCAAAGGATGAGGGCGATTTGCTGTGTTCCCTAATTTCTGAGCTGCCTACTGTTTGGTATTTCACCTCCTCCCATGTCTTTGTAACTAGTTTTCCATGTTAAAATTCTACTCTTTATTTGGAATGGGGGTTACTTTCTTGACATAATCCCTTGCAAGAGACCTCTAAACTGTGGAGTCATTGAACCTATCAAACTTTGAGATCTACCCTTATGTGTCTAACACTGGGGAAGAATATAAGCTGAGGACAGTAATATGTAGCTCATTAATTGACATGGTCAAATGTGAGTAATTCAAGAGATATCAAGAATGATGAAATTTTGGAGCAGGCTGGTAGGAAAACTGGCAGGGTGGTGGTGAGGAGAGCTTTATTTATGGTATGCAAGGTGAGGAATAGCATTTCAGAAAATTAGTACATTTAGAGACTAGAGGATTTTGGAGTGTAAGCTACTGTGGAAGACAAGGGAGGATATTGCAGATTAATCACAATGTCAGAGACAATATCACTTATTTTGATCGTTTTATCTGTCAAATACTGAGGGGTCAATATACAGTCTGTAAGTTAACTTTACAAAACATTGTAAGGGGGAGCATTATTAACCACATGGAATAAAGTAGAAGCTGGCAGTGAGAGATGGAAAGTGATTCTGCTGAGTTCACACCACTCTCAAGCACGGTGTTAGTTCCATCTGCTCAGCCCACTTTATTTGTCAGCCTTGAACTTGCCAAGCCGGCTCCCGTTTTAGGACATTTTTACATTCTCTTTGACCTCCCTGGCATGTGCTTTTTAACATTTAGAAAGAGTGTGTCCCTGTATGATTATTATTATTATTATTATTATTCCTCCTAGAAAATGATCTTCATAAGAGCCAGGACTTTGTCTCTCCGCTGTCACATTCCTGGTGCCTAGAACAGTGCTTGAGCCATAGTAGCTACATGATATCTATTCACTGAATGGAATAATGGCGCACAGGAGGCCTATAATAGATATTCATTCTCGCCTCCTTTCCCAATCACCTGAGTGTCCGAGACCAGCCTCTCTGCCATGTTCATGGATATATACCATATGCACATAAAACTCAATGGGTCGGTTCCCAGAAAAATTATTTTTAGGGCAATTAAGTAGCAGGATTTGGAGCCATCTCACTCAGCCACTGTTGCCGTGTGGGCTGAGGAACGAGCTTCCTATGCTGCCAAACTATTTATAAGTTCCTTGGTAATTACAGTCATGCAGTTGTCTGGGAGCACAACACATTGTAGGCTATCCCCCCAGGCCCAATTCATCTGCTTTAGTTTCTGATTTCAGTTAACAGTTTTATGGAACAAATCACATAAAATAGTGGGAACTCATGCAGAGCCTCGTGGAAGGACAAGCGATTGCTATTTCCAAGAGAGGAATGAGTGAGGAACAGCGAGGAGCATGAGCCTGCCTTCTCTGTTTTAGGCGCGAACCGTGTACGCATTTTCAACAAACATCCCAATGAGGCTTGGGAAGCACCTTGTATTGTTTGAAATCTATGCTCCCAAAAGACACACACATGGGGTCACAGTCTATTTCAGCAGGGTTCGGTGTAGCACAAAAGGGTATGTGTCTCCCTCTGGATATAAAATTCAAAAAGGAAGCGAAGTGTTGTGTTTGCACAAGACACAGCCTTGGGGGGAAACTTGCCTCTGGGCTGGAGAGCTTGAGCCCAGCACACCCCTAACAGCCTCTTCCTTACTGCAAGTTCAGCCCAAGAGGCAGATGCCTCAAGGGAGGCTCTGGGTCCTTCCTGGCTAGGGGCAACAGGCTTCCCAACCCCCAGCTCTCTCATTGCAGAGCCCTTGGCCACAGGCAGGGAGGGAGGGGCACGGACATGTCAGTGGGCAGAGCAGTGATGCTTCTAGCGATGCTTCCCATTGCCAGAGTCCAGGCTTTTTCTCTTTGTCCAGATTTTTTCCCTTTGGTGTCAGTCCAGAGATGGCCTTCCATGCTGAATTATTTCACGCTCTCCCAATCTAGATGCCGAGAGGAAGATCAGGAGATTCAGAACTCGGGGGAGACCTACTGGGTTGCCCCTTATCTGGTCCCTGCTGGCACGGAACGCAATGGAGGAAAATCCTCTATCCACATGTGACCTTAGAAGTTACACTGGAAGCAGAGGTTGCTGTTTTTCCTTCCGGGCTTGTTTCATTAGGATTTCCTTTACAGCTGTAACTTCAAAGGTCACCTTCCATCCGGGCCTGATTCTCAGCCCTTGTGTCTTGGAATGGCCACATTTGTGGGGCTTTGTTTGTTTTTCCAAAGAAATATTTTTATATTTTTTGGTAAATAACCAGGTTCTGAGCTCCTTAGTTTCCTCAGCTGCCCTGACCAGCTTGGCTGCTTCCTGGTACCTGCAGACCTCCCAGGCTCCAAGTGGCATCTGGCCCTGCAGGTGGTCTGCAGACCTCTGTGCCAGGACATGCGTGATGGTACTTGTGACTGCTCAGTGCCTCTGCTGGAAAATATGTTCAAGATTATTAACATTATTCCTGCTTCTAATCAAAATAGGGTACATCCTTTAGTGTCCTACAGGTTCCCATAACTTCGGGAATGCCTTCAATTCTTTAAAAGTCCTCTAGTCCAGGACCAGAGACCCTGTTAGGTGACACAGGTGCACAGCAGAGTGCAGGCTTGGGGTCAGCTCGAGCTGCATTTAAATGCCACTTATTACTGGGTGGGCTTCTGTGGTTGTTCTTTTCACATCTTGCTATCAGGATTTTTCTCTGAACCTCAGTGGCCTCATCTGGAATTACAGGGTAGTCATTTGAATACGAGGAACAGGAATCAAAGAGACCAATTTATGTTTGAAAAAGAATTATTTGAAAGGATGCAAAGCAAATGTTTACTGTAGTTCACTGAATCGAAGGAAGAAGGAGTGACTGCGCACTACTGGGAAAAGCAAGATCTGGAGCAGAGCTGGGTGTTTCTGATCAGGTATCTGGGCTCCAACTATATTTCCGCTCCCTGGTATGTTATTCTGATTTCTGGGAGAGAGAATCTGGTTGGCTAGTCTGGGTCTCTTGCCTGTCTTGTGTCAAAGGCAGCAAGTTTCTTTTGATCAGCAGCCTCAGAAGAACTTAATGAATAGGAAAGGGGCAATTTCCCAAAGAAAAGAAAAAACAACAATCAAACTAGAGGTGTCCACTAGACTTGATTCTTAGGGGCATCACAGTGTTTTATGTATATATATATATATATATATATATATATATATATATATATATATAATTAATGTATATATATACACACACACACTATATGTATATATACATATATATACATATATGTATATATGTGTATATATGTATATATACATATATGTATATATATACATATAAGTATATGTGTATATATATGTATATATATATTGCTTAGATTAATGTATGGCGTGAACTATCAATAAATAGATGTAAGGTGTGAAATAAATGATGATAATACCATAAATAGGTAAACATAGCATCAGCACTATTACTTGTAGTAGCAGCAACAGCAAGAACAGTACTATATGAGACCATGGTCTTTAACTTTAGATAGGCTGGGTATAAGGTCAGTGGCAAATCTCAGGTTCACTTTCTTCACCGGAGAATGAGGGGTATGATCATTTCCTTGGGTTTCTAATTTAATGACATAATGTACATAAAGTCCTCAATTTGGTGTGTGCATAGGGCTGTATATATACATCTACATCTATATTTATATATCTATATTTATATACTAGTACCTTTTAAAAATCATAAAATCCATTATTAGTTTGCGGTTGTCTCTATCGTTAGCCTTTTCTCCCTCATTCATTTATAAATATACTGTAACATCCACATGCACATAGAACTGTCATTCATTCCACACCAAAAATCTGCTAGCAGTCTTTAGGCAAGTATATTATTACATTTTCCTCATCATTTTTAAGGGTAACATTATTATTATTATTAATTTACATCCCCCTGCTGATTATTTAAAGTAGATATTTACAGCTCTGCTTTACAAATGAAATCTCAATGGAGAGAAAGGAACCAGCTCATGAAATAGACCATAGGGTTGGGTGGCTCATGTCTCTGGGGTGCCCTACTCTCTGAGGAAGAAAAGCATGTATTGGTGTCAATGAGAACACATTTTTTACATTCCCAGTGATTTCCTTTGTAATTATGCCTTTGTCTTCCTCGCTGTGGCTCATGTTGGAAAAGCAGCTGGTGCTTCATACACAAGTGAGGTGCTCTCTCTGCTTGGAGCTGTTTGTCTTTGAAGGTCATTGAATTAACAGTGGTTTCACTTCGGAAGATACCTCCTCATCAACCCAGCTTCTCATTACCTGTTCCCATTGGTGATGTTTCCAGAATGCAATAGGAAATATTTTCCTTTAACATTAGATCATCTTGAAGTAAATTTGTGGTCAAACTTGCATATCAGAATTGTGACAGCTTTTTGCTAATAACTACTTTCCATTTAATCCAATTTTGAAAATACAGGTGATTGTTTACCCCTCCTGGCAAACACAGAGGTATTTAAAAGTGGTCCCACTTGATTGGTTAAATAAATTATGGTGCATAGATATAGAGCAATGCAGCCATTTAAGACTATTTAATGACATTGGGAAATCTTTTCAACATAAAGTTAGGTGCAAAAAATTGAATTCAAACAACGTATGCAATATACTCTCAACATAATCATAAAGATGTTTAAAATTCTCTATTGATATGGTTCTTTATATTCTATAAGAAGCATGTGCTTCTTTACAAACATAAGGAAAATCAACTGCTGCTGTATTCTTAGAGAGTTCCCCTGGCCTTTTAATTCAGCCTGTGGACCCCGATAAGGAGTGTCACAGGTTCCACCCATTCCTGAAAGTCTATGATGGCCCTCATCCCCTTTTATCCAATACACTCCACTGCATGTGATGCCCTAGGACAGTGGTCAGCAAACTGTGGCTCACGAGCCACATGTGGCTCTTTGACCCCTTGAGTGTGGCTCTTCCACAAAATACCACGTGCGGGCACACACGTACAGTGCGATTAAAACTTCGTGGCTCATGTGCAGAAGTCGGTTTTCGGCTCTCAAAAGAAATTTCAATCTGTTGTACTATTGATATTTGGCTCTGTTGACTAATGAGTTTGCCGACCTTTGCCCTAGGACATCACTGTCATCCCCTAACCAGACCTCAGCGATAAGGCTCATTTGAATGGTTAAAGCTTGCTACTTCCATAATGAACTCAGCAATTGTAGCAGCCTCCCCAATTTTTTTCACCGTTTTTTATTATGTGCCCACCTGCTAAGCTTCCTCCCCCCGCCCTCTATCTCTCTCTCTGTCTCTTTCATTCTTTCTCGGGCTCTGTGGAAGACCTAGTGTCTGATCCCGCACGATGTCCTTAATGTTAACCCAGTGCACATCATACTGTTACCAAGAGCAAAATCAAACAGACAAAAACTGTACAGTGCTGAAAACGGGCACCAGCCAGGTTCTCTAGCTGCAGGGTCTGCAGAGATGACTGTCACCCACATGCTTTCCTTCAAGGAGAGATAGATCATGTGATAACAAGAATGCAAATAACTATATATAGGACAAAAGATGTATGTCAAGTTGTCATACTTATAAACAGAGGCATGGGAGATTCAAAGGAGGTAGAAATCACATGGTTAAGTGGGTTTCTGGGGATGATTGATAAGGGATTTACCACTCGAGGTGGGACTTGAAAGAGACCAGATTTGGTAAGTGGATAGGAGGGCACTTCAAGAAAAATGAAAAGAGTGATTGGAAAGAATGCATAATTTCTCAAAACAGAGATATCTTTGGGAGTCAGAGGAAATTGGCTGTGACTGTCTCATGAGGAGTAGTGTGGATGATGCAGGGTATTTAGGTCATAGTCCCATTGCAAAGAGTACTTACTGCCAAGAGGTTGTTCTTAATTTAATAGAAACTTGGAAACCACAAGTGACTTGATATTATTCAACACATGGAGGTTTGGTTTATGTAGAAGAACATGGGGATGAGGAGACCAATTAGGTAGCTATTACAATATTTCATTCAAGACAGAAGGAGGGACTTTGAGTAGTGACGCTGGCGAGAGAAAGGAGAGGAAGAATGAGATGGAATCCATGGGCTGAATTCTAGGCATTTGGCAAGATAAATAAGGTTCTTCACAACCTGTTCTTAATGTACATGTTCTGCAGTAACCTATATCATGATCCTTCAAATAATTCTGGATAATTCCCTATTGTATTACAAATGCTGACTTTCTTCAGAATGTCCTACTCTTCCAGCTCCAATGTCCTCCCTCCCTCGGTATTTGCTGACTCCCCCATACAGTTAGTTTCTCCATCCTAAAGTTCCCCACAATATTCATTTCTCTCTGATATTTGACTCTGCATGCTAATTGAAGTGAATGCACATATGTCTCCCCACTGGACAATGAGCTCTTGCTCCCAGCCTAATGATATCTGCAAACTTGAAGGGCATTTCTTCTAGGTTTTCTGAGTCATTTCCCCACATATTAAAGAGCCAACATTCATTCTATTTAAACATATTTATAGAGCAGTGGCTGTGCTCAGCCCTGTGATGGATGCTATGCAGTATTTAGAAAAAATAAAATACATAACCCATATAGTGAGGAATCAAGATTAACACTTGTAAAACAATGAGAGGATGAAAGAGGACCTTATATAATTAGGGGTTTAATTGTGTGTTGGAGATTTATAGGAGATTTAAGGGGAGAGAGATTGATGAATGCTGAAGAAGTCAAGGGTGACTTTAGGGAAGAGACGGAGAGAAAGAAAGCAGAAATGCAGGGACATTGGAAAGGGATTTCTAACAAAATCCCCTTCTCTGACTCTTTGCCTTGTGATGTGTGCCTCTGGGACCTGGCCAGGACAGGTGGAGACATGGAGGTACAATGGATCAGGATTAGGGTCTCTGCTAGGGCAGTGGTCGGCAGAGTCATTAGTCAACAGAGCCAAATATCAACAGTACAATGATTGAAATTTCTTTTGAGAGCCAATTTTTTTAAACTTGAACTTCTTCTAATGCCAATTCTTCAAAATAGACTCACCCAGGCCATGGTATTTTGTGGTAGAGCCACACTCAAGGGGCCAAAGAGCCGCATGTGGCTCGCGAGCCTCAGTTTGCCGACCACGGTGCTAGGGTATAAAGGTGGACTTTTCAAAGACAATAAAATAGTACAGCAGTTTTTTAAATAAGACAGATTAGCCCAATACATCTACAGATATTTTTATCTGGAATTATAATAGTGTTCAGCTGACTTATTATTATCCTTTTCATCAGAATCTATAAAATAGTCGGTAAACCTGGAAGATGATAATTTCTTTATAATAATTACTAAAATGTATCTAAGACCTCTTTCTTCTGAAGAGGTGAAACTGTGACATTCAAATAAGACAAATGTAAATAGCTATAGATAATAACACGTTTATTTGGAAATACTTGGTTTTATATTCTTTCTTTCCAATTTTTCATTTGAAATTTATCATTTGAAATCAAAGGCAGTCCATTGTTTATAGATTATAAAAAGCCAAATTAAACCAGGTATCTGCAGAATTGAGCTATGCTTCTTTTTGGCATTAAAGGTGCATGCTATTAACATGATGTATTGAATGACAGGTTGCCACCAACAAAAACAGACTGCAGTACTCTTATTTTTCCCATTACCATATTTTTCTTCAATGAAAAGCATTTAATTCTTATGCTGAGTTCTGAATTCCATGTACCTGAGACTTAATAATTATGTGGGATTGAGGGTGGGGCTGGATAACCAAAATGTAGAGGTTGAAGGTAAACTTATTATTGACATATTGAGGTGTATTGACTTTTTTCTTTATCTTAGTGTATTTATGGATACCATCAAATGACATCATACGCACACAGACACACACACACATACACACACACACACACACACACACACACACAGGTTTTCTCTTATGTAATGCACTATATATTTTTTTCTTGCGTAATGATATTTTAACAGGAACAAATGGTTTTCCTGTAACCTGTAAGTCAATCTGAACTACTTTCTCTTAGATGGTGATCTATGTATATGATCAAAGAAATATTTGGATTGTCAAGGTTAATATAACGACAGCAATCAAGTACAAATAGTAAAGATTCACATGTCTTATGTATGAGCTTTGCTTCCCCTACCTCTACTGCCTTTTGTCCACAAGGTGGCACTCTCTAGATATGTCTAAATTCAAGTCTTAATGAAGATGCATCAAAATAGAAATTGTCCCCCCAACCTCCTCCCGCAAAGCCTTCATTGTTAAGGCCTTCCCCCAAAGCCAAGTGAATTCTCTAATGCAATTTAGAAAAATAGTGTGGTTAAGCGTGTCACATAAGTCACTAGCAGGGTGGCATTGTTTATATTGTAAATTTGTGAAGCCTAATTCTAGATCAATCCGTTTAGGTCTGATTTTGTTCCCAGGTATGAACACAAAAACAGATGGTCCCCACCGAATCTGATTAGTCCTGAAGTTCATAGATTCAGGATAGCTTCTCGGGATGTCCACAGGCACATCTCAGAGGATGGCTTTTGTGAAAAGAGAAGGGACTCGTGCACTATGGGTACAGTGACCGCACATCCCAAATTATCCGGGATGAAAAATAAATCCGTCTATTCTGATAACCCCATATTAGATATTCATATATTAAGGGTTCACATTCTAAGTTTTGGATTTGAGAACAGCTTATTTGAAAGACAGTCTTGATTTGCTTTCCAACCAAAGACACATGGCCTCTGCCAATAGCATGAAAACACATGCTCAGTCTCTTTCTCTTTTTAAGTTTAGTATTTGCCCTGGGAGATGCCCTATTCATGAGCCAGAGTGTGATTCAAAGACATGGATCTTAAGAGCAAATCCTCCCTATCAGATTTCACTGCCTCTTTTATAGTTGTCTCTGGAAAGAGATCTGCCCCTAACCCTTGGATCAAGATATTTCCTTTGAAATTGAACTCTCGAAAAGCAGAAAGAGCATCCACCAAAAATAGTCGCCTTACTCTGTGTTCTGGTTCCTCCAGTCAGAATTATATAGTCTCTTCTCTTACCACAAAATTACTTTGAAATCAGCAGATTTTCAGTAGAGAAGACTATAGATTTTCTGCATCCAGCAGCAGACAAGGGGGACACTGTTTGGGTAGTGCCTACCAATAAGGATGTTCAAGATCCTCCAACCCCTCCCCCACTCCCTAGGTGTGCAAAAGGAAGCCTATCCAGTGAGGACCAGTGCTTTGCTGAAAGTACTGCTGTGATTGGTTGTCACTATGACAGGTTAGTGGAATCTCACAGGCAAAATAATGTAGCAGGCTAGTCATAATCAACCTCTGTAATCTTTACCCTTTTCTTAGGTACAGATAAATCAGCCACAAATCCTGCATTCTATTAATGTGGGTGATGTGGCCTGCTTGTGTTCCAAAACATTTTCTTGGCACATTAAAATGTCCATAAGGAGAAGCTTGTGTCTTAAATGAACCAAACTTAAAGGAGAAGGAGCCTCTAGGAATTTTCAAATACAGAAGAGTCTGGAGTAGATCATGATTACTAGGGACAAGCTGGAAACACACACACATACACAAACAATCACACACACACACCCACACACACACCCCACAAAACTGATTATCTAAAAAAATGAACCAGACAGAAAAGAATCCTGTGAAATTCTCATACAATCAGTGTCCTCCCTGGCATTATTGTGAAATGACAACCAGGAGGAAGTGGGGGCTGGCAAAATAGAGTAGATGTAATAAAACAGGGAAGAGTTTTGCTCTGGGAAGCATCTTGGATGCACATGGAATTGCGAAGTGCATCAATAATCTAGGTAAAAGTACACCTGCTATTTGCAGGCAGTAATGTAAGCAAAGTAAACAGAAGGACTTGATATGATTTAAAATGAGGAGGGAATTTAATAAAACAGAGACTCTGATGGAGAGGTCAGATTGGAGAACAGGGGTTAACAGCGTAGAAACAAATCAGCATAAAGATTTGGCGATGAGTGTAGAGATGAGTGGAATAATCAGCCAGACACTAAATATGTTGGACACTGGGCTCCTGATGTGGGTAAAGAGTATGTGCTACGAACCTCAGGAGGAACAGCAGCAGACATGGTCCTTTTTACCAAGAATCTTATTATCCTATTGGGGAGAAAAGATGTGAGCTATAAAAATGTTAGATTTTAATACAAATAGTAATAAGAAAAGACAACATAACGAAAATGTCACACATAATTCAAGAATTACAGAGATAAATCACACAATTATATCTGAAGGTCTTCACCAACATTAAAAGGAAAAATTAGATAGTTCAAATCCATTTCTGGCCAAATGTTTATCCTATATAACTATTTGAATTCTGATAATGAGAATTGATTTAACACAGTCTAAGATAAATAGTATATACATAGGATGACTTTGTTTCAATACCAGTGACTTTTCCAAAATTTAGGCTTCAGTCTGATCTCAGGGCTTTAAAAGCATAACAGCTATATTTGATAGCTGAGAAGAATAAGCTTTATAAGTCCTTTACTTTCAAACATGTATTTGATTTAAAAAAAAAGGAGAAGGCTGCTAAAATATAAAATCAGTCCCTATACTTAATTGAATTTAGTTTGAGTACCAGTTTTTTAAAATTAACTTTTGATCCCAGGGAAAATCTCTCATTAGATTATTATTTTTTAAATCTTGTAGGTGGTCATTAATTATGTACAATCATTTGTGACATTTAAATATTTAAAGACTATAATTCATGTGATATAGGCTGAAGAAATTTTGTTTCCAGAGAAAGTTTTTCAAAACCCATATTTTAAGGAATTTCTAAATTGTCTGTGCAATGAATAATAGTTGTTGTTATTATTCTCATTCCCATTATTATTACTCCTCTATTTGAGTACCTAGATCGGGCACTCTATAGACACATAACCTGGACATGACAAATCTGCAGTGACAATAAATAGCTCAAAAGATAGAAAAACTGAAATTCAGAGAGGTACAGTGACTTGTCATCCAGCTAGAAAATGGCTAGGTGAAGTTCTCCCCCAAATCTGCCTGAATCCCAAATCGCCATTCTTTTCACCAGGTTATACTTCCTCTCTGAAGAGTATCATGTGAGGAAGTTGCCACATTCCAGATATGTGTGCATGCACATGAAGGCTTATGTGAAATGTTTTATTTCTTCGATGTGTCTCTAACCAGATTTAATATTTGGCAAAAACTGAGATGCAGTTTAGAACTGGAATATTTATTTTTCTTTTCTGACCTCAATCTTTACTACCTGTATCCTACTTAAAAAAAAAATAGCCAAAACAACAGTAACTAAAAATAACACTTGTTTTGTGGCATGCAATTTGTTGCTATGAACTCTTGGACATCTTTTCCCCCCTTTGTTTTTGATTACTGATATCTTAATGGCTACGTAGTGTCTGACCCAAAGCAGTTCTTCACTCAATATCCTTGAGAAGATGGAAGGCTATGAATCTGTATTTATATCTGATGGTTTACACATAACACTAGTTTACCCTCAGATCCCAGAAAGCCCCAATGCACATTGAAACCTTATTTTAAGAAGCATTAATTAAAGTATTAATGTTTTTAAAATACTCTGTTATGGACAGTACTTTAAAACTCACTGATACTGAAATTTTTAATATCGTGTTAGACAAGTATATAATCCAAGAGTTATTAGGGCCCTTGGAGATAATATGGTCCACCTCTTTCATCTTATCAAAGAATAAAATAAAACTTTTGAGAAGTTAGGGCATCCTTATTTTAAAATTTACTAATATTTGAAACTTACCAAGGAATTCAGAGGATTTACCGTAACATGTTGGTGTCTGCTCCTTCCCTACTAGTGCAAGTTCAATAATAATCAATTTTCAGTACTGTTCTGTCACAACTACTGCTTATTTGTTCTTGAACTTGGTAGATTCCCGGTCAAGGGCGCACACTTGAGTTGCAGATTCATTACCGAGTCCAGGTCAGGACACATGCAGAAGGCAGCCATTCACTGTGTCTCTCTACCATCGATGTTTCTCTCTCTCCCCCACGCTTCCGTCCACCCTCTCTAAAGATCAAAAAGGGAATATCAGAGGGTGAGGGTTAAAAAAAAAAGTCCTAAGGCTTCTTCTGATCCCCCTTGGTGTCAGAAGAGTTTTAAGAGTTTTTTGACTCTGTGAGCCATGAGACCTGCCGGATATGCATGGGTAGAGAAGCCAAGAGAAATTCATATATACATATGGCAATGCATGTGTTCCTTGGGGCAAGATATGATGGTCACTGAAACAGCTGTTATCTCTCAGCAGCTGCACATAGGTTAAAGTGAATTAGGATTTGTTAGTATAGAATAAAGCAGCTTTATTAGCAATAGGACCATACCACACATGGACATTCTTCCATCTATGGGACTGTTCAATTTTGCTCCTAACTGGAGGAAAGAAAGAAACTGATTCCACAGGAAATACTGTAGTCTAACCTAAATACAAGATGTACCCTGTTCTAAGCATCTGAAGCCCTAAAGTAATTTTGGAAGTACCTTTGAATTTTTGGCCATCAACCATAATTTGTTTGAGAATATACCATTTTGAAACTTGAGTTCTAGCACTAAATAAAATAAGTTTTTTTAAAAATATGTGATGGTGCTTAGAGCAAGGAGATCCCAAATGGAGTAGGAAATGTCTTACTAAATAATATGATGGCCCTTTCAGATATAAGCAGTGTTGGTCAGAGCCTAGATAGAATTTTTTGGAATAAATATTGAATAAAAAGCAGTGAAGTTGGCCAAGAGAAACATTTTTCTTTTTTCCTTAATAAAAGAACATATGGTTTCCATGCCAAGGCATTAATAGGAGAAAAAAAATGCACAAACCCAGGAAAAAGAAATAGATTAGCATTAATTCTAGCCTTGCTTTATAGCGATAAATGTGTTCTTTAAAGTGACTAATTGAATACATAACAAGAAACGATATTCTTGGAAAATAACAAGCCATTGAGAACATATCACTACCTTGCAGAAATCCTACTCATAGTAACTCTTACTGAAACACCGACACAAACAAAGGAGGATTAGTAAACCACCACAATAGCTTAAGGTTTTGTAAAATGGCTGAGAAAACAGTCTTTACTCTGCAAACTTTGGGCACAAAGCTACCCCTCTGATCCCACCTGCTTTTGCAGGAAATCACACGTGATGGCCCTGTAACAAGTCATGAATATCTCAATGTATGGCAGTCGATTAAGTACACCAGATGGTTAATAGCTTGAATTGGCTGCTGGCAATGTCTTCACTTGATGGTACAAATATGAAAATTCTCAAAGCACCACTGGGTTTCACACATTGCATGTTGTCACCTGATACCCCAAATGTGACTTAGCAACATGACCACATCTGGGTCAATGATAAGGGAGAACATTGCAGGGAGAGCCCCCAAGTGCCACAACATAACAGACATGTAATGTGAAAGATTGGGATAAAGAACACATACAAATGATGTATCAGTTTATTCTCCACTAGAGGCCCAGTGCATGAAAATTCATGCACTGGAGCGGGGCGGGGGGGGGGGGGGGTGGTCCTTAGCCCAGCCTGCCCTCTCTCACAGTCCGGGAGCCTTCAGGGGTGGAAGGCAACTTGGTGATCAGGGGAAGGCGACACCCCATCACACCTCTGCTGCTGCCACTGCCAGCAGCGCAAGCCTCGGCTGGCCCTGGTTACCTGAGCCTCGGGCAGCCCTGGGTGGCTGGATAGCCACCATCCAAGGCTTGCCTGTGCCTCGGGCTGGCCCTGGGTGGCTGGGGGGCTGAGGAGTCTGGGGGACTCCAGAGGCAGGGGCGTGGAGCAGCTGGACCCGCCTGGGGGTGGGCCCGGCTTTGCCTCGCGCCTGCTGCCCTGGCGGGGCTGGGCACCACCATCTTGTGGCTGTGGGCGCTGCCATCTTTGAGGGTGGGACAGTCAATTAGCATATTCCCTCTTTATTGGCTGTGGGCACCGCCATCTTTGCAACAGTGTGAAGGTCAATTAGCATATTCCCCCTTTATTAGATAGGATTGCTCCAGAGGGCACCTTCAGAAACATGTGGAGAAGTGACAATACAGGTGCTGTCAGCACAACACAATGAAAAACTTCCCACCAGTGAGCACAATCCAAGAGTGGAAGGTGAAATCAGGTCCTTGTTAATTCATGTGGTCAAATCAAAACCCTATCCTCTAGGATGTTATTGAGGATAAAGTTCAGAGTTGAACTAAACTTGATAAGGATTTAAAAGCACAGGACCCAGGGAGGAGGGTGTAATTTTATTTCCCAGCTATTGTGCATATTTTTATTTTCTTTGAAATTTTGGAAGTGAGGAGGAATTTTCTGGAGCATCTGGGAAATATTTGATATGAAAGACCTGAAAGCAAGAAATATTTCCCTGAGATTATCAGAATTTCTGAACTGACAGATTTATTGGCTTTGATTAATTTGAAAGTAGATTTGCTCTAATGTGAGAAGTGTATGTATTTATTAGCAGTATGATTGAGGGAGGAGCAAAGGGTCTAAGATGTCAAGAAGAGAAAGGTAACAACTTTGTTGACATTATAGAAATGTTGTGAGATTAAATGAGAATGCACATAGTAAAGGTATGGCATAAAAACAGTGGTTTTCATCTTTTCATGAAAAAGTCAGAAGACATTCTTTTATGAAGTAGGTGGTGGGAGAGTACAAATTATCTAGTCCTCTAACTTGATAGTAATAAGCTGGAGAACCAAAACCCATCCATCTTAATGTTATAATCTCCTCCTATATGTTCAGGATCTCATAGTGTCTATGAGTATCTGGTTGGTTCTGCCCTGTATTAGTAATTAAATTGTAGCTGAGTTTAAAAGAACCTTGGCGTGTTCTGTCCAAAGTACAGAAGATGAACCAGGTTCTGCTTATGTCCCAGCCAGATACTAGTAGCTAAGGCTCCCAGCAATAAAGGCTAGACTTCTTTCTTTCCTTTTCTTTCCTTTTCCTTCCTTTTCCTTCCTTTTCCTTCCTTTTCCTTCCTTCCTTCTCCTTCCTCCCTCCCTCCCTCCCTCCCTCCCTCCCTCCCTCCCTCCCTCTCTTCCTTCCTTCCTTTCTTCCTTCCTTTCTTCCTTCCTTCCTTCCTTCCTTCCTTCCTTCCTTCCTTCCTTCCTTCCTTCCTTCCTCCTTTCCTTCCTTTCTTCCTTCCTTTTTTTTGTAAACCAGAAAATAAATTAATTTTTGATCAATGCATATATTATTTTGGGAAAAATCAAAATAGGAATATTTATTTTTTCTCATGAGATATACAGTATATTTCTCCCTTTTTGAGCTTGTTTACTATTTACTGGTGAGGTTTATTGATTTTATTTCTATACTTTTTTTAAGTACTAGAAGAAAACCATTATCAATTCATAAAGCTAATGGTAACTTTATTTTATCTTCTCACTGTTTGTGATCTCCTAATAGTATGAGTTTTAAAATTAAATAGTTATCCTGAATAATAAAAAGGTAATATGCAAATAGACCAAATGGCAGAACAACTGAACAACCAATCAAATCATAATATGCTAATGATATGCTAAGGCTCTTCTATGATGTGCACTGACCATCAGGGGGCAGACAGCCAACCGGTTGACCAGTCGCTATGACATGCACCAGGGGGCAGATGCTCAGACCAGTAGGTTACCTTGCTGCTGGGGTCCAGCCAATTGGGATTGAACGAGATGGGCCAGACACACCCTGGAGCCCTCCCACGGTCTCTCCCCAGCCTGATTGTGTACCTGTGGGGTCCCTCAGCCTAGCCTGTGCACTCTCACAATCTGGGACCCCTCGGGGGATGTCGGAGAGCTGGTTTCAGGTGACCCAGCAGGCCACTCCCCTTGGGAGGGCGCCAGACGCAGGGCTCATGGCTGGTGAGCACTGCTGTGGCAGCACAAGCCTCTCCCAATCAGGACTGATTGGGTGCAAGCCCACAGCAGGCACGGTGGGGCCAGGTGGGGCCAGGATGAGCGGGAGCTGCAGGTAGGAACTGCAGGTGGTGTTGGACTCCGTTTTGGCCTGATCCCTGCAGGCCACCCAGAGGGACCCCACCCATGCATGAATTTGTGCATCGGGCCTCTAGTTTAACTATACAAAGTTAATAGTTATAAAGAGTTTTCTTGCATTTCTGGAATCAATCACATTGTTTTGAAGTAATGCCTATGTCTTTGTTTCCATATGTTGCACTTTCAGTTATTTTCTTGTTCTATTCCTGATCGTAGGGAAAAGCATTCAGGCTTTCATCATTAAATATGACGTTCACTACAGGTTTTCATAGATGTGCTTTATGAGATTGAAAATGTTCCCTTCTATTTCTATCTTGCTGAGTGTTTTTAAATCATAAAACAGTGTCAGATTTTTTCAAATACCTTTTATGCATCTGTTGAAGTGATCAGATGAGTTTGTTCTTTGTCCTTTATTCTATTAACATGATGTTTTGCATTAATTGATTTTTTGCATATTAAATCAAACAAGCTATCCTGGGATAAATCACACTTGATTTGCTGTAAATTTTATTTCACATATTGCTGGATTTGGTTTGTTAACATTTTCTTGAGCATTTTTGTGTTTATATTCATCAGAGGTATTGGTTTGTAATTTGTTCTTTTTTTTTTCTTTCTGTGATGTTAATGTCTGGTTTTGGATCAAGATAATACTGGCCTCATAATGAATGTTGGCAACTATGCTCTTTTATTTTTTTCAATTTTACTTTATTTTATTGTAGTAATGTTTGGTAAAAATTACAAACGAGACAATCTGTTCTTAGGCCTTTCTTCATAAAAATTTTTAAATCTTGAATTAAATCTCTTTATTTGTTAAAAACCTAACTTATCCTATGTCTTCTTGAGTCAGTATGTATTTTTAGGAATTTGCCCATTTAATCCAATTTATTTAATTTATTGGTATAAAGTTGTTATATTCTTTCTTGTTAATTCTTTTTATTCCTGTGAAGTTGGTAACAATGTTCCCTTATTCATTCCTGATTTTTAGGAATTTGAATATTTTATCATGTTTTTCTTGGACAATTAAATAATGATAATGTGTGATTTTTAAAAAATACCAATGTTTGTTTTCTTCATTCTCTTTAATATTTCACTTATTTGTACTCACTTTAAATATTTATTTCCTTATGCTTGCTTTGAGTTTAGTTTTCTTTTTTTTTCAGTTTCTTAATGTAGTAGGTTATTATTTTTATCATTCTTTTTTGTTGGTTGTTTTGTTGTTATTGTTAATCCTCACCCAAGGATATTTTTTCCATTGATTTTAGAGAGTGAGAAGAACATTACTGTAAGAGAGACACATGGATTGGTTGCCTCCTGCACATGCCCCAACAGAGACCTGGGATTGAACCTGCAACCCAGGTGCAAGCCCTAGACCAGGAATCCAGCCTGTGACCGGAATGTGCTTGGGCCAGTGCTCTAACCATTTAGATTACTGGCCAGGGTTTATTATCATTCTGTTTAAATATAGATGTTTCCAGCTCTAAATTTCAGTGTGAGATCTATTTTAGTTGTATTTCGTAAGTTTTGATATGTTGTATTTTTATTTTCATTGATCTCAAATACTTTTCTAATTCCTCTTGTGTGTGTGTGTTTTTTTGTTTTTGTTTTTGTTTTGTATTTTTACTCTGGTTATTTAATGATGTCATTTAATTTTCATACACTTGTGAATTATACAAATCTTTTCTGTTACAGATTTTTAATTTAATACAATTGATGTTAAAGAATATACTTGCTATGATTTAATGTGTTTTGCTTTTTGAGACCTGTTGTGTGATCCAGCATATGGTTTATCTTGGAAAATAATTTGTATTCTTTTTCTGTTGGGTGGAGTGTTGTGTAGATATCTGTCAGGTCTAGTTGATTTGTGTAGTTTAAATCCTCTATATCTTTAGTCTTCTATTTAGTTGTATTAATTATTGAAATGGATGCATTGAAGTGTCTAACTATATTGTTGAATTGCCTGTTTCTTCCTTCAATTTTGTCATATTTTGCTTTATGACATTTTTGAGCTCTGTTTTTTGGTGCATATTCATTTGTAATTGTTATATATTCAGGCTTGATGAATGATTTTACCATTTTAAAATAGTTCTCTAATGATGTGTTTATCTTAGAGCTTTTTTCAGATTGCTCAATGATTAAGTTCTCTGATACTCATTCTTTTGTGTTGTGCTCACAGACTATCTATTAGGTAGGATCATCTCATGTATTTGGTAATTTTTAATGTGATATTATCCTTGGCAAGAATTGTTTGTTCATGAGACTTTTGTTAATGCTGGGTTATAGTGGTTTCTGAGTCATTGGTGGGATATGGAGTTTTATTTTTGCCAGGTGCTTGAAAAGCTTGATAAGCCTGGACCCACTTCGACAGCTTTCTCCCTTCCTTGTACATTTGCTACAGCAGTCATGGTTGAAATGGGAAATGACCAATTTCAAACTTTTTGTATTTTCTGAAGGCCAAATAGGAGGTAAATTCACTATTATTTTTGAGGAGCAATAGAGCTGACAAGCAATTGGACTGACAAGTGAGTGCTCTGATACAATTTGATGGACAGTTTCCCAGTCCCACAGAAATGATTTCAGTGTGCAAACAGTCCTGGTTGTCTCATTTGCCGTTGTCTTCTAACACATCATGCCTAGAGTAGAGTGAATGTCAATAAATAATTGTTGATTGGCTGCATGAAGCTGTTAATCTCATCTAAACGAAGGAATTGTTGGTGGTCTAGTGAAAGGCTAAAATTCTATATATTAATTTTCAATCAGAGCCCTAGCCTCTGAGTTCACTTTCCTAAGGGACACTGGAGATTAACTTTACATCTTCTCTGAATGTGAGGTGATGGCTAGGGTAACGGTGCTGTGTTAGACCATTACTATTTGTGAAACTCCCCATAACACAAACTCTATCTTTGCTGAGATTTATGATGTTTATAATGAAACAAGTGCCCTTTACATTAAAAATAACACACATCCCTGCATTTAATTGTTAAGTAGTTAGATTATTATATTTACAAACCCATAAAGAGGAAAGGTGAGCTCACATACAGAGGTTGGTTGCTTTGCTGATGACCTGAGCAGAAGATAGGAAGACTAGAACCACTAAGATCCACTGAGGGCCACAGACACACCCAATGTTCCTGCCTTTAGAGATCTTGGAACTGGGTAGGAGCAGGCCGTTGATGGAAGGAACAATTAGCCTTCTTCTAATGTTCTCTCCTTATTTGGCCTAAGGCCATATCTGGGCTTTGATTAATAATTTTCCAAAGAACCGTAAAGATTTTAATGAATATCCCTAGTATGTAATTATTTGTGTGGTTTCAATAAGCTGTTCAGTGGAAAGTGAGGTGAGGCTGGATCAGATTTTTCAGCTGTTAAGTTAAAATCAAAGTTTCTAGACCCCTGTTATTCTTTAATTCAAAGACCTTTTCCTTCCTAATCTATTTATCAAGAGTTAGCCCTTTCCTGGGTGGGTGGCTCAGTTCATCAGAACGTTGTCCTGTACACCTAAAAGGTTGTGGGTTTGATCCCTGGTCAGGGGGAGTGTGGGAGGCAGCCAATAGATATTTCTTTCTCATACTTCTCTCTCTCTCTCTCTATCTCTCTATCTCTCTCTCCTTCCCTCCCTCCCTCTCTCTTCTGTGTGTGTGTCTCCTTTCTCCCTCTCCCTCTAAAATCAGTAAGCATATCCTGTGTGATAATGATATAAAAATAAAGAGTCAGCCTTCAGGGTTATTTATTTTTCACTCCTGTGTGACTTAGGGGCTATTTCTAAGACTAATTCGCTACACAGGACATATCTGTAGCATTATATTTACTGTCACTTATTCTGGTAGTTAACATGTTAGAGACTCCTACTAAACTATATGATTCTTGAGGACAAACTCCAAGTCTTATTTTCATATTCCTGGCAGCTGATATGTACTGGCACATGTCCTCAAAACACATGTGTTAAATGAACAAATGATACCCCACCCTGATGTCACCTGAAGATTATCAGTAAATGCCTCTGAGGATCCCAAGGCATGAAAACCCCTTTCCTCCTGAGATCATCCCTTTCCCATACTATGAAAAGCTCTTGCAAGGTCTCTGTATATGCCCTGGATAGATTAAAATTAACATAGCTAGAATGGTGTTTTAGCGTAGCTAATCAAGAGGTAAAATAACAAAGAAAAACCAGGTTCTCATCTTAAAACACCCATACTATTTTTCTTAAAATACTAAAATAATCTGTTAAAGATATATTATTGGATTGTAAACATTTAATGGACTAGTAGTTTTGTGTTTTTTTTTCTTCAAATTTTCTTCCTTCGGGTAGCAGAGAGAAAAATAAATGCTACATTGGAATTTGTCTCATTAAATCAGTTAATGATGCAGAATCACCCCCTTTCCCCCAAGTGGAACCCAGTGAACCTCTTCTCTGCTGCCTTCTGGTTGGCATGAGTAAAAGATTCTAGGGAGATGGGGGTGGGAGCAGGAATAGGGACACAAAGAAGAGGCAGAACCCAAGTATTTCAGTGAATCCAGACTTGAGTCAGGACCACCACTTCCCTGGCTGCCTTGTCTTTACGTACTGAGTAAGTATCTTCATCTAGAATATCAATTACAGTCTTCTTCTGAATTTTGAGCCTGAGCCTCTCTCCACCCATGATTCTCTCCACTCCTGCACCATCACCACCACCAGACAGAGAGGAATCCTATAGAATCAATGGTCCTGAGATTCAGAAGTATAATCACAGATAGATGAGCTACAGCATCTGCACACAGTACCATGGGGATCCTTCATGCTCACACCCTTCATGGAAAATGCAGGATCCTCAAATACTTGGAGTTAGGCACTATTTTAGCTCCATTATACAGAGGGAGAAGTGAGGTTAAGGAGGATGAAATAATTTACAAGCTTATGCAGACTTTAAGTGGTGTGAATGGTAAACCCAGGCAGACTCACTCCAGGAGCTCCTATTATCATCTCTGGACTATAAAGGGTTTCTCACTTTTGCTAGCTAGGAACAAATAAACACACACAACTCAGTGGGAGGAGAGGATCTGACAGTACCCACGGTCTCCATGTGAGCAGCAAGACCTGCTCCAAAGAAGATCCTCTGTCTTCTGGCTCTGAGTCTTTGGCTCTCACCTAAGGAGAGTCCTGGGTGTGAGAGGGCAGGACCAGCTCTGAACTCTAGGCCAGAACATTGGAACAGTATCAACAGTAAGATTATAATTTCTGATATGCTGGCAAAAACATATCTGCTAATATGATTGAACTAAAAAAGAATTCTGCAGAAGCCTAATTTTAAAACATCAATTTTTCAATGGTCGTTTTAACGCATAAAAGGAATCCTTTATTTGTGGTGTATGAGGATTTTCACATGCTTTCTTTATAATTTGATGTCCTTATTAAATTTAATTTTATTATACATTGATTTGTTATGTATTTGTTTATTCACTTATTTAACAAGTATTATTGAATGCTTCCTATGTGTCAGGCAGGTTGGGTTAAAGTGATCATATAGGTAAACATGTAGCATTGTGCCTGACATGATGAATATGTTTATTAAATGAAAACCATTATGTTGATTAGGTATCCACCAATTCTCCATTTAGGAGTTAAGTTCAAACTAGCCAGTAGTGTGATATCAGCAGATACGGAGTAGGATTGAAATGGACTATATACGAAAGGCTTTTCTAACTGTGGGGTCTGATGACACACTTAATAGGGCAGTAACTAGCTACAGGGACATGTGCAGGTGCGGCTGTTTCACTCCAATCCCTGAATCCATTGTCACATGGCCTTCTTTCCTCTTTGTCTGTGTATCTTTGCATCTTCATATGACCTCTTAGAAGGACACCAGTTATTGGACTTAAGGTTCACTCTAATTCAGTACAACGTCATGTTAACTAACATGCAAAGAGTCTCTTCACAAATATAATCACATTTACAGAAACTAGGGGTTAGGAATTTATCTTTTGGGGGAACATAATTTAACTGACAATGTTACTACATTATCATCCTATTTCCTTTTTAGCCATGGCTCTCTAAAAAGTTAATGTTTGGTTTCACTCTCTCTTGATAAAGTTATACTTTGTGTAGGATGCAAAAGAGGCCAAAGCATCTGTAATGTAATAAAAGCCTAATATGCTAAGTGTCTGGTAATCTGGTTGTCTGTTCAACCAATCAAAGTATAATATGCTAATGATATGCTAAGGCTGCTCAACCACTCACTATGATGTGCACTGACTACCAGGGGCAGACAGTCGACCAGTCGCTATGACGTACACTGACCACCAGGGAGCAGACGCTCCGACCGGTAGGTTAGCTTGTTGCTGAGGTCCGGCCAATCGGGACTAAGCAAGACGGGCTGGACATGCCCTGGAGCCCTCCCATGGTCCCTCCCTGGCTGGCCAACTTCCCACGTTCCTCCCTGGCCCTGATTGTGCACCTGTGGGGTCTCTTGGCCTGCGCCCTGTTACCATCCGGGACCCCTCAGGGGATGTCAGAGAGCCAGTTTCAGCCCAATCCCACAGGCCAGGCTGAGGGACCCCACTGGTGCATGAATTCGTGCACTGGGCCTCTAGTATTTAATAATCAACTGTATTATCCTGTCTACAGAAAGTCTCAGCATGGTTTGATCAGCCTTGAGAATTATCATGTCATCTCATTATTTCATTCATACTTTTTCATTTATTAATAATCTGCCTTGTTCCAACAGAGATTTAATATGATATAAAAATGCAGGCAGGAAGCAATAATAAATGTAAACTATGGGAGACAATGAGAGGATTTCAACAATTACATTTTGGGTATGGCTCCTCCAAAAGAAACATTGCTCTCTTCATTGAATAAATATGTTATAAATTAGTTGAAATTTGTATATTTTAAAGATATAGTGGACTGATATAACTGGAAAATGATGTAGCTAAATGAATTCAGGTGAAAGAAGTGCTTTAAAGAGAAGTGATGTATTTTAAAGGATTAGTGATTTACATTTGCCTAGGCCCGTGGTCAGCAAACTGCGACTCGGGAGCCACATGCAGCTCTTTGGCCCCTTGAGTATGGCTCTTCCACAAAATACCACAGCCTGGGCGAGTCTATTTTGAAGAAGTGGCATTAGAAGAAGTTTAAGTTTAAAAAATTTGGCTCTCAAAAGAAATTTCAATCATTGTACTGTTGATATTTGGCTCTGTTGACTAATGAGTTTGCTGACCACTGGGCCTAGGCCTTTAATGACTGGCTGCTTGCAAAGGGGGCTGATTTTCAAAAAGTGAGGGCAACCTAAGGTAACAGCGTGATCATCTACCTGGTCTGTACAATGGCCATCCACCTTCTGAATCCTACTGTGATGCACAAGTCAAGATCTCTCAGCTTCTTTGTTGACCAAGAAGCAGAAAGGCCAATAGTCTTTTCTCTTCAATGTCAACATTTGACAAATCTGTTCTAGAATAGTGAAATTCTGTTGATTCAGGATCCTTCTCTTTATTACTATTTGGTTTAGGAAAAAATAGGAGAGAGCATTACAGTTTCCCGCCCCCCCCCCCCCATGTGATTTTTGGAAAAAAAACAACAAAAAAATTGTTTAAATCTTCTTTATTTAAGCCTTCTGCATAATGGTGCCTGGAGGGCATTAGCTAGTCATTGTGCCAGGGCCAGGATTGTCCCAGGCAAACCGGGGCACATAGACATAGTGTGTGTAAGTCACCAATTCATGTTTATAGCACCACAATGAAGTCTAATGGTGAGGAGGCGTGGTGGACCTGAGAAGTTTATTTTTCTGTTGGCCTGACTTAATTAAGAAAAGGTAGATTTTAAAAAATGATGTCTAATCACTGGCAATATAACTTTCAGGCAGTCCTCTATCCACATGTTCTCTCTATTGAGGTTTCAGAAGTTTGAGATTATATTTCTTGAAAACTACTTGGATTGAGGCTATTATATATTCACAGTTAAATGCAGCATCTTACTTTTTAATAATTAAATATAATAAAGTATCAATGGACTTTTTAAAGAAATGTAAGTATACTAATACAACCATATAAAAAGTTATATTCTGTATTCTCTGAAGTGACCCCCATTTGCTTCCATTTTGTAAGCAATTATATATTTTAGCTTATTGGCAGCACATTTTTTGGAGGGTGCTGAACAGACTGTCTGTAATGTATGGCATTTGCGTATAAAGCATTACATCATCTTTCTGTCATTGTCATTAAAATGTCCCTGGCAACTCAGTCTTCAATGCTGACAGCAGAGCTGCCTGATGGAGCACTTGTCCTTAGTTGTCACTGGCTCTCCCTGAAGTGATTCCCTGCTATTGGTGACATCATTGAATAATCCATTTCATTTATAATGCTAGCGCCTTTTCCAATTCAAAATAATTTCAAAGTTCAGTGACTTCACACATTTTTCTTTCTTCTTTTAGATTTAGGAAAATTAGAGTGTAGAGGTTATATGAACTCTTAGAAGCAAAGCCTTTCTGGGTGGTTGCCCCAGTAAAAATGGAAAGCACATAATTCCTGCATCCCTTTTACTTAAACATCATTTTATGGGTTAATTTATGTCCTTAAAATATCCTTTCCCACGTTTCCCTAAATGTGTCAACTGCAGGAAAGTTTGGGTAAAGTTTACTTTGGGTATTTGATAGTTTCACATAAATTGGACTTATTCACCAGGCTATATATTGCCTAAAATACTATGGCTTTCAAGATTTAGAATGACTTGGCTATGATCATTCAAATATGAGTACCCCCCTGAGCTTTTGTAATCCGAGTATCCTCTAGAACAGAATCTGAAGGTCCATAGACAAATCTGGTTTGCTGCCTGCTTTAAATAAAGTTTTATCAAGCACACTTGTTTGTTTGCTTAGGCTGCTTTCACACTATGAAGGCAGAGTTGAATAGTTCTGGCAGAGAATGTTCTGGTGCACAGCCTAAAATACTTAGTTGGAACCTATACACAAAAGGTTTGACAATTACTGCTCTAGGAACTATAAAACATCACTTCTTATAATCAATATTCTGTTGGTTAAATTCTATTTTTTTAAAGGTCTATGGGAAAAGCTTTAGGTAATTTTAGATTCACACTAAGATTTGTAAAAGGACAGCTTATTCAAGGCCTTCCAGGGCAATCAATGATGTTTTTGTTGTATGGCTGATTCTTCCTATGCCCTTGAATATTCATTTTTCCTGAAAGCTGACAGGTAATTATAAATCGAAATGACATTTTCTACTTACACATGAATGCGTTTCTCCTTTTAAATGTAAGAACCCGAAGATACAAATGTGTCTTTGATTTGTGAATTGACACTTTCGAGCCTTTAATAAATTATCTATGACAAGAATATGGGAGAAAATCAACATCTGCTTTGAAATTACTCTGGATTTTTTGTGCCTACTCTTGTTCTTAGTGAATATGCTAAGGCCACAGATTTGCTATATTTGCTTTCTTTCAGAATAGTCATAGAATTCATTTTGTAGTAAATTGGCAAAGTCTCAGGTTATTTTTTTTTTTTTTTTGAGAAACCTCTAAACAAATACAATAAAAACTTGGCACCATTTATAAAGTTGACTTAATTCTGTTAGGTGCATTTCAGCACTTGGCCTACTCAGGTTCCAAACAAGTAATATCTGAAAATTGTTCTCTTAGTCCATTCCTTCCAATTTTCTCTAAGAACACTGATCAGTATTTTGATGACTTCTGTTATCGTTATTTTATTGGATAGTAGCAACCATGTTATAAATTTCTGTAAGTGTTACTTACCATCACTATGAAATAATCCTTCATCACACTATGACTACATAATATAATCATATGTTTAAAAATCCCTCTTCATTGACTATAAGTTCCATAAATTTAGGCACCAAAAATATTCTCTGTACTATTGTAACCTCAAATTAATTATTTATTCAGCATACATTAATGAGTGGTTGCTTATCACATAAACTATGCTAATCCAAGAAAAGAACAATATGAAACAATCATGTCCCAGTGTTCCCAGAGTTTAAGTTTAGTTCCCATGACAGAACTGAGAACATAGAAATTGCTTAGGGATGATCATCAAGAATGAATTACTGGTAATAAAGAATATTAATATTTCATAATAAATTAGCAAGAATTGTAGTTAATTTTCCATTATTTCACAGCTATGGGGCTCTAATCCCCAAAAGAAAGACTAGAGACAATAAATGGGATAATATGAGAAATAGTAACTGGTTTAACCCTCACCCACTACTGGAAAAACACCTAACTAGTTAACTTCAGTGAGTGCTGAAGAAAGGATGGGCATCAATTTTATCTGGATTTTTTAAAGAGTGAAATATGCATTGAGTCTAAAGGCCAAGGTCTTTACAGTGGTGTATAAGGGTCCTTGCAATCAGGATCTTCTGGAAGTAAGACTCAGAAAAGAGACAGGAATTGGATAACCAGCTCATGTGGGTAAATTAATTTTGTTAATTTGTCTTTGAATGTGGGATTTCAAAGACTTCTGTCTTTTATTATAATCTCGTGACACTTAACTCTACCTTATTCTTGTGTTTATCACCACCCTAATAGAAAGAAAAGGATAAAAATCACCATCTTTATTCTACGTGGTTAGATACAAACCTAAAATTAGAGATAGGGAGAATGAAACATGTAAATACTAAGGCAGAGGTTTGAAGGTTGCAAAAGATATTTTCTAGTCTCATATTCTAATACAAATACTCCCTAGATATAATACAAGGCAAGTATTTTCATAGATGAATATTAATTATCATCCTTGGGAGAACACAGAACTACAGAACAAAAAAAGATCTCCCAATAAAAAGATTGCTTACAAAAGCTAATATGTAAGGTATTCTTTCACCTTTCTCCCAAGGTCAATGGTCACCATATTTAATCTCAATATTAATCAGAACTTCTTAAAATTTACAAAAGACCACTAAGTGGTGAACCAATGAATAAGTATGATTAAGTTTTTACTGTAAAAAGCCAGATCAAGACAAGTAACTAGATTTTAAGGAAACTAAAGCATTAAGAAATCAATATATAGTTTTAAGAGCTTCTCAGTGAGTCTACCATTCAAAGAGTGAAGCATTTTCTACAACCACTATATCAATATGTGGCAAACAGTATCTTCAGATTTAAGTACAGGTTGCTCTCACTTGAAACTGTAGCTGTTCTTTGAAATCATGCTTTAAAGAGATACATTTTAGTTGTAATATTAACTGTAATTCTCTTGGGTCTTTTTCTTGTATATTTTTTAAACTGTTAAAAGTCATTAATAAATATGTGGGTAAAGATGAAAAGAATGATTTTTAGCTGAGTGTAGAAAACACATATATACTTTGGGTTTAAATTAACTTTGTTTATGTCAGTGATTTATAAATAGCTGTTCTGTGGAACACTAAGCCTGAGAAGTGACTTAACATAAAAATGAAATGTTCATGAGCCAATGGGCTTTGGAAACACTGCATTTCTGCAATGAGAACTATTAAAGACATACGGATGTAGGGATAGTAGAATTGGGTCTCTTGAGTTGAGACATGTGGAAGGGGAGCCAAGGTATTTCAATCACTTCACGTTGTCAAGGTTTTTAAATTTTATTTTTATGAACCAGGATATTGTCATTTAGATTAACTTGAAAAAATATGTATTTTGCTGTTTGGGAGTGGGGTATTCTGTAAATATCAATTAGGACCCATTGGTCGATGGTATTGTTCAGTTCTTTTCTATCTTTGCTGGTTTTCTGTCTACTAGTTCTATATATAACTGATAAAAAATCCACAGCTATAATTGGGGATTCCCCCCGCCCCCCCGCATTTTTTAACTTTACTTTCAGTTCTTTCAGATTTTGCTTCATGTTCTGAAGTTCTCTTTTTATGTTCATATACATTTAGGTTTATTATAGCCTCTTGGTAGATGTACACTTTTGTCATGAAATGCCCCCAAAATATATTTCTGGTTTTTCTTTGCTGTAAAGTTCACTTCAATATAACCACTCCAGCTTTCTTCTGGTTAGTGTTGGTCTGGTAAATATTTTTTCTTCCATTTAATTTTAGCCTAAATATATTAATGCATTTTAGGTGAGTTTCTTATGGATAGCATGCCATGGAGTCAATGTTTTAAAACCCATTTTGTCAATCTTTCTCTCTGTGTTAGTGTATTTAGATTACCTAGAGACCATTAGTTCACAAAAAACTCTATGGTTTTGCATTTCTGAGTCCCCCACTCTCTAAAATTTTCCTGGTACTTTCTAGTTCCTTGGGATTCTCCTTTTCTGTCCTTTGGCCAGAAAATTTTGAGATTTAGGTACTCTATCTGCCATGCAGTTCCCATGATTGTGTCAACATCAGGAGCATGGCAGAACAGAATAACTAAAGCCCCAGCTTTCTGGGCAGTGGGAGGAGAGAGAAAAACACACAACTAGAATACTATTGACTCCCTTGGGACCACAGATACTCCTAATCCTGCCTCTAAGTTTGTGTGTTCCTGGGTGGATGTACATTTGTACATTCATTTTGGAAGGTGATGTGCAAGACAGTATCTAGCAAACTTGAACTACTCTGTAATATTTTTTTTAAAAAATATATCTTTATTGATTTCAGAGAGGAAGGGAGAGGGAAAGAGAGATAGAAACATCAATGATGAGAGAGAATCATTGATTGGCTGCCTCCTGCATGTCCCCTAGTGGGGATCAAGCCAGCAACCCGGGTATGTGCCCTTGACCGGAATCGAACCTGGGACCCTTCAGTCCGCAAGCTGATGCTCTATTCACTGAGCCAAACCAGCCAGGGCTGTAATCTTTTTTTTTTTATTATATAACCTAAAGACACTCTTTAATGTACACAAACAGTTGAATTTTAAATTATTCTACATTAGAAAAAATTAAAATTAACCCAGATTTCCATCAACAGGGAAGTGCATGGTTTCCTTTCTCACTTCCCTCATGTCTCTACTCTAAAGTAGCTTCTTCAAGAAGGTCTTTCTTGTCCGTCCTATTAAAAAGATTCATCTCCCTCTATTTCTTAATCCTATTTTATTTCTTTAATTGTTCTTATTATGCACACTATATTGCACTCTTGGCTTGTTTTCATGTTGGTCTTTTGCAATAGAATTCCATGAGAATGTGGGTTATTTATTATTTATGTTGCTACGTCACATTACATATTTGTTTGTTAATATACTTGTTTATTCTTTCTCTCTTGCATTATGATATAAGTTCCATGAAGGTTATGAAAGCCATCTGAGTCACTGCTACCCTGCCAATATCTGGGAAATTGTGTGTTACTTAATAAATGTTCAAAATGTTTGTAAAAATATATGAATTATGTAAATCACAATAAAATATTTTATGTCTATTCTCTACTTTTTATATTTTATACATGACTTCAGTTAAATTATGTGTTTTTTTCTTGATGTGTCATTTTTCAAAACTTATTGGAACACATTTTATAATAGAATAATAGCTTGACCATTGATATTGTATTTTAAAGCTTAGCAACAACTAACTGCTTAGCAGTCAAGGCCTGTACAGTTATATCCACTCCTCTGACAACCTGCTTTTTTAAGCCCAACCACTTATTATTTATGAATGAGTATTCTGTGTTCACAACAATTGAAAATTGGTAGTTTCCCTCTATGCTTACTCCTGTAGTTTCTAATGGTATAGTTGCTATTCTTTTCCTCTGGAGAGACAACCCATGGTAAGATTTGATGGTAACTACATTTTGGGATGACTGTGTTTAGAAAAAGTTACATAGATTTCATTTAATTGCAGATCTATTGAAAGCATTTTATTTGCTAATATGCATTATGAATCTCTAAGTGGGATCTATAACATACAGAGGTTCAACTCATTTGCTCATAGAGCTCATTTTAAAATTTCAATGGTTTCCCTCTAAGCATTTCTTCAAGTGAGTATTTCACAATGTGGGCTATTATACCTTGTTGTATTTCATATATTGTTTGGACAAATAATCTATTTTCACCTTTAAAATCCCTTCACTGCAATTGATTCATATATTAGATAACATACGATCACTAGATAAATGCATAGGCAATTTCTCTCTATTAGAAACTTCTAGAGAGTTCAGTTGTTTGTGAAGTGTGGCCCTTTAAGGATAACCGCCTTTCATTTTTTTAAAAACTCCTGACAACGAAATCCAGCCTGTTGAATTGACATCCAACCCAATTCTCCTCTACTCTTCCAAGTGAGCAGTGAGTTGATAAGGCATCTGTGAAGAATTTGTCATCTCTTGTTACTGCTGAATAGCTCACTGTGTGAACTTGTTCTGTGCATGAGTCACAATCTATTTGACAGGGAAAAGTTGCCTTCAAGCTACTGATGAGAATTTAAGAAGAGAAGGCAACCGGGATTTTTTTCCTCCACTCTTCCAATGATCATTGAAAATGACTTTTTAAGAATTATAAAGCCAAAGATGGTGGTTTTAGAGAAGGACTGGGTTGGAATTCTATTTGGTTTCATGATCAAACAAATTGACTAATTTGGATTAAGGTTGCATTCTGAATGCAGGCTTTGTTTTCTCTCATAGAATTCCAATGTCCTGTCCACTTCAAAATTTATGCAGAGAATGAACCATTGCCACTCCATGTGTTTGCTTTTGACAAGTGTAATCCTTTTTAGAAAGGTTTTGGCTGAAATCTCTTATGAGCTAGGGAAGCCAATGGCATAGTGACAACATTGGATTTAGAAAACTCCTACATCCCTTTAAAATTATTATTTCAGCAGGATAGGGGCAGGTCCTAAAAAGTTCTAATTTGCGCTTCATCATTCACATCAGTGATTAATTCCACAATTTTAAAACGCCTTTTTTGTTTTGTTTTTCTCTCTGCCAATGACTTCTATTTTTCAAAGATGGAGGCAAGTTTTCAAATTACACAGCAATATTATTGTGTTCTTCTTGTGGTTAAAGCATATCATGTACTAAGCATTTACTGAATACCAGGAATAATTCTAAATATTTTACATATATTGTTTCATTGAATCATCACTGCAGTTCTATAAAGGTAATAAAAATAATAACTCCTTTATTACCTTCTACCAATCAAAAGTCATTCATGACAAGAAAATAAGTTACTTTATCCAAGGAAACAGAAGTTATAAGGGGCAGACCTGAAATCCAAACCCACACAGTAGTTTTTGTTCAGAAGTTGAATGTCCTGGCTATGCAGTGGACGGGTGAATTTAAAAGGATAGGCACTGAGTAGAAAGTATCCCAATTCCAGGCTCTATTCTACACTAGTGTTTGACCTTGAGTAAATCGCTCAATGCTTTTAAACCTCAGTGTCTTCATCTTCAACGAGTACCACTTTATGTACCAAAGCAGCACCTTCATCATCCACAGACGTATCCATTTTTCAAAAATATATTTTATTGATTTTTTTTTGTACAGAGAGGAAGGGAGAGGGAGAGAGAGTTAGAAACATCAATGAGAGAGAAACATCATTCAGCTGCCTCCTACACACCCCCTACTGGGTATGTGTCTGCAACCAAGGTACATGCCCTTGACCAGGATCGAACCTGGGACCCTTGAGTCCGCAGGCTGACGCTCTGTGCATTGAGCCAAACCAGTTAGGGCAAAAAAGGTACACATTTTATAGGATATTTGCAAAGATTAAAGATGTCTATGCATGTGCACAGTGGAGCAAAGTAAACAATCAGTAATCATTACTTGTCACTCTGACACCTACCAGGATTATTTTCATTATGTCAGGAAAGTTTTTTTTTTCTCAAATAAACTTACTGATTTTTCTATGGAAAGTTCTATCAAAGGCTTATCTGGGGGGAGGGCAGGGAAAGCAGTAATATGGTTAAAATTTAGTCTGTCTAAAGCCACAAATACAATTTCCTGGAAGAACACATTATTTTAAATCACTCTTGAATTAATCTTTCCTTTTTCAAAAGGGTAGCAATTCAATACCACCACTATAAACTTCCTCAACACCGACTATCATATTCAGGATCAATAAAGACATAAAATAGCATTAAAAAATGTGTGCTCCAATCAGCAGAAACAGCACCCCTGCCATAATATCCCTAATGAATATTCCTGAATTTTAAAATTGTTACAGTGCATCTATTATATGAAAAATGGCCTTCCACTATAAACCAATTCATTTCCCACATAATTTTTGGCGATCCAGGTACCTTTTTAAGTAAATGAACTGATTCTTCTCATTAATATTCAGATGTAGCGGTAATCTAATTAAAAGTTCAACCCAAATTTCTGCCTTCTGCACATCATTTGTTGGTTTCACATGTAAATCTCCCTTGGCAGAATCCAGTAGATTAAAACACATTACTGTACATTAAGTTCATTATCCATAACCCCTTTACCCTGCAGTACTTTTGTACAGTTACTGAATCTGTCAGTTTGTATCCTTTTTTTTTCTTTATTGATTAAGGTATTACATATGTGTCCTTATCCCCCCATTGTATCCTCTTTTTGAATTGCCTTCCTGTGACCCTCACACTCCAAAGGGCTTTGGCCCTGGTCAAAGAGCATCATTATGGACCAGGAAAAGGGATTTTACTTTATAAAGATAAACAGTCTTGCCTCCACACATCTGAAAGTCTCACTTCAGCGGCTTTCTCAAGTCAAGCTCTACTTTATTGCTCCAACAAAATAATTAGGAAAAGATTGAAAAGATAATTGTGAAATTTGCCACCTTAACCTTATGCATCCTATGTTGTTCATTTGGACAAAAATTTTTTAAAATATTCCTCTAATAAACTAATTTTGCCCTCCACAATTTTTCTGTTGTGTGCAACGTGCTAGGATCTTACCATGTATACACAATTAACCATACAGTTATAAGTAGCTTTCCATTAATGCCAATGCCAATGTCTTCTTTAGATGAATTATCAGTGGGATACTTCATCATTACAAGATGGAAAATTTCACATTATATCATACTGCATGTACTGTTTTACACTAACACACTGTTCTCTTTAGCCACAATATTCGTAGTGTGTGTTTTAATTTGCTTTTTGATATTTTTAGTAGGAGGAGGGGGATCTAAACTCCTCTTGTTGATACTGTGCAATGGTTTGAAAAGAGTAGATATCATCTAACTAGTCTCTTTCTGTACTGTCTTCTTTATGTTCCATCCACTATTTAGTTTCCACCCCCACCAAAACTACTCTTTTCATTGGTTAAATTTAATGGTCATTTCTCCGGATTTTCTTCCTTTCCCTCTCAGCAATTAGCACAGTTCTCTGTGGTCTTTGACATGTTTTCTTTCTCTCTCATCACAAATCTCCCCTGGATTATGGGGGATCACACTCAATTAGTTTCCAGGTAACTTCTCATATAGGCACACTGTATGTATCTCTAAGTACCTCATTCACTTCCCAATGTTTGACAGTTCTTCTGATGACTCTCAGATTTGAATCAAGTCACACCCTTTACCTTGAGCTCTGTATTTAGACATCAAAGTGGAGCTGAAAATACTGAGATATACACCTAAGCATCTCAAATTTAGTATGGCTCCCAACTTTTCACAGATATGTTCCTTTACCCTTCCCCACCTCAGTAAATGACTCACATTCCACACTATTTTCACTTGAACACACAGGTATTTATTCTTAATTCCTTTCCACATCTTAGAAAACATGGAGAGTTAATTTTGACCAGACTATAAAGTTTCTATTGAATAATATTATTAGGGCATTGAATGTAATGCTGTTGTTTTTTAATCTGGCTCATTTTTTATCTCCTTAGCTTTTGTCTTACTTTATTTATTATCCAACCAAAGAGACTTCTGGATTCTTGATTTTACTACATTTTTATATTGCATATTTAAGGATGGAACAATGCATATAATACACTGATATTGCAATAAGTTTTGTAAAATATAATTGCTAAAAAATAAAGGCAAATTTTCAGACTTAAATGTTTTGACTTACAACATCCCTCGGTGGACTCTTTTCATTAAGGCCACTACCTCAATGGCTATTTTATTTATGAACAGCTGACAACTGACTTCTATAGCATCAATCCCATTGACAACCCTCACAGGAGAGTAAGGTCAAAGGTAACATGACTGATTCAGTCTGCACATAGAATCAGAGGAAAAACATCTTTGTCACAGCAGTATTAGTCTTTCATATATTTTTTTCAAACTTAGAAATTGATTTACTCTTATGTAAGAAAATAAACAGTGATGCATAGAATGCCAAAATCCTTGTAAATGAAGTAAGATATGTTGAGTCAACAAAATTTCTGACTGAAACTAAGTTAGCTAGTATCTAAGTCAGATTTTTTACTCTACACATAATTTTTAAACTTGGAAAAAAGTAGAAAGGTTTGAAATGCAGAAACTTTATATAATTGAATCTCTGGGAAGAAAAATCTTTGGCATATCTGGTTTTATATTTACTGCATCAAGAAATAATTCTGGTAAAGACAACTTCTTTCTGCTTAGAGGTTAACAAATTTAAAGTGGAAAGCAAGGGGAGGGCTTTTTGATGAATATCACATGACTCAAGAAGAGAACCTAATCTTAAAACTTCTGAGGACAGGCGTAAATTGTAAGTGCCAGTGTAAAACAATTCCCATAAAAGTTCATTGAAATAATTATAGAGGAAAACTATGCTTTCTGCAGTAAGTGTAGGAGCCTTCTGGAAATGTACATATTTACAGTCCTCTAATAGCAAAAAAGAAGAGAAAAATATCTGATTTTAAGAAAATCAAGGGAAAAAAATGTGCTTCCTCTCCTCCTCCTTCTCCACATCCTCTAACTCAATCAGAGATCCCTTGCTCTTCCTCTGTTCTCTGTACTGAGAAGTAGGGAACCTGATAGGAGGAGGAGGAAGGACTCCATTTTCTAGAATTCCATTCTCTAGAAGTACTCTGAAGACTGCAGAGGCATTTATAGGTATTTGAAAGAAAATGGCACTGTTAGAAGCAGTTGTACCTATTTTGAATGAAATCAGTTAAACCAGGGATTGACAACTTTTTTTTTCTGGAAAGAGCCACATAGTAACTATGTTAGGCTGTGTGGGCCACATGGTTTCTGTTCCAACTATGCAACTCTACTATTACAGGGCGAAAGCATCCATAGCCTTCTCGTGAGCAAATGGGCATGACCATGCTTCAATACAATTTGATCAACAAAAATAGGTGGAGGGCTAGATTTGGCCTGATACTGCTCTCTGCCTTCAACTATTGAAGAATACTTACTAAGGGAATCTTTGCTAGAAAAAAGGAAAAAAATATTCAGCACAGCGTTTCCTAGGGTCGTGGATTATGGAGGTTCACTAAGGGCATTCAGTTCATTAAAACAAAAATAGCACATGGAAAATAATATTTTAAATATAATTATAGTTTTCAGTTTTAAAACATAAGAATTCTTATCAAAATACATAATACTGTGTTATTTATACTAATTGGGGGAATAGTAAACTTCAAGATGTGAACCCTAATGTTTAGAGCTGTATTTGAAAGGATATGAAATGTGTTCTTCATTGGCTGTTTCCTATTATCTTTTAGGAACAAATTAAGTCATAAATCTGGCAATTTTCCAGTCCATCTTCTGTAAGAATAGTATAAGCTTGTCTCCAAACTTGATGAGAGCTCTTAGATCATGCCTGAAATCTTAAAAGCTTGACAAATTAATTTATTTAGGTAAGTGCTCAAAGAATAAGCTAGTTGAAATGTGGCATACAATTGCAATTTTTAATAGTTTAAGCATTACTCCCCTAACCACATTGTGCATATAATTGTCACATAGTCAAAAATATCTTTCACTACAAAAATAGCATTATAGATACTGTAGATTGGGAAGGGATAGACTTGTAAAGAAATATACAAAGTTAGGATGCAAGTGTTAAGCATATAGTAACAAGCATGATATTTTAGAGAATAATGACCAAGGCTCTGCTTCAGTGAAATTGAAATAAGAACTTTATACATACCATGCACTTGAGTCCTTCTTCAGGAGCTTTGCAGATATTGATTTTTTTAAAAAATAGTGATTTATGAGACAACCAAGGAAGAACTGGCATAATTATTAGTAGGGAAGAAGGTGCAAATGTAGATTGTAAGCAAGGGAGTGAAGATCAGAACTTTGTAAGACTGTTATATGTTGGATGAAGGATTTATGGAAAGAGTATGGTATTTTTTGGAATCTGAACATTGGAGGATTTGAAAAGTATTTTCCTTACAAATGGACAAAAAAGGCTCTTTGGCTTAAGAATGCACAGTCATTTTTCATCTCTTCAGGGCTGTAAATAAAAGTATCCAGAAAGCCATAAATCCACTAGTAAGAAAAAGCCCCAATGATTTACAAAGATACTTTCAAGATATTCTGTGTTTGGTTTTATTTAAAAGTTCTGTTTTTCCACTGTGGAAGCTGGAATATGGGTGTTTCTCTGAGAAAAACATAATCCTATGTTTGTTAAAACTAATTCTCATTAGGATTTAGAGAAAGTAAGAGAAAGCAATTTTTTTAAAAAATATATTTATTGTTGAAAGTATTACATATGTCCTTTTTCCCCACCATTGACCTCTTGTAGCCCCTCCCCCCACCCAATCTCCCCAGGCCTTCACCACCCTATTGTGTCCATGGGTTATGCATATATGCATACAAGCTCTCTGGTTGATCTCTTCTTTTTTTATAAGTTAGGGTAGAGCAGCTTTTCATGTGTAGCTGTAGTCTAGAATTACTTCAATTAGTCAGTAAAGCCCAGCCCCAGTCCTCTTGCCAACTGTGTAAAATGTACACATACAACTTCTGAATTATTCACTGTGGCTTTACAGTACTTAGTTATTACTTTCTTGCTTTCTGCAGCAATCTTAGTGAGGATTTAATAAAGAACATTTTTATAAACACATATGATGTGCATAATGTTTTCTCTCCAGCCCCTGAATCATAGGGGGTGCATTTTCAGTGACATATAGCATACCATGTAAATGAGCTGTGGAGTAACAAATTAAAAAGCTTTTATAGAAACCTCTAATTCCTATTTAGGGTTCCCCTGGTATTAACTAAACTGGCTACATCTCAGATAATTACAAGTTCCCCCAATGAATGTGGAGGTGTGCATTGTTGACTAACAACAGATACAGCGAGCCGTGTGATTTATTATGAAGGCCAAGCCATAAAGGGTGTTTGTGATCAATGATGCTCTTTCTGTGCACTGCCCAGCAGAATGTAAGAAAGGACATTTAAAAAATGGTGGCATTTTTCTTCTCTGAGGCTGTTCTTCTTGGGTGAGAACTCCTTAACCCTGTCACTTTTCCTTAGTACAGACTAACAATATCATAAATAAAACCCAAACAGATATGCACACCTAGAAAAATTGTATTGCATTTGTAGTCTTATAATTAATACATGTATTGACACCTGCCTATGGGCTATGCTGTTGTCCTGTTAAAACCATAAAAAATGGCCCTTGGCATGCAGGGGATCATGATCTAGTATATGATTCTTTCTTTGGTATATGACACTATTTCCTAAAATGACAAAATGGTATAAATTTGACCTAACACTTATTGAGTATCTACTATGTGTCAGCTAGTGGTTAGACTCTGGGACTCAAGAATTAATGTCCTGGTCTCTAGATGCTCATGATCTAGTAAAGGACAGAGAAAACTACATAAATAACACTGCTAGATGACAGACAGGGGTACGTTATCTGATCTCCAAACAATATATTACTGAAGTAGGAGGAAAGAGGTAAACATTCTGAGTAGAGCTGATGGGAAGACAACTGAGATAAGGTGGGATATGAGCAAAGGTAAGACTTAGGTCTGCTATAAAAGGGCTTTCCAGGTAAAATAACATTGTTTTATATGTATTCAAAAGGATAAAACTGGCAAAAAGTAGTTTATGAAAGGCTAGAAATCAACCACAATTATTGTTTTGATGCCTGTTTGAAAGAATGATATAGAGCTAAAATTACAAGATAAAAAGGATAATTATTATTTCCATGATGCTTACAGTCCAGCTGGAGAGTGAGAGCATCTATTTTGCAGCATCAGATTTGTTAAATACAAGAACTTAGATTTTTGAAGCACAACAATTGTAGCTAATCTAACTTTTTTAAAGATTTTGTGAATATAAAGAATATATTTACCATTGCTTTACAAATTCTAGAACTTTAAAGAAAGAAATGTCAATGATCTGACATAAGAGATGCATAAGTACTAAGTAGTGCAGAAAGCCATTTACAACACAGCTGACTTCCTAGCCACCCAAAGGGCTGCATTGGACAGAGAAGACAAGACTGGCCTTTTGGACTTGACTAGCAGTGACAAAATGCTATCAGTAATGATGCTGCCTCTTTGCAAGGCAAGATGTTGCCATTTTTCATCCACTAGTGCACCTTGTTTTGGCAGCTGACAATCAAGAATTCCAGAGAGCGTGTTGCTATCACTGATTAAGGTTGAGTATCAATGCAAGAGTCTTTGCCTCTCAGATTAGAAGCCCCAGTCAGCTCTGTCTCCATCACAAGGTGGGAGAAGTTAGGATGGGCCTGCAAACACATCAGCAGTGGAAACCATAGCAGCAGTCACAGCACTAATGGCCAAGCATCCCATGCTTTTGTAGATGGCTGGGTAGAAACACGTGTCATCATTGACATGAACCACAGGCTTTAGGTGGTGGTTGTAGTGTTCTCTGTGCTATGTCCCCATTTGGGGACCCCAGGCTGAGCAGGGCTGACTAATAAACCCTCTGAAATGTGGGCTTACAAAAGGAAGGGTGACTTTATCTTGAAGTCAACCTTATTTATGTAAAAGTCAAGTTCTTCTTGTGCAGTCCAGGTTTGTATTCCAAATAAATCCCTCACCATATATATATATATTAGAGGCCCAGTGCACGAAATTTGTGCATGGGGGAGCGGCGGTGTCCCTCAGTCCAGCATGCACCCTCTCCAATCTGGGACCCCTTGAGGGATGTCCAACCACCCGTTTAGTTGGACATCCCTCTCACAATTCAGGACTGCTGGCTCCCAACTGCTCTCCTGCCTCTGCCTGATTGCTCCTAATTGCTTCTGCCTGCCAGCCTGATCACTCCCTAACCACTCCACTGCCAGCCTGATCAACGCCTAGCTGCCCTCCCCTGCCGGCCTGGTCCCCCACAACTGCCCTCCCCTGCTCTCCTGGTCCCCTTCAACTGCCCTCCCCTTCAGGCCTAATTCCCCCCAACTGCCCTCCCCTGCAGGCCTGGCCCCCCCCAACTGCCCTCCCCTGCAGGCCTGGGTCCCCCGCAACTGCCCTCCACTGTAGGCCTGGTCCCCCCCACCCCCACCCAACTGCCCTCCACTGCAGGCCTGGTCCCCCCCCCCCAACTTCCCTCCCCTGCTGACCTGGTTTCCCCAACTGCCCTCCTCTGCCAGCCCAGTCACCCTTAACTGCCCTCCCTGCTTGTCTGGTCCCCCCAACTGCCCTCCCCTGTAGGCCTGGTCCCCTGCAACTGCCCTCCCCTGCAGGCCTGGTCCCCCCAAACTTCCCTCCCCTGCAGGCCTGTTCCCCCCACAACTGCCCTCCCCTGATGACCTGGTCTCCCCATCTGCCCTCCTCTGCTGACCCGGTCACCCCTAACTGCCCTCCCTGCTTGCTTGATCACCCACAACTGCCCTCCCCTGCAGGCCTGGTCCCTCCCAACTGCCCTCCTCTGCCAGCCTAGTCACCCCCAACTACCCACAACTGCCCTCTCCTGCCAGACATCTTGTGGTGGCCATCTTGTGTCCACATAGGGGCAGCCATCTTTGACCACATGGGGGTGGTCATCATGTGTCTTGGTGTGATGGTCAATTTGCATATTACTCTTTTATTAGATAGGAGATATATACATTTTGCTTTTACTTCTTTTTTTAAATATATTTTATTGATTTTTACAGACAGGAAGGGAGAGGGATAGAAAGTTAGAAACATCGATGAGAGAAACATCAATCAACTGCCTCCTGCACACCCCCTACTGGGGATGTGCCCGCAACCAAGGTACATGCCCTTGACTGGAATCGAACCTGGGACCCTTCAGTCCGCAGGCTGACGCTCTATCCACTGAGCCAAACCAGCTAGAGATTTGCTTTTACTTTTTTATATGAATCACAGTATATAATTTTTGTGCCCTTCAACCCTCACAAAACTCTGAGAAGTCTATGAGAATGGTATTTGATCTCTTGGACTCTTCACATGATTTTCTGTGACTTCTTATGTTTCTGATTCTTTAAGAATTTGGATACTTAATGTTACACATATGGCCTTTGTCAGTTCCCTAGATTTTCATATCTCTGCCTTTGGACAGATAGATCCCAGGTGGTATCTCACCTTTAAAGTCACTAATTATGATGACCATTGGCATTTACTTTAACTGACCTCTTACTGATAAGTCATAGTCTTGGAAAGAGTTGGGGCATGAGAAGTGGACTGTTCTCTCATAGCTCAGTCAAATTTCCAGTAGGCTCTAACTTCTTGAAAAATTGCTAAGGTACTTCTGCTCATTGTCATCTATTTCTAAACATATGACAGAATTTATCCAAATTGATCCACTAGTGTCCAAAGAGGCTGAATAAAATGCCAATGAGATGGGCACATACAATTCATCTCTCCAGTCTTTAATACTAGAAGCCAGGTGACTATTACTTCAAACTTCATCCAGATGCCTTTCCCGTGAGTTTAAAATGACTCAGATATTTCTGTAGTTGGGAAGTCCAATAAGTTCCAGTTAGATGTGTGCATAGCAGAAGGTCTCTAGGACCTAACAAAAGTCTGTGTGCCTGTTACAAGATTCTGCATATTCTCATTTTCTGTGATTGTGTATGCATTTTAAATACTAAGGGATTAAGAAGCTTTAAAAATGATTGTCCAGGGCTGACCTGCATAGATAAATAAAAAGTGTTAATCTGAGAAAAGGAAGTTTGAATTAGAAATGAGGTAATTAGAAGTGACGATATGGTGGAACAAATAAGGAGATAAGAAAGGAAGATTTAGTTCCACCAGCAGGCAGAGTCTTAATAAGTTTGCCATACTATCTCATTGATCAACTTGGTGCCCACCAATCATGTGTTCTCAGCGGGAACAATAGAAAGTCTATCAGTATTGTGGTATAAAATAGAAAAGCAAACCAGCACTTTACTCGATCCAATAAAATGGGGCCAGTGACCAATGAACCATGACAGTGGAAACCACATTTTAAAATTAATTAATTAACTGCATGCCTTTAAAATGACCCCAGTGTCTTTCTTATTACTTTCAAGGCTCTTTACATCCAAGCTCTTGATAGTTTTTCACAGATTTCATAATGAGTGTGTCGGCATTGCTTCATTTGCACACCGAGGACTCAATACTTGCAGCAAAGCGCTAGGGAAACAATAGCTATTCTGTGATGTGGCTCCTTTTGTAGGAGGTCCCAGGATCATGCTGGGGACTGTAATTTCTTTAGAATGGACATAATATGTTAGCATCTATTCCTTTCAAGTGCTGAATGTGATTATCTTCTCTGGTAGGAACTGGATAGTCTTGGCTTTATCAAGTTAATATAGTGCATGTTGAAAAGTATATCAAATAAATACCACCACTACTCCATAAACATCTCATTCTCTCACCGAAATACTTTTCCTGTCACTCCTTTGTTCCAAGCTACTCAGAGAGCCTAATAGCAAGCCCTTTTCTTTGTCACAATGGTATAAGTGTCGTTTTTTATTAATATCCTATTTTCACATACCTGGATAAACAAGTGTTTTTCCAAAAAATACTCACATGCCTCTCAAGGGTTTTGTGTGTGTGCTGGAAGTACCAGGATTCTTTTTTTGTGTGACTCCCATACAAATAAAATTCCACGTCAATTTGGATGGATGCTTTATTATTCTGTTTTCAGTGTCTGGAAATGAGTTACTGAAATGTTGATCCAAAAATAAGCATTCAGAAAGCTCTACACCTCCTGGTTGATTCAATAGCGGTGAAAAGGCCATCCCTGCCAGGGTCTGGCCTCTTGTGCCCTCCCCCAGGTGACTTATCTTAGAGAGATGGAGTACAGGTGGCACGCTCTGCCTGGTTCCTTAAACATGACAGTGAGACAGCAGGGAGACAATACCTGTGAAGTGTCTTTTGAGATTTCCAACTCAAAAGAAGTCTGTCAGTGAAAAACATCCTTATTATTATATATGAAAATATCCAAGATACTGGGGAGGTATTCTAGAATTCAGATCGTTTTCCAAAACATGGCTGTGCCCTTTCCTGCCCACCACCCACAACCAAAGAGAAAAGTCTCCTTTGAACCAGCGAAGTCAGTGTAGGGAAAACGCCTTAAATGTTTGTGCTTTGGATATTATATGATTGCAGAAGTCAATAGGTTTCCCCAAGTGGCTGTATATAAATGAACATTTGCTTTGACAGGTGGTTCAATATGCCCCATGCTGTCCAGCTAACCTGCAGTGTGGAGTGAAATCAGAGAGCAGGCGATTTCTGTGGACAGGAATCTATAATTACAATGTATTTACCGAGTGTGTACCTGGGAGCTCCATTAAATTACTACGTAATTAAAAGGCAATTCGTTCTTTACTCAAGCAGCTTCTTTTCTCAGAGTCTGTGCTAAATTATTTTAACAGTGAAAGGAATTCCGGTATTTCCTAGAGTAGTTAATGGGTAACCTCAAAGTAAGGAGGTGCAGGATACTTTTGTTAACCATTCATCGGGGTTCAATTAATTTCCATTTTATTTCATTTTCACTATTTCAGACAAATAAAACTTTGCTCTTTCTGGTGGCCAAACACTTAGAATTGGATAGCACCGTGAAGAGCTTAGCATATGGATATAATTGATACAGCCCCGCCTCCATTTGTTCATTTTGATGAATTTGTTTGTGAAAATGCCAGGCTTATAGGATATGCTCCAGAGAGTCCAGCTCACTGAGGAACGCAGAATGGCAAATTGTCAGCTTTGTTCTGTGTTTAAATAAGCAAATGTTACAGAAAGAAATGGTAGATGGTGACAAAAGGGCATTCAGTATAGGAATCCAGCCATCATTTTTACTGTTCTGTTCACATTTGGTTACTTTAACTATAAGGCAGGGATGACGATCTTGTTAACTGTGTTTCAAGGTGCTTATGACAAAGGGCAATGCGTTTCAATGGGAAACGCTTAAATAGTCCAAATTTCAAGTCACCCTAGAAAATATTAGGGGAAACAAATGGCTGCAGCAGAAATTTGCAATTCAAATAGCTCCATTTTCTCTTCTGTGCTGCAAACTGTTTGCTTCAATTCAGAATAAAAGAACCCCCAAACAAGAAAAAAGCAGCCTCATGCTGGGAACACCTATTGCCTAAGATTGAAATGTACTTTAATTGTCATATTAAATCACTACTGTTTTTCATGTAATTTTATCAGTGCTTCTCAGGGTGCAGTGAATGTTTTAAAACATTTTGCATTTAATCATAATTACCTGGACCTTTCTCCATACTCTTTTCCAATTCTGGCTGTTAAGTTCCTAAAAGTAATGAAATGTTTACTTATGAGCATTTATTGGGTATTATTTCTTTTTGTATTTTCTTCCCTCCTCCTTGGGCCTTCGGTGAATCGAGTACTGGAGTATAGCAAGGTGAGATTTCCTCCTGGGGACTTATTTTCTTCAGATAAGTTTTAAGATTTGCATTGTTTATTTTCTCACCAAAACATATTGAAAATGTCATATGCAGATATTGCTGTAATGCGCTATGTCAGCTGAATGGGTGGTGAGTTCAGCCACCTGAAAGACACACAGAGATGAATGTAAAGATGGGAAAAAATGATTGAGGATAATTTTGCAATCCCCCAAAAGAGAACCACAGAGAATTCTGCATGTGAGGTGGGATTAGTTCCCAGGCAACTTCCAGGATTCATCCTGTGATGAAAATAGATTTGTCAGGTGCAAAGAAACTTTGAAAGGGAGGGAAATAAGTGCTATGTAGAAGATGGAAATAGAGGAGAGAATATTTTGTCTATATCCTTGTAAAAGAAATTGGAAAAGTAAAAATAAAGATAATCGGGTGTTATAAAACATATATTGGGCTGAACACAAAATTACTTGATTTCTTTTAAAATATATCTTTGTATTGATTTCAGAGAGAGGAAGGGAGAGGGAGAAATAGAAACACAAATGATGCGAGAGAATCATCAGTAGGCTGACTCCTGCACGCTCCCTACTGGGATATAGCCTGCAACCTGAGCACGTGCCCTGACCAGGAATCAAACTGCAACCTCATGGTTCATGGGTCAGTGCTCAACCACTGAGCCACACCAGACAGGCTGATTACTATTCTAAATTAGCAGGTTGTTTGGGAATTATGTGGACCTAGCCTGAGTACATTTTAAGGGAAAGGCACCCTCATTTCCGCCCCAACATAGACACACAGTGGTTGCACACACATGCACAGGCACACACTCTTTTGTAACCAGAATATCATTTGTATTCAGAAGAGTGACTTAAAGAGTGTGAGGAAATAACGAATAGTTACATTTTTATTTTCTCTAGGATTAGGCTCCAATGAGGACATAAAAAATAAAATCACTAATGAGTGCCTCATAGGGATTATTTTAGATTTAATCTATGTATGTATTTTTTTCTCTCCTAGAATTTCCCATTTCTCTTCCCCCCACCCCCCTTTCTACTATTCATCTATTGCCTCAGAAGAGGGATGAAAATTAGAAAATCTGTAGAGCTCTCCTGGCTTTGTTTCTGTAAACCAAACCCTTGTGGGAAACACAGAGCTTGCAGAACCTCAATAAAAGGATGGGGAGAAACAGGGAGTAAATTAATCTTGTCATCTTAGAAAAGAAATAGGTTTCCTTAGCCTTGCAAGCAGATAGAGGGAAGTAAAGAAAGAAGATACCTTGGTGTATTGAAGAAAAAGATGCTCTTTCCCTTTCTTACATAAAGGCCTTACAAAGTTGATCAGTGATATAAGGTAGACGGCACCACAGCAAGCCTACCCATGATTCCAAGGTCACGGGGACACAGCAGCACTAGAGATAACCCTATTCTGTAGAATGGCAGAATAAAGCTTGGAGCTTGCACTGATATAGCTGGACAAGGCATCTGTACAGCAAACCAGAGTTCTCACTTCTCATTCACCTGGTAGTGGGGAAGCCATACAAGACAACAGCCATGACCATTGGTGCAGCATACGTGAGGAGCACGGTATATGGTCTGTGTGTTCATGAAAATGAGTGGTCCTCTGTGCACCTGCTTGGGAGTGATCCTCAATGTCTCCTCCTTTCCATCATATTGTAGATTGCTGCTAATTAGCATGATGTCGTTAGTAAAGCATTTAACACAGTGTTCTGTAGAACATGAAGATGATTTAACATCTTGGGGGCTATATTATGACAGCAATCAGGAGAGTTAACTTAGCCCTTGGTTCTGACAGTGAATGTATATCGCTATATTTTCAATATACAAGTAAACTGAATTGCATCTTCATTATCAGTGGGGTTGGAAGAGAACATCTTTGTTAGGTAAATAGGGGCATGCCAAGTTAGAGAGCTGTGTTGACATAATCCGAGCAATAGTCTTTATCAGAAAAGTTATGATCATAAATATCAGTAAAGTTTCTAGTAATCATTCGTTATTTAAAAACAATACTCTGATTTTTGTAGGAGTTGAATGTATTTAAAAAAATTGGAAGGGTGGCATTAATCTCTGCAAAAGATTTTGGGCTGCTCTAATTCTTCATATTTCTCTTTTTGTCAAGATGGGGATAGTTTTAAGGGCTTATACTTTGCACTTAGTCCTATGTAACATAATAATTATTAGTCTATAGATCATGGAACCAATGTGAGGACCCTAGCAGCTACTAAGAAAATCAGTTCTAATGATACCCCCACCAATATCGACAAATGTATTAAAAATTGGTTGAAGGCACTAGAGACAAAGTAGGAGGAATTGTGAGGAATGTGATTCTTACAGAAACAAGTGCACTAGGTAAATTCCACATTCACTCGGCTTTTCCTCTGAGGTCACTCTTCCGTTCACCACAGCATGGAGAATACAGTTCAAGGAGAAAGTCACCGTCTCAGTGGACAGACATGTGGAGCTATCGTAGAAAGTGGAATCGGGGGTCGGGGTGTCTTCAAGGAGAGGAAATCCAAAAGGAAGGGGGGATTTTCAGTTCCAGTCCTGCCAAGTCAGGGTGTGTGTAAACGTTGCAGGTTTTTAGTCAAAGCTCCCAAAGGGATACTCTCTAGGAATAAGAGCAAAACTAAACAGACCAGTTCTTACAACGTATGAAAAACCACCCTATTTAAGATTAAGTTACTCTATGGGAAGTCTGATTGCTGAAGTGAATGGAAACATGTAACACTTCAATTAGTAATTATAAAATGTAAAAACTATTTTATAACAAAATACAATATACATTATTTTTTAAACTTTATTATTAAAAGTATTACAGATGTCTCCTTTTTCCCCATTGTCTCCTTCTAGCCTGCCCCAGCCCCTGCTCCCTGTCCTTCATGCCCCTCCCCCTGCCCCAAGCCTTCATCACACTATTATCTGTATCCATGGGTTATGCATATATGCATATTAGTTCTGGTTAATCTCTTCCCACCCACCCACCCTCCCCTGCCTTCCCTCTGAGATTCATCATTCTGTTTCATACATTATTAAAACCCCATTGAATGAATATAGAGCCTGGGCACAGTAGAAAACAGGATAAGTTAATTAATGACCCATCAATAGGCAAACATTTAAATTGAAGCAGAGAGAGGAATAAAATAGAGAATAGATTAGTGTAAAGATATGTGTGACATGGTCAAATCAAATATATATAATTGGAGACCCATAAAAAGAGGAGACAGAATGAGTAAAAAAAACATCTGAAGAGATAATGACTGAGAATCGTCCCAAGTTGATAAAAGAATTTAACCCACACATTCCAGAAGAACAGTGAAAACTAAATAGGAGAAATGCAAAGAAAACCATACTTAGACACCTTTATAATCAAATTGCTGAAAATCAAAGTTAAAGAAAAAAATACTTTAAGCCAGCTGGAAAGAATAGATACAATACTAGTAAAACTGATGTCTGACTCTTCACCAGAAACTATAGAACCCAGAAAACAATAAAATGACAATGTTTAAAGCACTGAAAGAGGTGGGGTGGGTGTGGGGGAGGGAAACATTCCTGTCTTGAACTCTAAACCTAGTGAAAATACTTTTCAAAAGTGAAAGCAAAATAAAGACTTTTTCAGACAAACAAAAGCTGAGAGAATTTATTACCAGAAGATTACACTACAGGCAAACCCTAAAGGAAGTCTTTTAGGCTAAAAATAATTTCAGGTAGAAGCTTTGAAATACATGAAAGAATGAAGGATTAAAGGAAGGATAAAATGGGGTAAGTATGAAAGATACTCACTGCACAAACAATAACCATATCCTGCATGACATGTAAAGGAAATTACATGATGGCAAAACACAGGAGGAGTTAAATGGAGTTAAACATTTAAAAGTTTATGGCATTATTCAGACGTGGTAAATAGGCTCAATTCAGGTAGATGAGATAATAACACAAGCATGCCCATCAGGCCTACTAGAGAACAATCCAGAGGTGCATTAAAAATCTAATAAAAATACTACTCTAGCCTAACTTCTTTCTGGATTCTAGGAATACATCCTTGAACAAGACCCTGCTCTATTAAGGAGAGAAGGTAATTTAAAAAAAGAATATATAATGTTATATGATGAGTGTTACAGATAAAAATCAGTTTTAAAAATTGCTACTATTACTTGACCATCTTGTAAATTTAGGCACTTGAACTAAAAGCACAACAGGCCTCACCGATTTTTTTTTTCTTATAACAATCCAACAAAAGAGCCATAACACTTGCATTTTGCATATGATTTTTAGAAATGGCTTTACAACTAAAAAGAACTAAGTGACATATGCAAGTTTTTAACATGCTTTTTTAAACGTCATAGCAGAAGCATTTTCTATTTGATTTCCAGTTGTTGTTTTTAATATTTAAATTTTTACATTTTTTTTTTCTGGCTGTCTCGTGAGTTTTCTCTGATCAACATTTGTCCACATATTTTTCTTTTTTTTTTTCTTTAAGAAGTGAAAAAATCTTTCCTAACAATTTTATTAAGATACTAGAGGCCCAGTGCATGAAATTTGTGCATGGATAGGGTCCCTAGATCTGGCCAGAAATCAGGGCCAATTGGGGCCTTCTGGCTGCTGGCCGGGACCTTCCTTTGTTCCATGCCGCCCCTGGTGGTCAGTGCACATCATAGCAAGTGATAGAACTCCTGGTCTCCCAGTCAAACTCCCTTGGGACACTTTGCATATGAGTCTTTTATATATATAGACTAGAGGCCCGGTGCACGAAATTCGTGTATGGGGGGGGAGGTGTCCCTCAGCCCAGCCTGCACCCTCTCTAATCTGGGACCCCTCGAGGGATGTCTGACTGCCTATTTAAGCCCAATCCAGGACTGCTGGCTCCCAACTGCTCGCCTGCTTGCCTTCCTGATTGCCCCTAACCACTTCTGTCTGCCAGCCTGATCTCCCCCTAACCACTCCCCTGCCACCTGATTGATGCCTCACTGATCCCCTGCCAGCCTGTTTGCCCCTAACTGCCTTCCCCTGCAGGCCTGGTCACCCCTAACTGCCCTCCCCTGCAGGCCTGGTCATCCCTAACTGCCCTCCCCTGCAGGCCTGGTACCCCCCAACTAATCTCCCCTACAGCCCTGGGTCCCCCCAACTGGCCTTCCCTGCAGGCCCGGTCACCCCCAACTTCCCTCCTCTGTCGGCCGGGTCACCCCTAACTGCCCTCCCCAGCAGGCTTGATTGCCCCCAACTGCCCTCCTTTGCAGGCCTGGTCCCTCCCAACTGCCCTCCCTTGCAGACCTGGTTCCTCCCAACTGCCCTCCCCTGCTGGCCATCTTGTGGTGGCCATCTTGTGTCCACATGGGGGCAGGATCTTTGACCACATGGGGGCAGCCATCTTGTGTGTTGGAGTGATGGTCAACTTGCATATTACTCTTTTATTAGATAGGATAGAGGCCTGGTGCATGGGTGGGGGCCAGCTGGTTTGCCCTGAAGGGTGTCCCGGATCAGGGTGGGGGTTCCCTTGGGGTGTGGGGTGGCCTGGGCAAGTAGCCTGTGGTGGTTTGCAGGCTGGCCACGCCCCCCAGCGACCCAAGCAGAGGCCCTGAGATCTGGGATTTATTTATCTTCTATAATTGAAACTTTGTAGCCTGGAGTGGAGCCAAGCCTTCTGCTCGCTCCGTGGTGGCAGCCATTTCTGTTGGGATTTATGTATCTTCTATAATTGAAACTTTGTAGCCTTAAGCAGAGGCCAAAGCAGTCCAGGGCTGCAGAAGCTTGCATTCCTCCATTGCCAAGGGCAACCCTAGCCTCCTGCTCTTTCCAGCTCCATGGTTGCCGCCATTTCTGTTGGGATTTATCTTCTACTAGAGGCCCGGTACACGAAATTTGTGCACAGGGGGTGGGGGGTTTGTCCCTCAGCCCAGCCTGCACCCTCTCCAATCTGGGACCCCTCGAGGGATGTCCAACTGCCCGTTTAGGCCCCAGTAGGATCGGGCCTAAACGGGCAGTCGGACATCCCTATCACAATCCAGGACTGCTGGCTCCCAACTGCTTGCCTGCCTGCCTTCCTGCCTTCCTGATTGCCCCTCACCGCTTCTGCCTGCCAGCCTGATCACCCCTAACCACTCTCCTGCCAGCCTGATTGATGCCTAACTGCTCCCCTGCCAGCCTGTTTTCCCCTAACTGCCCTCCCCTGCAGGCCTGGTCACCCCTAACTTCCCTCCCCTGCAGGCTTGATCGCCCACAACTTCCCTCCCTTGGAGGCCTAGTCCCTCCCAACTGCCCTCCCCTGCTGGCCATCTTGTGTCCTCATGGGGGCAGCCATCTTGGACCACATGGGGGCAGCCATCTTGTGTGTTGGAGTGATGGTCAATTTGCATATTACTCTTTTATTAGATAAGATAATTGAAACTTTGTAGCTTTGAGTGGAGGCCTAGGCCGGCAAGGGCAGGTGGAAAGCTTGGCTTCCTCCATTGCCAGGGAAACCCAAGCCTCCCTCCTGCTCTCTGTTGCCGCAGCCAGCTTGGTTGGGTATATTTGCATATCCCCTCCTGATTGGCTGGTGGGCGTGGCTTGTTGGTATAGTGGAGGTACGGTCAATTTGCATATTACTCTTTTATTAGATAGGATATTTCATGTACCATACAATTCATTTAAGATGTACAATTCAAAAGTTTTGCATATGTTACATTATTGATGTTTAAAAATTGTGGCCAAATATATTTAACATCAAATTTGCCATTTTTACCTTTTGAAAGCACATAATTCTGTGGCATTAGTTACACTCACAATGTTGGGTGATCCTCACCACTATGGTACATCATGTTAGTGGAATCAGACTATTTTTCTTTTTGTGCCTGCTTTATTTCACTTACCAGATTTGTCAAAGTTAACACATGTTGTAATAGGTGTCAGTGTTTTATTTCTTTTTAAGGCTGAATAACATCCCATTGCATGGATATACCACATTTTATTTGGTCATTCATCTATGGACACTTGGGTTGTTTCTACCTTTCAGCTATCCTATCTAATAAAAGAGTAATATGCAGATTGACCATCACTCCCAACACACAAGTTGGCTGCCCCCATGTGGTCAAAGGTCCTGCCCCCATGTGGACAGAAGATGGCCACCACAAGATTGCCAGCAAGGGAGGGCAGTTGGGAGGGACCAGGCCTGCAAGGGAGGGCAGTTGTGGGCTATCAGGCAAGCATGGGAGGGCAGTGGGGAGGGACCAGGACTGCAAGGGAGGGCAGTTGGGGGCAATCAAGCCTGCAGGGGAGGGCAGTTAGGGGTGACCAAGCCGGCAGAGGAGGGAAGTTGAGGGCGACCAGGCCTGCAGGGAAAGGCAGTTGGGAGGGACCTAGGGGAGAGCAATTGGGGGGGGGACCAGACCTGCAGTGGAGGGCAGTTGGGGGGACCAGACCTGCAGGGGAGGGCAGTTGGGGGGGACCCAGGCCTGCAGGGGAGAGCAGTTGGGGGGGACCAGGCCTGCAGGGGAGGGCAGTTAGGGGTGACCAAGCCAGCAGAGGAGGGAAATTGAGGGCGACCAGGCCTGCAGGGAAAGGCAGTTGGGAGGGACCTAGGGGAGAGCAATTGCGGGGCGACCAGACCTGCAGTGGAGGGCAGTTGGGGGGACCAGGCCTGCAGGGGAGGGCAGTTAGGGGTGACCAGGCCTGCAGGGGAGGGCAGTTAGGGGAAAAGAGTCTGACAGGGGAGCAGTTAGGCATCAATCAGGCTGGCAGGGGAGTGGTTAGGGGTGATCAGGCTGGCAGGCAGAAGCGGTGAGGGGCAATCAGGAAGGCAGTCAGGTGAGCAGTTGGGTGCCAGCAGTCCTGGATTGTGATAGGGATGTCCGACTGCCCGTTTAGGCCCTATCCTACTGGGATATCCCTCGAGGGGTCCCAGATTGGAGAGTGTGCAGGCTGGGCTGAGGGACAACCCCCCGCCCCATGCACGAATTTCGTGTACCGGGCCTCTAGTCATGAATAATACTGCAGTGAACATTGGCATACTTGTATCTTATTTCCTCCTTTCAATTCCTTTTAGTATCTTTCTTTTTGAAAGATACAGAATTTCAGGTTGATCATTTATACTTTTTTCTTTCTGTGATTTAATATCTCATCCCAATTTCCTTCGGGTTTCCATTGTTTCTGATGAGATATCAGCCTTCATATTTATTGATCTTCAAGATGTGATATTTGTCTGGCTACTTTTAAGGTCTGTCTTTTCGTTCATGAACTTTATTGAGATATAATTGAAAGAAATTATGTAAGTTTAAGGTATGCAATGCAATGATTTTTTTAGTAGCATATATAGTGAAATGATCACCACATACAGTTAGTTAAAAGCCATCTCCTCACATAACTACCACTTGTTATGTTTGCAGTGAGAACATTTGAGATTTACTCTTGGCAACTTTCAAGTATACAATGCAGTATTGTTAACTAGAGTCCCCACAGGCTTCAATTTTCTGCATTTCCAGGTGTGTCACCAGGCCTCTCTGGATATCATACTTGATGGCATTGTGCTTTCTTCATCTATGATTGGGCAGAACAGTAGCCTCTATGGGTTGATCCATTCAGGCTTTATTACTAAAGCTGCTTTGGCCCACACAGTAGAGGACATAATGAAAGCCATGCCAGAAGTGGGCTCTCAGCTCAAGGGGCCAAACCAGCTGTGGGTTATGAGGTGATAGGACAGTGGTTTAATGTCTAAGTAGGACTTGGGAGGCAGGTTATATTAGGTAAATGGAGGGACGCATGTAGATTGCTTCAACTGTAGTCTATTGTATTGATACAGTCAATATACACAAAGGGTATACGCCACTCACAGGCCAGGGGTTATTTAATTATAGTCTTACATCAACTCTATTTTCCCTTAAAGGAGCAAATGCAAAAGAGTTGGAACAAAGTAAAACTGGTGCTGTTTTCGTTATTATGTGTTGAGCTTTTTTTCTGAGTGTTTATGGTTATTGACAGAAGAAAATACATAAAATGACACCTTTGATAAGTGGATCTATGGCAAAAAATGCTTTAAGACATCTGTGTTCACCTAAGCTATGCTGTATTCAAACAGAACTTTTGTGAAGAGTTCTTTTAAAGACACACACTCCATCTTCTTCAGGCACTATCTTAGTCAATGTGACAGCCTTATGCTGTAACTTACTCAACCAGAGAAGCTTTTTTAATGTGATTTGTAGGATTTTTATTGTTCCCTGTTCCTTTTTTTTTCTTTTAATACTTTTTTGAGGGTTTTGTGTGTGTGTACAACAAAATTGAGAGGGAGGTACAGTGATTTTCTATATACTCTCTACCCCCTCACATGACTAGACTCCCCATTATTGACATCACTCACCAGAAAGAATGGTGTATATATTCTTTTTACCAAGAATAAACCCACATTGATAAATCATAACCACTCACAGTCCAGAGTTTACCTTAGGATTCTTAATGGGTTTGGGCAAATATATAATTAATAACATATGTATCACTATAATATCATATAGAGTCTTTTTACTGCTTTAAAAATCCTATTCACTCTGCCTGTTTATCTCTTTCACTCCTTGTCCCCCTGAGGCCACTGATCTTTTTCTGTTTGTATTTTTTGTTTTGTTTTTAGCTTTATTGAGGTAATTTACACATGAAATTATCAAATATTTTAAAGTATACAATGTGATGATTTGATATTGCAAAAGGATTCATCCCCCCATCAAGTTAATTAACAAATCTATCACCTCACATATTTACCTATTTTTTTTTAATTTATTGTTAAGGGCATTTAAGTTTATTCTCTTAGCAAATTTCAATTATACAATATAGTGTTATCAACTATAGTCACTATTTTATACATTAGATCCTCAGACCTTATTTATCTTATAACTGAAAGTTTGTACCATTTTACCAACCTCTTCCTATTTCCCCTACCTCCCCAAACTATTTTTCTACTGTTTTTATGAGTTGGACTTTAAAAAAAATTCCACATATGTTATACTATGCAGTAATTGTCTGTCTGACCTTTTTCACTTAGTGTAATGCCCTCCAGGTTTATCCAACTTGTTGCAAACAGCAGGTTTCCTTCTTTTTTAATGCCAAATAATATTCCTTTGCATATATGTACCACATTTTCTTCATCTCTTTGCCCATAGACACTTAGGTTGTCTCCATACCTTTACTATTGTAAAGAATGCTGCAATAATCATGGAAGTGCAGATATCTCTTTGAGATAATAATTTTGCTCCTCTGGATATATACCCATAGGTGGGATTCCTAGGTCATATGATAGTTTTATTTTAATTTCTTATGGGAACCTGCATACTCTTTTCCATAGTGGCTGTAGCAGTGAACATGAGTTCCCTTTACTTTCCATTCTCTCCATTATTTTCTCTTATCTTTTTTTATCATAGATATCTTAACAGGTATAAAGTTATATCTCATTGTGGTTTTGATTTGCATTTCCCTGATGACTTGGTGACATTGTGCAACTTTACATGTACCTACTGGCCAATTGTATGTCTTCTTTGGCAAAATATATATTCAGGTCCTTTGTCTATTTTTAAATTGGGTTATTGTTCTTTTGCTGTTGCATTGTGTGAGTTCCTAGTATATCTTACATATTAACCCATTATTATCTATGTGGTTTGCAAATGGTTTTCCCCTTCTGTAGGTTGTCTTTTTGTTTCTTAGATGTTTTTCTTTGATGTGCAGAAGCTTCTAAGTTTGATGCAGTCCTACTTGTTTAATTTTGCTTTTGTTGGCTTTGTTTTTGGTGTCAAATCCAAACAGTCACTGTCAAAATCAATATCAAGGAGCTTACTCCCTACATTTTCTTGAAGGAGTTATCTAGTTTCAGATTTTCAAGTAGTTAATCCATTTTGAGTTGATTTTTGTGTATGGTATGTACTATGGGTCATTTTATTTTTCTGCATGTGGCTGTCAAGTTTTCCCAAAATCGTTTATTGAAGAGACTATCCTTTCCCCACTGTATATGCTTGGCTCTTTTTCATAAATTAATTGAATACAGTTGCATAGGCTTATTTCTGGGCTCTCTGCTCTGTTTCATTGACCTATGATCTATGTGTCTATTGTTATACCAATGCCATACTGTTTTGATTACAATCTCACTGTAATATAGTTTGATCAAGAAGTGTGATGCCTCTAGATTTGTTCATTATCAATATTGCTTTGGCTATTCAGGGTATGTTGTGGTTTCATGCAAATTTTAGTATTTTTTTCCCTGAGTTATGTGAAAAATGCCATTGAAACTTTGATAGGGATTATATTGAATCTACAGATCTCTTTAGTATGTATATTTTAATAATATTAATTTATTAGCACCCTCAATTTTTCTCATCAGTGCCTTGTAGTTCTTAGTGTATAAATCTATCTTCTTGGTTAAATGTATTCCTAACTATATTATTTTTGATACTAATGTAAAGAAAATTTTCTTAATTTTCTTCTTATGGTTATTGATGATGTATAGAAGTACAAGTGATGTTTGCATATTATTATGCATTTTGCAACTTTACCAAATTTGTGTAGTCCTACACTTTTATAATGGAGTCTTTAGTGTTTTTTACATATGTCATATCAAAATAGATACAATTTTATTTCTTCTTTTCCAAAAAGAAAAGGCAAGAGTGTATATCCTTTTGTTCCTGATCTTAGAAGAAAAACTTTCACCTTTCCATCAAAGTGTATATGATGTTAGCTCAGAGCTTGTCATAGATGGCCTTTGTACGGGGAAGTGTGTCACCTCTATTATTCTCTGCTAGTTGGCAGTTCTTATCATAAAAGGAAGCTTAATTTTGTAAATTGCTTTTTCTATAAGTATTGAGATGACCATATCGTTTTTCTCTCTCACTTTGTTAAAGTGACATATCAGTTATTAGTTTTGTGAGTTGAACCACCCTTATATCTCTGAAATAAATCCCATTGGATCATAGTGTTTCATCATCATAATGTACTGTTGAATTCAATTTACTAATATTTTTATATATATATATTCATCAGTAATTGGCATGTCATTTTCTTTTCATGTAGTGTCCTCATTTGGTTTGGTTTTAGTATCACGGTAATGCTGGTCGTATAAAATGAGTTTTGAAGTTTCCATCCTCTTCAAATTTTTTAGAAGAGTTTGAAAGAAATTGCTATTGATACTTTAAATATGTGGTAGAATTTACCAGTGAAGCTATTTGGCCCTGGGCTTTTTGTTGGAAGCCTTTTGATTACCGTTTCAACCACCTTACTAGTAACTGGTCTATTCAGATTTTCTATTACTTCATTATTCCATGTTGGCAAGTTTGTAGATATTGATTCTTTCTTCTGGATTATTCATTTTCTTGGCATAAAATGGTTCCTGGTAGTCTCCTATGATCCTTATATTTGTGTGGTATCAGTTGTAATGGTGTCCTCTTTCTTTGTTTCATGGTATCTAGCTTCATTTTTATTTTTGCATCTGAATGTCTAGATGTTTCAGTATCATTAGCTAAAGAGGCTATCTTTTCTTCTATTCTTTGTCTATTCCTTTAACCAATATCACACTAACTATTACAGCTTTATAGTAAGTCAAATTCAGGTAGAATCAGCCCTCCAACTTTGTTGTTTTCTTTTTTATTAATAGGTGGTAATATGTATTGCATCTGGGCTAGGAACTTAAGAAAACTGTATTTTGATGATAAAAACAATTATGTATTTCTTCAAGTATAGCTTACTCAACCTGAAGCCTTAGGAAGCCATCTTTAAATGTTTGCCAAGAGCCATGCTAAATAAAGGTAGTACCTGGCAGTGTACTTACTTGATGAAACAAAACCACACTTTGTGGGAATTTTTATGTGTCCAATCCTGTTGGGACTGGACATTAAGTCTGTTTGTTCCAAAGAGACGCACCTGAGTTCTGCTTGAGATGAAGACTTCTATTTTACAATGCAGTGAACATTTAGACCGTAAGCTTGCCTTAGAATAATCTTTCCTTATTGTAACATTTTCAAGTCAAATTCATCCTGGCATTTAATCAGATTGTTTAATTAATTTCAGGAATATGCATGTGATCTCTCTGATGTTTCTTTCTTCACCATCTCCCATGCTTTTTAAAAAATCATTACAATAGAGATTAAATATTTTCTTCTCAATGAAAACAATTTGAGGTTAGAAATAAGGAGAGACAATTAAACCAGGTGATTATAGATAATGTTACTGATCTCAAGTTTTCCTATTAACCTCTGAGTTCATTAACAATAGATGGATTGAAGCATGAATAGATGAGCAGAATCATCCAAGAAACTAGCATTGCTGTCATGTTGACATTTTTACTAATTTTTATACAGAACTCCACACAGTGACTGGCACATGGAAATTATTAAACATTAGTTCTTTGCCTGATTTTTTTTTATCATTTACTCCTCACTGTAACACTAACAAGTATTATCATGATCTTTTAATATAAAGAAACTGAGGCATAGAGTGTGGAAGCTTGGCGAGTCACGTCTCTGATGACTTGGAGCTGAGACTCAAACTCAGTTTATCTAAATTACACATACATGCATATGCACATACTGTCTTCATCCCTGTGGTCTATTACCTCATAACTATTACTCCAAAGTCACATGCTGATTTTATAATAACCAGGAGGGCAGTAATTATTAGCTCATGGATGCAAGCAATATTCAGTTTCTTCTCTGTCAATAGTAACATTCTTCTGCTAGTCAAATATCATGTGCATTACAATATTTATAGTATTAGTCTTAATTTCAAGGCAGAGATCCTTGTGGTACAATTTAAAAATTGTGAGAAATCTGTTTAGTCATAGAAGGTATAAAAATATAGAGGCTACATGTGTACTCACCCCAGTTTGAAAAGCTGCACAGCATTGTGTCCTTCCCTTACTTAAAAGCATAGTTATAGAATAAAGACCAAAGTACCCCCATATGAAATAACTTTTAGTTTTTATTATTTTTAAACTTTATATAAATGGCAGTAGACACTATGTTTCTATTGTGACTTCATTTTATCAAGCAACACACTTGCTACATATACTCAGAGTTTATTCTATCCCAGCGCTGTATTAGGATATACCTCAATTTATTACACATTCTCCGTTTGGTGGACATTTGTTAGGTGTTTAGATATTGCTCTTTTAAACAATGTGGCTACAGACATTTTTCATGTCTTCTGGTGCAACGATGCAAGAGTTTCTCCAGAGTGTAAATCCCTAGGAGCAGAGACAATGATTTGTAAAATAAATGTATTCTCAACTTTATAAAATAATACATTGTAAGAATTTATATTTTCCCCATAGTATTTACCAGACATCTATATCTGTACCATCTCTCTGTTGAGAGGTTATTAGTAATTGACTCAACACCTGTGTTACATATCTTGGTGTGTGAAATAGAGATTCACTCAGGAAATAGAAAAAAATTGGTAGGAGAGGAGGTATTTGAGGGTTTATGCAAAGTAAAAAACTGAACAAAGCAGAAAATTCTTCAGTGTCAGAGAAAACAGATCATAAGCCTCCAAGAGCATGAAAAATCTCTTGAGATCTGGGTGATCATTCAGAACTGGGCCCTGGTCTGTTCTAAATAGTAAGATCCAGACCAAAAAGATATTCAGGAAATATTTACGTTTTTATATATATCTAATTCAACCACTAGTGACATATTTATCCGACTCATTTTAATTTTAATTGGTCAAAGGTCTCCTCCTAACAGCCTCCTTTATAAACTAGCTTATAGCTCTTAATACTGAAGCCCAGACTATCAGGTATCCTGTTACAACATGACTTTGCTGCCTACAAAATTCCATATTATACTTCTGTTGAATTTTGGTTCCACCTCTTACTTTACATTCTTTCCTGGCATCTTTCTCCACACACTCTTTGCCTAATCATCAGGGCTCTTGTATTGTTTGTGCTTCAATATGGAGTATTGCCTGTGGCTGCCCTCCACCCTGTGAATGGCAGTGCTTCCATTATTACGTCTCCTGGTATTCTGTCAATTAGTATTTACCTGTGTTAGACTCATTTAATTGATACTTATAGTGGGGGAACTGGGTGGTCCTGGCATGATGTTACCTTTCCGATCTGTATTTGTACCCTGTAACTTTGGAGAAAATCTCACCTGTAAGTACTGGTAGAATTTCATGGCACTGGGACCAGTTGGAGGTAAAGTCACTTCACCTTCTTTATATACGTGCAAAGTAAGGCTTAGCATCTTTACCTTACTCTGGGGCCAGCCCACTATGTGTGGTTTTATTTTTGAACAGTAAGTTAAAGATAGATCGGATAAAATGTGCAGCAAAAAAGACTAATCACTAAGGCAAAGCTTTTTCTTTTTTTTTCCCAACTTCCTTTACTTGCATCTGAATAACATTGTCAGAAAGTAGATGCTGGGCTTTTAACTTTCTTAGGCCAACTTCAGGTGAAATCTCCCTGTATACTTTAACTTCTTTATTGATGGGAAATGAACAACCTAGGTTTGATCTCCCTTTGAAGAACACAATGTTACATTTTATTAATGTAGTTTTGATAAAATAATCACGCAATATGGGACTGCTCAGTCTTTGTTTAGCTGTGAATAGACAGTACCAACATCCCAAGGTCTCTTTCAAATATATTTGTTCCTCACTCAAATTTATTGTTTATTAAAATGGAGCCTTAGGCAAAAAAAAATATATATAAACTGCATAGATTAAAAGCTTCTAGGTGAGCCTATAATAAAGACTGAACACAAATTTTAAGTAGGATAGAAAACTTTTCAACGAGTTATTAAACTTAGTTTAAATCCAAAGGTCTCTGAGTAGCTGCACAGGTTTTCAAACTTATTTCTGCTATGTCTAAGTTTGCTTTATTGATCTTGCTACTCATGCCCTATGAAGCTCATACACAGTGTTCAGACCAAACCTAACTGCTGATGTCTTCAAATGCCTTGGGTTTTATTGTTTAATACTAAAATCAATTGCACGCAACAGCTGTTGCTTCCCACTATTATCATACATATGTACATACACAGATTATATCTCTATTAAAGCAGTTTTCCTTTTCATTAGTCATCATTTAGTTCTATTCTGTATCCTCCTACCTGGAGGACCCCAGCCCTTAGCAAGGAAACATAAAAGTATGGCTCCTGCGGGGGTGGGGGGACATGTCTATGGAGTGGGAAAGATATTTGAAATGTCACTAGCATTTCTTAATAAACTTGATAAAATCTGTAACTCTAGCACATAAGGAAAAATGTTCTAAATGACACTGATGCTACCTGTTATGTTGGCTGTAATGAGTATCAGTTAGCAGCATATTTAAGATTTTTTTGAGTTCTAAGAAACAGGTTATTAAATCCTCAAGTCTCTCTTAAATATGACTTTTTAATTAAACAGTTGAAGATTTAACAAGAAGTATAGTGACAATTGTGCCTGATTTTTTGACACTGGATATACTTCCTTTTAGCTGACCAGTAGAAAAATCTCAATTTTTATCCTTTCAGTTCTCTGGAGCAACATTTCTTAAAGTATAGCTCTTGAACCCTGGTATTGTATCATCTAGTGTAATTGCTAAAAACCCGTATTAAATCAGAATCTGCATTTAATCTGTGTTCCTCACTCATGATTATTTTATAGATTGACATTGGTAAAGCAGTTAACCAGAGCTAAATAAAAAGTCGTACTTGTTTCATTCTGAATGTCAGATGACACTATTAAATCATCTTTAGGATTTGGCAGTGCTCTCAATTCTGCCATTGATTTGCTTGTATAATGTTGACCAGGCACCCTAAGAGGACCTTGGGAATTGAACCTAGTCCTTCAGGGCCTCACTCTATCCCTTATTAGCTTAGTAAGTGAGCAAGCCAGATACTTAAACTACCCCAGTCTCAGCTGCCTAATCTGAAAATGGGGTTAATAGTTGGCCCATCGTAAAGAAAACGTATAGGTAAAAACAAATGTTTAATTCAACTTATTTTTCCTTAAAATCTGCACTTTTTCTCTAAAGTGGAAGGCAAGGCACAAGAAATGTTAAAAAACTATGAGTACTGTGCAAAACTGTTTAATGAAGACTAACTTACACAGCCAATTCTATAAAATAGCCCGGAATGTCTCTATAGTGCCTCCTGTTGCTGAAGATATAGTATGCAATAATTATGCAAATTGTCACAATTAAAGGATGATACAATTTAAATTTTCCGGGAAAATATGTATGCAAATCTACATGGCTACCTTGAGCTACATATGAACCTTTTAATGGCACAGTTCCCTTTATAAATACAGGGTGCGACAAAGGTAGGTTCACAATTGTTCATATGAAAAACAGTTCAAGAATGAACTGTAAACCTACTTTTGTCCCACCCTGTATGTTGTAATTTCAAGAAAAGCAAAAAAAAAAATAACTTAATGAAATATTTTTGAATTTTATTTACTAACAAATATGATTTTTTCTTAACTGAGAACCAGATTTTTAACAGTGAAACTGGCATAGGAGATCCTCAATGCACACTGTGCAGTTAAAGGATACTATAATTGTTCTCAATGTGTAAAGAAAAAAATGTAGGAGTGACTAGTCAAGAAAACATACCTTCTTTCTCTTCTTAAATGTCTAACAATATTCGTGGTTTCTAAAGTTTAACTTCATTCCATGTAACAATTTCAACACTTCATTCCATGTAACAATTTCAACACAGTTCAGAGTTTTGAAAAAATATTATTTGCATCAATGTTAATTCACATGTCTGTGACTTGCTATTAAAGGGCTGGACTACTATGAGCAATAGAAGAAGATAATTTATTACTCACCTCCTGATAGAAGTTCCTAAAAGGGAAGCATCTTTTCATCTGTGTCTCAGGAAGAGCAGATCTTGACTGCGACATGGGTGGTCCACAAGAGAATCTGTGGTATGTTGCAAAATGTGTTAGTAGTAATGAAGTTTAAAATTGCATTTCTTTAAAAATAAGGTTGCACAGTTTAAGTATTATCTATGACAACCTCATTCTCACACATTTTATGACATGTCTTATGTATGAAGGAAATTCTTAAGTCAGGCAAACATTAGACTTACCTTGTGTATAGTTCTGCAGTAAACATGTGAATATTATGCGGCATAACAAAAATAGTTGCAAGTCGCTAACCTGTAAATTACATTTTTTGTCTTCTGCAAAGGCGGAAGAGAAGTAGTTTAGTGACTAAACCTGGGTAATGTTCTTTTCCTGAGAAATTATATACTGTCCCTTAGTATTATCAATAGCTACTTGATTTTGGTATATTTCTATTTCCTTTTGGGACCCTAACTGATTCTAAATAATTAGAAGGAAACTATTAAGATAATTTTTACAGACTTAGGGGTATGACTAATTAGACCACAGCAAATGGTTTCGCACCAAGGAAGTAGTAATAGATGTAAGCCAATACCATCCCTTGGCCTGTTGGGGGGAGAGAAGGGAGCTACATATATACCAGGAGTCTTTAGAACATGTTGACCCATGAAAAAGAGGTCATCCACATAGGACCAATAAATACTGAGTGCGAACAAACAAAACAAAAAAAACTGTAATTAGGGACGGAGTAGAGGAAATAAATATCCCAATCTCAATTTCCTCCTACCTTCCAGGTCCTGACAGAGCTTCCCAGTGGCCAAACTCAGCTGAAAGCCTGAGTGACCCAGTATACAGAGGCACATAGCAGGCAAAGGTCTGAGAAGAAAAGGGAAAATGAGCAAGAAACACATTACCTTCTTATATGTGAAGCAAAAATAAAATGAGCAAAATCTGATTCTTCCAGGTGACTTTGCCAACTACCAGTTTCTATATACTCAGTAGAGAGACGTGAGCAGAAACATCATGCTGAGAAAACCTGGAGCTAACATAATACCTACTTCAAATAGATCTGTGACATGCTTTTTATAGTGATGACTCTTAGTAAGTGAAACTTTTGGATATTCTAACTTTAATCAAGGGAGTCCAGACTAAGCCAGCTTTGTTATTTCTGCATTAAAATCTGGAGGGGCGTGGTGCTTGCCTTTGATGGCTGGGCTGCCTTTGTTGGTGCTAGGAAAGATAGTGAAAGCATCAAATGATACATTACTTTGACAAGTATGATCCTCTAGTTCAATGTGTTATGATTTCTGTTCCTAAAAACAAAGGAAGAAAAATTATTAAGCCATTAAAAATCCTTTTGAATATTCATAACAATATGCCCATGCATGAGTAGTTAGAACATGAAGTTACTACCAGATAAAAGTTACAAATGAATCATTTTTCTTCTTTTAGCCTTCTTTAGTTAGTTTTGAGGCAACCGTTAATCTTCATAATTCCTAAATTATTTTTGCTTTGGAGCCTCTACAGTGCATAGACATGAGAAGCTGTCCACACCAAAATTAGTACTTGAACAAATAAAGTGATTTACTTGTTATATATTAATCATGGATTAATGAAGGATAAAAGTACAGTCAGCTCAGTAAGTGCTTGAGAATTTTTAATCATAAACGTGCTTGAGAAACACTTTTTAAGAGATGATAGATTTCCTAAATGCAATGAAAGAAGGATATGTTTAAAAATTTAGAATGCTATGGTTTTATAATATAAAGACTTGGCCAAGAGAAGGTACCTTTTCCTGACCCTCACTGGTGATATCTGCAAGACAGATTTTAAAAAGTCTATTTAACCAGTGAAATAAAATATAAAATATATGAAAATTTTTAATTATATATTTAATGTAGATGCAAGTAGGAATATCCAGATATGGGCAAAGACAATGAAGTGGAAAATATTTGGTAGTACTAATCTAACAGTTAAAACACTGGTGTACTAATTATTTTGCATATCTATATTTAGCATCTAGATTTAAAAGTATATTTTTTGAAAAATTATCAGTGATTTTCTCCAAATATAAATATATCTTATTATTCCTCAATGAACTGTACCCCCTTGACTACAGTAATACCCAGAATATATGACAGATCATAAACAGAACTATAAAATATTAGATTGAACATTATATATATGCTGCAAATACCAAAGGTAATCATTAAAATTGAATGAGTTCATGAACATGATACACTAAGTTATGATACAAAAAAAAGGAGATGCTATACACCATCCATGACTTTTTCCTTTTTCTTGTGGAGAACTCACTAGTATTGGAGGCTTTCATAACTCAAAAACATCCTCTCAGAGCATAGTTTCCTTTGGAACAAATGAAAACTTGGTAGAATTTATGTTACTTCTTTGAAATATATTAGGTTACCAATAACAACCAAAGCTTAATTACCAAATTTTAAACAAATAGGAGGGTTACTTATCAGCAGCCTCAAAGATCAAGACATCTTTTTCTACTCTGCTATGCTTGAAGAGGTGGTATGTTGCCTCATGTCCACTCTGGTGCTAGCTCTCATGTTTAAGGTAGGAGCATAGGGGAAAAGAGCAGTGCTCCCTGCATGTATACACTTTAATCAGGAAACAGAAACAGAAGTTTTCTCAGAAATCTGTCAAATTTTGCTTAACATTGACTGTGATTGGACAATTGTTCATGTTTTAAATCTGAAAATATAAAAGACTAGAGGCCTGGTGCATGAAATTCGTGCATGGGTAGGCTCCCAGGGCCTTGCTGGTGATCAGGGCCTTCCTTCATTCTGCACCACCCCCTGGTGATCAGCGCACATCATAGCAAGTGATTGAACTCCCCAGGGGACACTTTGCATATTAGCCTTTTATATATATTGAAGATATGTGTGATCCATCTCTGTGTTCTGAGTTTTCAATTATGGAGACTATTAAGTGTGTATACAAAAGCCATCCCTATCTTCTACTTTTTTTTCCCTAACAGAACCCTGAATTGGTTAAAAAGGCCACAAGAAGTTTCTAGGGATGATGCAGGCAATGACTCAGTGTGGTATGATAAAGCCAAGATTCCTAGATTCTGGTTCCAACTATTTTAGTAAGTAACATATTAAAATTAAAATTAGCCCTCACTCAGCCTATTAATCCGTCTGAAATGAGAAATATTAGTAGATTTCAAAGTATATTCTTCAGTTGTGGAGTTCTGCAGAAATATCTAGTGTTCTCCATGGGAATATGATTAAGGGAAAAACTGGAAAAGAGTAATCCACCCTAATAACAGATGAAAATGTAATTGCTTTGGCTTATTTGTTGAGCTTCCATGAATGTTTCGTTTACTATAAAAAGTGTTTTTAAAAACTCTGGGAAAAAATGCTCTTAGATCTTTTCCATTTATAATATGCTTAATAAGCTGTGTGTAAATATAAATTAGAAGATAATTGAAACTAAACTCATCAAATATAAAGCCTATCCTATTCTAATTTTATTTGATATGAAAACACCCTAGAAAACAATAGAACTGTATCATACACCATTTGGATATGAGTTCCCACTTGATTTTAGAAACTTGCTGTTATGAATGGATTCTGAGGTTAGACAACTAAGCCCCTTGCTGCTGCTACAGTGTAAGTTTAATTTCCATAGGCAGAGGAGAGTTGATAGATATCCAAAGAAATTGAGTAGATCCCACAGAGGACAGATTAAAATGGTTAAGATGCCAAAGGATATATATATCTCCAAGAGTGGATAAGATTAGAATCTATAAAATTAGGAAAAGAGCTAATAGAAAGAACACAGTTGAAGTGTAGAAATAATGCCTTTAACCTTGAAAAACATTACAGAGGTGATGTAAGTCTGAACTGTTCATAATTGTATGATACACCTATAATAGACAACAAAGGGAAACTGGTATTTTTGACATTACTCTAAAAATACATTAATTCAAAGTCCTTGGTATTACTATCCACCAAGAAAACCCAGTGGTTGAGAAGCCACAAGTCTGACCCAAGGATATATAAAAATTCTTATGAATTAAAATATTGTTAAAGCTCTCATTCTGTGCAGTTCTCCAAGCCAAGTACAGCAAAGCATGCAAAGAAATATAAGGTACAGTATCTACTTTTTTGGATGTTTAAAATCAGGTAAGGGGATTAAAATATAAAAATCAGGTAAGGGGATTAAAATATAAAAACTGAAATGGAAATACATTTTAAGATATTGGCACCACTCAATAAATGTTAGCTCTTATTTGATTCTCATGTCTACCCTATAACAGTATTATTATCCGTTTCACAGAAGAGATTGCTTGCGTTTTTGGAGTAACTTGCCCAATATTACACAACAAATAAACAGCATCAGGGTAAAGAGATTACCTTTTTTCCCTTAACTTATTGAGGTATTCATGCTCTGAACATATTTCACTACATTACATGGTAGATGACAAAGTTATTCCAAAACTTTGTTTCCTAAAGCCTCATCCCACCACCCAGCAGACAACCTTGCTTGTTTCTAAAAAAGAAATTGAGAGCTTAGATTAAAACTGTTATCTGAATTATTATTTTTTCTTTGTGTGGATAAGGAGCAAGGAAATAAGTAAGTCCCACCAGATAATTCTATTGGCCCTGTCATTTAGGTCAGTGATTTTGACATTCTGGAGATCTTTCTCTCTCTTTCTCTTCCTATGCCTTCACCTCATCCTCTCTTATAACTAATTTACATCAGCGTTAAAATGTGAACACTTGCTCTATTCTCCCTAAATAAATATAACACACCAAAATCACTCTACTCTAAGAAACAACATTCTTCTTTTCCATTCTGGCCACCATTTCCCCTCCATAATCACATTCAATAAAGAAGCACTAACCTTTTTTTTATCTTTTTATAACTTTTTATCTCCTAAACCTCAGATCATGGGTCTGATCCAACAATCCATTAAAAATGGTCTTCTAAGGATACCAATGCCATTGAACTGCCAATTAAACAAACAAACAAAAAATATGGAGTCCTCACTTACCTAGACATTACCAACCTGTTGATAATAACTAATGTTTTCTTTCTTTATTATCTTACTTTCTGGAGTAACACATTGCATTCATCTCTCCACATTCTTCTTTGTCATGTTCTCAAATGTCACTGCTCTCCTGGAATTTATCCTTCCCTTCCCTGTCTTCTATGTTATTTCATGCATACTTTTTTTTTACACCACAGTTTCTATCATAATGACTTTATATCTTTGGTCCCTACCTCTCTCTTAAACTCGTTTCTTCATTCTGATAGTTCTTTTGAACCCAAATCCTCTTTTATCCTTAAACATTCCTCATTTTCCCCCCTCTTACAACCTACTCTCTGCCTGAATCTGCGAGTATTTCTAGACCCGACTTCTCCTTGCTTCTTGTTCCAACTTTTCAGGAGATCTCTACATAAATACTCCTTGATCATCTCAAACTTTTACTAATCACTCCCATTTCTATTGTATTCTATTTTTATAAATGTTTCATCAGCTAGGAGTGACATGACCAAGATGGCAACATAGGTTGGCCTTGGCTTCACTCCACATCACAAGAAGAATAACCAACAGCACTTCATGGTCAATACATCACAGAGAATCTTAGGAAAGGGCTGTGATGGTGAACCACAGAGAGAGACAAAGACAGACTACATCAGAAAGGTAAGAGAGGCCATTATATGAGGACCACATTGCCCTTCCCCCAGGCCAGGGGAAGGGTTGCTGGGCGCGGGGGCACTTTTAAGAGTGTCAACAGTAAATAATATACGAAAGCTCATTGTAAAAGAGATTGAATTTGTGATTACTGGGTGTGGGGAGGAGAATTGGATGAAGGTGGTCAAAAGGTACAAGCTTTCAGTTATAGAATAAATAAGTGCTAGGGATGTAATGTACAACATTATAACTATAGTTAACATGATAATGGCAGATATGAAAATTAAGAAAGTATATCCTTTCTCATCAGAAGGAAAATAATTGTTTTCTTTTACATATGATGGATGTTAACTATATTTATTGTGTTAATAATTTCATAATATATGTATGTCATATCATTATTCTGTATACTTTTAAACTTATACAATAGAGTGATATATGTCATTTATCAATAAAACTAAAATAAAAAAATTAAATGCTCCACCATACTCATTCTCCCTTTAGCTTAACATATCTATTTGTCTGATGCAAGTACTCATTTAAAACAAAACTGTTGAATAAACCAATGAATTTTCACTCCTCTCTTCTTGCACCACTGTTTCTGCATTCAATTGATTTCCAATTGTTTCCAAGACCCTTTACAGCTTTTGAACCTTTTTTCTATTTTCATTGCCAGATGCTCACTGTCTTTACTATAATAGCGTTCTACGTGACTTCATGGTCTTCAGTCTCTTTACTTTTTATATGCCACTGGTAGCTTAATACAACTGAAGCACACCTCTAGCCATGTTTTTCTCTAAGCTCAAAGTTTTTCTTTGATCACCATGCCATAGACCCAACACCCATTTCCAGGTTCCTACTTTTATTATTCAATCTAAGATAGATAGAATGGATTATTCTTTTTTTCCCTATTGGCTTGATATTCAATTTTAACCATTTTCTGTTATTTTATCATAAATCCAAATGATCTCTACGTTTTAAAGTCCAGTTAAAATACTTGATGTACATTCCTTGATCTATAGATTAGACGCTCCTTTCTCCTCTATAGTTCAATGGCACATCAGATTTATGACAACACAACACATGTTATTGCTTATTCTTTCAATAATAATTTTATCTGTTTTATTTAAGATTATTTAGTGAGCACCTGCTCTGTGTCAGACAATACTATGGTTATATTTGACTCAGAATATGGCAACATAAAGTTCACAAGCCAGTGAGAGAGAGACATTGCAAATGTCAAGAGTTCTGTGATGCATAATTACATGCAAGAACTAGTGAGAAAACTAAAGAAATACATTTGTGTTGAGACATGAAGGATGAATAAATACAAATACTTCTCTAATGGACTTTGGATTTGTAGAGGCAAAGAATTTATATTCTTTCTTTTCATTTCCTATAGTTAACAGTTCTGTTAACAAACAAAATAGAAACAGACTCAGAGATACAGAGAACAGACTAATGGCTGGCAAAGGGAAGGGACATTGGGGGGGCTGGGTTGAAAAGGTGAAGGGATAAAGAACTACAAGTTGCTAGTTACAAAATAGTCAATGGGGATGTAAAGTACAGCATAGAGAATATAGCCAATAAAATTGTAATAACTATGTATGTTGCCGGGAGGGCCTTTGAAAGTACCTGGCTGTTTAATCACTATGCTACAAACCTGAAACTAATACAAAATAATATGGAATGCAAACTAGAACTGAAAAATAAAATTTGAAAAATAAAGTAACATTTTAAAAAGAAGTATTTATTGAATAAAGGCAGCTAGATCTTGCCCCAGCACATATCCTGTCACTCTAAAGACTATCATTTTGGATGAGCACTATGAGGGGTGGCCCGGAATGAGAGAATGCCTGGCAGCCCATACAAATGAGAGGTTCAGCCTACTATGGCAACAGCACATGTTTCTAATTAACCTTGGCACATTCTTGTAGGCGGTGGGGTTGATGGGGACCCATGCTGTGTTCTAGCAAATCATGTCATTTTAGTGGATACAACTGAGATAGGATACAATAATGTAGGTGTCACCTTAAATCATCAGCCTCATTGATACTTCTTTTTCAGAATTCCAGAGAGGCTGGTGTTGCAGTGCCTAAGACAAACAACCAAGAGCATGTTCTTGTCAGTGAAATGAAATGTTGTCACAAAGTGGTACGTTCCTGCTGTTCCCTACATGCCACAGCCTTGATTTTCACTGATCTCATAGAGGTATTGTTTTCTCTAATGCAAGGCAGTTGATACAAATATAATCAGTCAAGTTCTTATATGCCATTACTTGACATCTGTTGATTAGAAATGATTCATTCAAGTTATTGTCATCAAAGGCAGAAAAAGTCACATAAGTGTCTAGATCCAAAAATAAAAACCAAATCATTTTTTTTTAATCCCAAATGTACACTTATATCACTGGTAGAGGCTGCCTGGAGAAGGAGGTTGAGTCTGTAACTCTCTCCTAGCCTTCAACTCCTTATTCCCTCATTTTTATTTTACTTTAATCTAGACCAGTGGTCGGCAAACTCATTAGTGAACAGAACGGCAAACCGCGGTTCGCGAGCCGCAGTTTGCCGACCACTGATCTAGACCATCCTTTTCCTAACTTTTCTTCCCCCCCATGTATCATTCTAATCTCTCAGTTCTAGCTTCACATTATTCTATACTCAACATAGATCTTGAATAATTCATTACTTCACCTTTTTCTTTCAATTCCCTTTCCACTTTATCCTCCAATCATTCCTGCTCACCCCCTCCAACAAAAGGGTACATACTGTTATGTATTTGGCTTACCCATAACTGCAGTTACCTGTGCATTGCTTATCTAGGGTAAGAGTAGAATTTCCAGGATTCTTAAAACAAAGTTTACACCAATTATGACAAGAAACATGTATGTTTCTATAATGTATAAAGCACCATTCTAGACTTCTCCTGAAAGGCATATATAAATAAAATCATATAAGTATTTAGTAATAATGATTTCTTGCTGTTCAAATCAGTTGTCTTACAGTGTTTAGCTATCATGGTACTGATAAGTCAATATGATGTGAACTCAATTCAAACTATAAATGAAGAGAATGTTCCTGGAGTTGGTATAATATTATGTTAACTTTCAAACAAACATGGCTGAAGTAGGATTTTCTGAATTGGAAATTTTTCTAGAACATTTGGATCTATATTCTTAAACTATTCTGATTCAGGTTACTCAAGACAAAGTAGTGTGTGTTTATAATTATTCCTTGGATTTAAAGTGTGTTGTGATTTTGTCAGACTTTTCCATTTGGTGCTATGAGAGAGAGAGATACTGAGCCAAGAGGAATTTATTTAATCATATGCTATTTGTTGTGTTTGTTTATTTTCTTTCAATAATAGAGCTCTTCTAATTTTCCAGTAGTTTTCCTCTAGGCATTGGATAATCTAATATGATTCAACTTACTAGAATTTTATGTAATGCTGTACAAATACCCTAGAACTTAAATGACTCAATCTTTTCAAACATCACCATACTAATGTTCTTAAACAAGTCTTCTTGTTTTTATCACTTTTTATTTTATATATTAATACTATTTTCTATTTTTACAACTTAAAGGTAAAAAAAAACATTTTAACTGGCTGTTTGGTGTTTTAAAGTTATATTTTTAAAAGACACATTCACAGGCAGAATTACTCTAACCTGAGATACAGGAATTAAAGACTTTAGCTTATTTTGGAAAAGGTGATGAATATTCAGAAGGAGGATAATCTTGATAAGGACCCATGATCAGTTAATATGTTAAGTCATATAGATCTTTAAAATACCTAAAATAATGAAATGTAGTGTTCTTTAAGAACCCACATGAATTGGCCCAAGACTGCTCAGGCAACTTTAAAAAAAAGACAGACATTTGATCAATTCTGTAGTACAAACAGCTCTGTCCATTATCTCCTAATGACATTTTGATCATAATAATCTTCTCATTTAATCAATTGAGTTGAATTGCAAGTTCATTGTCAGAACTTTCAAGGTCCTGTATTCAGGAGATGAGACTGCTTTACTAGTCATTCCTCAATCTGAATTTCTCCAGGTTTCAGGTATTATAGTATTAAAGTATCTAGGCATTTAAAGCAATACATTTTACCCAATTTCATGAAAGAGGAAGAATGGCTACATAAAATACAAGATGTTTGTAGATTTTCAGTATAAATGTTCAACAGAAGTACAAACAAATATTAAGTGCTAAAAATGGCCTAGATGTTTATCAATAGTTCCTGCTCAAATTTAGTCTACTGCCATCATTTAAAAATTAGATTTTATAATCATACAGCACCACTTATCTACAATACTGAAAATTTCCATAACCTCCATTTTTTTCAGCCTCCTAGTGATTTATTTTTTTATTTCATAAATGAGGAAACTGGGGGAGGTTAATTGGCTTTTCACTGAAATAAAGGGTGAGTAGGTGACAGAGCCAGAAATAGACACCAAGACTTCATCTCGTCTCACCTTGATTCACATCATGAGAAAGAGCTTTCTGCTTCTAAATACACTTAATGACATAGTTCCTGGAACTGTTAATTAGTATAATTTTTAAAACCCACCTGGTTTCTTAGCTAGGTAGAAACTTCCCGAATTAGGCATGTTTTGATAAAAAGTTGGGAACTTGGTGGTGGAGTTAGGGCAACTTGAAGCAATAACATCTCTGCATAGTTTCCTCCACATATTCTTATTAAGTATGCTCAACACATCTATACAAGGCAAGACCACATTTATTTCATTGAGAACAAGCACACATAGAAGATATAGGTAAAATGAATTGAGAACTGAACAAAGGGGTCTAGAATCATGATTGGCCTCATCTGTCTTAATGGCATATTTGACCCATATTTAAGAGATTCTACTAACAATGAGTTTATAGAAATGGTGAAATGACAGATGTGAGAAGAGTGACTGCCAACAAGAATAATAATAATACCTTAGCCTTTATTAAATGCAAGTATGAGGAAAGTAATATTTTGTCTTTTTTCAATTCTACTAGGTAAAAGATACAGAACTGTTTTAGTTTGCATTTTTTTAAAGAGAGAAATCAATTGGTCATATTTTAAGCTAGTACCCAGAGTACAGAAGATCTTTAAATATTATTAAAAATGAAAAATATTGAACTCGGAGAAGAAAATATTCATGATAATGTTAATATTTTATGGGATATTATATGGAAAGGACATTAGGTTCACCCCATGTGGTACCAAGGGAGAGAACCAAAAGAGTGGGTAGAAGCTACAATGACACAGCATTTAACTCAAAATAAGATATTTGGAATAGAGATGTGCAAAAAAATAGAATGGCTCCAGACAGTTCTAGGGGTGGAAAAGCCTATGATCCATTGTTGAGGGGATTTAAGCACCAGATTAATTGTTGACTTATTTGGAATTTAAGGGCCTTACAAACACAGGGAGTCCATTATTCTTATTGACAAGATGTGTAGTGAAGTAGTAATTCCTACAGGGAATTCAGGACAAAGAAATGGAGAAACCACTGCTCAATTGGGAGGACTGAAATTTTAAATGGAAGTTAGAGTTTTCATAGATAAAAAGAAACAGGGCAGGCATCCTAAGGACCACCAAGAGAAATATAGAAAAATATAGCCTGTGCCTATAAGAAATTATCAAAAAAACAGCCCTGAGAAAGTTAAATATAGGTGCATATTCAGATTGGTAAGAAAGTAATAAGACTTAAATGCCAAGAATATTGTTTTAACTTAGTGGTTCCCAACCTTTTTATGTCCATGCCCTAGCTAAGCATCCCTAAAATACTAATGCTCCCCCAATGACATATAATTCTAATTATTAAAAAAGTGAACTCCTATTCACGTGGAGGAAGCATAAAAGGTAATTAACTTGGTCTAAATAAGCTTCCAAAGAACATGGCATCCATGAAAAAGATAAATAAAAGGACAAAAGGACAGTTGAAGTGCTGAGGAAGAAATCACTAGGATTGTTAAAAATAAAAAAGAATATGAAAAAAATAGCAAATAAAGTTTCAAAATGAATAATAGAGAACTTAAATGCATAAACGTGTCACAATATACACTGAGTGGCCAGATTATTATGATTTCTGAACACATAATAATCTGGCCCCTCAGTGTACTTCTCTTGAATCTCTTGACTACCTCATTTATTTGATATCAAAGATACTATAAATCGTTAATCTGGCCACTCAGTGTATATATACTGTATATGAGGCCCCTAGAACCATAAGAAATGCAAAAATTCACTGTTAACTCATTCTTGAATTGCCCCCCTTAAAAATCAAATTGCCCTCATGTGGGGCGTGTGCCCCATGTTGAGAGAACCACTGACTTAGACAAATATGTTGTGAAGGAAACGTATACAGATTTTGGAACCAAAAAGATTCAGATTCATATCCTGGTTAAATAATCTCTATTTTGCAAGTAGTCAAATTCATAAAAGTTGAATGGTTACCAGGGGAAGAGTGGAGGTAGGATAAAGGAGTTGTTGTTTAATGGGTGTAGAGTTTCAGGTTTATAAAATCAAAGATTCTGTTTCACAACATTGTGAATATATTTAACATTATTGAACTGTACATTTAAAATGGTTAAGATGGCAAATTTCATATTATGTGATTTTCAGCACAATAAATATTTACATCCTGTATTTAAGTTATCTGAAAATTCAGTGTTCCCTTCTGTAACAACTTTTTACACTTGTTGGGAGAAATAAGTGAGTTCTACTAAGTGAAATTATGACTCTGTTGAGTATCCCATGAATAAAAATACCAAAAATCTTTGCATTGGCTTCCATTTTCTCCATCTTCCTAACCTGTTAAAATTTTTTAAAGATCAGCATAGGGAGTAGGTACATGAAATTAATTACCTTTAGTGTGCATGATGGTGGTAAATCTCCATTATGTGTTTTGAAGGCAAAAAAATTGCAGATAATCAGGAGTTCCCTTGAAAATCATTTTAAGTTTGCATGGAGTGCTGAACACCATATTTTCTCAGGAAGTATTTATAGTTGTTTTCTTCTCCAACATTTAACACATTGTTCTTACTTTGTTTAAATACTCTTCACAAGAGTTGGCTTGTGTGGAAGAGTCATGCTGCATGAAAAATATAAACCTGACCTTCAAATGCAGAATATAGAGATCAAGGCAACCGAGATTGAGGCAATGGTGGCTTTACATCCTCAATGCGATATGTACTCCAAGTCGGTGTTTGTCAAATTCTGGAGTGTGTTTTATAACCTGTATCTCAAGCCCCACCTCCAGAGTTTCTAATTCAGTGGGTGCAAGGTGGGGTTGGGATCCCTGAGAATTGCATTTCTAACACATCCTAGGTGAATGCTGATGCAGGTTGGCACGCCACAGTTAGCACTCAATACTCCTAACTCATACACTCACTGGGTAAAAGAGTAGAAAATATCTCACACACTATTAAAAATCTCTCTCCCATAAAGAAAATCGCATGCATGTTAAATAGCTTTATAAGACCTTATTATACCTAACTCCTAAACACAAGCATTATGAAAATTTAAAGGAATACAATATAAAATGAACACATTTGATGGGTGCAGTTTCTTGGTCACTTGAGAAGAAATCTACAAATCCCACATTCCAATCCTAGTCAAGGTCAAAAATCAACCTCTTGTTGACTTAACTCACCATTAAAATACAAGCTCTGGTCACTGGGAAGAGTCCTCAAGAGAATCCCTACTGGGGCTAAAGTTTTGAGGTCATGTAATATGCTGAAGATTCTTTTCCAACATTTTAAATCCCTTCTAATGTCATAATGCAGATGGATTTAAAAGAAACCCCCTTCCTTTAATGCCCACACTCTTTAGGCAAATAAAATCAAGGCACTGGCCTTGTACTCCAGCAGTAAGCTAGGGGATGAAAGAAAAAGTTGCAGCTCATCTATTTAAGTAAGAGATCAAAAATTAAAACCACATATGACAAGCCTAATTTATCTGAACCAATGTACATTTTTCCCCTGAATGCCATATCCATTTTTCTAACTACTTTATTCAATTTGCTTCTGTGAAATTTAGTTAAAGTTCTTGTTTTAAATTGCTTTTAGTATACATTGCCCCAAGTTGTTTACTCCGTTCTCTTTGATTCAAAGCTTTGCTCTTTTATTTCAGGCCTCTTCATTCCTCTACCCATTCTGAATCTTCTCCCTGAAAGAATCCTCCTTGGGAGGGTTATTATCATGTCTCTCATAACGGTATGCTTAAGGTTGTGTCAAAAGGGTACTTTGCATGGTAGGATTAACTACTCTTTTGTAGGATTTGCTGAAATCAAAGGAATGGTTTCCAGTTATAGTTGTATCATAGTAAATCTGGTCTTCGGAGAAAGAATATTTAAAGTCAATGGTGAAGTAAACTCAATCTTACCTTAAACTTAAGAGTAAAGGAATGGGAGATGATTAGTGTCTAGATTTGTGGAAAGGTAAATTGTCTTGCATTTCATGTCTGTGCAATAAAAACTACAATAAATTGCAATAAATAACTTACTTTAATAAATCTTGATAGCAAGTTAAGGAGGGAGAAAGAGAGGGAGAGAGGCCATATTTTCAGGTTTCAGGACAGGTTGTTAACCCCAAATTTATGTATCTTCAAATTTTAAGGACATTAGTGGCTTAAGCAAAACATAGTAAAAGGGAGTATATATTCACTAAGTTTTACCACTATTATTGTTTTATGAATTACAGTATTTGACATAACTCTCTGTGGGGAGGAGAAGAGCAATATTAGGAGCCTTATACCCAAATAATATAGATCAATCCTGTCAACATCAAACACCTGTGAAAAGAATTAACTGATGTGATGCATGTTTAATATTACACACACACAGAGACACACACACACACACACACCTCAAGCCCTGATTCTACTAAGATGAATGAGATGGAATACAGAATGACTCTATCTTGGGTTCTTGCAGATGTGAGCAATAATAAAAGTCACGTAAGGTGACAGAACCTGTCTATTACTTATTAAAAGCAAATTTATTAGGTTGTCAAGAATTCCGTTTTAACAGTTTATGTATCTACAATTAAATTTTTCTATCAGAAAATTAAACTCAAGTTTTTGTAAAAGTCTACATAAAAGGTGGCCCTGTGTCTAACCATTTCCATACAGAAACACTGTCAGCTGGGACTGAAGGAGGCAGAGTCACTTGTGCAGAGTGCCAGGAGGGTGGCAACCGATGAAGCCAAAGGGGAGGTTTGCCCTGCCAGGCCATAGGGTTGACATTCCCACCTGGGAGGCCTATAGGGCAGAGCGTTGAAGCAAAGAGGATTATTCTTAAGCCTTAAGATCTAACAGAATTTGCTTTGCCAAGTTTTAGATTTGGGATCTGTCACCCCTACTTTCTTATTTCTCCTTGTTGGAGTGTGCATGTCTATCCTATGCCTGTCTCATGTTATATTTCTACTGTTTAAGCCATTCCAGCTCGTCTATGTTATACTGTAATGACAGCCTGAGCAGACTAAGACAGGTAGTCTCCACTACAGTTTCTGTATTCAAGTAGAATGCTGTGCATTTTTTTGCAAGACTAGGTATTTTTCTGTAGTTTGATAATGCTGTTTCACTCTTACTAGAAATCAGAGACATATTTCTTAATATATTAATTTGAAACATCATGTTTCAAAAGTGTGTTCAGTATATGATTTAAAATTTCTGAAAAAAATATATCTGTATATACATAAAAAATAAAAATCTGATAATACTGAGTAGTTGTGTTATGCTGGTGAGCTTGTTAGTATCTTGTTTTTTTTCTATTTGTTCATCACATTTTTTATGTTTTCTTACATTGATCATGTAATATTGTATCATTTGAAAAGTAAATATAGAATGAGCTGGAGAAAATAAAGAAGTATTAATGAAAACAATGCTGTCATGTCAGTTCACATTTGTAATATTTCCTCAATTTAAGAGTAACTAAAAGAAAATTAAGAATTTTGTTTTTATTGCTAATTTATATTCATCCAGTGATCTCATTCACTATTAAAAGTTAATAATTGAATCTAAAGTCTGCAAATCTGACAGTACACATTGGATATTAGAAAGTGTTAAAATTGGCCTTAAATCTTTATTTTATAATCATGAAAATATGTGTTTACATATTAAATAATTGTCCTTTTCAAACCAGTTTATTACAGCAGGGTTTTAGTATTTTTTATTTTCTTCTTAAAATAACTCCTGCATCCTTGGCACAACTAAAAATGTGGTAGCCCTAACAGCTTTGGCTCAGTGGATAGAGCATCAGCCTGCAGACCCAAGGGTCCTGGGTTTGATTCCAGTCAAGGGCAAGTTCCTTGCAGGCTCCTCCCTGGGCCCGGTCAGGGCTCCTGCAGGAGGCAACCAATGGATGTATTTCTCTCAATCTTTCTCTCTTTCTTCCACTCTCCCTAAAAAAATCAATGGAAAAAATATCTTGGATGGGAATTAACAACAAAAAAGTGGTAAAATTAGAATTCCACTTTCTAGATAAATTGTCAATTTTTTCTATTCCTCTATCTCTTTCCATTTCCCCCCCATTGTTCCTCCCCTTTTCTTCCTTTCTTTCATCCAATAGCTACCAATTCTACGCCAAATACTACCATGGGCTCTGAAGATCTAGAGTTGAATAAACTCTCTCTCCAAGGATGACAGCCAAGTTCTTGATCTATTACAATGTGTCCTGTTGATGGCTGAGACAGAGGTAAGCATAGGCCCTGAGAAAGGTAGTGGAGACACTGAGCACCTCTAGAAATTCAGGAGAGCAAAAGCTCATTGCTTCTGACTGGCTTTGAAAAGAAATTAAAAACACATTCAGAGACAGAGAAGCATCAATCAGACCATCAAACCTCAGAGGGAAGGTAGGGGAGGATGGGGGAAGGGGGAGAGATCAACCAAATGACTTGAATGCATGCATATAAGCCTAACCAATGGACACAGACACTGGGGGTGGGTGGGTGCGGGGGGCAATGGCAGGATAAGGACATATGTGTAATACCTTACTCAATAAAAAACAAACAAAAAAACACTCAAGTAGTTTATCTCCATTCTCTCTCTTATAGATTCATATTTGAATTATGATTTTTTTTTTCATTTTAAGTTCTCTTTTGGTAGGGAGAGGCAAAGAAGAGCTATTTTATATCAAACAATGGTTATTACACATTCATAACTTATGTTTCAGGGCTTTTTCTGTTTACTTTTAAAAGGATGAAAGAACCATTATAGAAACTGAAAGACTTAATTCAGTCAGAATTAGGACAATAGTGGCATAATCATATTTCTTTTACAGAACAGATTACCTACATGAAAGTTGAGAAAATTTGGTAGCTTTTTGCTGGTAAGACATTTATAAGTATCAAAATGACTTTGAGTATTAGCATTCAAATCAAGCTCCATTAAAAGAGACATAAAAATAAAGTTTTTCACAGTACTTTTAAACGACTTATGATGAAGCTGATTGATCTCCTACATTAGGCAGAGAAAACTAAAATCCCCCAAGGAAACACTTAACATGAATAAAAAACCAGAGAATATTAATACACCATGTCTGTGGGTCCTGCATATTTTATTTCTTTCATAGTTCACATAATGATTATTGAAAACATAGTGCCTTCACACATATTGAAGTAAAACTCCCCTCTGACTTTATTGGGTGAAGTGTGCAAGATGACAAATGCATTTAGCCTTTAAATGAACTCAACTCATCAGAAGTGATGGGTACTTTACAGCTACTGATAGGCAGAAGTTGGGAATTTGGGGAGGTTGGAACAAGCTTGAATATTTTATCAGCAGCTAATGTGATCTATTTGATTCAGCGTGATGAGGTTGAAAGTCTCACAGGAACAGAAATTAGCACATTCAGCAACAGTGTAATAATATAGAAGTTAACATTTGTTGGGCAGATGAATTTTTGGTGTCAAACATAAAAATAGGTTTTTTTTCCTGTAACCTACTGTAGAGACCCACAAGGAACCATAAATCTGAAATATTGTGAATTTTGAAAATTGAACGTCAAAGATTAATTACCTCTAAGAGAACAGCAAAGAGCTTTTGCATGATTCACACTGACAGGGAGGAGATTATCCCCTGTAATTTGTAAGGGGGGCTTGGGGGGAAGGATATTTGTATGTAGAGGAGAGAAATCCTAAAACAAAGTTATCGCATTTGATACACACATTTTAAAAGATAAATATCTTTTGAAAGAATAAACATAGCTATAGATGTAGATAGATAGATATGGATAGATACAGAGATGAGCCTTTCTAAGATATAGAAAATTCAACCAATTCAGGTTTTATTCATAAAATATGTCCATTCAATAGTTTCTCTTTAATACTACCTTCCACACTGCCAACCACCTCAATATGTAAACCAGAAGAGTCCCACTCAGGCAAATTCCTGGAACATGCATTCATCTCAGCATCTCAGTGCCCCATATATCCCCAGGGACTATGAGTTAGCCGAAATGGGGAAGTGAATAGGCTATGAAATATGAAGTTGAGCTCAATTCCCATCAGGAAAATTTATTCTCCACAGTAACTCCATCCACGATATTGATTATGCTCCAGGCATGAGGGAAAGTTTGACATAATGCCATCAAGCTCCATTTCTTTGTTCATCCCAAATGTTTATTGTGACATCCTGATCTGAGCTTTCAGGGATTTCTGAGGATCCTGGAATCAAGGCTGTATTAGCTCATAAGGAATACCGTGGGAGCTACCAGAGAAAGGCAATAGATTCCTGCACCCCACAGATAGTGTTAAACAAGCATTTCATTCAGCAAATGCACTGTGTTTTGAAAATTCACTTAACCCAAGTAGAAAGCTAAGTGGGAGAGGGAATTGAGATAGGAAGGGACCAGTCTTGGCTTTGGTACTGCTCAGGAATGAATTTCTAGGGTTTGGGTGGGGAAACACATGGAAGAAAAATTAGAGCTGAGAAGAAGAAAACTGGTGGAGTGATTAAGAGCTTAGTTTTGGAGGAATGAATCCTGAGCTTTATTGCCTGCTTCTATTCATTTCGTTTGGGCACATCCCATAACCCTTTTAAATTTCAGGATTTTATTTTCCATCTATATACTTGGCATATTTATAGTATCTTTTTTTCATGATTATTGTGAGGTTTAAAATGAAATAACAATAGTAATGATAAAATTATACTACAGTGCTTAATAATTATGCATTTACCAGTCCCTGGCAAATATTATGATCTGTAACATCATTATTTTTAGTTGGATGCTGCTCTAATTTTTATATCAGCTTTACTTTTCTCTTTGCAATACTGGTTAGATGAGTCTCCCTAAATCTCCAGATCTCTGTTTCTCATCTCAGAAGTGGCAGGGATTGGCCAATTAGTCTCCAAGGCCTCATCTAACTCTAACAATCTATGACTTGGTCTACTTTTACAGACTACACTTCTGAGAGTAGCCAACTAGAAACATATATTCACATGAAATTCCAAAATGTGACACTTTATGTGGGGCTCAGAAATGGAAAAAAAATACCAAGAAAATAATTACAGAGAGAACATTACAATAGAAAGGGCCCATAAAAATGTCTGCCTACTTTCCAAGTCGATTTTTATACATATACATTTCCCATGGACTGCCCCAAATGCAATTTAGACAGACACCGAATTGGAATCAGAAAGTTGAATGTTTTATAAATTTTTGTCTCTAAGTGACATATGCTTTTCTGCAAAATTAGAAAATAAATTTGTTCAGTGCATGGAGTGGAGTAGTACTGATGTAATTGGGTATGGCTGGAAAAATATGTTCGGTTTTAGTTGATGACACTTAATAAATCTCTTGTCAGGAATAAATTGAGTATTCATGGAAGTTTCAATGTACCTATGAACACAGACTAGCACAGAAATCTGAGAGCTTGATTATATTTTTTTATATAGATACAAAAGCATTGAGAAAATTGACTCCAATATAGATGGAACCCAGTATTTTACAAGACAATTTCTCTTTTAAGATGAGAAAGGAGCCCATTGGAACTGTGGGCATGCATGAGCTAATCCTATATAATAAAGAGCTAATATGCTAATTAGACCAGATGGCAGAACGACCTTCCAGAATGACCTTCCGGAACGACTAGTGGGCAGGGCTGCAAGGGCCGAGCCCTTTGCATGAATTTTGTGCATCGGGCCTCTAGTGTGTAATATTATGCCACAGAAGTTTACCATTGAGCCTCATTTCCTTTGTTTCTTATATTAAACCTGGTTTGAGAAATTTGTGATTAGAATGAAAGATACTGCTGCCCAGGAGATGGTAGGAGCCTTAAGGTCTGTAAATCTATTGGCTGCAACTAACATCACTAACTGGCTAACTGGATCAAGTAGCTGGCATTCCCCTTGAAACAAATATCACATTTCTGAATCTTACAAAATGCACTACAGCTTAGAAGAGAGGTCTAAATACAGTCTAAAATGTGAAAGAGATGTCTAGCCTTTCTTCCCCAAATTGACAGAAATCCCAATGCATTTGATTAGGTTACATTTATTTTATATATTTCTGCTTTGGTCTTTATTGCTATGTCTTAATGAGTTCATGCTTTTATGGTTATATAATTATCTTTTTGTCTTTTTTTTTTTTTTTTTTTTACCATTTTAGGCTTAAAGTCTATTTATCTGATATGAGCATATCCACCCCTGCTATCTTTTGGTTTTCACTTATACAGAATACCTGTACTCATCCCTTTACTTTGAGTCTATTGTAATAGTTCTCAAAGCAGTTTTGTTTTTTAATCTGGCCTGCTACTCTGTGCCTTTTGACTGAAAAATTTAATCCATCTTTATTTAGTACTAGAGGCCCGGTGCACAAAATTTGTGCATGGGACAGTGGTATGTCCCTCAGCCCGGCCTGCACCCTCTCCAATCTGGGACATCCCTCTCACAATCTGGGACCACTGGCTCCTAACCGCTTGCCTGCCTGCCTGCTTAATTGCCCCTAACCGCTTCTGCCTGCCCGCCTGATCGCCTCCTAACTGCTCCCCTGCCAGCCTGATTGATGCCTAACTGCTCCTCTGCTGGCCTGATCACCCCCAGCTTCCCTCTCCGGCTGGCTTGTTCACCCCCAACTGCCCTCCCCTGCTGGCCATCTTGTGGCAGCCATCTTGTGGCAGCCAACTTGTGACGATGTGAGGGTGGCCATCACTGTCATAATGTCATAGTGTAACACATTACTCTTTGTGGTGATGCTGTGTAAATAAGCCCACTGTACTTCCACTTGTATCAAATTATAGGACATACAATTATAGTAGTAGACTCTACAATCTAGGTTTAAGTACATTTTGTGATGTTTGGACATGACGGAATTGCCTAATGACACATTTTGCAAAAGGAATCCCCATCATTTAGCAGCCCATGACTATATTAAACTGTTTTAAGGATCATCAATAGAAAACACTCTCTGATGCCTAACTAGGAAGACCTTTAGATATCAATTTAAATATCAATTTAAAATATCAATTTCCTATAACTCAACCTGCAACAGAATCTAACAGTACAAGAGTACCTCAGCACCCGATGGCAACCTGAATAGGGTCCAATTTGGTGAGAGAAAGGACAGTCATGTTATCTCAGTGTCCAACATAGTCACGAAGAAGTGTATGACTATGTAAGACCTTTGTTGCATTCCTGACTTAAGAAAGAAAGGAAGAAAGAAAGAGGTGTGTGGTGGAGGGCGGGGAGAAAGAATGGAAGAGAAAGAAAGAAAACCTATTTGAATAGATTCAAGTGAAGCATCTGACAAGATGTAAAAATAGAAGTTTAAAAGAAGAAATGGATGTATTTTTAATATCAGCTGTTGCAAAGATGTGCCTTGACTTGGGTTCTAAAGTGAAGCCTGAGGCAAAGTTATACATGCAAGTATTTTATTTTCCTACTTGGTGGTGTAAGGGGGACAGGAGAAGGGTTGATACCATGGACCAGGAGGAAGGGACAGAAGATAACATTGGGAAGATGAAAAATCATGGAGATTCTTTATAAATGAATTTCCCTCACTATATCTCTTTGAGATAAAAAAAATCACATAGTAATTTTACCTTACAGAAAATGTGGGAACTTTGATATATTGAGTATCCCATAGGAAAACTTAGAGTTTTATTTCTTTGGTGGCAGCACAATTTTTACTCTCTGTCCAACCTAAATTACAACACATCTTCACTCTTCTAAAAGTTTGAACAACTTTAAAAGTATATTTATGTTAGTTTTGGAATTTTTCAACCAACAAAGCTTCCTAATAACATCTGCATTAGTAATATTTCATAGTAAGCATCCTTCATATTATTCCATTTGATGCTTTGTGAATGCATCTTTTGTTGTCAGGAAATTTGGGCTTCATTTTTATGAAACACAATAAATTATACATATAACATATTTCATATCCTTACAGCCAGAGTAAACTTGTCACTATCTAAATGAAAATAGGCCCTTGATTCATATAGTACTTTGCCAAGAAGCTTCCATGAAGTGACTGACCCTCTTGTGACTTAAAAATCCATGCACCTCAACAGTGATTGTTCATCCGTCCATGCATCCTTTTATATGACATTTTGCTTTTGTATTTGATTTAATTTAACAAACCTGTGTTGAATGCATTCTGTACATCAGAAACTACACTTGGCACTAGGGATAAGAGATTAAGAAAACACGGTACCTGAAACTCTCGCGGCCTATGAAAAGCTCACAATCTAATAAAGGAATCAGAGGTGCTCGAATTTCTGTCATAGAAGCAAATTTATGATAGGGATAAATAAATTTTAGGAAATCTAACTAACATAAAAATCAAGTTTGCGCAAAGATGAGAAAGAATGGGATATTTCATACAAGAATAAAAATAAAAGATAACATGAACTGGGCATGAAGATTATGTAAGAATTGGCCAGATGGACTTGACAGACCAAAGAGGGGATTCAGATTTTTCTGAGATAAAATAGCACGGGCATAAGTACACTGGGTGGTCAAATGAACTTCTGTGTTTGGAGAATGGCTAGAGTATCCACTAAGAATGAATGGGACAAAATGAGTGAGGATGAAAAGGAAGGAATAAACCTAATTATAACAAGAATTGAATTCCATATCAAGAAATTTGGCATTTATGAGATGCCAGAAAATGTTAAAAATAAACCTTACCTGCTATGAGATTCTTTCCTCATACAACCGAAAGAGCCTTTTTTACTTTTTTTTTTCCTTTTTATCACAGCCCTCAGACTACCCAAAACTCAGGAATAAACCACACAATCTCTGGATTTCATTTTTGGTTCCAAGAGAAAATTGTCACTGGGGCAGAAATAGACTTTTAAGTACTAAACTTCCCCTTTGGCCAATACCATCTTTGGCATTAGGGAAACAACTAATTGGCTCTGTCCTGTGGAGGCAAATAGTTGCCTTACAGCATCCAACACTGCCATCAATCATTTTATATACTTCTGTAAATAAAACTAATTGGAAGTAAAAATATTCCAGCACTTCCATGTTTGTGCCCTGGACCTAACTCTAGTTCTTGTAAGCAGATTTGCCCCAGGAAGAGTAGGCGAGAGAAAAAATGAAGATGGAATTAGTAAGCAAATACATAAGCTCTGCCAAGTGATTCTGTTTCCCCTTGCATGTTGTATCTGCATTAAGTGCACATTGGTGAAAAATGAAAAATCTCCATTTAGTGGCAGGTTATTTAGCAATCCCACGGTTTCTGATGTATAGCTCCAATTTCCTTACTCTAAGAAAACTTTGCTTTCCTTACAAAGCTCTATGGAACTCTCCCTTGGGGCTTTGTTGCCTACAATGATGAAAAGACAGGCAAAGAAAGGAAACATCAAATGGAACCAGAATGATGAGAATAAACATAAAGGGAGTTTGCAAAGGCTATTTGTTGCTAAATGAGTACATCATGTGCTATTGTGCATATGTCATGAGATCCCGCTTCAGCCTAGTCCCGGAGATCAATATGCGTTACTAATCAAAATGGCAAGAGAATCATAGTGCTACAATGACCTAAGTGATAGCAAGTGGTTTTATTGTAGTCTCAACATTGACAGCCACATATGTTCTATTGAAATGTTTCAAAGGTAGGAGCTGGTGTCATGAACAATTCTCAACTGATGTTGGGTGGGTGTTCTTATTCTTATGTTTTCATGCGCAGGAACTTCCCAAGGGCAACCCAGATGGCCTAGCACTACACTTCTATCTCATTCCCCCACATATAACTACCCATTGTGAGTGAATGTGGGGATATTTTCTCAGCTGGGAAGAGCTAATTTCTTACAAAGCAGTGAACACTGAAGATTAGTCTTTTTTCTTCCCTCTTCCCTGAACCACTGAAGGAGAATGATTTGATTTAGAACCTGCTCTACAGAACTGACATCTTTCCTCAGGTGGGCTGTCCCAGAGCTAGACTCAGGAATGGCTGAGGCTAATGATCTGTTAGGAAATGAGAAAGCTTCATCTAATGGGTTTGTCTCTCAGACATAATCCACATTTCCCAAGCACCATTATCTGTCATAGAGATGATATTTCAACTTTTATTTTCCAGACTCTTCCATATAAGTTCCCATTTAATCTAAACTAATGCAGAATCCAGTGGTTACTCATAGAAGACATAGAATCCTATTAAATATCATTATCATTCAAAATTAATTGTCTACATCAAAATAAAAAGCTTCTGCACAGCAAAAGAAGCCATCAACAAAACAACAAGAAAGCCCACTGCATGGGAGAACATATTTGCCAATGCTATCTCCAATAAAAAGAAGCCATCAACAAAACAACAAGAAAGCCCACTGCATGGGAGAACATATTTGCCAATGTAATCTCCAACATGTACAGGGAACTCATACAACTTAACAAAAGGAGGATAAACAACCCAATCAAAAAATGGGCAACGGACCTAAATAGATACTTTTCAAAAGAGGACATACAGAAGGCCAAGAGACATGAAAACATGCTCAAAGTCACTAATCATCTGAGAGATGCAAATCAAAATGACAATGAGGTACCATCTCACACATGTCAGAATGGCTATCATCAACAAATCGACAAACAAGTGCTGGCGAGGATGTGGATAAAAAGGAACCCTCGTGCACTGCTGGTGGGAATGCAGACTGGTGCAGCCACTGTGGAGAACAGTATGGAGTTCCCTCAAAAAACTAAAAATAGAACTCCCATTTGACCCAGTGATCCCACTTCTAGGAATATATCCCAAGAAACTAGAAACACCAATTAGAAAGGATATATGCACCCCTATGTTCATAGTGGCACAATTCACCATAGCTAAGATTTGGAAACAGCCTAAGTACCCATCAGCAGATGAATGGATTAAAAAACTTGTACATCTACACAATGGAATACTACGCTGCTGTAAAAAGGAAGGGATTCTTACCATTTGCAACAGCATGGATGAACCTAGAAAGCATTATGCTAAGCGAAATAAGCCAGTCGGAGAAAGGTAAATATCACATGATCTCACCCATTTGTGGAATATAATGAACAACATAAACTGATGAACAAAAACAGATCCAGAAACAGAGAAACATTGATCAGACTGTCAAACCTCAGAGGGAAGGTAGGGGAGGGTGGGGTTAAGGGGGAAGAGATCAATCAAAGGACTTGTATGCATGCATATAAGCCTAACCAATGGACACAGACACCAGGGGGGTGAGGGCATGAGCGGGGGGGCGGGGCAAGGGGGAATAAGGACACATATGCAATACCTTAATCAATAAAAAAATTGTCTGTACTTCCTTCCTAATATTGTGTGCATATATGTGTGCATGCACATGTTACAAAACTAAATAAAAAGTCTAAGTTCATAGAAACCATGGAAATATAATAAAGAGGAAATGATAATAAATTGGATATGGTATTAGTTAGCTGGGAAAATTGAATAACTTAAACTCTGTTCTTGTTTCCTCCTCTCTAGTATTCATTGAGTATAATCTCTTAATTTTAAAATATTTAGTATTTTGTAATTCTAAAATATTCTCTTGTTTACTATTTAAATGACTCTCTCTGCTTTCTGGGGTCACTAATAACTGTGACACTTTGATGGTCACATATATACTGATACTTAGCAAATGGAAAGAAAAAGGTAATCATTTATATTACTAATGGATTAAAACTGTATTGAATGCATTTACCCATTTATTTGACAAGAGCATCAAAGCAAGAGCATTCTGTTTTATCAAAATTTGAGTGTTGGCAAGCTGACAGAGCATTTCTGAAACTAGTCATTTAGAGACTGTGAAGAATAGGTTATTAATGAACAAAAATTCACTCTTCCCTTCAACCATGAAAGGAGAAGTGTGCTTCCCCATCTCAAACTTAAACTAGACCATATGACTGGTTTGGAGCAATCAAATGTAGATTAAAATGATAGCTTACAGATTTTAGCTGGGGCCTTAAAATATATCATGTTTCTTTTACCCTTGCCTTCCCACAATAATAAGAACATGCCTTGAATATTTGCCCATTCAAAGATGATGAAGACATATGGATGAGACCTGGACCCAACCCAGAATCTGAAGCTAGCTAAGCTGAGCCTAGCCTAGATCAGTTGAAACTCAACCGAGTCACACATACTATATTAAGAAACAAATGCCTATCATGTTGTTACTAATATATAGTGGTTGTTTTTCATGCATCATTAAATAGCTAATGACAAATATTCATGAGAAAAGGAAACCATTACACACTGTTGGTGGGGATGCAAATTGGTAGAGCCATTATGGAACATGGTATGGAGGTTCCTAAAAAAATTAAAAATAGAACTAACTACCATATGATCCAGCAATTCCTCTACTGGATATATATCCAAAGGAAATGAAATCATATTTGTGTTCCTATGTTCACTGCAGCAGTATTCACAATGGCCAAGATATGAAAACAACTTATTTGTCCTTTGACAAATGAATGGATAAAGAAAATGTTGTGGTTTATATACAATGGAATGTTAATTAGCCATAACAAGAAGGAAGTCCTGCCATTTGTGACAGCATGTATTAACCTAGAGGACTTCATGCTCAGTGATTTGAGTCAGACAAAGGCAAATGTTGTATGGTATCACATATATAGAACCTAAAAAAAAGTCAAACTCATAGAAATGAATAATAGAATGCTGGTTCTCAGGTATTGGAGGGGGATGGATACATGCAGATCAAAGGATACAAACATTCAATGGCAAAAACAAGTTCTAAGGATCTAATGTACAGCATAGTAATTACAGCTAATGATAAGGTATAAAATACTTGAAAGTTTAAGTTTTCTCTCTGCTCACTCCAAAAAAATAACTATGTGATGCAATGGATGCTTTATTTATCTTGATCTTGGCATTTCTCAATTATTAGAAATCAGACTAAATAATATGTAATCCTGTCAGCTTCTGTGTAATGTATAACCTAATCATTTTGATCTTTCTACAATTCTGCTAAGATTTTATTCACTTAAGAAGAGAGGAATGTCACATGTTGAGATGATGCAAAGTATGAAACCAAGTGCTAGGCTTGTATATAAAATGGTTCATCCACTCTAACAGCAAATCTCAGACTTAAAAAATGATTGGACTGGGATTGAATCACAGCTCTGCTTTTAAGCATATTATCATCATACAATGCTCCCTCTGCACAAAGCTTTTCTCATCCTTTTATTTCTTCTCTATTCCATTCATACTTAATACTGAACTTAACTCTTGTCTATTCTCAAGAAAACATTTACAGGATTCCTTATTTTTCCATGTGGTGAAGTAGGATTTGAGTCTTGAGAAGCATAAAATATCATAGGAATTAGAGATACCTTCATAATTGAGTAATAAATTACAAGCTTATTTGAAAGCTTGATCAGCAGAAATGTAGGGAGTTAGCACTGGAAAGCCTCTTCTCCTCCCCACAGGGATGAGATGTTAGGTTTGTCTGAACCTACAACTAATAGGAACTTCTGATACCCTAAATAAGTGCTAATTGGAAACTTAAATCCTTATATCTTATGTCTCCAGCATGTTTTATTATGTTTACAAGACATGTTCATTCCAAAGATCAGTATTTCCACTGTCAACTCTAGTATGTCAAATGCTGAGACTTCAGGGACTCTATTGATTCCATGATAATCACATTAATTATTACCTGTATGCTGGAATCTTATCTGGTGGCAGGTGATAGGTAAGGTTCTTTCTTAACCACCTAAGAGTTTAGAGCTTTCCCAGTGATATAAAACATACTAAGAAGACTGTCTGCCTACTCCATAGTGCTTGGTAAGTTTTGCCTATATTATCTAAAAATGCAAGGAAAACATGTTATCTATAATAATAAAAGGGTAAATGCTAATTAGACCAGAGGGAGGCCAGCCGGGGTCCCAGGTGCCTGCCAGCAGCCAGAGGAAGGCCATCCTGGGTCCTGGATGTTAGAGGGAAGCTGGTGTTGGCAGCTGGGGGAAGGAAGGCCTATTCTTGCACAAATTTCATGCATCGGGCCTCTAGTTGATTATAATGGTCAGGATTCCATCACAACACTAATGACAATTTCAAATGGGGGTAATTTGAGAAGAGTTTAATAGACTAATTATAAAGTCATGAAGAGAGTTTGAGGATGCTAATAAGAAATAGTGCAATGTCCTAGTGCTGGTATCAACTGTGAAAGAATAGCACCCCTACACCTGACAGGGCAGGTAAAAGGAGAAAGACTATCTCTGTCTGTTTAGCTGTATGTAAAAGGTTGTTTAACAATGACCGGGCAGAGAAAGAGCTGGGGAATAGATACCCCAAATTTAATTTTCTCTAGCCCTACTCTTTAATTGCCCTCTGTTTTATTCCACCTTTAATTAAAGTTCGATGTCAAAGAAGCGCATTGAAGAAGTCCATATAGGCAAACTCTTGGGGCACAGAGCAATATGAAGAAGATGGGAGAATGAATCTGGAGGGACAAATGGAAGACATCCTTCACATTGATCGGGGGAACTTCTCAGAGGAAAACAAAAAGATAAAGGAAAATTCAGGTAAGTACTTTTCTTTTTATAGGAATGCAGGGTAGAACTGATTAGACAATAAATCTTTTATGCTGAAAAAGGTAAGGTATAAGGTATAGTTATTTAAAATAGGGCAATTTTGGCCACTGACTTCAGGATAGATTTATAGCTGTGCACTGCTTAACGACAGGGATACTTTCTAAGAAATATGTCATTAGGTGATTGTGTCCTTGTAGAAACATCATAGGGTGCACTTACACAAATCTAGTGTAGCCTACTACACACCTGGTATAGCCTATTGCTCCTAGGCTACAAGCCTATACAGTATATTACTGTACAAAACACATGAGATTAAATCAAGTTCAAGAGAAAAATAATGCAATCAAGAGAGTAGATAATCAGGAGATGTATGTGGCTATGCAGGGGTAACATGGCATACTGCTCTACAACAAAGTTTTTAAATAGGTAGAATGAACTCTAAAATAATGATAAAAAGTATAGTAACTATATAAACCAGGGACAGTTATTTGTTATCATTAAGTATTGTTTAGTGTAAATCATTGTATGTGCTGTACTTTTATGTGGCTGGAGCAAGGATTGTTGACACTAGCATCACCACAAACACATGAGTAATGCCTTGTGCTATGGCATTATGATGGCTGCATTGTCGCTAGGTCATACGAATCCTTTAGCTCCATTGTAATCTTAAGGGACCACAATTTTACATGTGTTTGTCATTGACAGAAACATGGTTATGTGATGCATGACTGTGTATAGCCACTGATCAGATAAGAATAGGTAGAATGTGAAGGATTCACACTACGTGACTGCAAAAGAAAAGAGTTGAACATAAATACAATTATAACAAGTGGAGGAGAAGATTCAGCTGAGACCCAGATATAATTTCCCAGGTCTTGGTTATGGGAAACCCATCCTCATGTTAATTATGTTCTAAGGAGATACACAGCAAGTACATGAAATAAAATAAAAATTGGGAAGAAATAACACACTATAGAACTTGCTACTCAAAACACTGTGCAAACCAGTAACATAGGCATCACTTAGAAGTTAGAAATTCAGAATCTTGGGTTCTAACCTAGGAATTATTGAGTTAGAATTTGTATTTTAAGAAATTATCATAGATTCACATGCATAAAGTTTTGAGAAATACTGAAGTAGTTATATCTTCTTGGTGAGCTGGGGGAGGTCATTGTAAAATGGGATGAGACTACAGTTACAAGGTCAAAGTGATTTTATTGAGCTTGTGAGTTCAGGAGATTTGAGGGACTAAAGACCTATAATATCACCCACTGACTAGATGAAGTCAACAAAATTACATCAGGAGTTTATGAATACACTTTGTTCAATTGATTGCCAACAAATCGAGGGAGGAAACTCCAGGACAAGGATATGCTTATGATCATCTCCCTGCTCCCTTGATCTATTATCCTGCATTGTGCTCCACTTAAGAGGGATAAGGCCTCTCCAAAGGAAATAGGGTGGAATGAAAGAATGGCAGCAGTATAGGTGTTGTGCATTTATAAATCTATCAACTATGCCAAATTTGACCTGTTATCAGGACCCACTTTACAGAAATTGTGACCAGTTGGGAGGTAATGTAAGCATGAAGCATGCAGAACCATAAGCAACCAGAATGAGAAGGGTTTCTCTCCAGTCCAAAAAGATTATATGTATATAATCTTTGGTCAATATATATATTTGACCAAAGCTTAAAAACTATAAAAGTTTCATGATAGCACAGAACTATTTTTTGTTTGTTTGTTTACCGGTGTATCTCCAGAACCTGGAACAAAGCCTGGCACATTCTAGGAGCTTAATAATATCAGTTGAATTTGTTGAAGGATTTAAAATATTTCCAACCAGTCACTGAAAGCTTCAGACCAAATTTTACCACTCCACCACTGGGATAATAAAAGGTGTTATCAGATTAGAATATATAGACACTCAGCTATTGAGAACTTGGTTCACTATTCAGGCCTCTCTTGAATTTGTTGAAAATTCTTGAAATACTGTGACATTCAACATTTTCCTAAAATGTAAGGATTTGAGCTTTAGTCAATATCTTGACTACAAGGATATTACTAATGTCCTCTTCCAAAAAGAGAATAAATAAATGAAAAATATTAAAGTCGGACAGAATTTCACATCAAGTAAAGAGAAAGATAAAATCTCAAATAAAAGGGACTGAAGATTATCATACTGACAATCCAGGTAAGAAAAAACAATCTGCTGGTTTTACTCCAGGACACCTTAAGTATGCAAGTGGGGGTGTTCAGCATATGCTTCATATTGGGACAGAAGCCACTTGAACAGGAAAACACTAATTTGCACAGAGTGAGATCTTAAGAGTATCTGCTGAATAATTATAAAGAATGAAGAGAAAGCTGGATTGGAGGTAAGGTATATATTTTCTCTAGAATAAGTATAAAAGAGGTACAGCTAGTGCCAAAGCATTGAGACACAAAAAGCCATACCCAGTGATTATCAGACCAATTATACTGTGAGATAGCTATAGAAGCATGGTCCACGGATCAGCAGCATCATCACTTGTTAGAAATGTAAATGATTGGCTCCACCCACAATTTCTGCTGAATCAGAAATTCTGTCAGTGGGTCCCAGGAATCTGTGTTTTAACCAGCCCTCCAGGTGATTCTGATGCCTGCTAAAGTTTGGGAACTGCTGGTCTAGAGCACAAAGGTTTAGGAGATCAGGCCAAATGGGGAGATCGGGACAAATGGGGAGATCTAAGCCATGTTGTTCAGGGACTTGTGGACAACCCAAGAAAGCTGGACTTCACTGTTGGTGATTGTGTAGGGCAGTGATCTGAATGTAATTATCTGATGTTGGGCAAACTGTGGTACAGTGTAGACTTAGGTGAATCTTCTAATTAATTTTTTTATGCTTGAATGTTTCTATAATTTGGTAATTCTTTCTCTAATGAACTGTTCCTTTGTGGATTAACTTTATTAAGTTTCTGTATGATTGCAGCTTTGTTACAGATCTTGGCTCTTTTAACTTGAAGTTTAAAAAATATGCGATACTACTGATAATAATATTCATCTTAGTGAGTTAGTATTTTGGAGAAGTCATTTTTCATTTCTGTCCTTGAAATCACAAAAGAGCATTTGCATTGAGGTATAATCTTACTTGCCCACATTTCTCTATGAGCTGTATTCCTTTGCAGTCTGGGTTGACTGATCCTGTATTTTTCTCCAGAACTGTGCAGTTCAATTCACATTTTAGTATACACTAGTCAAAGTCTATACTTTTCAATGATGTATAAAGTGCATTACTGAGGTTCTCTTTTTTTTAATATATTTTATTGATTTTTTACAGAGAGGAAGGGAGAGGGATAGAGAGTCAGAAACATCGATGAGAGAGAAACATCGATCAGCTGCCTCATGCACACTCCCCACTGGGGATGCGCTCGCAACCAAGGTACATGCCCCTGACCGGAATCGAACCTGGGACCCTTCAGTCCCCAGGCCGATGCTCTAACCACAGAGCCAAACCGGTTAGGGCACTGAGGTTCTCTTTACACAGTTCCTGAGGTAGGACAATGAAGAAAAAAGAAAATCAATTATCTTTAGAGATCCCTACTAAAGAGGAAACACCTGCTTTTCCAAATGGAGAGTGTTTGAAATAAGTGTGTATTTAATTTCCTGTATTTTGGCTGCTATTTTGGGAAGCATTAGATGACATTTACAACAGCTCCGTGAATCATTCTTCCCATCCCCTATCCCTTGTAGGGAGTGAAAATATAAGAAAGTTCTTAAAGAATACTTCAAAGAGACCTATTTTGTTGACTGTGCTCTATGAGGGCTATTTTCTTTTCTCTTATATGTACATATGTATTTATCTGTCCACTTGTTTGGTTATTTGTGTTTTTATGTATTTATTTATTTGGTAAAGATAACAGGTATATTTTCTGATCTCCTCTCCCTCTTTTCCTCTCTCCTCTTTTCTACTTTGGCATTTAGTCTGCCCTTCCAAGGGGGGTATCCATCGGCATGGCTTCATAGACAAACAGGAGAACTGTAATCAGCACTATAACAATATAATTTAAAAATAACATCTCCTTCCAATCCAGAAAGGCTCTCCACAAAGTGGTTTCCAAAAGAAAGAAAACAACTTTATTATTGAATAAGCATTAGGCCAGATGTTCATTATAGGCAATCCACTAAGGGGATTGCAAAGATAGGAAAATTCTCACTCTTTTATATAGCTGAGCAGATACAACCCATTTCATACATGTCCTCAAGATAAACAAGAACTAATCCCAGGAAGGAGAACTTGACAGTATCATTTGTCACACATAGTTTTATGTAGATCATCCACTTGGTAATTGGGGGAGCCATCTGTGCTAGCTAACTGGCTTACTTCGCATGTGTTTATGACAGGAAGTAGTTTTGCAGCAATTGCCAGTCCCACTATAGGTTGGCTACTGCCCTCCCCTAGAAACCAGGAGGTAGGGGTGCTCTCTTCCTTGATGATTACATTTAAAGAACATGGTTCCCAGGTTCTTGAGAAAGACATTCCTGGGACCTAAAACTGGTGAGAGACTTATTTAGCTTTAAAAAGATTTACATATATTTCAAAGAGAGAAAACATTATCAATTACATATTTTTCTAAAGTAAATGCTCTAAGAAGGGGGTGAAGTCTCTTCCCTTCAACAGAGAGAACTGAACCTCTTATTTTTAATTTATATTTATTCTTTTATCAGCCAAATACATCACACACTAGAGTCAGAAACTTAAAACTTCATTCCTTGCTTTCTCACTCAGTGGTTGTTACTTAACATTCTATGAACCCCAGTTTCTATCTGTGTGTGAAAAAAATGTGTCAGATCTTATGTACAACGTGTGGTCCTTAGACCAACAGTAGTAGAGATTGTTGGACACACAGAATTTCAGGTTCCCATCCAATCCTAAAACAAACAACATAGTTTAACACCACCTTTGGTGATTCAATGCACATTTAAATCTAAGAAGCTCTAGTCTAAGTCCATGGTTCTCAAAGTGTAGCCCCAAACCAAGAGCATCAGTATCATCAAGGAACTTACCATAAATAAAAAATTGGGGCTCTATCTAAGATTTACTAAATCAGAAATTCCAGGTACCATGTCCAATGATTGTGTAATCATGTGTATGTTTGAATAAGATTTCTTGAGATAAAAATTACAGAATAAAATTAATGTTTTTAAATGTATAATTCTATTAATTTCAACAAATGCATAGCCTTACAATCATGACCATCATTAAAACATAAAGTATTCCCATTACCCCTGAAAGTTTCTGCATTTTCCTATATACTTAGTCTGCCACCTCCAGCTCTGGCATTAGCAATGGTTACTCTATTTATGTGCCTATAGTTTTGCTTTTCCAAATGTCAGATACATGGAACCATAGAGTATATATACCTTTAAATCCAACTTCTTTCAGTTAGTCTAATGCATTAGTCCATGTGCATTGTTTAATGATCACATATTTGTAAGTTCTCCAATTACCCTGCTATTGAATTCTAGTTTCATACCATTATGGTCAGAAAAGAAACTTGAAATGATTTCAGTCTTAAATTTGTTATGATTTTTTGTGTGGCCTAATATATGATCTATTCTGGAAAATGTTCCATGTGCAGTAGTGAAGAATGTGTATTCTGCTGCTGCAGGATGGAATATCCTGTATATATTTGTTAGGTCCATTTTGCCTATAGTGTTGTTCAGGATTGGTGTTTTCTTATTGATTTTCTGTCAGGATGATCTATCCAATAATGAAAGTGGAGTATTGAAGTCTTCTACTGTTATTGTATTGCTGTCTATTTTCCCTTTAGTTGAAGAGGAGAAAACACTTACAAACTCATCTTATGAGGTCAGCATTACCCTGATGCAAAGACAGGAAAGAATAGTACAAGAAAATAAAATTACAAGTTAATCTCTCTAATGAACACAGATGCAAAATCCTCAACAATATACTAGCCAACTAAATTCAACAGCACATTAAAAGGATCATACACCATGATCAAGTGGGATTTATCCCTGATGGAAGGATGTTTTAATATATGCAAATTAGTAAGTGTGACAAGCCAGAGTAACAAAATGAAGGATAAGAATATGATTATCTCAAAGATGCAGAAACATTTTGAAAATTCAACATATTTTCATAATAAAATCTCTCAACAAATTAGGTATAAAAGGAATGTACCTCAACATAATAAAGGCCATATATGAAAAGCTGACAGCTAAGATCTCACACACACACACACACACACACACACACACACACAAAAAAAAAAAAAAAAAAAAAAAAGCTAAAAGTTTTTCCTCTAAGATAAGCAACAAGTCAAGAACTTTTACCACCTCTCTCCAATGAAGTACTGGAAGTTCTAGCCAGAGCAATTAGGAAATAAAACATTATAATCAGAAAGGAAAAAGTAAATTGTCTGTTTGCAGATGACAATCTTACCTATAGAAAACCTCAAAGACTCCACTTAAAACTGATAAACAAGTTCAGTTAAGTTGCAGGGTATAAAATACACAAAAATCAGTTGTGTTTCTATACACAAACAATGAACTATCCAAAAAAACACAACAGATATGGAAAAAAAAAACACAATCATGTTGAAAATAGCACCAAAAATAAAATACTTAGAAATAAATATAACTAAGAATGTGAAAGATCAATACAATGATGACTTTAATACACTGATAAAATAAATTGATGACACAAATAAATGTACAGTACCCCTTGCTCGCAGACTGGAAAAATTAATATGGTTAAAATGTTCAAACTACTGAAAGCAATATACATATTTAAGCAATCACGATCAAAATTCCAATGGCATATATACAGAAATAGAAACGAACAATCCTAAAATTAATTTGAGTTCACAAAAGACTCCAAACAGTCAAAATAATCTTGAGCGAGACAAAGAAAGCTGTAGGCATCACACTTCCTGATTTAAAATTATGTTGAAAAATTATAGTTATCAAATAGTATGATACTGGCATAAAACTAGATACATAGACCAATGGAACAGAGTAGAGAGCCTACAAATAAACCAACATATCTATGGTCAACTGTTCTTCAAAAAGGGCATCGACACTATACATGGGGAAAGGATTGTCTCTTCAATAAAATTATATTGTAAAACTGGATATCCAGATGCAATCAAACAAAGTAATATTGAGAAAAAAATAAATTAAACACTTAAATATAAGGCTATGACTTGTAAAATTCTTCAAAGTAACCTAAGTAAAAATTTCTTGACAGTGGTCTTGGCAACAATTTATTGGCTATGACACCAAAAAAAAAGTAAAAAAATAAAATAAAAGTGGGATTATGTCAAACTAAAAAGTTTCTGTACAACAAAAGGAACAACAAAATTAAAAGGCAACCTATGAAATGGCACAAAATATTTGTAAGCCATATAGCTGACAAAAGATTAATAACCAAAATATATGAGGAACTCATGCAACTTAAAGAAGTAAGAATTTACTGCCCTGGCTGGTGTGGCTCAGGTAGTTGGGCATTGTCCCCTCAAGGAAAGGTTGCTGGTTCCATTCTCTGTCGAGGCACGTGCCTGTGTTGCTGGCTTGATCCTTGATAGAGGATGTGCAGGAGGCAGCAGCTGATCAATGTTATGCTTTTCTCTCTCTCTCTCTCTCTCTCTCTCTCTCTCTCTCTCTCTCTCTCTCTCTCTCAGCAAAAGAATATTTTTAAAGAAGAATTTACTAATGGCAATGTCATAGCACACATTTTTTTCCCATAAAACTCTTTATTCAGTTCTTTTTATTTTGAAGTTGTGCCTCCCTAGCACGGCCAAGGGTGAACCTGAGTGGGGGCGGTGAAGGATTGAGAAAAGACAGACAAGAGAAGAAAGCTGGGTCTGGGTGGGACGCTGTCCTCTCTGATGGAGAGCTAGTGACAGGGCCCACAAGCCGTGTCTTTATTATAGCCAGATTTCCACGAGGCAAAGTAAGGGTGTGGTCAAGATGTTTACAACATTCTTTGAGTTTCGATCCTACTCAATTACATGCACCTGAACTCTATCAAGCCCACATCACTCAGACACGTGGGGCCACGTGTTCAGATCATAGGTTCAAGCTTACAACTATAGCTGTTGGCTATAATTGTGCTGGGAGGGCTCTGCCCTCCAAGCTGGGACTTGCACGTGGCCATGAGAGGACTGTGCCCTCTCATTAGTCCGAGGCTTGAACCTGTCCAAATACTGTAGCCGCTCTCTACATTAAGTCCTTTGGAAAGTACATTGGGTGAAACTTTAGAAATATTAAAATCCAAACCATTCTGACCAAACAGATATTTCTCTTTTTATATTAATGGTTAATAGTAAACACTTTCTTTGCAATTTTCTCCTATTTCTACCTTTATAATTCCCCTGAAACAACTGCTCACAAGTCTGGGCATCATTCTTAAATTTTAGTTGGAGGACTGCTCTGCTTCTCTGCACCCAGGTCTGCCCGAGAGTGGTTAATTACAAGAGCAGCCACTGCCACAGGCAATTCCCTGGATAGGTCTGAGGTTTTCCAAGTCACACAGGTGAATGCCTTGTTCTTTGTTTGGCAAAAGAAGTCAGTCAGGCAGAACAATGCATGTGGAAAATTTAGAAATTACATATGAGAAAAAAGGATCTATACACAACCACAATTCAAGGTCTTCCTGTCAAGGGTGCTGATCTAATCAATCATGGCTTCTCAATTCATAGAGTCTATTTATCTTTTGTGTGGAAGGGTTGAAAGCCAAGATTAATGATGGCAACATGGAGTGTAGCTTCTGCAGAAGATGGTGACAAGATATCCTTGGAAAACCTTCCCTGTGTTATCCAAAGTTTTCAAACAGACGGGTATAAAAGCAGAAATATTTTGACTATTTAACTTTCTAATTAGGGCATAAATGTTAATATTACATAAATTATCTAGGCAGATCATGTCAAGTGTTATTTTCCTATCAGTTCAACGGTTCATTAATTTATATCTAATATGGTTTTATTCTGACAGCATTGCATTGACTATAACAAATGCAATTGACTTTTCCTGGCTACTTTCATAATATTTCACTGCAATTTGCTCCATCTTGTTTGGAATAAAAATTTAGCTGACATTAAATGGTAAGATGGTCAGAAATAATGACCATGTTAACGTACTTGTTGCCCCAATTTTGGCTAGCATGGTTTGTTCAAAGAATTATGATAGTAAGGTTAAACTTATTAATATTATTTCCTTTTAGGTACTATAAAGAGAAATATAACCCAAACAAAATATCTGTTTCCTGTCTGGTATATGCCTCTGTATAGTTTGCTATAATATACAGGTTGTCCTCCCAAAAATGTATACACACTTTAATAGCTGATTTCTATCACATTTTGAAAATGAAAAATGAAATGTATTTTAATAAACCCCGCCTTAATAATTATTCCAAGTGTGTATATATTATGGGACATACTTTATACTATCCTGTATACTACACCTTTAACACTTTATTTCTTATTATCCTGTATAAGCATAACAGGAAATAAAGTATTATAGATAGTATTAAACAATTTTTTCTGGTGTAATTTGCTAATTTTCTGTGGATAAAGGTTCAACTTCTTAACATGCACAGCATAGAAAAAGCCCATATAAATCGTACCCTGACCTATCTCATTACCCTCAACTAATGTTTTTGACTGAAAATGCTGAATTTTTGATTCATCCCAAACATCCGGTGCCCTTACAGAACTCTGGACCCAGTGTATGCCACTTCCTTTGCTCCTTCCTTTCTCTAGAATATCCATTCTACTCCTGCTCACCAGTCAGCCTGAATAATCAGTTCAAACGCTGCTTTTGTTCCTGCCTTTTATTTTTTCATAATAGGAAATGTATTCCTCTATTACAGAATCTATCCTACTATATTGTAATTTTCTGTTCACATTTATATTTAATGAAAATATTATCCTATATTTCTATCCTACTATGTTGACTATTGGAGGCATGGAATTAAATTATTTTTATGGTCTCAGTGTCCTAAGATAGTAATTCGAATCCAGTATGGATTCATTGTGTGATAAATGGTTAATTTACATATTGGATTCTGGATTGACTGAACTCATAAATAAAAGAATGAATTTGGTTTATTAGTGATTAGTTGATTCTAAAAGGATATATGACAGGGTCATCGCAGTTGCATTTCCACTTGCAAAAGAAAAGCTTAAACTATATTATCTTTTGGCAGGGATCCTAAATATTGCTTATCTGTAGAGAAAGTTTTCTTTTTAATTTAAGAAAACAGAAAAGATAAATATCAAAAACTGTCTACCTTCATCTTCCTTATACAATGTGGAGTGCTTCTATTTTGTAAAGGTCAAGTTTTTATCAGAGTATGCATTTAGTGCCAAAGATTTTACTATGTGCTTTAAAGCACTTAATTTTTAAAACACCTTTAATCAGAATTCTATTAATCTGACAAAGATTCAATAGTTAACAGGTGTCAGAGCCCAGGTGGCCCAAGCCTCTAGTCCTTAAACCCAGCTGTCTCCATTGATAGCCTCATCAGAGTCCCAGAGTTGCTGGCTCATGCTAACAAGACAAAAATAAATCAATGTGTAAAACCAGAATGACAGTCTGCTAATTTTCTGTGAGACATGTAAAATGCTGGATCAATCAACAGCACTTTGAGTCCAATCAGGATTGTTTCACTGAAGTATAATTACATATAAGTCAAAGTCTCAGAAGTGCACTTGGTGATCAGAATCAGATAAAAGGAAAATAGAAGTTACAATGTGGGCTGTATAATTAATAATATTGGGTTCTGATGAGCTTGCCAGGCAGCCCAGATATTAACTTCAGTCTGATAGGACATCTTCTTTTAGCCAGTTTGAATATGCATTTAGCATTTGAATACCTCATCACTCACTATATATATATATATATATATATATATATATATATATATATATATATATATTCCTTATATATTCCTTCATTCTTCATTGATGATCTATTCTCCTTCTGATTGACAGTTTTTGTCTTGGTATGTTCATATCTTCAGTCAGATCACCCTCACAGTCTGCTGGCAAGAAGTCTCCTTAAGACAGTCAACTTTGACCATCTCTATTGTAAATAATTACAGTAAAAGTGGGTTGATATTTACTTTAGTTATAAACTATATCAAGTATTTTTAAATGTAATTTTCACAACAACCTTGAAATAGATTCTTTTCTTTTAGCCTTTTTGTACAAATTTCAGAAACTGAGTCCTAAAGAATTTAAATAATCTCATCAAGAACACAAAGCATGATTTCGAGATGGAAAACACACACACACACACACACACACACACACACAAATAAAGAACAAGCTCTATGTGTCTTCAGAGCTTGGGTACTTAACATTTAGATGCTCATGAGTTGATTTTGTTACTTAGCTCTCAGAGAGAAGGTTTATTTTAATTTCTATATTCTGGAGGACATTGCGATCACTGCTACCATGTGCTTCCTGCAAATAGGTAATATCGGCCCCTTTTTAGAAATGAGGAGAGTGGTCCCTACAGAGATAGATGAACTGCTCAAAGTCACACAGCAAGGAATTGGCTTAACACACGTTGGAAACTAAGCTATCCTGGCTTCAGCATCTTTCATCTTTTCACTCAGTGATGCTGGTATAAAGTTTGCCTGCCTACTCACATTAACTGGGAAAATGGAAATGTTTTTAGTTCTCAGTTTCAGAGGAGTTTCCTTCCCACGGCTGAGTTGTATGGGGTTTCACTATCTTAGACTCTTAGAATCAGGAAATAAGTATTTGACACTGTGTGACCTGGCTTTCTCATTCACCTGAGATACAGACATTTAAAAACTTAAAATCCTTCAGGGGAAAATGATGAGTTGGTGCTTTAAGGCAGTAAACAGAGCAGACTGGGAAAAATTCATTTCAAAAAATGTTATAATATATAATATAATACTATTTTGTAGAAATATAACCAGAATTGAAATAGAGTGAAAAGAAATTTTATGCCTTCTTACAAAATTCCACATTCCTCCCCAAGGTAATAGATTTATATTAGGCTTTTCTATGCAGAGCATAGACATGAATTCATTTGTTTCTGGTGTTCTAAATTATCTACAAACAATACTGTCAAATATTTAGGGTTCACAGATGTCCTGATTGGTAAAACAAACAAAAAAACCCTAACATGTCTGCTTGCATCATTTTAACTGAGCTTTTAAATGATAAAATGATTGGGAAAATAGTTTTTCTTCTTTGAACCCAACTATGATGTGTCAGAGGGTTGGGGGAGACATCACTTAGATACTTAGTTTGCATTGTAGCAATAACAACAGAATATTTAATGAACAAACACTACACCATCAAACCAGTCATCTAACAGGTATGAATTATTAAGTTCCAATTATATACCAGAGAAACTTATCTGTCAGCTTCAGAGTATCTCCATAGGCAACTATTAATACTTCCTTTTATAAAGTGAGGAAATAAATACTGAGCCATAACAGTTAGTGTATCAGGCATGGTTCCACTAGGAAAACAGACACTGAGATAATTTAACACATAAAATGGAGCACACGGGTGGCAAAGGGACAGCAAGGGGACAGCGAGGCAGCCAAGAAATGAGCAGTTATTAGGAAGCTATTGTGGCTCCCAGGCTGAAGGGACAGATGAAGGAGGCAATGTTACACCCAAGTTACTGACTGGAAGCCTGAACTACAGAAGGCTTGTCAGAAGCCAAAGCACTGCTCAAGATGATGTCCAAGGCAGCAAGAGTGGGGCGGATTTGCTTCTGTTCTGAAGGCACACAGACCTAATAAAGCATGGGCTGACACTTGTCATTAGTTTTAATGGTGCTCTTTCCATGTTAATCCTTAGTATTACCAAAATACTTACTATCTGATTTTAGGGAAAGGGTTAATTCTCTGGCTCTTTAGTTCCTTTTGTGAAGAACTTTTATGAGGTAGAATTGGCTTATAATTCAGATCTCCTGAAATTGTCAGTGTAGGGTTTTTCCTCTGCATCTATCTACCTCGATGGCCTTAAGAGGACTAATGTTTTATATTTTAATTGAAACCACTTTCCCCATTGCATCAGTTTCTTCTTCATACAGTACCTTGTAATATGGACAGTAGATTGGCACAAAGTTAAGAAAAAATGTCAATTGCATTTAGAGGTTGACGGGTTTAAAATGGATTGTTAATCTTAAGAGACTGGTGTATCAATTCAGTCAGAGCTACATCCCCAAGAAAAATACCTGTGTCATTGGGATTATACTCACCAAGAAAAAAAACTGTGACATTCTAGCTCATCAGACTGCTAAAGACCATGAAAACTTTGGTAGCTGGACAAGCAATTAAAACAGAGTTGCATTCTAGAACAAGCAAGACTTGGGCGATGTGCTACAAATTATTTTTAAGAATTCTACTGGACTGTAGCTAACCAACAATTTTGGGAGTGATATACATAGACTGGCCGAGTCTAGAGAGGAGAAACAAATCATAGATGGCTTTCTGCCAGCAGTAGTTCAAGTAAAACTCTTGAGTACTTAGTAGTTTGAATACCATGGAACAAGAAGATTCAGAGAATGGAGACCCATTCTGATCCCAACTTTATTCTGAGTCTAAGTTTCTTTACTCAGAGGAGATGGCCAAGAACAGCTTCTTGCCATCAGAAAAAAAGTAACCATGACAAGCAGAGGTGTGCAAACTAGACAAGAAATTGATGTTCAGTGTGAGGAGCTAACATATGCTTGGCTGTCATTCCGATCTGAATCTACAGATCTCTTCCTCTGGCAAGCATACTAGGAAAACCTAAGTGTCCCAAAGAGAAAAAACAGACTGAGCCCCAGGATATTTTTCTCCTTTTGGTGGGTGATAGGGGAAAATATGGAAATATGGAATTAAGGGATTATCAAAGCCTGCCCGCTATCACCTCTGTCTAGTATCTGGGATAAAGCCTATTTGGTTTCATCTCTCAGCTATGGCTCTAAACACCTCCAAAGTTTCTGACCACTGACTTTCCAGAGCCATATTCCGGTAATACTGGACCCAGATCCCTTAAGTTGGTCAAGTTCAAAGAGTTGAAACAAAATTATTGAACTCATCCCTAGGATTACTATTAAGTTCAAGTTTACTAGACAATTGTCTTCCCAGCCTTCCCAAAACCTTCATATTTACATATGGTCTATGAAGAACTATGCAATATACTTAGCTCCTCTGTGAAATTTGAAAAAAGCATTTCTGTTTGAAGACCACAGAACTGGCATTTCAGTATCCAGGATAATGTTCAATGCTGATCCCTTCAAATCCTAATTAGGCATGCAGGCGGATGAACTGTATAGCTCCTAGCTCCACTCATTATCCAGCCCTTTGAGCCTCAGAAATCTCAGATTGTTCACTGGCCAACAAATAAAGCTTTTTTCCCCCTTCTAATAACAGTCAACTATTATGTTTATACTTCCAAATGAAAATGATACTTCAGCTATCCATCACTTGAAAGCCAAACATGAAGTTCACCCAAAAGCAAAACAGGCAGTTAGCTAGGCAATTGCTTCATTTTCAAAAGTTCTGCATTAAATTCAAATGTTATTCGAGGTACACTGCCATTCAGGTTAAATTGACATTTAGCCAGAAAATATGCATTCTTTCCTAACCTTTAGAAATAACATAAGATTTAGACTTTACAATCTTGTTTCTTTCTCTCATACTTGTGTTCCTTATCACTTTATTTAGTGACCAAAAAATTACTTCTCAACCTTTGATAGAAGTGATGAGCTGGTCTAAGAACAGCAATAGATAGAGACAATTCAGTATTACAGTAGAACTGCTGAGAGCATTTTACCTCATTTTCTCTATAATTTTATTTATCCTGATTTTTAAAAATTAATTAAAAGGGAAAAAAAACACACAACGTTTTTTGTTTATTCCCCGAGGTGGGGTTTAAAATTTTCTTAAAGCAAACAGAAATATCTTGTTTTAGTAAAAAAAGAAAACCCACAAGTTTTTACCACTCCTATTATTAAATTACTCTTTCCAGTCTTTAATCAAGGATAAAATCAGAGCCAACTTCTTCTACTTGACATGTTAAAATTGGCCAGAATATTTTCTATTCAAAAATGTGAGACCATAAAATTAATAGTGGAGAACATTGGCCAAGCATTTCTTTCAGAATGAGCATTGAATATAGAGAGGGTCAGGAGTCAGGCCTCATGTGAAGTTCATTCATGGATTATTCATGCACAAGAAGGGGAACACTGTAATTTGATGGCCAAGAAAATTTAAAGGAGAAAGAAGTGTTTGCTCTTTAAGAGTTAGTGATAGGGTAATTGTGCAACTATAAACCTGAGAAAAGGCAGACATAATGACCAAAAATCATTTTAGTCATTACATATGATTTTAAAGCATAAAGGCATTTGATTTAAGGCATAATTTAGAAGTGGTAGAATAGATTGATTTGAAAGTTCTCCAGAGGGTGTAAATCCATGTATCTATAAACCATTTTTTTTTAACCACGTGGATGAATAGAAGGTGCCGTATTGACACAATACAAGAGAGTGGAGGTTAAAGAGATCTGATTTATGATCCTTATTCGGCATTGACTGTTAGCTTTTGATCAAATTATTTGTTTAAAAAATGGCTACACCCAGTGTCCAGTGCTCAATTGGTTTCTATTACTATTTTCCAGTAAAAGGAACCAGGGCTGATTCTTGGGGGAAGGACTATACAAGATGAGCTTGAAGGCTCTTGTAGTACCAGAGAGTAAGGAAGTGTTAAAAAAAAAAAAAAATGATGGGGGCAGGGCAAAGGGACAAAAGCACCAACTGAAAGATCTCTCATTGCTGAAGTTGGAACAATCTGAGCAACTAAATAGAAAAGAGTTGTAATGTGTTATAAGCACGCTCACTATAAAGTACATATCTATGTATCTATGCTGATGTAAAAAAAACCCAAATTGAATACATTTGAAAATGGGAGACAAGAGACAAATAATACAAAAGAATTTCAAATAATTTATGTGGATATTCTCCCCACAAGGAGCACAAGTATTCATCTTTTCAGGTTGGGCTACATTTAGTAATTTGCTTCCAAATAGTACAGTATGAAAGGAGGGAAAGGTGGAAAATGAAGTCACAGTGAAAAAACCTGTTGCCAAACACCACCTTAGCCAAGGATCATCAGGGATGTGTCATGTTAAGGGCATGCACTTCTGATGAGATTAGAACAGCACTAACTTCATGGCTTTTTTTCTCCTGAAAGCCAACTGATAACTCTAGTCTGCCCATAAGAAAATTATCAGACAAACCCAAGTGGAAGGGCATTCTATAAAATACTTTACCATTGCTCTCAAAACTATCAAGATCATCAAAACTATGGATAGTTCTAAGAGGCTATCACAGCCCAGAGGCAAATAGAACATCCTAAAAGGGATCATGAAACAGAAAATGGTATTAGTGGAAAACCAATTAAATCTGAATAAATTATAGAGTTTATTTAAATAACAGTTTATCAATATTGGTTTCTTGATTGTAACCAATGTGCCATATTAATGTAAGATGTTAATGGAGGAAAGTGAATACTGGGTAGTTAGGAACTCTTGGTACTATCCTGGCAAATTTTCTGTATTTTATTCTAAAATTAGAAAATATTTACATATTTTAAAAATGGGTACATTAGATGTCTTTTAATAAATATATAACATATATGAGTTTTAAATAACACAAATTCACAATTTTTTTAAAAAAAATTTCTTTATCGATTAAGGTATCACATATTTGTCCTCATCCCCCCATTTCCATCCCAAACCCCTCCCCATGCATGCCCCCAACCCCCTGTTGTCCGTGACCACTGGTTAGGCTTATATGCATGCCTACAAGTCCTTTGGTTGGTCTCTCCCCCTTACCCCCACCCTCCCCTACCTTCCCTCTGAGGTTTGACAGTCTCATCGATGCTTCCCTGTCTCCGGGTCTGTTTTTGTTCATCGGTTTATGTTGTTCATTATTTCCCCTAGATGAGTGAGATCATTTGATACTAGAAATACACTTATAAGAACTGAAAATGAGACAAGCAATAATGGTTATGCTGAGAGGCAAATGAATCAGTCTGTAGTGAGTTTCTTTCTGGGCCAACAGTTCTTTTGAGGCCCAATTTCAATGTCAACTTGTTCCTTATGTGTACATGTCAGCAATGATATTTCAGTTCTGGATGGTGGACAAATGGTGGTAATGCAGGTGCAACCCTCTCTGGTTTGGTCCTGGGCAACTTGCAGTGATGCACAGCTGCTGACTGCTAGTATGGCAAGGCGTTGTCAGCGTCTTCCATCTCTGGAATGTTTCTCTTCTGTCTTCATGAGGCCTGAACCCTCACCCCTTCTGAGGGAGGTCTCCTGCCCCCATGGCTGCTTCGCTTCCCATGCCCAGCTCTAATTGGAACCCAGGTAACAAACAGAGACTTGGCCGACAGAAGCTGCCCTCTCACTGCAACAGACTTGTTTGAGTTGTCTTGTACCCATGGTGTGGGGAAGTGGGTTTTTGATATCTAAATCCAGCCTAGCACCAGGAATGCTCAGGGCCTACTCAAGAAGGCAAATAATCCTTTCCACTAATATTTACAGGGTAAAATAAGATTGCTGTTAAGAGTATTAAATTTGACAGTAAAATAGTAGTTAAGTTCTCAGACTAATTTAAATTGGCTAATTGAAATAAGCGAATATTCTAGAAAAATTAATGGTACTGGACAAAAAGCTGTTCCTAAAGCGTTAACTAAAATTTTTATTGGTAGTTCATCTCATGGTAAAATTGCATAACATGTAATGAACCTAAAGCAGTCATATTTTAGTGCAAAAAATTAAAATTTAAAAGCTATCAAGACTACATTATAAAATTTCCAAAAGCCTCCTAATATTTAAATCAAAAAAAGGGGGGATAGTAGAAGAATATCATGTAAGGAAAAATATCCTGTAAGTAAATTACATCTAGAAAATTTTTACTTTAGAAAATTAACTTTCATTTGAAATGCTAACAGCAAGAAACCCATGAAAAAACACACATGGTGTCAAAACAAGCCAAAGGAAAATCGTTTGGGAAAAACATGAAAAAGGATCCCAAAGTCAAATTTATAGACAGGATTCCTTTATTAACTTTTGTTCGAGAATATGTTTGTATATTTTCAGAAAACAACTCCAAGACCACGTGGATTCCTGCAACAGAGAGGAATTGACAGGACTGCTCCAGCCACAATTTTAAAACTACTTTATTTTTGTATGTAAATGTGTTTTTATTCTAGCAATATTATAATATGTCCTCCTGCTTCAAGAATCTGTCATACTCTAATTTTAATGTTGATGAATCTTAGTATATTGAAATTTACATTAATTAGAAAGTATTTTATAGTTGCTACCTCAGTAAACACTATAGTAAATATGTATTAGCTCTGTTAGATTGTTTTCATAGATGGGAAAATGCTGGATCAATGTGTATGTGCATCCTAATGACTTTTTGCTAGGTATTGACACATTCTTTTTCTAAACAATTTGTATTAATTTTCAAGATCATTGATACCGAAAATGTGTAGAAATTTCACCAAAAAAATTTCCAGTGTTGAGTTTTATCTTGTTAAAGAAATATTAGTAAATATAAAGTTTTAATTATGGCTTGAATATTGATATGGCTCTGGGCAAGTAACTTTTCTGCCCCACAGTTCTTCCATGTGTAGTATGAAGATAGTTTCAATAATTACTGAAAAGGGTTGTTGTGAGAATTAAATGAGATAGTATGGACAAGTACATAGAATTAGGCTTAGTGTGTAATATATAGTAGCTATAATGACTATAATGATATTAGTTAAGATAAATGTGAAATTTTCTCTTTTTCCCCCCAGTTTAATTCTCACCTTCATCCCCAGATGTGACCACTATCATAACTTTGGTGCAGATCTTTGTAGACCATGTTTTAGCATCTATACTACATAGGTGGACATGACACAGTGTAGCAATACCTCATTCTAGGTGTGCATTTACTATCTATATCTCCCCTCATCTAATTTGACTATAACAATGAACCATTAATTCATTTCTATCTTGATATCCTCCTATTCAATTTGGACTTATCTTTGTAGGTTGTACATATTATTTTCCATGTTTAGTGGAAACACTATACTTAAATTGTCATTGTCTTTGTTTTCCTATAGTTTGATGATTGTCAATTAAGGAGGTTTTGTAATGTTATATATTAGAATCAGTCAATCTTCATTTTTGGGTTTTCTTTTTTTTTTCCCAAATATTTTTATTTCTCTGTTGACTTTGATAAATATACCATCCTCTGTTTTATTAGATTTTATCATTTGATTCTTAAAATTAAAATTTTAATCTTTCTGGATATTTTATAGATTTTAGCAAAAACTGAAAAGTCGTATGTTGTGATTTATTTACCATATTTCTATCTGATTACTAATTTTGTTAGTTTGTATTTAAGTAGTTTGCCCAAATTTTAATGACCCTTACTGATTTCCCATAACCTAGGTTGCATTTTTATTAAACTATTATGAAATGAAATGAAAAATTTTGTGATGGATTTATTCTAAAGTAAAATGTGATTTGCATATGTGCTTTATGATTTGTTTATGCTTGTAGATCTTAAGGATGAAGATGGTATTTGTAACTTTCAGCTGCCAGAAGCCAATTTCAGCATGTCATAATTGCAAGAGTTTCATCAAAAGGTTGATGGAACTTGGGGACTCAACAAGGGCTGAGTCACATATGTTATCGCCTGCTGAAATGGCTAAAAGCATTTTCCCAAACCTGAAAAGGATGCATTAAATTGATTGTTTGCTGCCAGACAGCTCAGGGCATCTTAATCACATGTTATTGCCTCCTACTGGCCAAACACCTGAACAGCCGTAGGCTATTCCCCAATCTGACAATGCTTCTGTATGAAACCCTACCCTTTGAAGTGTATATCTCCACCTCGCCTTAGGACAATTTGTGTTAATAAAAAGCAAGGCATCCTGAGACAAAGAGTACTTGGTTTCTTTAGCCAGGCTCCTCTGATCCCTAATGCCTTTCAAAATTATCTTTCGTCTCTGGACTCTTTCTTAAGTTACACACAGCCTTTCTCCAGATTGCTGAACCCTTCTTAATGCTGGAACAAGAACCCCACCATTCAGCCATTTTTTTTCCCTAAAGGAAAGAAATTCATGATCTTAGAGAACTTTTTTCAAGTATAGATATGTAAGAATGCATGATGCTCATTGGAAGTCTAATTATTTTCTCATCAAAGGTTGGTTTAGGAAGATAAATACTGGATAAGTAACTTCTAAAATTCTTCTAACCTTTGAAATGGTAATAGAAACATAAAAAAAAAAATCCCAAATAGTTTTATATCTTGGAAGCCAATCACAACTGTCATGGATGGATTTAGTTAGTAGCTTTACTCAGGATTTTATCCAGAATCCAATTAAGAAACTCCATCCTATGTAATAAAAGCATAGTATGCAAATTGTCTCCTTGACCGGGAGTTCATCTGGGAATTTGACCAGGGGACAGGGCCGGCTGGGAGAAGGAAGGGAGGCCCAGGAAGTGGCAGGAGGCTGAGCGAAGGGAGGAGTACCTGGCCTGCAGCCACTAGGGACCCTACCAGTGCACGAATTTTGTGCACTGGGCCTCTGGTGTAAATATAAAATTAATCCACACTTACTTTCTCCTTTCAGTCTTTAAATGAAGAGAGATATCAAAATCTAGAAGTTAGAGAATAGATGTTTAAAAACTTATACTATCTACAAATTCCCTAGTGTCTCCTTACTTTAAATTAGGTGCTGCTTACAAAACTTCTTTTATATATATTGAGTATAAGGAGAAGAACATGAAAAGACAACCCCACACAATACATTTGACACCATCTCAGAGAGAAATGATCAAGACAATGTTATAAAAACATACATAAAGCTGCTAGGTAAAATGATTTAATAGGCATTAGGACATGTTCTCATTTTCTTTATAGCTCAAATCATGCCTACTGCTCATATCAGAAATAGCTTAATTACCAGGGTTAATCTATGGCTTGAATCCTCTGAATACAAGGAAGACTTAAGAATAAGGTTTGGGTTACTTGCTAAAACTACTTCACCTTTAACTCTCTGCTTTGGAGCCATGCTTAGCTCTCTCTGACAAAATGTTTGTATAATATATCATTGTGGGCAACACAATCTCTGCCATATTCCAGGAAATCTACTTTATGATAGATTGGTTTTTGTATTATAGATAATGTGGTAGCATAGAAAAGCCATAGATACAGTTATTAATTCCCATGTTCTGGGGAAAATGCCACCTGCTATGGTCATATGGATGAATGAAATATGCCCTGTTATTAAAAAAGTAGAGTCCAGAGAAGGAGACAGAGTAAAGAAATAGGCAGAAGGGAGTGTGATTTGTGGTTGAATATACAACGTACAAACTAATATGAGCATATATGGAGTCATAACAACTCCTCGTGGAAAAAGGCAATATCTCATCAGGAAAGGATTGCCGATATTAAAAGAGAAGTGGAAGTTTCACTGAGAAAAAAAAAAAAAGGGACAATAGAGCTTGTAAACCAACTTTTAAAAAGCCTGGAGGTTTGAACATTTCACAGAACTTGAAGGTCTCCATCAGTAATTCAATATGATTGATGAAGCTGGAATGTCAGTTAGGAATGTGTTAGGAAGAGCTGAGCAATTAAGGAATGATTAGCAAGTTATGAGAAGTTTCTGTCTAGAAAGAAGACTTTTTAAAAAATGGTTTTAGAGACATAATGTTGAATGTAATGTGCAGAGTAGATTACAGAAGAAAAAAATTCCAGGGTAAAAAGGGGACATTGTTTCAGTCATCCAGGCTAGCAAAGATGGTGGCCTGAATCCTGACAGTGAGAAGAAGAAGAAGAAGAAGAAGAAGAAGAAGAAGAAGAAGAAGAAGAAGAAGAAGAAGGAGAAGAAGAAGGAGAAGAAGAAGGAGAAGAAGAAGGAGAAGAAGAAGGAGAAGAAGAAGGAGAAGAAGAAGGAGAAGAAGAAGGAGAAGAAGAAGGGGAAGAAGAAGAAGAAGAAGAAGAAGAAGAAGAAGAAGAAGAAGAAGAAGAAGAAGAAGAAGAAGAAGAAGAGAGGACCCTTTTTTAAAGAGAATATTCAGGAAATTAATCTGCTGGGCTTAAACTCTGACTTCTTGTGAGAAAGGTGGAAAGAGAGAGACCTACTTAAGGGTAGGAATAAAGACACAGATAAACCAGAGGAGAAATGAATGAAAGATAGTGCACTTGCAGAAATATTTTATTTGAAATTCTATAGGACTATCCACAGAAATAAATATATGCCAGGCAAATAGAAATTAGGAGGTAGAACTTGGAGAAGGCTGGGATCTAGAGTCACCAAATTCAGTGTCATTGGTTTACAGGGGCCTAGGGAATAGGGTTCCCAGGGATAAAGGGAGATAAAATAACCCTATCAGGATGACCCAGATCAGAATGGATAGGCTTGAGAGCTAGGCTCTGCTATTAACTAGTTCTGTGGACTTGGCCTCATGTTAATATATATACTAGAGGCCTGGGGCATGACATTCATGCGCTGGAGTGGGGGGTTCCTTCAGCCTGGCCTGCACCTTCTCATAGTCCAAAACCATGGGGAGCAGGCCTAAGCTGGCAGTCGGACATCCCCCGAGGGGTCCTTAGTGCTGCCACAGAGGCAGGAGAGGCTCCCGCCACCGCTGCACCACTGTGCTTGCCAGTCGAGAGCCCAACTTCTGGCTGAGTGGCGCTCCCCCTGTGGGAGCACACTGACCACTAGGGGGCAGCTCCTGTGTTGAGCGTCTGCCCCCTGGTGGTCAGTGCACATTATAGCGACTAGTCGTTCTGCCATTTGGTCAATTTGCATATCAGGGTTTTATTATACAGAATATTTGCCTCATATTTTTCACAGTCAGTCAACAATAGTCACCTCTTGACAACTCACTTACTTAAAACATCCAATGAAATGCAAATGTGCTTTGGAAATCCTTAGGGCAGTTTCTATACTTTTGATTATGATATATTTTCAGCAGCACCTATATATTAAGATGTTTACTATAGCATTTCAATGAAAAGTTGAAAAGGGCCTAAATAACTGTAGCTAGGGATCACTTATATAAAAAACAGTACATGAATTTACATGAAATTATTATTATGCTGCCAGGAACGTGTATGGCCACAGAGATTGTAAAATCACAGTAATTGTTTACTGTTCTGAGTAAAAAAAGGTACACATTTGTATATGCAGCATATTCATCACTATCAAAAATATGTGCATAAAAGAAAAAAAAACTAGAAAGAGGATTTTTAAAACCTTAGCAATTGCTTTTGGGAGATGATACTATGGGTGATGTCTTTCCATTTCAGTGCTATTATAATTATTATGTGGGTATGTATGTGGGGGCTAGAACTTAAGTATTTCTTTAAAGAATTAATTCACTTGTGAAGTAAAGTAAGCAAGTTTACTTTTAATATGTAGAACCTTATCCAGAAACATATTTAAAATGATCATATATTCCATATATATCAATTATAGACAGATAATATAAAGCCCCAAGAAAGGACATATTCCCTGAGTCACAGATTTGATGGCATAGCTGGGCTATGACCTCAAGAATTCTGGATTTTTCTTGCACAACCTAAGCAGTTCTGGTTAAAAACTCCCAAGTAAGGATTCCTGTGCTACAGCTGGTTGCTGGGTAGATAGGACCAATAAAACTGCAAGCTGTGCCACAAGTTATGAATGGGGACTTGATTTCCACTTAAAAGTTGTGGAGGTGGGCAGCAGATCAGACGGAAGAAGCAAGACACACATGAAGAAGCTGTTTTTCAAGGTGGCTCCTTCTCTCTGAGAGATACAGGGGTTTCTGTAGTCTTTCTGGTTCTGAAAGGCTCACTCCAATCAGGAGCTCTTCAAAGGATTTGTTGTTAAAAGGCCTGGTTCTGTTATTTAAATTTCTTTTTTTTAAAATGATATTTCTATTGATTTTAGAGAGGAAGGAAGAGGGAGAGATGGAAATATCGATGACAAGGAAACATGGATTGCCTGCCTCCTGCTGACCGGGAATTGAACTATTGACCTCTTGGTTCCTGGGTCAATACTCAACCACTGAGCGATGCCAGCTGGGCTGTTATTTAATGTTCTGTGTGGACTTCGGCAAGTTGCTGAAATTGTTTCTGGTGCAGTTTCATTATTTTAAGTTTAAAATGGTACTAATCATAACTACCTTGCTCAGATTTCAAAGATCATGTCTTTAAAGACCTGAACACAACTGGGTGCCATGATTGGGTTGGTGGTTTTGATAATAAAGAAGAGCAAGTGGAGGAGGAATAAAAGAAAAACAACAATGACAATGACGATAAAGATAATAACAGGAATGGGGAAGATAAGGATGATGAGTAAAAGAATTACAACAATGATGATGAGAATGAGGAGGATAAAGAGCCTTCTCTCTTAAATTTTTAAAGCATTCCCAGAGATAATGCTGTGTTTTGTGTGTGTCAATGGCTCTCCTGTCCCACCTGACTGTGAACTTTGAGTACAGGGTCCTCTGTTCTTAGAGACTCATGCTGTGCTTACTGACAAATGAATGGACTGCAGTAACTCACCACTGCTTGTATGTATTACAGCAGATAAGAAACCAATCTTCTTTCTGCAATAGGTCATTTCATGTTTTCCTGCAGGGGGCAGGTGGGGAAAACACTGCATTTAATTTAGCTGGCTGCTTCTGATTTCTTTTTCATGGATTTTTTTTTTTTTTTTAATTCTTGAGTGGAAAATGGTTTTCTTTTACATTTCTTTGATGGATTTATTCTGGTGCTCTTTTTGTCTGATAAGGTCTGGGAATAGCTATCCTGCTCTATCTTGACAAAAACTGACTGACTTTTAGGAAATGTGGTGGCCAGTAGTCAGAGGAGTAATCTGAAACATAGCTGAGGTGCTCTTGACAATAGACATGATGTATGTTACCTGAGCCTTGGTGTCAGGAGGGTGATTTTAGAACTTAATTTATGTGGAGGTAGAGAATGTCTGACCTCACATGCATAGCTCTGTAAAAAAACAAAGACGATAAAACTGTATCTATAATGATTGCGTAATTTATTAGTATGGCTGTCGCTTCAGAGATATTTGTATTCAATAAAGTGAAATGTACTGGAAGAATTACAATTGTTGTCCTAATGCTGTTATAGCATGGATGTGTGAAAAGCAAAAAAGCACCTGGGTTGCAGAATGTCTGCATTATTACCTGTGAGGGACGAGGGTTTACATTGGTATAACAAGTCCATGCCTGAATAACAGCTCTCACCTTATCTCTAATTCCTGTAAATCATCTTTGTTAAAATGTTCATATAATTGTCTTTATATAATGATAGCATATGATAAGTAATATTTTATATCTTGCTTTTCTTCTCTTAATAATAAATGATTTATTTACATATCAGTAAATATAGATGGAATTCTGATTAGTGTTTCTTCCTGTGAGAATAAATATATATATTTTCCAACTTCCTTACTGGTAGACTTTTTCTTTTTCATGTTTTAATGCCTCTATAATGAGTTCCCCACATTTAACCCCTAGTTCAGGCTAGCCTTACTTCAAGAAATGATCTCAAATGTGTATGGACTGCAAATTTCCCACTGGTCTACTGACCTCTGACATATAATCTTTCATCCTACCTGCACATGGCTATCAAAATAATCATATTAAAGTGCCAGGCCAATCAATGACTTCTCCTTTGCCACTAAGTGAAGTGCACACCTTTAGTATAAACTTACTTCTAGTATGAACTCATACAATGCATAGGGAGAAAAAAGCCGATTAAAAATTTGGAAGAGGAACTACCTAAATTCTTTTTCCAGAGAAGACATACAAATGGCAAACTGGTACATGAAAAGGTGTTCAACATCAATTGCCATCAATAAATTGCAAATCAAAAAACTATATTGAGAATGCCTTAAACCCATTAGAATGATTTATGTCAAAAAGATGAGAGATAACAAATACTGGTGACGATGTGGGAAAAGGGGCCTCCTGTGCACTGATGGTGGAAATATAAACTGATGCAGCCACTATGGTAAACAGTATGAAGGTTCCTCAAATTTTAAAATAAAACCACCATGTGATCTAACAATCCAATTTCTAGATCTGTATCTGAAGAAAACAAAACAAAACAAAAAACACTAACTCAAAAGATATCAGCACTCCCATTAATTTCATCATTATTTACAATAGCCATGACATGGAAACAACCTAAGTGTCCATTGATGGATGAGTGGATAAAGATGCTATATATACACAATGGAGTAACTTTCAGCCATAATAAAAAAAGAAGAAAATCATGCCTTTCTACAACATGGAGGAACTTTGAGGGTGTTATAGTATGAGAAGTAAGTCAGGCAGAGAAAGACATATAATTTATAATCTCACTATGGAATTAATATTAAAAAGTATTCACAGATACAAAGAAAAAATTGTGATTTCCAGAGGTGGGGGCTGAAGGTCTAGCGAAGTGGGTGAAGGTAATCAAAAGTTACACACTTCCAGTTAAAAGATAAGTCCTAAAATTTTGAAAAGCATTTAGTGCCATCTGAAATGTAGCAATTTGATATTCCATCACTTCCCCTCATAAAAACTTTCTACATTTTAATCATACTAAACTCTATCCTTACATTTAACAATACTATAATTCTGCCCCCAAATTATTGTCTTTATCTGAAAGACTCTTCAGTCTCTGGAATCTTTACTGTCTTTTAAACTACACTTCAAACCCTTTTAGAAGTCTTTCTTCTGCTACTTCACATTTGTACCAATATACCAAGAACTTCTAACTTTCTGGGCTATCTAGCAAGCTGTGTTGTGCCACAGATTCTCTGTTATTAAGAAACATAAAATTTACAAGGGGAGGACAGCCATACCACATAACTATAAAACAACACTCTGAATGTCATATGTGTTACATCTCCTATCCACTTTGTAGTCCCCCTACCTTGTACTGTGCATGTACTAAAGATTATGGTGATAATACATAAATGTTGCTGAATGCTTATTGAATGTACTAGACATCATACCCAATACTTAAAAGCAACATCTCATTTAATCCTCACCAGTACACAAAATTGGTGTTAATCATTATTCTTAATTTACAGATAAGAAAATAGCCTAGGAGGATTTAGCTACTCACCCAAGGCCACACAACTCCTACTTAATAAAGCCAGGAATTGAGTTCAGGTTGTAAGAGTTCTTAAACTTTATTATATTTATTTTCTTAAATTTTATAAATTGAATCAATAAAAGTCTTTGGAAGAACTAAATTGGTGGCCCATGACCCAAGGTCCATGACACAAGAAAATGTAGGGAAACTCCATTAAAGTCAAGCCAGGGGAAAGCAATATCCTCTAAGGACTATTAACAAATAATAACATGTCATTACTTAATTGCTAATTAAGATATATATTCTTAAAAGATCAGGTAAATTGACCACCAATTTCATTGAAATACATTTCCTTCTATTATCAAAGGTCTAGACAAGTTGTCATTTTTTCCCCTGCTGTCCCATTCATTCTAGATCTAAAGACGTATTGCTTTTCATTGAAGGATATTGACCACAAATGGATAATTCATCTTTGCTCAGAATAAATTATGTTTCCTGCCCTTTTGGAAAAATTAATCATTAGGCCAAATTCTTCCTGTATTCACCCTTTCTAGGGAAACCTTACATTTGTCAAAATGAATGACCACTCTTCATAAAATATATTCTTTGATATAAATTATAGTAGCTTCCTCATTTATCCCTCTGCTAGTATCACCATCTGTATTAGATGTTGATAGATGCTATAACAAATTACCTCAAACTAAGTGCTTCAAATAACACATTTATTTTATTAGTTAGTTTGTTTGTTTGTTTGTTTGGATTAAAAGTTCATCAAGGCTCTCAAGTTCACTGGGCTAAAATCAAGCTTTCAGCAGGGCTGCTGCTTTTCTAGAAGACTCTATATAGAGGAAAACTCATTTACTTGCTTTAGGGCCATATGCATTCTGTGGCTCATGACTCTCTGGCTCCATCTTAAAATTGAGCAGCAGTGTGTTGAATTCTTCTCTCTGCATCACTCTGATATCCTCTTCTGCCCACCTGGATAATCCAAGATAATTTCCCCATTTCAAGCTCCATAACATCTACAAAGTCCCTTTTGCAGTGTGTGGTAACACATTCACAGGTTCAGGATATTAGGATGTAGTCATTTGGGGGCGGGGGGTGGGGGGGAGGACAATGATTCTGCCTATCACACTATCACTCATTCTCATTTATTATACAAACTGATGAGAGTAGATTATCTCAAATGCATATAAAAACATTGATGTCCATGTTCAAAAATCTTCAGTGGCTCACTCTTACATGCATGATATATAAGGTACTTCAAAATTTGGCTTTTGTCTACATGGTCATTTTCATATTCTTACTAAACCACTATTCTTACTAAACCACTTTTGCTTCCACTTTTATTTTCTTCTACCACTAAATTTCTCATAGGCTGCTTTCCTTACCAAGAATTCCCTCCTCTCTGACCACCTCAAAAATGCCTCCTCTTTTTTGAATTCTTAGCCCAATGTTTACTTTTTCCATAAATCTTTTTCTGATTCTTCCCAGGGAGTATTAGCTGCTATCTCTCCAGGAGTCACCATGTGTGCTCAGTACACATGGAATCTAGGAGCACCAATGAATGAGTGGTTTGTCCTGATAGACAAGTTTTAGGGAATGCTGTTGACTGAGTCACAGTTGGCTAAGGCACAATATCTCCAAAGACCTATATAGAAGACATAATCTCATGTAATGCCTAATGACTAGCTGTGACTAGAAGAGGGATTCTTATTGACAAATATAACAACTGATCCAAGCCACATATAGGAAGGTCATCTTGGGTCATCTAGTCCTACTCCTATGCTGATATACTGGTTCAGTACCTAATTAAAGCAGTTCATCTTCCCTTCACAAGACAACTATTGCAGCACTGGGAATAGAATTCAGAATTGAGGTCTGAGTGTGTCTATGTGGCATTAGAACGCAAACCACCTGCCCTTTGCTCCACTTTCCCTGGGGTCCTGGAATATTTTCTCTTTGGACTTTTATATACTAAGGGCAGTTGTTTTATATCTTCAATCTCAACATTTCCCTTTCTTAAATATCAAAGTGAAAGAGATGGTTAGACTTTATTTTTTGGACAATAGTCATCTGCCTACATGCCTATGAACAAATAGTCTCATTGCTTTCCAACATCCTTATAACATCAAAACCACCACTCAGTGATAATGCTTGTTTCTCGAGTTAAAACCACTGATAAAGCTTGAGGTTATATTGTGTTTCTCAAATAATCAAGGCAAATTTGCAGTAACAGTCTTGCTACAGTAATAAATAAAAACAAAACAACATCAAGCTCCATATCTTTCAGGAGCTCTCACTATGACATTATTGGCTCATCAACACTATGAGCTACTTTAGGTAATACAAAATGATTTCTTTGTTAGGAATCTTTAGACCTAGCATGATATCTGAAAGAAAAACGGCTCAAGAAAAAAAAAAAAGAGGTAAAATGTAAATGAATCATTTTAAATAAGGTAATTATGTAACTGACAGAGACCATAATTCTTTAACACTTCTATTGGTAAGGATATATCCTATGACAGCCTTTAAGTTATATTACGTATCCACCTTGAGTGAGAACTATCCTGATTTGTTTAGTTCCATTACTTGTAGCATATTTGTAGTTTAGCAGACTGTAAATTAAAATAGTATTTCACCCAAGTAGAACAATAGAGGGATATGGGTGAATTATAATCAAAATTTATATTAGAAAATAAAATGACCAAAAATAATGCAGATAATTCTGATGAAGAAAAATAAGGTAGAATGGTTTGTTCTATTAAATAACAACATGTACAAATTTATAGTTTCAAGACTCTGTGTCATTATAGCAATAACCAGATAGAGCACACATACATAAAAACTAGACCTATTGGAGAGAAACCAAGATGGCGGCATAGGTAAACACCTAAACTGCTGCCTCGCACAACAATTTCAAAACTACAACTAAAAGACAAAACGGACATCATCCAAAACCACAGGAAGGCTGGCTGAGTGGAAATTCTACAACTAGAAGGAAAGAGAAAAGCACACTGAGACTCAGAGGAGCTGCAGGAGGCAGAGGTACTGAGACCCGTGCACGCGGAGAGGGCAGGCAACTGGGTGCACGGCTGGCTTTCTCAACCTGGAGGGAGACAAAAGCTCCTGACTGCACTGAACTCCAGTTCCGGGAGAGACTCTGGGGACCCAGACTCATTCGGGGAGAAACTGGACTGTCTGGCAGTGGGCAAAACTTGAGGGCAGCTTTCTCTCAGAGGTGCTTGCAGCAATTACCACGGGACACTTGGACATAGGGGCCTATTAGGGCAGGGCTAATGGGAAAACAATGTTGTCTGCTCTGCCCTGAGACTCCGCCCCATCCAAGCTGAGCATAGAGGCTTTTGCAAGTCTTGTCTCATAAGGGTGTCTCCAGCACAGAAGTTCTCCCAGCGTAGACACAGCTGATCCTCACAGCCAACTGGCCTGGAGGTCAATTCCTCCCAGTGATACCAACAACAATCAAGGCTTTACTACAACAAAACTGTGCATACAGCCCACAAAGGGGTGCACCAAGAGTGTCCACCTCAGGTAACTGGGGAGGCTGAGCCACTGGGCCCTATTGGACACCTAGCACACAAAGCTACTCTATCAACTCAGGGAAGCAGCCAAAATGAGGATACAAAGAAACAGATCACAAATGAAAGAAATGGAGGAAAGCAAATGACTGGATATAGAGTTCAAAACCACCGTTATAAGGTTTTTCAAGAATTTCCTAGAAAAGGCTGATAAATTTAGTGAGACCCTCAAGGATATGAAAAGGGACCAACTAGAAATTAAGCATACACTGACAGAAATAAAAAATATTATACAGAGATCTAACAGCAGACTAGAGGATCGTAAGAATCAAGTCAAAGATTTGAAATACAAAGAAGCAAAAAACACTCAACTGGAAAAGCAAAAAGAAAAAAGAATCCAAAAATATGAAGATAGTGTAAGGAGCCTCTGGGACAACTTCAAGCATACCAACATCTGAATTATGGGGGTGCCAGAAGAAGAGAGAGAGCAAGATACTGAAAACCTATTGGAAGAAATAATGACAGAAAACTTCCCCGACCTGGTGAAAGAAATAGACTTACAAGTCCAGGAAGCGCACAGAACCCCAAACAAAAGGAATCCAAAGAGGACCACACCAAGACACATCATAATTAAAATGCCAAGAGCAAAAGACAAAGAGAGAATATTAAAAGCAGCAAGAGAAAAACAGTTAATTACCTACAAGGGAGCACCCATACGACTGTCAGCTGATTTCTCGGCAGAAACTATGCAGGCCAGAATGGAGTGCCAAGAAATATTCAAAGTGATGAATAGCAAGAACCTACAACCATGATTACTCTACCCAGCAAAGCTATCATTCAGAATTGAAGGGCAAATAAAGAGCTTCACAGATAAGAAAAAGCTAAAGGAGTTCATCACCACCAAACCAGTATTATATGAAATGCTGAAAGGTATTCTTTAAAAAGAGGAAGAAGAAGAAAAAGGTAAAGATAAAAATTATGAACAACAAATACATATCTATCAACAAGTGAATCTAAAAATAAAGTGAATAAAAAATTTGATGAACAGAATAAACTGGTGAATATAATAGAATCAGGGACATAGAAAGAGAGTGGACTGACAATTCTTGGGGGGAAAGGGGTTTGGGGGGTGCGGGAAGAGACTGGACAAAAATCGTACACCTATGGATGAGGACAGTGGGGGGGTGGTAAGGGCAGAGGGTGAGGTGGGAACCAGGTGGAGGCGAGCTATGGGGGGAAAAAGAGGAACAATTGTAATAATCTGAACAATAAAGATTAAATTAAAAAAAAATCTAGACCTATTTTAGAATGTAAACACAGATAAGTGAGGAAGAAATTATTTATTTGATAAATCATATTAGAACAATGGTTTATCAAAATATGAAAAAATGGTTCCCTACCTTATAGCATGCATTAAATTTATTAGCAAATACACTAAAAACGTAAATATAAAAGGGAAACCATAAAACTTTTAGAACAAAAGGAGAGATAATGTATCCATATACCTGGAGTAGGGAATGATTCCTCATTTAAGGTATACATAAGCACACACATGTGTGTGACAAACCAAAAAAAGGAAGATCAATACATTATAACATATTAATTTCTGAGGGAGTCCAGGCAACCACAGAGTCCATCCTACATTCTCACTTATGGAGGAAATAAAGCCAGAAATCCTGTTCAGCTGTTCTCAGCCATTTGATCTCCTCACATCAAGCTCAGAGCTCAGGCAGTGGCCTGAACCAAAATATACCCTGATAGCAAGACCTACCTTCCCAAGATGTTTCCAGCAGACACGTTCAAAAAGCCAAACTTACCTGAGTGATGGAGAACTGTCTCTATCCAAGGAAACCTGGAAAGTATAGAAGAGGAGATTGCTTAATCAAATGTGCAGATCACAATGTAAGAAATCAGTATCACTACATTAGGGTAAACATAAGCTAAGGAAACTAATAAAGCTCTATTAACTGACCACAAAGAAATGGAGATTTGTGAACTGACAGATAAAGAATTCAGAATAACTCTCCTCTTAAAGAATGGTAATGAATTACAGGAACACACAGACATCTAAATGAAATTAGGAAAACAATAAATGAACAAAATAAAAAGTTTGCCAAATGAATAAAAGCCATAAAAAAAACAACAACACAGTAATCCTAGCATAGAAAAAATACAATGAATGAACTGAAGAACTCATTAAAAGCTTCAAAAGGAGACTCCACAGTGCAGGAGAAAGCACCAGTGATCTAGAAATTAAGATTTTGAAGTGATTCAGTCAGAGGAGTAGAATAACAACAACAACAACAACAAAAAAGAGTAAAATAAAATGAAGAAAGCCTATAGGATTCAGGACACAATAATAAGAAACAATATTTATGTTATGGGAATATCAGAAAGAGAAAGAAAGGCACAGAAAGTACATTTAAAACAATAATGGCTAAAAATATCCCAAACATGGGTATAGAAATAAACATCAAGATGCATGAGGCCAAAATGATGCCAACTTGCTTGAATTCAAATATGGCCATACCAAGACACATTATCATTAAATCATCAAAATTGAAACACAGATAATTTTTAAAGCAGCAAGAGAAAAGGGAAATATCATATACAAAGAACCCCATAATGCAGTTGGTGAACTTTTCAACAGAAGCATTTCAGGCCAGGAGAGAAGAGAATAATTTATTTAATTTGGGGGGAAAATACTATCAATTGGAATTCTATACCTGTAATGCTATCCTTCAAAAATGAAGGTGAGATAAACACTTTCCTGAATACACAAAAATTGAGGGAGTTTATCACCATTAGACCTATCTCACAAGAAATACTAAAAAGGAATTCTTTAAGTGAAAGTGAAAGAGAACTAACTAACATAAAAACATGAGAAAACATAAAACTTACTGGTAATGGTCAGTATATAGGAAAAGTTAGATTCCTCTAATAGGGTAATTGTGGTGCATAATTTGCTTACATTACACAAAATTGACTTTAAAAATTATATAAGGGGCCAACCTATCAAGGAAATATTACAATTATAAATATTTATACACCTAACATCAAAGTACCCAAATACATAATGAAAAATCTAATAAAAATTAAAAAAATAAAGACATTACAGTACTAATTAGGGACTTTAATACCCTATTCTCACAATGCATAGATCATTCAGTGTCAATAAGGAAACACTGGATTTGAACAAAATGCACCTAAAGGAGACATAGAGAATATTCTGACAACAGTAGAATACACATGTTTTCCAAGCACAGATGAAGTGTTTCCTAGGATAGACCATATAGTAGGCTACATAACAAGTTCTAGCAAATTCAAAAAGATTGAAATTTTACTCAGTATCTTCTCCAACTATAATGATTTATAAAAGAAGGAAAACTGAAAAATTCATGAACACAAGGAAATTAGAGACTCTACTGAATAACTAATGAATTAAAGTAGAAAATGGAAATAAAAAAGTCTTTAGACAAACAAAACTGAAAACACAATATACCAAAACCTATGAATGTAGCAAAAACAGTTTTAAGAGAAAATTTTATACCAGCAAATGCCTACATTAAGGAACAGGGAAGATCTCAAACAACCTAACTCTATTCCTTAAAGCAATAGAAAAAGAAGTACAAACTGAGCCCAAATATAGCCTAAAGAAGGAAATAATAAAGATTAAAAATAAATAAAATAGAAAACAGTAAAATATTAATAAAGATTAACAAAATCAAGATATGGTCCTTTAAAAATTAAACAAAATTGACTAACCTTTTTATTAAATAACCAAGGAAAAAAGAGAGAGGACACAAATTCACAAAATTATAAATGAAAAGGAGACATTACAGCTGATAACTCAGAAACACAAAGAATCATAAGAGACCACAATAAACAACTATAAGCCAAAAAACTTGACAATATAGGAGAAGTGAGAAAACTATTAGAAACACAACATAGCAAGACTGAATCAGGATGAAAGAGAATCTAAACAAATTACTAGTAAGGAGATTGAATCAGTAATAAAAAAAAATCTACCATCAAAGAAAAGCCAAAGACAAGATGGCTTCACAGGTATCTTACCAAACATTTAAAGAAATTTTAATGCCAGTGCCTGTGAAAGCCTTCCAAAATATCAAAAAGAAAAAAATACTTCCAAACCAATCTTACAGGGCAAGCATTACTCTAATAGCAAAGTCACAGAAGGAAAGTACTAAAAAACAAAACTATAAGATCACTAGTAAATACAGAAGCAAAAAATTTAGTAATAGTAGCAAACTAGCTGCAAATTACATGATCAAATGGGGTTGATCACAGGAATGCAAGAATGGTTCAACATACAAATCAATTAATGTGATACATTACATTTATAGAAGAAAAAACGATTTCATCACCTTGATAAATGCACAAAACCCATTTGACAAAATTCAATATCCATTCATGATAAAAAAAAAAAACCTCATTATATATCAGGTATAGAAGGGATGTAACAACATAATAAAGGCCATATATGTCAAAGCAATTCCTACCAAGATACAATGGCATTTTTTATAGAAGTTGATAAAAACTATAAAATTATATGGAACCTCAAAAGATCCAAAATAGCCAAAGTAATCCTGATACAATTGAACAATTTAGAAGCATCACACTTCCTGATTTCAAGCTATATTTTAATGACATAGTAATCAAAATTGTATGAAACAGACATAAAAACAGACATATAGACCAGTGGAAAAGAACTGCAACTCCACAAATAAACCCATGCATATACAGTCAACTAATATTTGATAAGGGAGCCAAGAATACTCAAAGGAGAAAAGACAGTCTATTCAATAAATGGTGCTAGGAAAATTGGATATTCACTCTAAAGTACTGAAACAAGACCCATCTTATACCAATCACTAGAATTAACTCCAAGTGGATTTAAGACTTAAATATAAAACCTGAAACCCAAAACTCCTAGAAGAAAACACATTTAAAAGTATCCTTGACATGAGTCTTGGCAATAAATTTGGATATGATACCTAAAGCACTAGAAAAAAAATAAGCAAGTGAGACTACATCAATCTAAAAAGCTCTGCATAGCAAAAGAAATGATCAAGAAAATGAAAACAGAACCTACAGAATGGAAAAATAATATTTGCAAACCATATATCTGATGAGAGGTTGATATCCAAAACATAAAAATAATTCATACAACTCAATAGCAAAAAAATATTAATAATCCAGTTTAAACATGAACAAAGAACCTAAATAGACTTTTTTCTATTTTTAAAATAAATCTTTATTGTACAGATTATTACATGTGTTCCTCTCTTTTTTTCCCCATAGCTCCCCTCCACCTGATTCCCCACCCCACCCCACCCCAGGCCCTTACCCCCCACCACTGTCTTCCTCCATAGGTGTAAGATTTTTGTCCAATCTCTTCCGGCACCCCTCACACTCCCTTCCCCCTGAGAATTGTCAGTCCACTCCCTTTCTATGTCCCTGATTCTATTATATTCACCAGTCCATTCTGTTCTTCAGATTTTTTATTCACTTGATTTTTAGATTCACTTGTTGGTAGGTATGTATTTGATGTCATTTTGTTGTTCATAATTTTTATCTTTACTTTTTTCTTCTTCCTCTTCTTAAAGAATACCTTTCAGCATTTCATATAATACTGGTTTGGTGGTGATGAACTCCTTTAGCTTTTTCTTGTCTGTGAAGCTCTTTATCTGCCCTTCAATTCTGAATGATAGCTTTGCTGGGTAGAGTAATCTTGGTTGTAGGTTCTTGCTGTTCATCCCTTTGAATATTTCTTGCCACTCCCTTCTGGCCTGCATAGTTTCTGCCGAGAAATCAGCTGACAGTTGTATGGGTGCTCCCTTGTAGATAACTAACCATTTTTCTCTTGCTGCTTTCAAGATTCTCTCTTTGTCTTTTGCCCTTGGCATTTTAATTATGATGTGTCTTGGTGTGGTCCTCTTTGGATTCCTCTTGTATGGGGTTCTGTGCACTTCCTGGACTTGTAAGTCTATCTCTTTCACCAGGTAGGGAAAGTTTTCTGTCATTATTTCTTCTAATAGGTTTTCAATATTTTGCGCTCTCTCTTCTTTTGGCACCCCAAAAATTCGGATGTTGGTACGCTTAAAGTTGTCCCAGAAGCTCCTTACACTATCTTCATATTTTTGGATTCTTTTTTTTTTTGTTTTTCTGGTTGGGTGTTTTTTGTTTTCTCATATTTCAGATCTTTGGTTTGGTTCTTGGGTCCTTTGATCTACAGTTGAATTTCTGTATATTCTTTATTTCAGACAATGTATGCTTAATTTCTGAATGGTCCTTTTCCATTTTTTTGGCATTCTCAGTAAGGTCCTTGAAGGTCTCACTAAGCTCCTCGGAGGTCTCATCAAGTTTCTCGGCAGTTTTTAGAAGATTCTTGAGTAACCTTATAAATGTGGTTCTGAACTCTATGTCACCAGCAGTTTGCTTTCCTCCATTTCTTTCATTCGTGACATGTTTCTTTGTCTCTGCATTTTGCTGCTTCCCTGTGTTGATGGAGTGGCTTTGTATGGTAGGTGACCTATAGGGGCCAGTAGCTCAGCCTCCCCAATCACCTGAGGTGAATGCTCTTGGTACACCCCTTTGTGGGCTGAGTGCAAAGTCTTGGTGTAGTTAAGCCTTGATTGCTGTTGGTACACTGGGAGGAATTGACCTCTAGGCCAATTGGCTGTGAGGACCCGCTGTGTCTATAATGGAAGAACTGCTGCGCTGGAGACACGCTTATGGTGCAGGACTTGTTTCAGTGGGGCTTTGTTGCTCACTGAGTCTGCCTCTTGAATGTGTCACTTATGGATGTGAGGAGTTGAAATCTGGTGTCTCACACTGACCTCTAGGTACACTGGCTTCTGGATCTCCAATGGGGTGCAGGTCAGCTACTGTCTGAGGCCACCCAGCAGGGGCTACAGCAAGAACTACAGTTTTCTCCTCTTTGCTTGGGGTTTGGTGTTTTTGGAGCTATCTGTCCCGGGCTGCAAGTTTGCTATGTTAAGCTGGGATAGGGCAGGCCATTCATATGCTAAAGCCACTGCTTGGAGCTTGGGTGGGTTTGCAGGTTGTGCAGGGTCTCAGGACGTCACTAGTTTAGGGCATGGCAAACAGCGATGGCTGCCAGTAAGCCGGCTCTGAGTCTCCGACCGCGTCCCCGTGTCCTGTGCCCCAGCGCAGTAAACAATTATTCCTGTGTGCAGCCCTGCAAGCAAGCCACCCTCACTTTCCAACTCAATGGCACACAGTCCAGCTTCTCCCTGTAGGAGTTTGGGTCCCCTGCGTCTCCCCAGAAACTGGAGTTTGGAGTAATCGGGAGCTTGTCTCCCTTCGGGTTGAAAAAAGCGGCACTCCCAGTCACCCGCAGCCAGCCAGATTTGCGCGCCTCTGTACCTCAGCTTTTCAGCGCTTGTGCACCTCTCAATGCTGTTTTCTCTTTCCTTCTAGTTGTAGAACTTCCACTCAGCCAGCTTTCCCATGGTTCTGGGTGATAGACGTTTTGTCTTTTATTTTTTTTTATTTATTTTATTTTTTAAATATATTTTATTGATTTTTTTACAGAGAGGAAGGAAGAGGGATAGAGAGTTAGAAACATCGATGAGAGAGAAACATCGATCAGCTGCCTCTTGCACACCTCCTACTGGGGATGTGCCCGCAACCAAGGTACATGCCCTTGACCGGAATCGAACCTGGGACCCTTCAGTCCGCAGGCCGACGCTCTATCCACTGAGCCAAACCGGTTTTGGCGACGTTTTGTCTTTTAGTTGTAGTTTTGAAATTGTTGTGCGAGGCAGCAGTTAAGGTGTTTACCTATGCCGCCATCTTGGGTCCTCTATCCCATCCTAAATAGATTTTTTTCAAAGAAAAAAACATACAGACGGCCAACAAGTACATAAAATGATGGTTAACATCACTAATCATTAGGGAAATTCCAATAAAAACAATGAGATATATCATTTGACGCCTGTTAAAACAGCTAGCCATCAAAAAGACAAGAGCTAAAAACTGCTAGTGAGGACATAAAGAAAACAAACCCTTGAGCATTGTATGTGGGATTGTAAACTGATACAGCCACCATGGAAACCAGTATGGAGGTTCCTCAAAAAATTAAAAATAAAACTGCCATATGATCCAGAAATTTCACCTCTGGCAATATATCCAAAGAAAACGAAAACACTGTGTGAAAGTGCTATCTGCACCCCCACGTTTCAGCAGCATCTCATATAATAGAAAGATCTGTGAAAAAGCGTGTTCATCAATGATTGAATGCATAATGAAGTTGTAATGTGTGTATGTAATTTTTATATTCACACACACATACAAATGGGTTATTATTTACCCATAAAAAAGGAGGAAATCCTGCCATTTGCACTACATGGATAGACCTTGAAGACATTATGCTAAGTGAAGTAAGTGAAACAGAGAAAGGAAAATACTGTATCATCCTACTTATATGTAAAATCTAAACAAACAAATATTGGATTTGTAGTTACCAAAGGCAAGGGTGTGGGGGATAAAATTAAATGAAGTTGGTCAAAAGCTCAAAACTTTTAGTTATAACATAAATAAGGACTAGGGGTATATGTACAACAAGTTGACTACAATTAGCACTGCTGTATGGTATACATGAAAGTTTTTAAGAGAGTAAATCATAATGGTTCTCATCATAAGGAACAATTAATTTTTGTATTTATATTCAATGAAAGTGTTAACAAAAATAATTGTGGTTATCATTTCACGATTATGTTGTATACCTTAAACTTACACAGTGATGAATGACAATATATCTCAATAAAACTAGAAAAAAAGAATTCTGTACATCAAAAAATAATAAATTGAGTGGAAAAAATGCAAGAAATTGGGAACACAAATATGTGGAATTCAGAAAAGCAATGAATGCTTACAAATCCATTAAAAAGGACATCTAATCCTATAGAAAAAAGTAAAATACATTATCAGTCATTGATTCAAAAGTACTGTAAAACAAGTAACTTTCAAATCTCAATGACTTACAGGAATGAGTGTTTATTTCTCACTCATATGCCTATGTTTTGGCTGGGGCAATGCTGTTCTATGTGTCTCTTTCTAGGGCCCACGTAAGAAAGTCTTGGACAAGGGCTACCCGTGGTTTTTACTCTTGGCATGGTTGAATGCTGAAGTGCTCCATGAACACATGTAATTATTCCATTACTGTCATTCATGTCACATTGACCAAAATCAAATGACCAAGCTCACAGTCAAGAGGAAGCAAAGCACAGACCTTCTACCAAGAAGCTGTATGCACCTACCAATGATATAGATATAGAAGACTATTACAGGGGCGTACTGAAGCAAGGAATTAGCCAACTACATGCATGAATAGGAATTTTACAGAATGACAAATCAATGAAGAGTAAAAACACTACACAAAGTTGCTCAATATCATTAGCATTAGAAAAAATGAATTAAAAATCAAAATTATATAGTAATTTACATCTATCAATTTGGCAAAAAAAAAACCAACACAAAACAAACACACACACACACAAAGTTAATCAACAAGTATTAGCAAAGATAAAGAACAATGGAAAATCTTATACATTGCTGGTTTGTATGAAAATTTTCTCAATGTTTGGGAAGAAAATTTGGCATTTTCTACTAAACTTGAGGATACAAGTAGTATTTAAAATATATAGGTAATATGAAGTAGCAATTGAGGATGTCTAACTCATTTATCCCTTTCAAGGAACTCTAAAGGTTATTTTTAAAGCATTCTTTTGGGTTTATTTATATAACTATAGATCATTCCATGTAAGATCAAATAAAAGCTGGTTGAAAGATAAAGGTACATCTAGTATATGAATAATGGGAGTTAGAATTGCCACTCCTATTAAAAATGATCAAATATCAACTCAGTTCATTATGTTTCAAGTGATACATAGCAATTCTTTAATTTAAGGAGTCCAAGTCCCTCCTCTGAGCTCCATCACCATAGCTACCTCTTCCCTTTATGGTCTTTGAGATTGTAGTTAAAAAATGTGTGCTTCTGTCATTTTCCAGCAGATCTATCAGACCCACGGCTGAGTTCCTTCCCTTGTGTGAGCTACATGTTCCTGGGCCTCCATGCTCCTTAATGGGCTGCAGGGCCAGCTGCTTCCTAAGAGGGCACCCAGCTCATTAGGGAAGGTGAACTGTTTCTCCTGTGGCATTGATGGCCCAAATTTATGGAGTCTGCTCTGCAGATCACAGATCCATCATCTCATATACACACTATCCTACCGCCCGGAGTTTTATTATCCTCGAGGACATTTTGCTGATAGCTTCATTCTTCCAATGTGTACTTGTCACTTCAGGTCTTGATGGTGGAGTGCAAGTTCCAAACCACATATAATGTGAGATTTATCTGGAGTCCTCTTTTTATTCTTACGGAGTCATCACCATAAATAAACTTTCATGTGGAAAAGAAAACAATGGGGTAGTTTTCATTGCTAAGATAGGGGGGAAAAGGCTTCAAACAACTTATGTGAGACATGCTTATAGATGAACACAAGTTGAACCAGAGACCAAAGGAAACATGTTTTCAAAAAAAATTTTTTCCCCCCGCAGAGCTTTATTTATCATGGAAAAGGTTTAGCAACACAGGAATGCATCTTGCTTTGCTAGCTCAAACTTTATTTGAAAGATTTACTATTTTGTAAATGCGCTAGTTCTGGAATATGTAACACCACATGAAAGCACATTGACAAACATACACGCACATATTTTTAAAACGAGAGAGTCACATTGTGAATTTCTAATGTGATGCTGTAGGTTAACTGTTTTCATTGAACTGACCACTGGATCGTGAAATTTGTCTGAAAGACTGAAAGAGGAATGAAGCGAATCTTTTACCCTAAAAACAAAGGTGCTCACCTATCAGGAATGTTCTTTCTCTCCGGGTGACCAATAAGCACATAAGCCTCCCTCACCATATCTATGTTGTTTGTGATAAAGAGATCACAGCCAAAACATTTCTTCTAATCAGTGGAAGTGACTATCCTTTCCTAAGCACATTCTAGGAAAGTCAACAGTTGTTTTTCTCTTAGGTCTTAGGATTCAACCGCACAGTAAAAAAGCTCCAAACTCCCTCCCTCCACCTCTCCCCCGCCAACTATGGTCATGAGTCTGATAGTTAGCTTGTGTTTTCTGGTTCTGTACAGCACAGTGAAATCAGAGTGTAGGAGGAACACTGAATTCTAACATGTCAGAGGTCTGGGCTCAAGCTCTGGCTCACGTTTCAGCCACGAGACTCAGGCAATACACCACACCTCTTTAGGCTTCTGTTTTCTCATCTTCACAAAGAAGTTGTGAGGATTAAACGATGCCTGGAGTGCCTTCCACAATAAACACTTATAATCATCACTAAAGGCCCGGTGAACGGCATTTGTTCACTGGGGGTAGGGGGTCCCCTCAGCCCGGCCTGCACCCTCTTGCAGTCCGGGACCCCTCAGGGGATGCCCGCCTGCCACCTGTCCCCCAAGGGGTCCTTAGCACTGCCTCGGAGGTGGGCTTGGCATCACCGCTGCGCTCACCAGCCATGAGCCAGCCTTTGGCTGAGTGGTGCTCCCCCTGTGGGAGCACACTGACCACCAGGGGGAGGCTCCTGTGTTGAGCATCACCCCCTGGTGGCCAGTGCACGTCATAGCAACCAGTCGTTCTGCAGTTTGGTCGATTTGCATATTAGCCTTTTATTATATAGGATAACTGTGTTCCTAGCTAATGAAAGGTCCTAGTTCTGACCATTGGAAATTGCCCCACTGTCTATAACATCCCTCCTTACCTATTTATTAAATAATTACAAATTCATTTTCAGCAAAATATCACTTCCTTTTCAGAAGAGTTGGAGCTCCTACTCTGAAAAACATCTTCCTCACACATCACCTTTAAAACAAGTGTGAGGTATAACAGGTTTCTCTAGCAACCTTCTGTCTTTTTTTTCCTGGTATACACTTCTATGCATGCTCTTTTGTCCATCCTCTTACAAAAAGTACACCTTTCAAAGCTCAAATAAGCTAATATTTTGCTTTGATATAGCAAATGGAGCCATGAATTCAACATAAACTACCTTTTGGACATGAATTTTAGACATTCACCAACCGTGCTAAAACCAGGTATGGATTTCTCAACATTGTTTATCGTTCAAATAGGCAGATTAAACTCAACATGCCAGGTTACTAAGTTCAACCCAAAGTTTATAGCTTCTGAGTTAAAAAAGATTGTCACCAATAGCTCTATTTCTCTCCTTCCTCAGAGTTCTATGTATTTTCTCTCTGAACAAGTGTAAATTAATAACAAAGAGGGAAGATCTAATTATTCTTATCCACCTCATAGAGGTAGACTTTCCAGCCCACTGTGAAATAAGTTCTAGTGACTTTGAGGGAGGCGGCCACCTACCATTCAGTTACAGCATCATTTAATTTCCTTCACTTGTGTGTGGTGCAGCCAGGAGCCCAGTGATTAGGATGGCAATGTTAGAATGCTAGATTTATGGAAATTAGAGTATGTACGCACAGTAGATGATATTTGTTTTTGATCCTGAAGTAAAAGTAATTGACTTTAATTATTACAGTCAATGTTCTTGTTACTTCAGATAATTATGGGTGGACCCTTCCAGATAAAGGATTTATTATAGTATCTCCAGAGCTCAGCTAAAGCTATGGTTGAGGGAACAATTTCATTATATGCCCCTTGTTATCAGAGTATGTGTTATTTTTCCTTGTTTCTTAATTGTTTTATTTTTAATCTGAAAACTTCATGTTTTGTTTTGTTTTAAAGCTGGAACTGAAAGTTGAGGATTCTCCTTTCAAGAGCTCCTGAGGAAGAGCAGTGGAAAGGATGGTTAAGTTCCCGTGATTCACTATTGTCAAATGTATCTTCTCAAGTGCAGAGATTCTACCTTTACATGGAAAACCAGGACCTATGGCTACATTGGCTTATTGGTCCACTGGAATAAAGCAACGTACTAGTATTGCTAAATCATTTCTTTTCACTCTTTTTAAAAAAAAATATATTTTATTGGTTTTTTACAGAGAGGAAGGGAGAGGGATAGTTAGAAACATCGATGAGAGAGAAACATTGATTAGCTGCCTCCTGCACGCCCCCTACTGGGGATGTGCCCACAACCAAGGTACATGCCCTTGACCGGAATGGAACCTGAGACCCTTCAGTCCGCAGGCTGACGCTCTATCCACTGAGCCAAACCGGTTAGGCTTCTTTTCACTCTCTATGTTATAATAAGAATGTTTGCATTTTGGGTTTAAAAACATGAGAAGTATCAAAAGTCCTCTTCTGCAGAATTAACATTCTGATTAGAAGATTTAGTTGTTTTCATTTTTAATTGCTTTGAGGCAGACTTATATGACACATGAGATAATTTCAGGGATAAATACATTTTTAAAGTATTTAGTGTGTATTTTTCCTTAAAGTTAAACCAGCTAATTAAAACCATATTTGCATAGATATTACTTAAGGTGACGTTTAAATAGTAATAAATATTAGGCAAGTATAGTACATGTCATACATAGCTATAAGATAGTATAACAGTGACATCATTTTAAGTAACACTGGTATAAGGAAATTTAATGGTCACTTTAATCTATCATATTATTTCATAATGAGAAGTAGATGCTCATAATGAGAAATAAATGCTCAAGGTCACAGAGCAAGGGGTAGGTTATGGAATGCATAAGCAAGCAGCCAGATTCTCCAAATATACCAAGAGTCACACCCAACAAGAGCAAATGAAGACAAAAGAAGATTTTGCAACCGCCTGTTCTCCAGGGAACCTATTTGATGTGCTTCATCTCCAAAAGGCTTCCTGCCCAACAGAGAACTATCCCTGCCTACTAAACAAGGGAAGGACTGCCTCTACTTCACTTGTTTATCTTCCACAACAGCAGCTTATTCAACAACTTTGCTCCTAACCTTTGGATGTATAGCTCTGTTTCTCATTAATTAATATTTTCCTTTTCTCTTATAGAATACGTCCTTTTGATGATGAATTTGAGCTGCTCATATGTAATCTTAAGTAAGACAATGCTTCTGTGCAATTCAATGTATTTGTGTTGCAGGGATATCCTTTAAATCCTTCTTATCGAGAAATGTTGAATTTTCCTCCATGGTCTAATGATGTAAGTGGATCCCTGCTCAAGGCCAGAGAGGGCAGTGAAAGCTGGTTTGTGTTACTGGCTCTGAGTGGGAGCAAGTCTGGAAACACTTTAATCACACAATAGCACCGCATGTTTTGCGCAGATTTAACTCCCCAGACTCTTGTAAAGTTACAAAGCTAGTCAAGGAAGTTGTTCCAACTTAGTCTCTGGCATGTAGAGAAAATCCCTCTGGAGAAGAAGGTTATTGCTTCTAATTAGACCTTACAAATTGGGAGAGACAGAAAATCTGGACTCGCGGACAAATTTAACCTTGGGGATCATGGCCTCGTTCTGTGTTAACCTCCAGAATGAGAACATTTAAAAAAAGAGAGAGAGAGTGTGTAATCCTGCCCTGACTGGTCCAGCATAGGTCTTTTGGAGCCACCCATGACTGCAGGACTAGCATTCTTTTCCTATAATTCAACTTCTCCTTGTTGTAAGTATAAGCAAGGACATTTCCCTGTTTTTTGTCTTTATAAAGAATTTTCAAAACTCCTCTGTGACCCAAGAGGATGGCCGAAGGACAGGAGTTTAAGCCCAAATGACTCACCCACATTTGTTAGCTCCAAGGTCACAAACATCTATTCAAACAGCCACTTGCTACTCCTGTAAGTCTGTTTCCCTTCCTGCAAACTGTCCCTCTGAGCATCCCTGGGGAAGAAAGGGGTAAGGATCACGGATTATGAAGGAGGCTCCTTCTGTGCTTATGGTACGCCACGCAAATTCGGCAATCTTTTGGTGCACAGGATCATGCTCAACTAACTGAGGCACTCTGGCCGGGCTCCTTCGTTTTTGTTTTTCTGTGTTGTTGTTGTTTCTAAGTCAAAATGAAAGTGGTTTCCTAGACTACTTGATTTGGGGAGTATGTTGAAAGCAGACTTGTCGTGTCTTACAAAGCTGTCAGAGATAGAATAGGCTCAGGCGTTAGCAAAACCATTGCCTAGTCCTAGCATTTGCCATTGTATGGAAACTCCGCAGTATTTTAGGGTGATATATTCAAAGAATATCAGAACAGGAAGAAGCTGTAAGATATCATCTGTTCTTTAAACCTTTTGTCTATGCATTTATCATAACTTTGTGTACAGACTGACCAGTATTCAGATTTGACTTTATTTCACATTAACGTGGGGAAATTACATAGCCTCTCTGAACCCCACTATTTTTGCCTATATGTGGATAAAATAACAAATCACTAAAAAGATTAGTAGCAGAAAAGTTGGGAAACATTTACAGTAAGCATGTCCTCTTTCTGCCCATCATTATATATGTAAACGGTCAAGAGACATGGTGAACAAGGTGAGCATCTCATGCCAACTAATGAAGCTAATTAGTAACAGAAATAGAATGATCATCAGATTTTCTAGTCCTGAAATGGCATTCTCTTCCTTTGCAACATGATTCTCTGGACAAAATGTTTAGCAAAATGTTTCCTTTTAGTGTCAGAATCCAAATGAACTTCATTCTACACATGTCTGTAGAGCAGTAGGACAAAGGCATTCTTACCTATTACATCTGAATAGGGGCAAGTTCTTCAGAAGTTTTTTTTTTTAATTATTATTATTTAACTAGTGGCCTGGTGCATGAAATTCATACACATTAAAAGGGGATTAATTAGAGGAAATAATTTAATATTGCTATTTGCCCTTTCTCTATAATAGAAGTGTCAGAGATGAAAGAAAATTAGTAAAATGTATATGAAAACCTCCTCCTGTCAGAGTATGGGGCTCACTATGGGACCCAGAGTCAAGTCCCCGCCCACCCACATGCACCTCAAAATCACATGAGACCCAGACCCGGCCAGCCCCCCCTGCATTGGACTAGATCCAGACCCAGCCAGTCCCACCCTTGTCAAGCCCTGCTGGGCAGGGGGCATAGCCTCAGGTCCCCTGGCCCGGCGCCAGGATGGGGGACGTCACCTGAGGTCCCCCAGCCCAGACCGGGGTGGGGGGGCATGCCTTGAGGTCCTCTGTCAAGCCCCACCAGGTGGGGGACATGGCCTGAGACCCCCTGTCAAGCCCCGCCAGGCGGGGGGGCATAGCCTCAGGTCCCCCGGCCCAGCACCGGGAGGGGGGTGCAGCCTCAGGTCCCCCGTCAAGCCCCACCAGCAGGGGGGGGCACAGCCTCAGATCCCCTATCAAGCCCCACTGGCCTGGGGTGTGGTCTGAGGTCCCCCAGCCTGGTGCCAGGGTGGGGGGTGTGGCCTGAAGTCCCCTGTCAAACCCCACCTGGTGGGGGGCATGGCCTGAGGTCCCCTAGCCTGGTGCTGGGGTGGGGAGAGCAGCCTGAGGTCCCCTAGCCCAGCACCAGGACGGGAAGCACACCTTAAGGTCCCCTGTCAAACCCTGCCAGGTAGGGAGTGCGACCTGAGGTCCCCTGTCAAGCCCTGCTGGGTGGGGGAGGGTGCAGTTCCCTGCTGATTGCTCATTAAGACTCCTTATGGGAACTTGGCCTCAGCTGTGGGTACAGCCATATTTGTGATGGAATGATGGTCAATTAGCATATTCCCTCTTTATTAGATAGGATACCCAAAATACATAAAGAACTTATAAAATTAAACATAAAAAGTCTGATTTTATGGGCTGAAAATTTGAACACACATTTCTCTAAAGAGGGCATACATATGGCCAACAGACATATGAAGAGATATTCAACATCACTAATTAGCAGGTAAACACAAATCAAAATCAAAATGAGATATTACCTCCCAACCATCAGAAAGGCTATTATCAACAAATAATGCATGATGGTGAGAATGTGAAGAAAAATGAACTCTTTTGCACTGTTGGTGGGGTTGTAATTTGGTGCAGAAAATAAGAAAAACAGTATGTAGGTTCCTCAAAAATTAAAAAAATAAACTGCCATATGACTCAGCAATTTCACTTCTGGGTATTTATCTGAAGAAAGTGAAAACAGTAATTCAGAAAGACATGTGTACCCCTATATTCAGTGCAGCATTATTTACAACTAGAGGCCTGGTGCATGAAATTCATGCACTGGAGGGAGAGTTTCTCAGCCCAGCCTGCCCCATCTCACAGTCCGGGAACCCTTAAGGGCAGGAGGCAACCCGGTGATCAGGGGAAGGCGACGCCCCCATCACACCTCTGCTGCTGCCACTGGGGCAGTGCAAGCCTCAGCCTGGCCCTGGTTACCTGAGCCTCCGGTAGCCCTGGGTGGCTGGGCAGCCACCATCTGAGGCTTGCCTGCATGTTGGGCTGGCTCTGGGCGGCTGGGAAGCTGCCATTCTAGGCTTGCCTGCACCTCAGGCTGGCCCTGGGTGGCTGGGCTCTGAGGGAACTGGGGGACTTCAGAGGCAGGCATGAGGGGCGGGCCCAGCTGTGCCACATGCCTGCCGCCCCAGCGGGGCTGAGGGGACAGGGCACCACCATCTTGTGGCTTTGGGCGCCACCATCTTTGAGGGTGTGGCAGTCAATTAGCATATTGCCTTCTTATTGGCTGTGGGTGCCGCCATCTTTGTGAGGGCATGATGGTCAATTAGTATATTCCCTCTATTAGATAGGATAGCTAAAATATGGAAGCAATCTAGGTATCCACCAACAGATGAATGAAGAAGATGTGATATATCTATATCTATCTATATCTGTCTGTCTATACATATACACATATATTTATACAAATATATACACATACATATATACACATAAATATATATACATACATACACACACACACACACGCATATAATGACATATTTAACTCAGCAATTTTAAAAAAAAGAGTAAAATCTTGCCATTTCCAACTACATGGATCGACCAAGGGGATATTAAGCTATTTGAAATGTCAGACAGAGAAAGACAAATACTGTATAATTTCTGTTACATATGGAATCTAAAAACAAAACAAACTAGTGAACAAATAAGACAGAAACACTCATAGGTACAGAGAACAAACTGATGGTTACCTGGAGTAGGGATAGGGAAAGGGTAAAAAAGGTAAAGGGGAATAAGAAGTTAAGTTATGGCAATGAAATATATAGCCCAGAGTATATAATCAATAGTATCATAATAACTTTGTATGGCAACAAATGGTTACTAGACTTATCATGGATCATGGTGATCTCATTATCTATAATAATACAAGTGTAATATGCTAATTAGACCAGACATCCTTCTGGACGACCTTACAGATGAAGCCACAGCGGGTGGGGGCCAAGGCAGAGGCAGCTTCCCTGGCAGTGGGGGCTGAGCCCCTTGCATGAATTTCGTGCATTGGGCCTCTAGTAAGGTATATAAATGCCAAATCACTATGTGTTACACCTGGAACTAATATAATAGTGTATGTCAACTATCCTATATGATAAAAGGGTAATATGCAAATAGACCAAACAGCAGAATGACCTATGGCCCCTCACCCTGCTCGGCCCCGCCCCCCAGTGACACCCCACCTAATTGGGGGCTGGGATGGCTGGCAAACTGCCCGTGGCCCCTTGCCCTAGCCAGCCCTGCCCCCAATCAGCCCTGCCCCAGCTGGCCTGCCCCAGATGACCCCCATCGGGGTAGGCTGGCTGGACCCCACCAGTGCATGAATTCGTGTACCGGGCCTTTAGTATTTTAATAAAAATGAATTTAAATGAATAAATAAAGAGTAAATAAATAAATGTAACCACAAGGCAGCTTAATTTTCCTTATCCAACACCTTAACTTTTGGATAAGATAAGGACACTTCTGTATGTGTGGACCTGGTTTATTCTGGATCAGATATCTTGCCTCTCATTTGCAAAATCACACTAGCAAAGTACAATGGATGCCTGACATCTATTTTTGTCACAGATTCTTCTTAGAAGTGCCAATCTCAGGCACAAAGGAAGGCTACAAAGATCTCCTTGGAACATGGATAACCAGGGTTAACAGCAACTCAGAGCATCAATCACTTTTATTGCCCCCTAGGCGGTGTTTCCATTATTTATGCTGCTGGGTGATCAGCTATATTTATGATACAGCTAGTTGTCATGGCTTTAAAAATATGATGGATTCCTAAATTAATCCCATATTCCTTGTCTTGGACTTGAAACATGAGCAGTCATAAGGAGTACAGAGGTATCTGTAATCACAAAGTTAAATGCCCGTGGGTCATGGTGAAAGACTGACCATTATGTCCAGAATGAGTCTGTGTCAATAATGTTAATGCTCCTTCCCTATGCTTACAGATTGAGTGCTGAAATTTACTCTATCAGTGCACTGCTATCTCTAAGTTCTATGGGAATGTAAACATGGATGAGACACAGATTTGACTCCCAATGTGTTTTGAGTCCACTTACAATTATCATTTGAGAACATGGGACTTGTAGGAGGAGAAGTAAAAATAAAGTGCTGGGGATTTTTGTAAAAGTGAGAAACCACTCATTGCTGAGCTCAGGGGAGATGACAAAGATGGCTATGGAATTTGGAGAGATATGAAGAAAGAAAAAGATGTTGACAAGAGAAAATGGGAAACAATTCATGTTTAGAGAATAGCACACGCAAAGAGATGGGAACACTAGAGAGAGCAATTCGGTAGTGCACAGGAAGCTATTAAATTGAAGAGTAGAAGGAGTCAGATCTTGCAAGGTCAAGACAAGTTTTGACTTAATTCTAAAAGCAAAGGCAAGCCAAGATGATGTTTTTATAAGGAAAAACTCCCTGTACCTTAGGAAAACAAATGTGCCCACAGCTTCAGTATGACTTGGAATAAGCAAGGATATAAATCAGGTAGCTTATTGCAGGTCTACAGGTAGTAAGAAAGAACAGAGCAGGAACAGGACTGGAAGATTTTAAGTCATGTTCAAAGAAATGATAAAAGAAAGTATTGAGGGGTTGGAGGCTACAATTGCTATTGAAATGAGCCTACAGTGACTCACCTGATCTGAGCCTCTTTTACACTGATAAACCCGTCATCTATGGCTTTACCCCCCTGCCTACTCCATGCTAGGTACACAGACTTCCACCTGCCCACTCCACGCTAGGTACACAGACTTCCATGCAGTCCCTCCCACATGACAATCACACAGGAGCATCTGGCCTTTGCACGAGAGAAGAGGAAGACCTTCCCCCAAACAGCTGCATGGCTCATCCCCTCATCTTTTCTGAGCCTTTGTTCAAATGCCTTTTTTTTCTCCACTGAATGATATTTATTTTTTCCCATTTTTTTTATTGATTAAGGCACTACATGTGTACATATCTTCCCATTGCCACCCCCCCATCCCACTCCCATACATGCCCCTTTTAAATGAGGCTTACTCTAACAGCTTTATGCCAAATTGCAATGCACCTCACTCCTATCCCACCTTATAACTAGCAGTCTCCATCCTGCCTTTCTACTATTATCTATAGCACCTCTTATCTTCTCACATACAAACACTAGAATGTACTTATTTATTTGGTATCATTTACTGTCTTTCTCTGCCTGCTCCCATATAAACTCCACAAAGGCAGGGATCTTTGTCCATTTTATTTACTTATGTGTGCCTAGTCCCTAGAAGTGCACCAGAAATGCCATAGGAAGCTAGTAAGTGATTGCTGAATTAACAAGCCATTGCAGCTTATTGGCTATGCAACCCTATTGGTTATTCTTGGATCCCATGGGCCTCATCATGTTCTACCTTTCTGTCTGTATTTCTGTACAGCAAAAGGGTCTCTTGGATCATTCATAGCAAGTACAAGTTTGACTTGGTTGGATATACAACTAGGATAAGAATGGCTTTTTCCAGCGGATAGAGATTCTCTGAGAACATTTTTTAAAAGGAGCCACTTTTCTGTAAACTTGGGCATCTTCCTCTCTTCTTGTGGCCTTCTAGACTGTTATAGAGACATTTTCTGTGTTGCTTCATCATTCAGGTTTCACTTTGAAATTTTAATTAGGAAACCTCTTGGAATTTAGTCTTTTGTAATTAATAGCTATGATTAGAAACTATTCCTCATTTTCATCATATGCCCTTTAAATCAGGCTGAACATATTGGCAAAATTTTGGCAGAAACAAAAGACGTGATATTTAGTGTGATTTGCAGCTACTGTAAGTAATTTCCATCTTTCTCAAGTGTCTTCTCCACAGTGGGAGCACCATTTAACTTGTCATCCCAGAACCTGCTCAGTGCCAGCCCCAAAATACCCTGGACCAGTGAGAGTTATGGTTGTTTCTATGTCCCCAGACAGGTGAGTTAAGAGATGAGAAGTTGTAATAGTCACTAAATTTTTCTCCTTGTGCTTCCATTGATGTCTTTCCAAGCACTTTTTCTTGGCATGTGCTAAGCCATAGAACCATGCTTTTACTTGGGATGTAAATGTAAGTATTGCTAGAAACCTGTGTGAGAACATCAGACATGTTGATGATTTTTTGCAAATAAGTATGTGGTGTGCTAAACTTTCTTGTATGCAATCTGTTTGAAAATTCAATAAAGCCAGAAAACTGACAATCAATCAACAGGTAGATCCTGAGTACCTTCATGTCCCTAACAGAGTGCTAACAAATGTGGAGTGATAAAAATGTCTCTCCAGTGAGTGCTGCAGAGAAACATGCAAAATGTGACCAGTCAGAAGGAAACAGGAATAAGGAATCATGGCAAACAATTAAATTGTGGGTATTTTCTATGATGTTAAAAAAAGACAGATATAAGTTGTTCTGGATTTTTTAAAGTTAATATTGGCTATATTAGCATTAAAATACATATGAATTATAAACATTTAGAGGAACATAGATTTAAAAGTTGCTGTTATAGCACCTCCCAGAAATATCCAGTTTCAGTGCTTGGTGGATTTCATCTCGGTATCTTGTAATTCATGCTCTTCCCCAGGCCATGCTATTGAATGTTTTCAGAAGTAAATGACAATGACAATAAAGTCTTAGTCTGTAAAAGTCTTTGAAGAATGTCAGAACTTTGGTATACTTACTGTTCTGACACTCTTCCAAGATCAATTCACGATTACAAGATGCTTCCTTGGGAGTAGATTTTAGAAATAAAAAGTACTTTGATGACTACAGAGTTGATATCAAGAAGGTTATCATCATCAATAGGATGTTACTGAGGAGACTGCCCATTCATATATACAGTTAAGCGTATGGGATACATGTCTGGAAATGTGATCAATAAGACTGCAGCACTTGCCAAGAGCTTAAGGTACAGTGTAGACCTTTTGGTTCAGATTGGCAGCATGAGGCCTATGCCTGGGGGCTTATTAGAAATACAGAAACACAGGCCCTGCTTCAGAGTCCTCAGTAAGAATCTGCTTTTATCAAGATCCCTAAGTGATCCCTTTGCACATACAGTTTAAAAGCACTTTCAAATTCTGAACAAGATTATTCATTGGAGGGAATGCTGGATGAAGCCAGGGAGGTTAAAGAAGCTTAGAAGATCCTAGATGCACTAAGGAATTTCAACATGTGTTGTAAAGAGTCAGGCAATAACCTTAAGCTATAGAAAAACCCAAGAAGGATCCTGAGGTGGACTGGCACCTTGGAGACAATCAGAAAGATGAGCAAGGGACCAATGGTTTAAATACAAATTCTAGATGGCAAAGTTGAAATTGAGAATAGTCTATCCATTAATGCATTGTCCCCTATCATTTAGGAGGAAAATAATTGAAAAACTATTTCATAGTAATTGGAAATTAACAACCAAAATCATCATTTGAGATACACTAGCTTATGTCAGGGTTGAAAATGAAAGTTCTTGTCTCATGTTTTGGAAATTATTTTTTAATTTTGTGCCAACTAAGTACTATAAGTTACATTGAAGAGGGAGTCAGTCAAAATATACAAAGCCAGGCTTAAAAAAAAAAAAAAAAAAAAAAAAAAGCAAGCTACTAGAATAGTTGAGACTGTAACACTTACAATGCATTGGTATACAGAAAGAAAATGTTGAAACTCTAGTTACTTATTTTATCATGTTTTAAATTTATATTATTGTTCTTAATGGATAGTGTAAATAGTATTAGTAAAATTTTATGCATAGTCTATAATAAACATACATTATTGAGAGGTTCATATTCAAAGATACTTCGCTGATAAGGATACACTTACCACATAATTATATATTTACCAATTTAATAAGTATTTTTTCTCAGTCTTCCCCAAAAAGTTTGCCAATACTTAACTACTTGATTAAGTTTATGGACTAATGATATAATAGATTCTTTTTGCATTTATGTATATTTCAGAGAAGGCTGCGTCTCCATGTATGAACAATTGCTTTTTTAAGAGATTCTTTTAGCAATCTTCATTGATAAAGTATGCCAATAAACCTTGTTCTTACTGTATCTAGTATCTTATGTAAGAACCCAAAATTACCATTTTATTTGATAGAGCAGAACAGAGAAAAACTACAAGCTACTATGCACATTTTCTTTTGAACAGATTTTTTTTTTAAATAAATGTTGCTTAGTTGATAGGTTGATTACTTAAGTCATTACTTATCCCCCAGGCACAATGAATAGCAGGGGAGTTTAAGTCAGTGTTTCTCAAAGTATGTTCCCTCACTTGTCTGTATCAGACTTACCTAAGTTTTGTTTTTGTTTTTCTCTGAAACATTAACTGGACACAAGACCATCTCTACTTAATCAGGATATGGGTGAAATCTAGGAATCTCTTTTTCTAAAAGCACCATGATTTACTGTAGTGCACATAAAAGTTTAAAAATCAATGTGATTCTAAATCTTTACTTTGATTTAAAGGATGATTTCTTTTTTGGTGCAAAAACATAAGCACAAAATTACTGTAATTGTTATTCCCAGAATTTCCAGACCTTTCTAATGAAACTATTCTGGAAGGACGTAGCACACCATTCTGATTATTGACAACTTGTTTTGATATCCAGTTAAAGATTGATTGTGGTGTGAGGTAAATATTGACCTCAACATTAGCCTGTCATTTACCCATTAACTGTGTTCATCTTCTCTACCTCGGCAGGAGAAATCTAATGTGTCTTTAACTGTAGCCACACTGATTTAACTATTTACCTGAAATACTTTAGAGGAATTGAAAAGCAACAGTATTGATGAGGAGAAGAGTGGAAAAAAATGATTTACTGGTATGTAGCAAGATAAATGGCCAGTATTTTAAAAATCAAATGCTCTTACATTTTAGAAAAACAAGCTTGAATCATAAAACTCAGATGCACCCCCACACACACAAAAACAACAAAACAAAAAACAAAAACACACCTACAAGAAAAACCTGAATATAGAAAGTTTGTCTTTATGACGGGAGTATGTAGATCTTTACAGTAGATGCCAGTGAGTCTTGATGGAATGAGTGAACCCATTTTCAAAGGAAATGGTGTCTGCTCAGATTAGCAAATACAAGTTCACTGGGAGGCAGTCCCATAAGGAGAAACTTAAGAAAAGGGAAACAATGTCAATGAGAGATCCTGTGGGCCTCCAGCAGAGTCCGTTGGGAAATGAAGAAAATGACTTTTCATTTCAAGTAAATCTGAACACAATAGTAAGAGGCTTAGTGAAAGGAAAAATATGATATAGCCCTTGGGGTTTCAAGCGGGGCAAGAGGAGTAGAGTAGGAAGAGACAAAGATTGGGGTTGGGCAATATAAAGTCCCGATTCTTCCTTGCACTTCCTAGGGAGAGCCACTTTCTTCAAACAAAACAATCTCTTCTGAACAAAGACATTTCAGAGGGATGTGTTTTGTTTGAGTGAATTTGGGAGGGGGGTGCATTTTGTTTTGGAATTTCTCCAACACTATGGCCTTTTCGACATTAAATTCAGCAAAGCAGCCTAGATCATCTACAAACTTCCTTTTCAAAAAGGTGCTTGTGAAACCTGGGGCATCATTCTCTAAATCATAATGAACACCCTTCAGAGATGAAGTTCCTCTCTGCTGTGTGCAGGAATGCCCCAGCCTCCATTTGTGAAGGCGTGATTTTTCCTAATGGTTCTTGACAGGCATTTGGGAAATCTGACTTCATCCTTGGGTAAAGCTGCCAGACAAAGATGTCACCTGCATGGGACATGACAGAAAGGCACTGTGCTTGCTTGAGAATAGCCTAGAGCTGCCATGTCCCCTGGAAGTGTCCCCAGTGGTATTTGGCTACCTTTCTGTGAGCTGCTCCCCAGAGTCAGTTTTTAAGAAGTACCATTCCTAGCTGTCAAGCCCCAAGGATGCCTAATTTACACATATGAGGAGTTCTAATAAGACACATCAGAAAGTCACTAAGTCTGTAAGGTTTTCACATTATCTCAAGACATTGCTATTTGGCTAATGGGAAGTAAAGGTGTGGATTAATGTCCTTCGCATTCCATTACAAAGCTGAGAGGGAGAAGCCCTATTGTGGCCACCAGGGGCCCTCTTCTCATGTTTGTTCACTGCTGTTCGCTCATCACTTTCCGTGCTTTCCAAGGGAGAGATGAGTTTTGACTTCATAGAAAATGAGTCTAAAGCAGAGAGAACATGTGGCCTCAACACTTTGGATGACTGCCATGGCATGCTACATTTCACCTTTGATTTAAAGATAGAGATCATGTGGCTTCCTAAAAATGAAAATAAAAAAAAAACTTTTGCTCAGTTTCCAAAAGGCTAATGCAAGCAGCTGTTAAAGGAGAAATAAAAATACAGCCGCCGGAAGAGCAAATCAGTAGAACTTAGTGAAACTGATTTGCCAGTGGCCTCTCTGTCACCCTGAGGAGCCAGCGTGACAAATATGTCACTTTCACTTATTACCTGAGCCATGATAAATACATAATTGTTGGGTGTTGCCCTAAGTAAAAATCCTTCAGAATGGCAGCTGGTGAAATTAATAACAATAATAATAATAATAATAATAATAATGTCAGCTAACATTGAGTGATTAAGAACCAGGCACTCTGCTAAGTATCTCATATGTATTATTTCATTAAGTCCTAACAAACTGGTGAGGAAGGAGCTAGTAATAACCCTATTTAAAGATTAAAGAAAATGAACTTGCCAACTTAAGTCTCCATTACTAGTGCCTGAGAGAGGTGGTATTAGAGAAAAAAACAGTCTGATTCTTTAGCCACATCTTTAACTGCAGTTTAAAAAATAAAGGTGATCAGCAATTCATTTCCTTAAGTGAATTCTTGCATGGGTAAAGTGTCACAACCTTTCCCTAAATAAAAGATTTCTCAAACAACATCAAGAGACCTCAATGTTTTGATAGTGAAACTTTGGCAGCCTTTCCTATAAAATGATTGGAGGTGACTCTGAGCTGTCTGTCTCTCAGGAGTCAACCACCCCTAGATAAAGGTGGAGAGTCCACTCAATGACATTAAAATACTCCTCCAAGGTCATAAATCATGGGGGGATGGAAAGTAAGAATGATACCATTTAGATAGGGACAGGGGGTGGGCCACAAGGGGTGGGGCTATAAAGGGGGTGAGGCTATAAGGGGGTGAGGCTATAAGGGGGTGAGGCTATAAGGGGGTGAGGCTATGAGGGGAGGGGGCCACCACAAGGAAGTGGGGGCCATACAGGGGTGGGCCCATGAGAAAGTAAGGCCCAGGAGAGGGTAGGGTTACACTGCTTTCTATTCAAAGGGTCTTCTTTTCCCTTCAGGTAACACGAAAGCCATAACCTGCATTTTTCTCTTCTTTAGAACAGTTTTAGTTGATGGATTCCAGAGGCCACTTCACCATGTGGGAACTTGCCCTGCTCCTTCTAAAACCTAAATGAATGCTCCTCTTTCCCCAGAGCTCCGTTTTATGTACTCCAAAGGCCTGAAGATTTGTGGGCCATCTGCCACCAGGGGAATTTAGTTTCCACCGAGAACCACTTGCTCTATTTTCCCATCCCAGAGCCCCTCCTCCTTCTGGCAGCCAGCCAGCCTGGAAAGGCAAAATTGTCACTGACTTCTCAGTTAAAGAGAAAAGCCTGCGAATCAGGATGTGAGAAGAAGGATGCCATAAAGCTACCAGCTTAATTAAACCATTACAGTTTTTAGGGTGTTTTAAATACAGGCAATTTGAATGTATAATTGAGCCTTGGCCTATGTTTCCCTTGCTCTGCTCAGAACCTGATTGGGAGCAGAAAACAGCTGGGGTCGCGTCCTGTGACAGTGGGGCCAGTTTCTCAATGTCACTGTGGTCTCTCCAGTAAGTGTGTGAAGCGGTTTCGTCTCTGGGCTTGGACCAGGAGTGAGGGGTGGGAACCCTTGAAAAGCCAGGTACAGAGGCCAACCCCATCAGTAGCGCTTTGACTGCCAGCTGATCCCCAATATTCTCAAGAACAATGTCCCACACATTCTTCTGCAGAGAATGCTACCAAGTGTGCTATAGAGAAACAGTTTCTTTGAAAAAAGATTTTAAGCTTCAGCCCTGAGGTTAGAGAGAGGAAACCAAGAGACTCCAACTTTCAATGTTGTTCAAGTCTGACCAGCAGAGGATAAATAAGGTCTATTTAAATGTCCCTTTGGGGGAAGTATCCTTGTGGGAGAAGTACAGGAAGCCCATTGATTGTGTTGTGAACATAACTCAGTACTTCGAGTATTCGGACATTTTCCTAGTTAACAGCTGTTTATTCCAACAGGGTATAGTATGTCTTATTTAGCAGTATATCCTGGGGGTTAGTTTGCACGTCAGTTTAACTATTTCCTAGTGTCTCCCATATACATATATAAACAAGTACACGCAGACATGGAGATGCTAAAAGAAACTCTGTAGTTCTGTCTTCAGCAACACGTATGCTAAAATTGAAACAACACACAGAAGAATGCCCAGCTGGTGTGGCTCAGCAGTTGTGCATCAACCTATGAACCAGGAGGTCATGGTTTGGTTCCCAGTCAGGGCACATGCCCAGGTTGTGGGCTTGATCCCCAATGGAGGCCATGCAGGAGGCAGCCAATCAATGATTCTTTCTCATCATTGATGTTTCTGTATTTGTCTCCCTCTAAAAATCAGTAATCTATGGAATGGGAGAAATATTTGCAAGCCATATATCTGAGGAGTTAATATCCAAATTTATATGTACATGTTATATATAATGCATATGTATGTTTCCCACAAGCCAATAGAAAAGAAAAAGACAATCTGATTTTTAAATAGACATTTTTCCAAAGATGACGCCCTGAGAGCCAACATATATGAAAAGGTGCTCAACATCACTAATCATCAAGGAAATGCAAATCAAAACCACAATGAGATATTAGAATGGCTGTCATAAAAAGACAAGTGATCAACAAGTGTTGGCATGGATGTGGAGAAAAGGGAATCCTCGTACAATACCGGTGGGAATGTAAATTGCTGCAGCCACTATGAAAAATAGTATGAGGGTTCTCAAAAAAATTAAAAATAGAGCTACCATAGAATCAAGCAATTCCACTTCTGGGTAATTATGCAAAGTAAGTGAAAATAGCCCTATGTTCATTGAAGCATTATTTATAATATTCAAACTTTGGAAACAACCTAACTGTTCATCAATCAATGAATAAAGATGTATTTTATATGTAGAGTGTCCCAAAAATGTATACATATTCTTTGAATAATTATAAATGCATTGTTTATTAAAATGCATTTTATTTTCAAAATTGAGCTATCAGCTGTTAAAGTGTGTATTCGTTTTTTGGGATACTGTGCACGCGTGTGTGCATACACATACACACACACACACAAACAATATCCCAATATAAACAAGGAATACTATTCAAACATTATAAATATATATGTATATGTTTTTTAATATACAGAAACAATGAAATATTATTTAGACATTATATACATATACATTTATTATGTATATAAAATAATGGAAAACTAGCCATAAAACGTAAGAACATTTGTAACAACATAGATGAACCTTGAGGGCATTAAGCTAAGTGAAATAAATAAATCAGACAGAGAAATACTAATACCACATGATCTCACTTATATGTAGAATCTTAAAAAAAAGGAGAGAAAGAAAGCAGGAAAGAAGGAAAGTCTGAACTCACAAATAACGAGAAAAGATTGGTGAGGGGAAGAGGGGCTAGAAAAAAATGTATAAAGGGGTCAAAAGGTACAAACTTCTAGTTATAAAATGTATGGCACGGTGATGTACTATATAACATGACTGTATTTAATATTACTGTCCTGCATATTGAAAAGTTGCTAAGAGAGTAGATCTCAAAAATTTATCAGAAAAGAGGCATTGTAACTATATATGGCCACAGATGTTAACTAGACTTATTGTGGGGATCATTTCACAATCTCTACAAGTATGGAATCATTTTGTTGTACACCTGAAGCTAATATAATGTTATAGGTCAATTATACCTCAATGAAAAAATAAAGGTAAAAAATAAACATTTCTGGGTCCCAAATCCCATAGCCGCCCTTTCAGCTGCAGGCAACTGTGCCTCCTCCCCTTAAAACTAGCTCAACCTGAGGGAGAGGGCTGAGGTTGGAACCAAGCAGGCAGAAAGTGATGTGGGGTGAGGGAAATAGCCGGTAATGGGTAACAAAGGAAAATGCCAAGTGTCAGTGATTTAAGGACATCTGAAAGTTTCTTCCAGTTCTAGTAATTCTGTACATCAGCACGATGCTTTAGTGATCAAATAGTTTGTGTTGTCAGGTCATCCTAGTAACCCATTAAGTTGGCATTAAATCATGTCAGTGAAGAAAATCTCAGAGCAAAAATATCTACAGGGTGTCCCCCCAAAATATATACACACTTTGAGATGATCAAGTCAGTAATTATTAACATACAATTCATTTTCAAAATTTAAAAGAATCTACAGAAATGAGTGTGTATACATGTTTGGGGAAATCCTATATTTTTAGTTATAATTACATATACATATACTATATGAGACAGAGGCACGGAGGGAGACAGGAGGGGAAGGAGAGAAGAGGGGATGAGAGGAGGGAGAGATAAAGAGGAGAGAAAGAGAGAGAGGGAGAGGGGAAAAGGGAGGAAGGGAGGGAGAGAGAGAAAGAGAAAGAGAGAGAGAGAGAGAGAGAGAGAGAGAGAGAGAGAGAGAGAGAGGTTATTGAATTCTGGTCTGCCTTCTCAAACTATAGCCTCCCAGAAAAGGTTTATATAAACCCTAAACCATGTGTCCACCTGCTCTGACTTTCCTATTAAATGCTAACTCAATTGAATCCTACTTTATGCAAACTTGGTTATATGAAAGATTAGATTTGCTAAAATGAAATAAAACATACACCATTAAATGCATTTCAAACAGACTCTCTGGTCATTTTCTGTAGTGAATGATTGTCTCTGCTGAGCTCAAAAGCTTAGATTAAAACAAAACTAAAATGGATGGACAGTGTTGCAAGTAAACATCCCGCATTCTGGAAAGGTAACTATGCTGGTACTGTGCCCTGTGCATCCTTGTTCAGGCATGTGAATTCCAAAGAAGCTTTCCCTTAAAATATACTGCCATCTGGTAGGGAACTATTTGTTTGAGTTTCTTAATATTAGGCTCTTGTTTCCCCCCTTTTTTTGAGATACCAGTTTTTATTGTGCACCTCATACGCAATAGGACCTCACACATTCTTTTTCTGAATCACCCTGATGAAAGAAACACTGAAAAGCAAAATCTGGTGATAAAATGAAAGTATAAAAAGTGAACGCTGAATATGGACAGTCAAATATAAAAGGATAAAGACATTTCTGTAATACCCAGGCCCTCCTTTGTCAGCCCCAGGCTTTATCAACTCACGTTTAGAATCCTCTGATATTTTTCGGCTTCCTTGGACCACATGGGAGAACCTTGTGTTTGTCTCAATGCACACAGCCAGCTGTCCAAGCACCTTCAAAGTTGCGTACTTTTCCTTTGAAACAAGTGGGGAACCTTTTTTTCTGCGAAGGGCCATTTGGATATTTTCATCATTTGCAGGCCATACAAAATTATCAGCTTAAAAGTTAGCCTGCTATATTTGGTCAAACAGGTAATTAACTCACCCCTAATGCCTTGGCAGGGCCAATACAGTCCACGGGCTGGATGTCCTCCACCCCCACATGATCTCACTAACTCCCACAATTCCTGGGACCAAGGTTAGTGGTGTCTCCTTAGGCATTATAAACATCGCCATGGCTTACAGCTAAATGCTATTGGTTCAATTACCCGGAGCAGTGGCCCTCACACTAGCATGTATCAGAATCACCTGGAGGGCTTGTTAAAGCACAGATTGCTAGAGGTCAACCCCAGAAGTTTCGATTAAAAGGTTTAGACTAGGGCCGGAGAATTTCATTTCTAACCAATTCCCAAGTGATGGTGATGCTGATGTTCCTAGTGTAGGTATAGGGATTACACTTTGAACACCTCCGGCCTAGAGGGCTAGCTGCCTGTGAGATCAACAGTGCATATTCTAGAGAGATCTGTCTGAAAGTGTCCTCTGTACTTCTGGCCTCAGTGAGGATTTCAGTGGGTGTAATAGGAGGCAAGAGCTATGAGCAGGAGGTAAGAAGGCCAAGTGCATTCAATTTCTGTTCCATCCATCCTCAAGCAAGCTCTAGGGTTGAAAATTACAGGTGTTCTAGGTGCCCCGTGGGTTTTCAGGTTATTAAGCTTTTAAAGGATGAAGGCTGCCAGCTTGCAGTTTGAAGGTGAGCCGCTAAAAACTCCTGAGAATAAAAAAGATATGGCCTTAAGGTGCTTTCCTAGGAGATTTGAATTTATCTGTTATAACCAGGCTATGACTTGAGGGGGAAGAAATCCTGCCTGTTCAAGGAATAAGTTGCATTTCCTAAGGTTTGGGGAGAAGACCCCTGAAATAGGTAGTTCTCTTTAACCGCTATAGATTTGTGGATGGCTTCCCTTCACCAGTGTAACCCTTTGAGACTATGTAATTAAGAAAAATGGGATAGTTTAGAAACATCTGAACAAGGAGTTAGGATTGGAATGGATCACACACGTCAGAGAGGAACTGATGTTAGGCATATGTAAGCATAGCTTATCAAACTCTTAGAAATAGAATGGAGTACATTCCATGATTACCGGGAGAGCCAGGTAGGCCCAAGATACAAAGATAGAAGACTGTATAGCTTCCACCTTAAAATTAGTCTGCATGAACCCCAACTTTGATTCACATAGACACCCTAATCTCTTAGTCAACCTCTTCTGACTGCAGCCTAGTAGACTCGAATCTAGTCCCTTAACCCAGGTACCTGAGCTGCATTTATGCACTGAACACTTTTGTCATGCTATTCTTCCTTCCTGGTGATGCCAAATCTCTTTAGTTCTTTTACCCTCCTTTACTGGACATCTTCTCTATCCCTTTCCTTGAAAGGCAACCTACAGACTTTTTTCTCTCAGAAACAAAACTTTTATTCAATCCCTTGCTCATTAGGATGAAAATGTGCAAATCTAAATGCAGATGTTAGGAGATAACTTGTGTCCCTTATGTTTGGGATGATCTGAAATCCTGGAAAGACAGTGATGGAGGATGCAAGGGTCACACCAGCTCACCTTCTAACTGTGTGTTCAGGGAGTTGGGCTTTGAAAAGGACTTCACATGCTTGATGGCATTTGAGATAATTTTAAATCTAATTGGGGAGGGGATATGTGCATAAGCAAATAGGCTTATGTGTAAAATAGGGTGGTGGTTTCTAGATGCTGAGAGTGTGGTAATATTTATCTATTTATCCTTCCAGCATGGGGTAGTCAAATGACCTGTAACTCAATCTAAGTCCAAAACTTCTGTCCCTGCTGCTTGAGGCATTCACATTAGTTATGTGACCAGTTTGTTCTGTTTTCACTTTTATTACTATTTAGAACAAATAGATTGGTCTTACTTTCTAACATTCTTTATAGGGTTTTAATTCTCTTGCACATTTTTAGGAATTGAACTAAACTTTAGCCAATGGCAAATCCTTTTTGAGTGGGGTTGGGATGATTGAAAAGCTTTCTGCAGAAAAAAATGTTGCATGAAACCAGTTTGCTTCTCAAACAACTATTTTTGAGAAAAGAGAGCAAGTGATTTTCATTAGCTGACTCATGAATCAGCATTGTCAGCTGGTTGGACATGATTCAGTAATTAAAGTTGTTTCCCAAGTATCTATATACATATTAAAGGCTAAGTGTCCATCAGTCCAACCAGTAGCTATGATATGCACTGACCACCAGGGGCAGATGCTCAACGTAGGAGCTGTCATGATGCGCACTGGTCATTTAAAATTAAATGGCACTACGGACCTGGCACCGACATACCAACACTCGGCTTCCCCCAAGTGGGACACAGGCCCTGCCATCACCCCAGAAAGACACCCCACCAAATTGCAGCCAACGCTGCAAAGACCCCAATGCACAAAATGCGTCCCACAGCCCAGCCCAGCCCAGAAACAGTGGCTGTGGGCGCCAGGTAATAATGTCATGTAGCAATGCCCAGCTTCCTCTCCCTAGCTACTAGCCTCCTTGGAGTTTCTTCAGCCCAGGAACCCGACTTGCTTTACAGCCAGGTGCAAGCATTTTACACTTTAACCAAATGTCTGTGAAGCATTTTCCTGTGCCTCATCTCATTTGATCCTCACAGAAGTCCTGGAGTAGGTAGATAGGAGACTCAGTAGAATCCTATTTTCTTTTCATTAGCAAGATGCTAATAGTGATATTAAAATATTTCTTTTAATTAATTTCCTCTCAATGTGCACGAATCCATGCACCAGGACACTAGTATCTTGATAATCAACCACAAAACTATCATCAGTGATGCTTTTGTGTTTATTTTGTCAGGAAGCATTTGGGGATAGTCTCCAACCTTACATCTATACAAATAAAACTATTTCTCTTAACCACCTAATTTATTACAACATATTCCTGTGTGAAAAGAGATGCCATTCAATAGGAATAGTTTTTGCAGGTTATGTGCCTTAGACATAATCCTCAGAAATAGAGTTCATGAGCTCAATTTCTCTTTTGCCCTCCCAGGGTTTACCTTTTTGCTGCCCCTCCCTGATAAGTTTTGTTTGTTTTTTAAACATATTTTGCTTTTGAATCTCTCTTTTAGAAGAGTGTACCTATTTATGCCTCACTGAATTAATTTCTCCCATTATTAATCCCATTATTCTTGCCTCTCTCTATTGTTGGATGTTGTATCAGTGGAGGGTAACAGGAGCCAGGCAGAATCTATGCTAAGTGACAGAGTGTGAAGTGTGAAATTCACACATATTGCTTAGTCATTTTCTCTCCTCTGTTTCTTTCTCCTAAAGCATTAAAGGTAATAATTTGGATCAAACCTCTGAGTTGTTTACTCCTTTCTGATAACATGAGCTGGACCAGTTCAGTCTCTCTGATTTATTATTGAGTCTCATCCACTTTCCATTGCTTTCAGGCATACTTTTTTCTTTCATTCCCTTAAAAAAAATTAAGTTGCCCACAGTCCTTCTCCATGGTTTCTTGGTTTGACAAATTTATCCGAAAATGTAGAGAATGGCTTAGAAGAGATCATATTAGCCCTGGTATATTTGTGAGACAAGACCACCAGGTTTATGGAGAATTGTGATGAGATGGTGAGAGGTGAAGCCCCAGAGGGAAGCAGAACAGTGTCTGGGTCCCAACGGCAGGGAGTGGGGCTGGCCTGTCCAAGTGCAGGTAAAAATGGGGGTGGAGGATGTTGTCTTTGGGTTTTAAAAACAATAATAAAACCAAATAATATCAGCCTACTTGTTTTTAAATTAAGAGTTAATTATTTAGAGCAGTTTTAGGTTGAGAGCTAAATTGAGGGGGTGGCCTTCACACACTCAAGACATCCCCATTCTTAGCATCCCCCACCAGAATGGTACATTTGTTACAGTCAGTGAAACTACCCTGACACATAATGAACACCAAGAGTCAATGGTTTAGCCCTAGCCAGTTTTGCTCAGTGGGTAGAACATTGGCCTTGGGTTGAAGGGTCTCAGGTTAGATTCCAGTCAAGGGCATGTACCTTGGTTACAGGCTCGATCCCTTGCCCCTTTCATGGTGCATATGAGAAGCAACCAATTGATGTGTCTCTGTCACATTGGTGTTTTTCTCTGTCTCTCCCCTTTCTCCCTTCTACTCTCTCTAAATATCAATGGGAAAATATCCTTGGGTGAGGATTAACAAAATAATAATAATAATAATAATAATAATAATAATAATGAAAAAAATAGTCCTTAGTTTATATTAGAATTCACTTTTAGTGTTGTACATTGTATAGTTTTATACTTGTGTTTTTAGTTTAATGACATGTCTAATGACATGTATCCATCCTTATGGTATCATGGGATGGATATTTTCACTGCCCTCAACATTCTCTGTGTTGTGCCTATTTAATTCTCCTCATGTCCCTGTCCTGGCGTTCGCTGATCTTTTTACTGTGTCCATGGTTTAGTGTTTTCCAACATATTATATAATTGGAATAATGTAGTACGTAGCCTTTTTAGAATGGCTTCTTTCATTTAACAGTATCATTTTAATGTTCCACCATGTCTTTTCATGACTCGATAACTCATTCAGTTATTTCACTGAATCATATTCCATTGTCAGCCATAGTTTATCCATTCACCTACTGGAGGGCATCTTGGTTGCTTCCAAGTTTGAGCAATTATAACTAAAGCTGTTATAAATATCCATGTACAAGTTTTTATGTGAACATAAGTTTTTACCTCCTTTGGCTAAATACCAAGAAGCATGATTGCTGGATTCTATTTTAAGAGGATGTTGTTTTGTAAGAAACTGTCAAATTTTCTTCCAAAGTGTAGCATTTTGCATTCCCACAGCAATGAAAGAGAGTTCCTTTTACTTCACATCCTCACCAACTTTTGGTAGTATTAATGTTCCAGACATTGGCCATTCTAATGGCATGTAGTGGTTTCTGTCAATCTACTTTTTTACTATCACTCTGAGTCAATAATACTAAATAATATCTGTGATAAAATACTCCTCCCCATAAAAAGATTTTATTGGTCTAAGTTCTAAAAATTGTTCCCATTATGCTAGCATTTAAAAATATATAGTATTTTTAGTAAACAATGTGTTCTACATGGAAGATAATCTAACCTAAACACATTGGTTCCATGCTTTTAATGTTCAGAATTGTTTAAACTTGCTTCAGGCACAGTTCATCTTTAATCCTTCTGTCACTAAAAATTTCTACATTTAAAAAGTAGATTCAAAATAATGATAACAATGATTATAAAGACCGAGATAGAGAACTTGAGTTACTTTACTTTTGTCATTCTTAGAATTTTTATTTGTATTTAATTTTTTTCTGCTGAAGAAGCATTTAAAAACTGACAGAATTGATATAAAAGAAAAAGACATACATTATGGCTATTGCTGAAATGTATTATGAAAATAAATTTTTTATAAGTCCTGCAAGCTTATCCTGGAGTTTAAGACTTTTCTTAATAATTTGAATGTCTGTTGCTTTATGCGACAGAGACTTTTGAATTTAAAATTAATAAAATGTGTTTGTTAACTATCAGAGAAGACAGATTTAGATGAACATATCTGGCTGCGCTGTCTGCTAAACAAGAATATGTGAAAAAGATCAACTTTCAGTGAGGTCATTTACTAATTTGCAGAAGGTGTAAGAACAGTAAGTGTCACGTTATTTATTACTATGTTCAATATGTAAGTATACAATTCACCCATTTTCTATAGCCATAAACTAATGTACTTAATTGTTAATTATTACTTTTTTCATTTTTTTCTTAATCTTTAGCCGAGGATATGGCAATATATATATATATATATATATATATATATATATATATATATAGAGAGAGAGAGAGAGAGAGAGAGAGAGAGAGAGAGAGAGAGAGAGAGAAACTTTGGTCAGTTGCCTCCTTTACATGCCTGGACCAGTGATAGAACCCCCAACCTTTCAGTGCATGGGATGACTTACCAACTAACTGAGTCACACCAGCCAGGGCTACTTTTTCCATTTTAAATATATTTTTGTTTGTTAACTAGCATTATTACATATATAAACATCAATAAAATATATTGTAAGCTTGCATTTCCTCCCCACTCCCAGCTCTTATTTCTGACATCTTTTCATTTCATGATTATTACTAAAAAATGTTGTTGTATGGAAGAAGGAAATGTTTTTAAAAGTATCTGTTCTGGTTTTTAAATGTGTTTGGTACACTGTTAAGCAAAGAAGTTAACCTGGTTGCTAAAATGTTGAGCAGGGAAGATATAGATTTCGAAAGATGTCAAAGCACACACAGAAAAGGTTATGAGAACATCTTCATCTAAATTCAGTTATTAAAAAAAGCAACAGTGAGCTATAGCAGGATTCTGTATTTCTTTTTTGAGGCCCACCTCTAAACAAATTATCTCCAGATCTCCAGGACCTTGTCTCCCTGATGGTGCCATTTCACTTCCTTCCACAATACAAAACTTTTGGTGATCATGTTTGGATAAGTAACCAGCTTTAGTTTGCTCACCTACAGAAGTGAAGGTCTCTAGTTTGTGATACAATGAGAATCATTTGGTAGGTATAAAACATTAACTATATAAATGAATATATTTAAAATTAATAAAGATCTTGCTTTTGATTAAGACTGAAGGAGTTTATTAAAATAAGAAGACACTATGGAATATTTTTTTACAACACATTTTTGATGTGCCCATAAGTAAGTAGTGATGATAAGTTGTTTCAATCTAATGGAGAATTGCTCTCTCTATTCCAGCAAACTGGGCTGGTTCAGCTCATCCCTCCTTCCAGGAGCTGGCGATGCTCTATGTGTGCTGGGTAAGGTGAAGATGTCCGTCCCCTACCTTCAGAGATTAGCAGAGCTACTTAATACATACTCCTAATACTTGACTGGTTTTTAGAAAAGCCAATAAATATAAACAAACAGGCTTGTCAGCATCTGGGAGGAAATGGCTGAAAGAATTTGCTAAACCCATAAAACAAGTAAATCTTTACTTAAGACTTGCACATGCCATTAATAAAACACTTTTGTTGTGTGGCTTGTTTGAAAACAAAAGAAAAGGAAAAAGAGACATCTTCCATTATGTGAGCAGGTCTATAAATAATAAATGGTTATCCAAATTCAGCTTAATGTCAACAAACTTCAGCCTGGTTCTGCAGAAAGAATGCCCTTTTTACTGCCTGGCATTAACAGAAAAGGGTTTAGCCCACCCGCTGTGGTGAAGTGGTTGAGAGTTGACCTATGAACCAGCAGGTCAAGGTTGGATTCCCAGTCAGGGCACATGCCCTCAGCTGGATCCCCTGTAGGGGGTGTGCATGAGGCAGAGGATCAATTATGTTTCTATCTCTCCCTCTTCCTTCCTTTCTGAAGTCGGTAAAAAAATATTTTTTTTAAAAAAAGTTTTAACACTTTTCTAAAGGGGGAAAGAAACAAGAGGGGTAACATAGGTGCTAAAAAGGATTGTCTAAAAGGCGAATTATTAAACCATCTTATCACAACTAAAATAATGTACCATTACCTTTCTCCTGTGTTTCAAGTACAGAATTTGACTGAACTTTTATCAGTAAGTCTAGACAGACCATTTTAAGCACTAGATGATATAGAAGGTAATTCCTTGAGGACCAAGGTTAGGCTAATAGTTCTTGATGAGGTGCTCTATTACTTATTATCATCATCACTGACATTACTTGCCCAAGTCAATTACCTTGCTTAGTAATACTTCCAATAGCCAATAAACATTTATTTTCACTTTGTACCATGCACTGTGCTAAACTTTAAATGCTGTGTCTTATTTAGTTCTCACAATAAAACTACAACTTAGGCAGGACAATTATGCTCCTTTAACATTTCATAAGAAAGAGTTGCTTTATAAGATTATGTGAGTTAAGATAACATCTAAGAATCTGACTCAGGATTCACAAACAAGCCTATCTGACTCCAGAAATATATATGTTTTGCTTCCATTTATTACACAATATTCAATACTTTCCTCTTGATCTCCAGTGCCCACCCCGGTTGCCCAGTTTGTTCATTTCCCTCAATTTTTCCTAGAACCCAGAACAAGCATCCTTATTTATAACTTGTGGCTTGGAATTCTCCTATAAAATGGTAATCCTAGAGTGATTATCAGATAAATTTATACTCTTTGGTTAATGACTACCAGCTAATTTGACAAGATGGAACTTCTATAATTGGTCTTCACTAATGTCACTTCTATTAATATCACAAAGCTATAGTAATCAAAACAGAATGGCATAAAAACAGACATGAAGATTAATAAAAAAATAGAAATAAACTTATAAGTTGATCTTACACAAGGATGTCAATAACACACAACAGGGAAAGGATAGTCTCTTTACAAAATGATGCTGGGAAAACCAATTATGAACATACAAAAAAATGAAATTGAATGCCTATATTATACTATATATAATAATAAACTCAAAATTGATTAAAGATTTAAATGTAAGGCCTGAAATCATAAAAGTTCTAGAAGAAAACAAAGGGGAAATCTTCATGATATTGGGGTTGGCAGTGATTTCATAGATATGACAAAAGCACAGACAGACTCGGAGAAAAAAATGGCGGCGGAATAGACAGACGTGTTCCGAGCCTTGTCCCGGAGCAGAAAGAAAGAACAGCTGAGGGTCGCACTAGGAGTGTTTGTTGGCAAGTTGGGGGACAGCTGAACTCCAGAAGAAGGTGGGAGACTGCTAGACGGGGTTCCCCTGACCTGGCAGCCCCCACTGCGGCTGGGTCCCCTCCCGGAGCTGCGGGCTTGGATGTGGAGTCTGCGCCATCTTGGACCGGAAAGTGGAGCTTATCGGAAGCCTGAGAATCCACAACTGCGGCACCCACGGAACAGCTGCGAGCCCCAGAACAATGCTCCCCAATTGACTCAAACACGCGGGTTCAGAGGAGCTCTACACTCCACCACGGAAAGGTCAGATTTCGCCTGGGATAAGGTGAGGTCTCTGGTCCCAGCACGAGAGAGGAACGCGCGTTTTGCGGGAGCTGGAGGACCAGGGAAGTCTGTGCCTAGAAAAATCCGTGGCTGTTGGGGCTGGCGTGATCTGTGAATGTGGAAGGGGGTCCTCAGAGCTGCTAACAGAAGGGCTCTCTAAAAAGCAACTCATTTTGATCTGACGGGCAGGGACACCCTAAGAATTTCAGGGGTGTGCTAGACTTATGCGCAGCCACGGAGTGTGCACACTTGGGCTTTTTCCTCTTGAAATTCTTGCTTCTGATTACTAAGCCCAATACATAGGATCACCCAGTTGGGGACACCCTGGGAGACTGCAGGGGAAAGTTGTTTTTCTGGAATCTGGGGATTGGAGCAGGGAGTGACCATCAGAGAGCCAGCTCTGAGGCAGCCCACTCCCACAAACCGGTAGTGAGTGCCACAGGGAAAGAAGGCTCTAACACTCCCTAGAGAGGCCATAGATAAACCCGGAAGTCAATCCAGAAACACTGCCACCCAGGGGCTGAATCACAAATTGACTCTTGTGTAATCAAAAATAAAGGAATACGAATTAAGACACACTGCCTGCTTAAAATCAGGACTGGCTTACATCACTGAAGAGCAGTGGAACGCAGGGAACTGCAATACTGTCCGGACTGAGAAACAGGCGTGCCAAACAGAACAACAGAGGAAGTGAATGACCTTCACTACTCCACATTTTATTTTTATTTTTTATTTTTTTTATTTTCATTTTTTGCATCTTTTACTCAAGAAACTAATTTTTTTCTTTTTTCTCACTTGATTTTACCTTTTTAATTATTACATTTTTATTTTCAATCCGTATTATTACTACTGCTATTTTATCTTTTTTTTTTTTTAAGTGTCATTTTATTCTCTCTTCATTTTGTTTTGGGATTAATGTTCTACATTCTATTTTTATCTTTCCTTTAGCATCATTTTACTCTATCTCAACTCTACCTTTATGCCATCACTCTCTTCCTCACTTTTCCCTTTTCGGTGTCCTGTTTATCTTACCCCTTTCCTGCCTTAGATTTTCCCTATTCTTTCTGTTTACCCCCTGTTAAAATTTCACCCTACTTATATATCTAATCTCCAATCCCCTGCTCCAAGTCCATACACACCTCTCTCTTTGCTGCCTTAACTATCCAAAAATTGTTTTTCTCTCTGTCCTTTTGTTGATGTTTGCTTGAATTTAGATTATATCGAATTTTTATGCTTTTTTGTGAGACTGTTTTGCTTATTCTTCTTTTGTTTATTGTTTTGTTTGTTTAGTGCTTCTGTTTTCCCTTGCCTCACTCAATATTAGTTGGTGTTGTAGTTTGTATTAATCCCCAGGTACTTGTTGCTGGCATTTGCTGGAATAAGTGATTGTTCTATAGGAGTTTTATCCCCAATATATATAGTCTGTTTCCCTTTCTCTCTTAGTCTCTTTCTTGTCTCTCTTACTTTTTTTTTCTTCTTTTTTTTCCCTTTTCCCAATTTCATTTTGACACTCCTTTTTTCTTCTTCTTCTTTCTTTCTTTTTCCTCTTCTTCTTTCTCTCCTATCCCCTAATTTGCCTTTCTCTGGTGGTCACCTTTATTGGAGGTTATTAATATCGTGAATACATTTCTGTTCAGTGCCTTGTGTGTTGTACATGGTAGTGCTGTATTTTGTGTCTTTAAATCAACGCAGGAGAGAGAGAACTAAATAACCAGACACCCAGAGAAGAGAGACCATGGGGAGACAAAGACACAGCCCACATATGAAAGAAAAGCAGGCATCACCAGAAAAGGAAGTAAACGAAATGGAGGCAGGCAACCTGCCAGAAAAAGAATTCAGAGAAATGGTCATAAGGTGGCTGAAAAGAATGGAAGACAAATTCGACAATATGAGCAAGAACCAAGAGGAAATGAAGAAGAACCAAGAAGAAATGAAAAATGACATCGCTGCTGTAAAGAACTCAATAGAAAGCATCAAGAGTAGACTAGAAGAAGCAGAGGACCGCATCAGTGAGCTAGAAGACAAGATGGGAAAAAATACCCAAGTAGAGCAACTTCTAGAAAAAAAAATTAGAAGGCAGGAGGAGAGCCTAAGGGAACTTTGGGACAACACGAAACAAAACAACATCCGCATAATAGGGGTTCCAGAAGGAAAGGAAGCTGAGCAAGGAATAGAAAACCTCTTTGAAGAAATAATGACAGAAAATTTCCCTGATATAGAGAAGAAAAAAACCCACACAAATCCAAGAAGCTCACAGAGTCCCAAGCAAAATGAACCCCAAAAAGACCGACGCCAAGGCACATTATAATTAAATTGGCAAACACCAACGACAAAGTAAGAATCTTAAAAGCAGCAAGAGAGAGACAGAAAGTTACATACAAAGGAACCCCCATCAGACTAGCGACTGATTTCTCAACAGAAACTCATCAGGCCAGAAGGGAATGGAATGAAATAAACAAAGTCATGCAAAGGAAGGGTCTGAATCCAAGAATACTGTACCCAGCAAGGCTATCAATCAAAATTGAAGGTGAAATCAGGAGCTTCACAGACAAAAAAGGACTAAGGGAAGAGAAACCAAGATGGCGGCATAGGTAAGCACCTAAACTGCTGCCTCGCACAACAATTTCAAAACTACAACTAAAAGACAGAACGTCTATCACCCAGAACCACGGGAAAGCTGGCTGAGTGGAAGTTCTACAACTAGAAGGAAAGAGCAAACAGCATTGAGGGGTGCACAAGCGCTGAAAAGCTGAGGTACGGAGACGCGCGAATTGGGCTGGCGACGGGTGACTGAAAGCGCTGCTGTTTTCAACCCGAAGGGAGATAAGCTCCCGATTACTCCGAACTCGTTTCTGGGGAGACGCGGGGGACCCAAACTCCTACAGGGAGAAGCTGGACTGTCTGCTGTGGGGTCGGAAAGTGAGGGAGGCTTGCTTGCAGGGCTGCGTGCAGGAACAATTGTTTATTGTGCTGGGGCGCGGGACGCGGGGACAGGGTCGGAGCCACAGAGCCGGCTTACTGGCAGCCATCGCTGTTTGCCACGCCCTAGCCTAGTCACGCCCTGAGACCCCGCCCTGCACAATCTACGAACCCACCCAAGCTCCAAGCAGCAGCTTTAGCATATGAATGGCCTGCCCTATCGCAGCTTAACCTAGCAAACTTGCAGCCCGGGTCAGACAGCTCCAAAACCTCCAAACTCCAAGCAAAGAGGAGAAAACTGTAGTTCTTGCTGTAGCTCCTGCTGGGTGGCCTCAGACAGTAGCTGACCTGCACCCCATTGGAGATCCAGAAGCCAGTGTACCTAGTGGTCAGTGTGAGACACCAGATTTCAACTCCTCACATCCATAAGTGATACATTCAAGAGGCAGACTCAGTGAGCACCAAAGCCCCACTGAAACAAGCCCTGCACCATAAGCGTGTCTCCAGCACAGCAGTTCTTCCATTATAGACACAGCGGGTCCTCACAGCCAATTGGCCTGGAGGTCAATTCCTCCCAGTGTACCAACAGCAATCAAGGCTTAACTACACCAAGACTTTGCACTCAGCCCACAAAGGGGTGTACCAAAGGCGTCCACCTCAGGTGATTGGGGAGGCTGAGCTACTGGCCCCTATAGGTCACCTACCACACAAAGCCACTCCATCAACACAGGGAAGCAGCAAAATGCGGAGACAAAGAAACATGTCACGAATGAGAGAAATGGAGGAAAGCAAACTAATGGACGACATAGTGTTCAGAACCACATTTATAAGGTTACTCAAGAATCTTCTAAAAACCGCCGAGAAACTTGATGAGACCTTCAAGGACCTTAATGAGAATGCCAAAAAAATGGAAAAGGACCAGTCAGAAATTAAGCATACACTGTCTGAAATAAAGAATATACCGAAACTCAACTGTAGATCAACCTACCCCAAGAATCAAACCAAAGATCTGAAATATGAGGAAACAAAAAACACCCAACCAGAAAAACAAAAAGAAAAAATCCAAAAATATGAAGATAGTGTAAGGAGCCTCTGGGACAACTTTAAGCGTACCAACATCCGAATTTTTGGGGTGCCAGAAGAAGAGAGAGAGCAAAATATTGAAAACCTATTAGAAGAAATAATGACAGAAAACTTTCCCTACCTGGTGAAAGAAATAGACTTACAAGTTCAGGAAGCGCACAGAACCCCAAACAAAAGGAATCCAAAGAGGACCACACCAAGACACATCATAATTAAAATGCCAAGAGCAAAAGACAAAGAGAGAATCTTGAAAGCAGCAAGAGAAAAACGGTTAGTTACCTACAAGGGAGCACCCATACGACTGTCAGCTGATTTCTCGGCAGAAACTATGCAGGCCAGACGGGAGTGGCAACAAATATTCAAAGTGATGAACAGCAAGAACCTACAACCAAGATTACTCTACCCAGCAAAGCTATCATTCAGAGTTGAAGGTCAGATAAAGAGCTTCACAGACAAGAAAAAGCTAAAGGAGTTCATCACCACCAAACCAGGATTACATGAAATGCTGAAGGGTGTTCTTTAAGAAGAGGAAGAAGAAGAAAAAGGTAAAGATAAAAATTATGAACAACAAAATGACATCAAATACATACCTACCAACAAGTGAATCTAAAAATCAAGTGAATAAAAAATCTGAAGAACAGAATGGACTGGTGAATATAATAGAATCAGGGACATAGAAAGGGAGTGGACTGACAATTCTCGGGGGGGAGGGAGTGTGAGGGGTGCGGGAAGAGACTGGACAAAAAGCTTACACCTATGGATGAAGACAGTGGCGGGGGGTAAGGGCATGGGGTGGGGTGGGGAATCAGGTGGAGGGGAGCTAGGGGGAAAAAAAGAGGAACACCTGTAATAATCTGAACAATAAAGATTTATTAAAAAAAAAAAAAAAAAAAAAAAAAAAAAAAGGACTAAGGGAATTTATTACCACCAAACCAGCAATGCAAGAAATGCTAAAGGGTCTGCTGTAAAAAAAAAAAAAAGAAAGAAAGAAATAGGAAGCGAAGAAGGAACACAGGTGTAAAGAATAGGAATGGCAACAAATAAGTACCTATAAATAATAACTTTAAATGTAAATGGATTCAATGCCCCAATCAAAAGACATAGGGTAATGGATTGGATAAGAAAACATGACCCATATATCTGCTGTCTACAAGAAACCCACCTCAGAAAAAAAGATGCACACAGACTGAGGGTGAAGGGATGGAAAAAGGTTTTCCAGGCAAATGGAACTGAAAAAAAAGCTGGGGTAGCAATACTTATATCTGACAAATTAGATCTCAAACTGAAAGACATAACAAGAGATAAGGAAGGCCACTTCATAATACTAAAGGGAGCAATCCAACAAGAAGAAATAACTCTGGTATACATATATGCACCCAATACAGGAGCACCCAAATACATAAAAAAACTCCTGGAGGATATCAAGGGAGAGATTGACAGCAATACAATCATAGTAGGAGACTTTAATACCCCACTATCACCATTGGACAAATCCTCTAAACAAAACATCAGCAAAGAAACATCAATCCTAAATGACTCACTAGACCAGATGGAATTAATTGACATCTTCAGAACATTTCACCCCAAAGCCACAGAATATACATTCTTCTCAAGTGCACATGGGTCATTCTCAAAGATAGACCATATGTTGGGACATAGGCAAAGTCTCTTCAAATTCAAGAAGATAGAAATCATATCAAGCATCTTCTCAGACCACAGTGGCATAAAACTGGAAATCAACTACAATAAAAACAACCCAAAGAAATCAAACACATGGAGGCTAAACAGCATGCTATTAAACCATGACTGGGTTACCAGAGAGATCAAAGAAGAAATAAAAAACATCATGGCAACAAATGACAATGAAAACACTACAATCCAAAATCTATGGGACACAGCGAAAGCAGCCTTGAGAGGGAAGTTCATAGCTCTACAAGCCTACTGCAAAAAACAAGAAGCAATGGTAATAAATTACCTAACCCAACAACTCAAAGAGTTAGAAAAAGAGCAACAAGAAAAGCCCAGTGTAAGCAGAAGGAAGGAAATAATAAAGATCAGAGCAGAGATAAACGACATAGAGACCAAACAAACAATACAAAAGATCAACAAAACCAAGAGCTGGTTCTTTGAAATGATAAACAAGATTGATGAACCTCTAGTCAGGCTCACCAAGAAGCAAAGAGAGAGGACCCAAATAAACAAAATCAGAAATGAAAGAGGTGAAATAACAACAGATCCCGCCGAAATACAAAGGATTGTTAAAAAATACTACGAACAACTCTATTCCAACAAATTGGACAACCTGGAGGAAATGGACAGATTCCTAGAAAAATATAACCTTCCAAAACTCAATCAAGAAGAGTCTAAACAGCTCAATATGCCAGTAACTATGGAAGAAATTGAAGCAGTCATCAAAGAGCTTCCGGCAAACAAAAGCCCGGGGCCAGACGGCTTCATGGGAGAGTTTTACCAAACATTCAAGGAAGAACTAAAACCTATCCTCCTCAGACTATTCCAAAAAATTCAAGAGGAAGGAACACTTCCAAGCTCTTTCTATGAAGCCAGCATCACCCTAATACCAAAACCAGATAAAGACAACACAATGAAGGAGAATTACAGGCCAATATCCCTCATGAATGTAGATGCCAAAATCCTCAACAAAATTCTAGCAAATCGGATCCAGCAGTACATCAGAAAGATCATACACCATGACCAAGTAGGGTTTATTCCAGGAATGCAAGGATGGTACAATATCCAAAAATCAATAAATGTGATACATCACATAAACAAATTGAAAGATAAAAACCACATAGTCATATCAATTGATGCAGAAAAAGCATTTGACAAAATCCAACACCCTTTCTTTTTTTTTTTTTTTTTTTTTTAAATATATTTTATTGATATTTCACAGAGAGGAAGGGAGAGGGATAGAGAGCTAGAAACATCGATGAGAGAGAAACATCGATCAGCTGCCTCCTGCACACCTCCCACTGGGGATGTGCCCACAACCAAGGTACATGCCCTTGACCGGAATCGAACCCAGGACCCTTCAGTCCGCAGGCCGACGCTCTATCCACTGAGCCAAACCGGTTTCGGCGCAACACCCTTTCTTGATTAAAACTCTCAACAAGGTGAGAATAGAAGGATCATACCTCAACATAATAAAAGCTATATATGATAAACCCACAGCTAACATCATACTCAATGGGCAAAAACTAAAACCATTTCCCCTAAGAACAGGAACAAGACAAGGATGCCCACTCTCACCACTCCTGTTTGACATAGTACTGGAAGTATTAGCCATTGCAATTAGACAAGAAGAAGAAATAAAAGGCATCCAAATTGGAAAAGAAGAAGTAAAGCTGTCCTTATTTGCAGATGACATGATATTGTACATAAAAAACCCGAAAGACTCCATCAAAAAACTAACAGACTTAATAAATGAATTTGGCAATGTAGCAGGATACAAAATTAACGCCAAGAAATCTATGGCATTTCTATACACCAACAGTGAACTTACAGAAAGAGAGACTAAAAAAAGCAATCCCATTCTCCATCGCGCCAAAAAAATTAAGATACTTAGGAATAAACCTAACCAAGGAGGTAAAAGACCTATATGTGGAAAACTACAGGACACTGAAAAAAGAGATAGAGGAAGATGTAAACAGATGGAAGAACATACCATGTTCATGGATTGGTAGAATCAACATCATCAAAATGTCCATACTACCCAAAGCAATCTATAGATTCAATGCACTCCCCATTAAAATACCAACAGCATATTTCACAGACCTAGAAAGAACTCTCCAAAAATTCATCTGGAATAAAAAAGACCCCGAATAGCCACAGCAATCCTGAGAAAGAAGAATAAAGTAGGAGGGATCTCAATACCAGATTTCAAGCTGTATTACAAAGCCACTGTCCTCAAAACAGCCTGGTACTGGCACAAGAACAGACATATAGATCAATGGAATAGAATAGAGAATCCAGATATCGACCCAAACCAATATGCACAATTAATATGTGACAAAGGAGGCATGAGCATACAATGGAGTCAAGACAGTCTCTTCAATAAATGGTGTTGGGAAAATTGGACAGATACATGCAAAAAAATGAAACTAGATCACCAACTTACACCATACACAACAATAAACTCAAAATGGATACAGGACTTAAATATAAGACGGGAAACCATAAAAATACTAGAGGAATCCACAGGCAGCAAAATCTCAGACATATGCCAAAAGAACTTTTTCAGTGATACTGCCCCTAGGGCAATGGAAGCCAAAGAGAAAATAAACAAATGGGACTACATCAAAATAAAAAGCTTTTGCACAGCAAAGGAAACCATCAACAAAACAACAAGAAACCCCACTGTATGGGAGAACATATTTGCAAATGGTATCACAGATAAAGGTTTAATTTCCAACATCTACAGGCAGCTTATACAACTTAATAAAAGGAAGATAAAGGATCCAATAAAAAAATGGGCAACAGACCTAAATAGAATCTTTTCGAAAGAAGACAGAAGGAAGGCCAAGAGACACATGAAAACATGCTCAAAGTCACTAATTATCCGAGAGATGCAAATCAAAATGACAATGCGATACCATCTCACACCTGTCAGAATGGCTATCATCATCAAATCAACAAACGACAAGTGTTGGCGAGGATGCGGAGAAAAAGGAACCCTCGTGCACTGCTGGTGGGAATGCAGACTGGTGCAGCCACTGTGGAGAACAGTATGGAGTTTCCTCAAAAAACTGAAAATGGAAATCCCATTTGACCCAGTAATCCCACTCCTAGGAATATATCCTAAGAAACCAGAAACACCAATCAGAAAGGATATATGCACTCCTATGTTCATAGCAGCACAATTTACAATAGCTAAGATTTGGAAACAGCCTAGGTGCCCATCAGCAGATGACTGGATCAGAAAACTATGGTACATCTACACAATGGAATACTATGCTGCCATAAAAAAGAAGGAATTACTACCATTTGTAGACACTTGGATGGAATTAGAGAACATCATGCTAAGTGAAATAAGCCAGTCAATGAAAGAAAAATACCACATGATCCCACTCATTTGGGGATAATGAAAAACATTATAAACTGATGAACAAAAAGATAGTTACAGAGGCAGTAAAGCATCAAACAGACTGTCAAATTACAGCGGTAAGGTTAGGGAGAGGTGGGGGAAATAAGAGATCAACTGAAGGACTTGTATGCATGCATATAAGAGTAACCAACGGATGCAAAACATTGGGGGGTGAGGGCATGTATGGGAGTGGGGTGGGGGTGGGGGGCAATGGTAAGATATGTACACATATAATACCTTAATAAAAATTTGAAAAAAAAATTCTAAAAAAAAAAAAAAAGCACAGACAAACAAAAATAAACAAGTGGAACTATATCAAATTAAACAGCTTCTACACCCACAAACAATATAGCCAACAGCATGAAAAGGCAACCCACAGAGTCAGAGAAAATATTTGAAAACCATATATCTGATGAATTAATTTTCAAAATATATAAGAAATTACTACACTTAAGTAAAAATAACTGATAACACAATTAAATATTTTAAAATAGTCTAAGGACTTGAATAGTCATTTATACAGAGAAGACATACAAATGGTCAACAAGTATATTAAAAAGAAGCTCAATATCACTAATTATCAGGAAAATGAAAATCCAAATGACTAGAAAACACCACACACAAACGACAAGAAGTGTTGGCAATGATGTGGAGAAATCGGAACCATTGCACACTGCTGGTAGAAATGTAAAATGTTATAGTTGCAATAGAAAACAGTATGAAAGTTCCTCAAAAAATATAGAGTGCTATCACATCATCTGGCCATCTCAGTTCTGGGTATTCAGTCACAATAAAGAATCCTGAAGTGATATTAGCACTCCTATATTTATTGCTGCACTATTCACAATAGGCAAGTTTTGGAGACAACACAATTGTCTATCAAGATGAATGTAAAAGGAAAATGTGGCATACAGACACAATGGAATATCATTCAGTCTTAAAAGCAAAGTAAATTCTGTAATATGCAAGAACATAGATGAACCTTGAGGGCAATATGCTAAGTGAAATAGGTCAGGCACAGGAAGACAAATACTGCATGATTCCACTTATATGAGGTATCTCAAATAGTCAAATTTATAAAAACAAAGAATGGGATGCTGATTGCTGGGAGTTGGGGAAGGGAAAAAGGAGTTACTAATCAATAGGCATAGTATTTGGGTTAAAAAAGATGAACAACCTCTAGAGGTTTACTATACAACATTGTAACTTTAGTAAAAAATAATATATTTTAAAATTTGTGAAGAAGTTATATTTCATATTAAATTGTTCTTACCACAACAAAATAAAATAAAAATACCTGGCCTTCTTTAGAATCCAGGGTGTATTGTTATTATTTTAATTTATTTTTGACCATTAAATAGTCCATCTCTCAGCTTGTCTGTCTCTCTTTCCCAACCATCAATTTCTATGTGTTGAACACCAAATGTTTGTTTGCATTTTCTTCTCTTCTGGTCCAACATTCCCCTGCTGGTGCTCATTATATTGACTAAGGAGAGATCACTGCTGAGACATGGGCTAGAACATGGGGTCCCTATTTTGAATTATACCAACCCTTTCAATCATGGGCTCTTGACATTTTGGGACATCCATTTTTTTATACAGTTTACCACTGAAGCAGTGAACAGTTCAGTTATTAAATATCAGAAGAGAAAGATGAACATGGGCAACTTATTCTATGAAACAATAAAGCTGTTTGGTTAATGTTCAGTGAAGAGGAGTATCTGTTCATTATAGATACAATCTCATCCTCCTTTCTACCTGCTCCTACTACCTGCTTACACACAGTCAGCATTTCTTCTCCTGTTTTTCCCTTGCTCTTAAAATAAGAGTTTTAAAAGCTGCTCAAATTAACCAGGGAAGAAATATTAATAAATTCATAAATCAGAAATGTATTTAACTTATCCCTGCTAATCAACATCAACATAACCATTTTATAAGAACTAATGGATAATTCTTCCCAAGAGGAAGAGACAAGTAATGAAAGCTCCTTGCAAATGAACAAGTGTCTTATTATATTCAGATGTATAAAACCTTATTTTCTCAAACACACTGAATAAACCTATGTAAACCTTATACGTGGCAATATGTATATCTGAAGGAAATGAAATCACTGCGTGCGCGCGCGCACACACACACACACACACACACACACACACACACACACAAACACTGGAATATCATTAACCCATAAAAAATAACCAAGGAAATTCTGCCATTTGCAACTATGTGGATTAACCTTGTGGGCACTGTAAGTGAAGTAAGTCAGATGGAGAAAGACCAAGGCTGTGCGGAATCTAAAAACAACAACAACAAAAGAAAGAAAAACAAACTCATAGAAGATAACAGAAATATATTCGTGGTTACCAGAGGCAAGAGGGTGAGCTGGGGTAGATAAGTGGATAAGTGTGATCAAAAGGTCAATTATATCTCAATAAAACTGAAAAAAATGGGGAATTAAATAATTAGAAAAATGATTTAGCCAATCCTACGGCAAAGATACTATCTAATCAGAATAAATGCTGGCCAGTATGTGATACTGTGATGTGGTTCAGAACACAATCACCAGCCTTACATTAGGTGTGTCTATCATCTTTCCACTTCAAATTTTTCTATTCCTATTTTGCTCAGGTTGGTTATCCACTCACTCCTCTTCTCTCCTGTGATGTAATCAAGTGGAAAGGCTGTAACTAAATATTGTGTGGGAAGAAGAAAGGCAGTTTCACGTGGCTAATGAGGTCTGGGCCTAGAGCTGAATTCCGATTGCATCATTGCATAAAGAGATACCAATGTTTGCCTTAACCAGGCTGAGAGTGTCAGTTGAACTGGGAGTGCTATGGGGAGACTCCATCTGTTGCTGAGTATCTCAACACCCATGCGTTCTAGGAAATAAACATTTATTGGCACATATGGTTGAGATACCAAGGATGGATTTGAATATTTTCCCTTATAGGTATGCACTTTCACTCTTTTCTAATAAACTAACAAATTGGCTTTCCTCATGGGGGATTGCAACGATTTCTAATATGCAACATTAGGTTTATGTTGTACTCTAAACATACAATGTGCAAAATAGCAATACTTTTCTATGAGAAGTGTTAAAGGAAAGCCTGTGGGTTAAACAGATTGCAAAATAAATACAGTTAAACCAATCAGTTTCTGTCTAATTCATCCTGGCCCATTTCCCACAGTTAAAGTCACAGGTAAGACTAAGAACTGGGAGCCATTCTCCTGACCCTGATGGAGAGAGCACTCCAGGAGTGAGTCCTGCTATGCACATGAACAGACCGCACCACAGGAGCAGGGCACAGATGGCTACACAACTGAAAAATTAAACATTTCCAACATGTCACAGAGGAGTTGCCCCAAGGGCTTTACATCATTAAAGGAAGTAATCCTATCAATGAGGGAAATTAAATATAAGAGCACATGTTGAATTCCTTACCTTATGGCAAGGTTTTTTCTTTTATTCCAGAGAAAGGTGATTACAGGTTGAGAATTGGGTGGCCTGTAATACATCCTGGCAAGAGAGAGCAGAAGAAAGCAGATGATTAGAGTGTGAGGAGAAAAAAAAGTGTCCTCCTTAACTGGCTGTAGAGAAATATTCCAAGTGTTTCGAACATCTGAATAAAGATTCTTTCAAAGTGTGGTAACTTCTGATTTGGCTGTCAGGAGTTTGAGACCCAGTATGGAAACTCCTTTCTCTCCAGTCAGAAGCCAGTTTAAAGATAACTCCCTCAAGTCTTGACTGAGCAAATGCCTCACTCCTCATGGGCTCGTTTTTTTTTTTGTTTGTTTGTTTTTGTTTTTACTTAAACTTTACTCATAATAAGAAAATACATTCTCAGCCCTAAAAGACCATGACCTTTTTGAGAACTAAGTCCATGTTTTAACAGTTCTTTTGCAAAAATTAGTTGAGTAGAATTAAAATAAATTTTCTCTCATTAAAAACAAAAATGTGACTCTACGTTAACATGAGTTGGACTATCATAGAAACATAGAATGTAAGCATTGGAAGGGACCCTGAGAAGCCATCTAAGCCACCTCTTCCTCAGAGTGGGAAACCTCTTTACAGTGACTTCCAGGCTACCCTCACCTCTCCTTTTCTTTGGTGGCTTTTGTGGAACCCAGAAAGCAAATGGCCTCCTATTGATACCGTTTTTTATTTTTTACTTTTTCTATATATTTTTATTGATTTCAGAGAGGAAGGGAGAGGGAGATAGTGATAGAAACATCAATGATGAAAGAGAATCATTGATTGGCTGCCTCCTATATGCCCATTACTGGGGATCGAGCCCACAACCCAGGCATGTGCCCTTGACTGGAATCAAACCCAGGACCTTTCAGTCCACATGCCAATGCTCTGTTCACTGAGCCAAACCAGCAAAGGCCCATTTTTTAAAGTTGTGATAAAATATACATAACATAAAATTTACCATCTTAACCATTTTAAAGTGTCCAGCTCAGTGCCATTAAGTCCATTCATAATGTTGTGTAACCATCAGCACTCAGGGGTGGGCAAACTTTTTGACTCGAGGGCCACAATGGGTTCTTAAACTGGACTGGAGGGCCGGAACAAAAGCATGGATGGAGTGTTTGTGTGAACTAATATAAATTCAAAGTAAAGGAGCGGAGGGGAGAGCAAGAGAACCGGATAGAACAGCCGGATCCGGCTCGCGGGCCATAGTTTGCCCACGGCTGGCTAGTTCTAGAAAATTTTAGTCATTCATATGCAAGCCAGACCCTGATGGAGAGAGGACTTCAGGAGTGAGTCTTTCTGCAGTGGTTCTCAGGCAAAGAATTCAGAAGGAGGTGGGCAAGTTGTTTTTTATTTTCTTCATGAGCATATAGTGAATATTATAAACCATCACAGTAGAATGTTTCCTTCTGACTTAGCCGCCTTTCTGATTGAATTTTATTACAGTGGACAGCTTTAATAGGTATGATATTGCTAACTGGAAACATTGAGATTTAAAATACTTTCTTGAAGCCTTTAAAACTGTACATTAATAGAACTTTAAGATTATCCAATGAAAAGAATATCACCTATACAATATCTATATTAAAAAGCTGTGGTATAAAGTATAAGTCTTTGCTATATCTATATTTATCTGTCATCTATCTATCATCTATATATGAATGAATATATAGTAAATTTATTTAGTTAGAGTTTTTATTTATTTTATGTAGTCAGGCCGATCCTGTGGAACCTGACAGGAGTCTCCTGATTAATTACTGAGAATATTTGATGCTTTTGCCCGCTCAGTATGTATTACCCTTCTGATATCAGCACCTCAATTTTCCTTTAGTGAACTCCCTGTTTCTTAATGTAAAGTCATTACTTAGCTTCAGAAATGGACAAAGGCATAGGTTTGGCCAAGGCACCACATCTTCTTAGCCACAGTGACTGTTCTATGGACAGCATGTGGCTCAAAGCCACCACTCTGATGTTTTCTAAAAAGGACAGACAGGTGCTCTCTTTCCACTGGGTTACTTAGAAGGTTAGCTAGAAATTTGGAGCTATTTTAGCCACCTTGCTTGTCTGAGAAGAGAGCCAGAACACACAGAAGAACACAGTGAAGCAACAGAAAAAGACCACCCTGTGATGATATTGAAAGAGAATCTGAATGTAACTTGTAAACCAATTAATCCATTTTTAGTGTAAGATAGCCTAGGTTATTTTAGCTACAAGTAGAAGACACCTAATTCAACTAATATAGTTAAAGAAAAAGATAAATGTAAAGAAAAAATAATTTCCAATTAAATTAAAATCTTATATAAATCATACATGGCATTATCCAATCTCATTTATAAATAAAGATTTGAAATAACATGGGCTTAATTGATTTATCCAAAGGCTCATAATGGTTAATATTATGGTCAAGAATAGCACTCACTTATTTGCAGTTCTTCAAAATCTGCAGATGATGATGATGATGATGATGATGACGATGATGATGATAGATGTAGGGTGGATTCTAGCATAGATGCAACCCAAATTATTGGTCATTAATTTTGGCCATAACTGAAAAGCTCAGTAAGATTATATACCATTTCTAAAAATGTAAAAAGTCTCTTAACATAAAAATATGCTTTTCACAGTTGACTCAGAACTTCCTTAAAAACTGAAAGCATTTTACAGCTCAATCACAGAAAAATAATACAATCTATGTGCAGTAATTCAAACAATAGTGATTAAATTAAGTTACTTCTCAGATCAACATCCCTCTTTTAACCAATGAGCTGCCCACAACTATCTTGAAATGCCTTTAATTTTAAAGTACAGTATGAGTGAATTATCACACTTCAGAGCCAAAGATAATTACATTCATTTAAAAAATAAAAGATACTGTCAAATTGAAGTGTTAGAAAATCTAAAGTGATAAATCTATTTTTTTCATAACATATGAGATATTCAAAATTTGAATAATAAGATGTTATTAAAACTGTTGAGAGGATGATCAATCTAATCTTTCTATACAATTTGGAAATCAATTATAATAAGTATTCTTGGAATTCACTTAAGTTATTCATATAATATCTGTGTACACTATGAACTTAGAATGGACCTTCCCACCATGAAGTTCTGAATGCTTTTCACTACCTCTATCTTTTTAGGTGTTTTTAAAATCACAGGCAATAGGTAGATTATATGTCCAAAACTGTTTCTCCCTTTTTACAGATTGAAAACAAATTCCATAAATAAATTTAAAAACAAACTGAAAACTCAGAAATAGCTGCAAAAAAATACCAAAAGCCATACAAATTACCAAACAAGAAACACAAAGATCAAAAGTCAAACACCACTGATGGACAAATAATTCAGACTCTTATGCTGCATTCATAAAAGAACCCCAAAGATTCCGATTTTTAAAAGGAACACAGGAATTAATAGACATTTATCATGATGAAATTCAAATGAGAAGCTATTAGAAAAATGTTCACATTAACTAGTAAAAAATATGTATTTTTAATTAGTTGAGCCAAAAAAAAAAAAACAACAACAAAACAAGAGACAAAAATGCATTAGAGTAGTAAGAATTTAAGTAAAATATTGGTAGAATAAATTTACTGATTTGCCTTCTGTCTTATAAAAATGGCTCATACTTTCTGTTCTGCTGATGCTATGCTGATGCCCCTCCCAACCATGGTGTTACATCTGAATTATTTCTAAATAATTTCTTTCTAGCCCCAGCCGGTTTGGCTCAGCAGATAGAGCATCAGCCTGCAGACCAAAGGGTTCTATTCCAGTCAAGAGCCCATACCTTGGTTGTAGGCTCCTCCCCTGCCTAGGCTCTAGTCTGAGCTCATGCAGGAGGCAACCAATTGATGCGTTCCTTTCACATTGATGTTTCTCTCTGTCTTTCCCTCTCTCTTCTACTGTCCCTAAAAATCAATGTAAAAATATCCTTGGGTGAGGATTAGCAAAAAGCAAACAAAAAAAAAACAACAATTTCTTTCTGCTGCATTAAGTAGAGTGAATTGGGGAAATGAAACCATATGTGCTAAGTCTTACAACATGCATCTCAATAAAAATATATTTAACTTGAAATGATCAAATAATATATGTTATATATAATATATTTTATATGATAGGATATAATACTATATTTTATTTAAAATATATCAATGTGTCTTATATTTAGAATATATTATATTATTATTGTTGTTAACATAATGATAGTATATATTATACATGAAATACCATTATATTTGACGGTGGAATTTTTTTTCAAAATGCAATTTTACACAGAATGGTGGAGCATTAAATAGATATGTATTGTTCTATGCTCTGTACTGTTCTGTTTACAGTGGGGAATGAGGCCCAGAACCTAAGACCTTGGCTTCCTTCTCACCTCCTCTCCCAGTGTGGCCATGCCTTGTAGTGTCTGTTTTCCACAGGGAGAAGAGTATAAGGAAAGTGTGTAGTGGTAAAGGGCATTGAGAAATGACCCTCATGACTGAAAGCTGAATTCACATATTCCTAGTGTTGCTTATGCATAGAAACTGAACTCCGAATGCTCACCTGACCGATGGGTGCTCCCAAGCAGTCTCCCTAAAAATATCACCGAAGGCATCAATGCTTAACTTCCTCTCAAACTATAGTAAAGGGTGGTACCTCCATGTGTTCTATGGAGAAGAGGCCAAGATTAGCAACCTGATTCCAAGTAGTCCTAGGGGACTTGTAACAATCACACTGTGTTTTATTTATTTTTTAATTATTTATTTTTTAAAGTATTACATATAGTATTACATATGTCTCTTTTTTTTCCCCACTGGCTACCCCCACCCCTCAGCACAAGCCCTCACCCCCCTAGTGTCTGTGTCCATTGGTTATGCTTATATGAATGCATACAAGTTCTTTGGTTGATTTCTTACCCTCCACCCCTACCATGTGTTTTAAATTCTCTTCCACATGCCCATTGTCTTTGCCCCAACCAACACTAATACCCATAAGGGTAAGACAGAATTCTATTCAAGGATGTTTTTAATCCATGAGCATTTCAACTAAAGTGATCTAATGTTCTTCACATCTCAACTATTCTTAAAACACGTATCTTGGGTTATATTCCAACTTGGAAATCTTCATGTCCTTTCTTTATTTTATTAATTCATGATTGCAAGATCCTATCTAATATGGCCAAATTACCTAATTCTTAAAAAATACAACTGTGTAGAAAAGAAAAATGTTGAAATTAGATACTTTAAGATAATAGTCCAATCATGGTTAATTTTCTTGGTATTTACTCTAGGAACACAAATCCTGATGAACTCTTTGGTATTAATATGGATACCATTCACTAGCACTTATATAGAATGTTTGACTTGAACTGAACCATAATTAGCTAGGCCATTAAATTAAAGTACAAGAACACAAGATAATGAAACATCAGTTTATGTATAAAGGATGTTTGAGTTCTTCATGAAGACAAAAGACTGTCTCATACAACTGCTGTTTAATTTGTCTCCATTACAGACGGAGACAAAATCATCATAGGTGAGTTTTGAATATAACTTTCAGACCACATGAGCGGCCTTTAGCTTGGTGACATGCACACAGACACTTCTTTTGCATTTAAGGTTCATGAAATAGCATTATATTCAATAACTGTATCTTTTTTGTAAGTTGGATTAAAATAACTTAGGGGCTCAATAGGCAAACAGAGAAGATAAAGAAGAGAAGACATTTATTTGCTCACCAAAAATGCAAAAGATAACATATCTCAGGCCTTGTGGCTTTCCTGTATATTTCCCACCAGTTTACTTATATTTATACTGTCTCAGGGCCTTAATAAAGCAGCTACAAATTAAAAACCTGGTATATTTGCTAAGGTGTGAACTAACCATCCCTCTGTCTTTCAGCAAGCCTAAACATACCACCCTTCTAATAAAATAAACTTTACAATTCTAAAAAGAAGGGATTTGAGGATTTTGAGTTACCAATATAATAACTTTGGTCTTTCCCCCTTATTTCCTAAAAATGTCTTCATTGTGTGAAAAGGGAGAGTGGATGTGAGGTGACCCCGTTCCCCCTCACTCGCCATGCTCTATATACCCACTGCCAATATTAGATTAGCCATCTGGTTTCTTTTCTGCAAATTCAGCTCATCTTAATAATCTCCTCTGAATGCTTTCCAAACCTGTTGTGTCCCTCCATATTGCTGGGACACTGATACAGAATAAATTATGAAGTAGGGAAATATTTTGCAAGCCTAAAATAAAAAGTCTTTCATCAGTGCATAGACCTATGTGATTGTGCTTTAAAATAAGGTTTATGCTAGCTTTTTCTCTTCCACATGATTTTACTTTTTTGCTCTGCTTTGAAGAATCATCAAGTCTATGTTTAATCAATATTCCCTGAAATGAATATAATATTTTCAGGTATGTATACGTATGTGTGTACTCAAAAGAAATTGAGACAATGAAGAAGGATCTTGGATATGCAGTTCGAGTGGTGTGCCAACAAAACAAGTGCACTAACTCTGAAGGTCACACATCTGTTAGTGACAAAGGTGATGTCTTCATTTCCAAAGAGAAAGGTGAAAATAGGAGAGGACAGAAATACTGGCATAGAGGCTGAACATAGCAGGGAGAGAAATGAGAGAGAGAGAGAGACAGACTCACAGAAGCAAATGGGGCAAAGCCTATTGTCACCCAGGAAACAAATTTAGAAGCTGGGACTTCTCTTTATGTACCTGGACCTCTTTCTACCAGTGGGGTTTCTTACATAATGTAAGTCTCCAGACAAGCTAGTTGTTCATCACATATTGTTCATGAAGAACATATCTGGCAGTTTACATACACTGTAGGGAGAAAGGCAGCAATTAAGAACTTATTTAATGGAGAAACCAATATGGCGGCATAGGTAAGCACCTAAACTGCTGCCTCGCACAACAATTTCAAAACTACAACTAAAAGACAGAACGGACACCATCCAGAACCACAGGAAAGCTGGCTGAGTGAAAATTCTACAACTAGAAGGAAAGAGAAAAGCTCACAGAGAATTGGAGGTACGGCAAAGGGTCTTTGTGCGCGCAGAGAGGAAGGGCGACTGAGAGCCTGGCTGACTTTCTCTGGTGGAAGGGGGAAGGAAGCCCCCGACCGCACTGAACCCCAGTTCTGACTGCACTAAACCCCAGTTACGGGTGAGCCCCTGGGGACCCACGCTCTTACAGGGGGAGTCTGGACTCTCAGGCGGAGACTAGGGAGTCGGGGTAGGCAGAGGTCTGAAGGTGCGCACGTGCCAGTGCGCACAAAGGCTGCGGAGGTTGCCACAGGCTTTCCCTAGTGGAAGGGAGTCAGAGGCTCCTGACTGCACTGAGCCCCAGTTCTGACTGCACTGAACCCCAGTTCCAGGCAAGCCCCTGGAGACCCACGCTCTTGTGGGGGGAGTCTGGACTCTCGGGCGGAGACTCGGGAGCCGGGGAAGGCAGAGGTCTGAAGGCGCATGCGTGCACGTAAGGGCAAGGCTGACGGGAAACCAAGACTGTCTGCTCCGCCCTGAGACTCCACCCCATCCAAGCTGAGCACAGAGGCTATTGCAATTTGGCAAGTCTAATCCTATAAGGCTGTCTCCAGCACCGAACTTCTCCCAGCATAGACACAACTGATCCTTACAGCCAACTGGCCTGGAGGTCAATTCCTCCCAGTGATACCAACAACAATCAAGACTTAATTACAACAAGGCTGTACACACAGTCCACAAAGGGGTGCACCAAGAGTGTCTACCTCAGGTTAACTGGGGAGGCCGACCCATTGGGCCATATAGGAAACCTAGCACACAAAGCTACTCTACCAACTCAGGGAAGCAGTGAAAAATGGGGAGACGAAGAAACAGATCACAAACAAAAGAAATGGAGGAAAACAAACGACTGGATATAGAATTCAAAACCACGGTTATAAGGCTTTTCAAGAATATTCTAGAAAAGGCCGATAAATATAACGAGACCCTCGAAGATATGAAAAAGGACCAACTAGAAATTAAACATACACTGACTGAAATAAAAAATATTATACAGAGACCCAACAACAGACTAAAGGAACACAAGAATCAAGTCAAAGAATTGAAATACAAAGAAGCAAAAAACACTCAACCGAAAAAGCAAAAAGCAAAAAAAAATCCAAAAAGTTGAAGATAGTGTAAGAAGACTCTGGGACAACTTCAAGCGTACCAACATCAGAATTATGGGGGTGCCAGAAGAAGAGAGAGAGCAAGATACTGAAAACCTATTTGAAGAAATAATGACCGAAAACTTCCCCCACCTGGTGAAAGAAATAGACTTACAAGTCCAGGAAGCGCACAGAACCCCAAACAAAAGGAATCCAAAGAGGACCACACCAAGACACATCATAATTAAAATGCCAAGAGCAAAAGACAAAGAGAGAATATTAAAAGCAGCAAGAGAAAAACAGTTAGTTACCTACAAGGGAGCACCCATACGACTGTCAGCTGATTTCTCAACAGAAACTATGCAGGCCAGAAGGGAGTGGCAAGAAATTTTCAATGTGATGAATAGCAAGAACCTACAACCAAGATTACTCTACCCAGCAAAGCTATCATTCAGAATTGAAGGGCAGATAAAGAGCTTCACAGATAAGAAAAAGCTAACGGAGTTCATCACCACCAAACCAGTATTATATGAAATGCTGAAAGGTATTCTTAAAGAAGAGGAAGAAGAAAAAAGTAAAGAGAAAAATTATGAACAACAAATACACATCTATCAACAAGTGAACCTAAAAATCAAGTGAATTAAAAACCTGAGGAACAGAATAATCTGGTGAATATAATAGAATCAGGGGCATAGAAAGGGAGTGGACTGATAATTCTCAGGGGGAAAAGGGTTTGGGGTTCATGAAGAAACTGGACAAAAATCATACACCTATGGATGAGGACAGTGGGGGGGGAGTAAGGGCAGAAGGTGGGGTGGGAACCAGGTGGAGGGGAGCTATGGGGGGAAAAAGGAGAAACAATTGTAATAATCTGAATAAAGATTTATCAAAAAAAAAAGAAAAAGAATACTTACTTTTTTATATATATATTTTATTGATACTTTACAGAGAGGAAGGGAGAGGGATAGAGAGCTAGAAACATCGATGAGAGAGAAACATCGATCAGCTGCCTCCTGCACACCTCCCACTGGGGATGTGCCCGCAACCAAGGTACATGCCCTTGACCGGAATCGAACCCGGGATCCTTCAGTCCTCAGGCCGACGCTCTATCCACTGAGCCAAACCGGTTTCGGCAAGAATACTTACTTTTTAATTGCAAAAAAAAAAAATAAAAGAACTTATTTAATGGTCATTTTATATATTTGAAGAAATATGCTTCTGCCATTTCTAATGTGGATAATCATGGTATCAGAAGCTTCTTGAAATTATATGGTATTTATTATATATATGCTTATATATAATACATATATATATATATTTATATTTATATTTATAGCTCCTCCTTAAGAGGATCTTATGATGCAAAATAATTAAAAGTTTGATTTCTTGTGGTCTGATGCAAAGGAGACTTTCCAACATCCCTTAAAAACTTAGCTTTTTAAAACCAAGGGTCAGGACAATAAGAAGCTCACACAAATGAAATAGAGAGTTTGTAACCTGTAAATATGGGGAATTCACTTGTAGCATTAAAAGAGAACAAGAGCCTTTATATTTGTAGATTAGGACCAAGAATAAAGAGGCAGACCTCAGATTATCAATGATTATAAATTCCAACCTACTGTCTTGCCAGCAGACTTCCCCAATGAAGGACTACAGCACAGTACAATGTAGAGCTGGACAATTTTGAAAGGATGAATATGTCCTGAAATGCTTCTGGAGAATTGGACATATTCATAAATCTCTCTCCTCCAGCTACCACTGTTGGAACTCTTACTATGCACTGTAAGTGCTTTATATAAATGATCTCCTTTAATCCTCATGTCAATGCTACATCATTGTAAAGGAGAAGAAACTGAGTCTTGTAGAGTTTAAATAGCTTTCCCAGGTCACACACCAATCAACATGTAACAACCATCTGCTCAGGTAGATATGTGATGAACGATATCTTGATGAAAGATATCTTACCCATAGTATAATTCCATTACTCCCAGGATTCAGGAGATTCCAGCAGATGATTAGAGGTGGCGGTATCTAGATTTGGCATCTTCCTTCCTCTCTCTCTCTCTCTCTCTCTTTCTCTCTCTCTCTCTCTCTCTCTCTCTCTCTCTCTCTCTCTTTCTTTCTTTCTTTCTTTCATATACTTACCAAATACTATTTAGTACTGTCTATGTGCCATGCACTGTGCTAATGCTGATTACAGTCTTGGAAAAGGAGATGTGTTCACAGCTGCCAGATATGTATTTAGCAGGTCAGTGGAGAGAAGAGGCGCTTCCTAGGAAGCAGTAGTTGAGGGCCCAGAAGAATTTCAAGGCAGTGTGGTATCAACAGTTCATTCATAAATAGCAGTCAAGAATGTCTATTGTAGGCCTATGAGAGCAACTCATTTTGAGGACCATAAAATATTTATATGTGTATAAGTAAACACACCTAAAGAAAAGTATATTAAAAGTAGAAGTATGAAGAATAAAAGTTAAAATAGCTCATTTCATAGGCTTCTCCACGCAGCAGCTATGACAAGGATTTGAGTGCAAATGGTATATGTGGAAGGTGATCCCAGTAAGGACAATTAGTGGAGTTTAGAATTGACACAAGGAAGATAATCCAGTGAGGGAGCCTTGGTGAGTAGGTTACTGCTGAGAACAATTAGACCTCCACTTGCTGGACATCTCTGGGAGAGAGTGAGCAACATGCCTCAGAGTTGTAACCACGCTACTCCAGGGGGAAGAGGACAGAGCATTCATTTTCTAAATAACATTTATCATTGTCTGAGGGCTCCCCTCCAAGCCTTAAGTTTTCCTTACTTCCAGATGGCTCCATAGATAGGGTTAGTGAATGGCCAAAGGCAGAGTTCCAGAAATTTGCAGGACACTGTCAAACTTGCACAGGAAACATGAAAGCTAAGGAGTATGGTAGTATCATTGGCAGAACCTGCTAAGATCCTTATACCACCATTCACAGAATACCACAGTCAAAATCCTAGTAAATTTCCAATCTTGTATTAATAAGTGCATTAGGCCATGTTTTTCTAGGACATATTTGTATTAGTTCACTCAAAATGGATGTCTTATTCATCCATTTGAATAGAAAAATATCTGTAACTTTAAGCAGCACATAATGTTCTATTATGTATGTGTTATAATTAATTTGTTGGAGTCTGCTATTGATGGACACTTTGGTTGCTTCCAATTTTTTTATTATTATAGATATTAGGGCCATGACATATTTTTGTACACTTTTTTTTGCACTTTTCTTAGCTTAAGTTGCTGGATCAGTGTATATGCACATTGTAAAATAAATATTCTATCATTCAACAGAAATGTTTTAACAATTTATATAGTCACCAAAGTGAATAAATGTGCCCATTCACATCATCCTCAGCAACAGCAAGCTCTGTCATGTTAATATTAGATATTGGATAGCCTTATTTGTGAGAATAAACACCTTTTTCATATGGTCACTGATTGTTATACTTTTTCTATTTTCCTTGAGATGTTTGGCTATGGAGTCTAGGAATGTGTTCATTGTTTATTTTTCCCCCACCATTGTTTAATTTTTAATTGACTCATTAGACTTCTTTCTGGTTTAGTGATATTAACTTTTTATCTACCACAGCATTGCAGATGTCTTTTCAAATTCATCATGTGTCTCCCAACTTGATTTCTTTACATTAAGTAAAAAATAGGTAGTTTGTCATTTTATGTACCATGTTAAGAAAGACTATTCCCATGTAAAAATTATGAACATTCTTAGTCATATTTTCCTCTGGTATACTCTTAACTGTTTTTTAAATTATTCCAGTAAATTAATAAGTATGGCAAGGGAAAGCATGTTTAGGGATCAAATCATTTATAAAACGTAAGATTCAACATTCTGAGCAAGTTTTCTTACTTCAGGGCTACTCAGGGCATTTACTGTGTTAATAGGAATTGTGTCTCCAAGGGAAGTAGAGTGTGCCATGTTTCTAAAATATATTTGACCTTGGATCACTTAAAAATATTTTTCTCTGGGTGGCTTTATTAACATCATTCAAAAGAGTATTCTGTACAATAATAGCTTGGAAGACAGAAAAAAGCAAAGTTCTGTAAGTACTAGAGATAATGTACTAGAAAAGATATAAATCTTTATCTTCCTGGGATTCAGCCCAATAAATTGAGCTATAAAATGATCATACTTATTAGTATACTAGTAAATCAATTCTACTTCATCCCAATTCTAGTTCAAATGCTTGGTTACCTGTTTTAGAATTTAGTACAAATAAAATATGTAAGAATCTTTATATGCAAAACAAAATTCTGAGTGTAATGTTTAGTTTTATTTTTGCCTTTTAATCACTCCTGGTAGTATTTCTAACCTACTCAGACTCTTGGGTTTATCTTATTACCCTTGAGTATTTTGGAATGGTCTTAAGAATACAACAGAGTTAATTATAAGTCTCTTAATAGTACCCTCTTTGCCAAGTATTATTTCTTTCATTTATGCTTATTTTGTGGAGAGGAAAAAATGAATATGATTAATGTTAATGTTTCTCTGTGAACAAATGAAAAACTATAGAATAATATCCAGGAAGCCTCAGGAGGAAACTTTTAAGCTGTTGGATTTTAATAGCTGGAAGCAAACTTAAAAGTTGACCATCCATCACTTTCTGCTCATGTAGGACAAATTGGGAATGAGTTGGCTTGCCTGGTGTGGCAAAATAGAGAAATCCTAGGATGTCCTCATGAAGAGAGATCCCTATGTAAACCTGTTGGAAAATAAGCTTTGGCAAGAAGCATTCTGCTAAAATGTTGGAGAATTAGAACTGGAATAGTATTTAACTTGTTCTACCAACAAGTTAAATTCCATAAAATACCCAACTTTCCATGAGGCAGGATTAGAGAAAGAACAATCATGGACTCACTGCTCATTTATTTTATTAAAATCAATGCATTAAAGAAATTTACTTATATCTCCCATCTCATCTTCCATCTCATCTGCTAACGAAAAGTGGTCTTTGTGCCTCTTCCTTAGAAGATTAAATTATAACTGCAGAGTTTTATAAAACTTTTCCAGGAAAATTCTTGGCTGAAAGCAATACAGAACTTGGGTTGTTGGATTCAGTAACACTCTCTCTATTCTCCTCTTCTCTCTCTCTCTCTCTCTCTCTCTCTCTCTCTCTCTCTCTCTCTCTCTCTCAACAAGATATTTTAATTAGAATCAATAAAATGAATATAAAAGTCCAATAGGAACCACAAGTAAATCACACATAAAAGAGGAGTTTTCTTCCACTGGCCTTTCCATTTTTTGAGAAAGACAAGTGATTCTAGGAAGAAGGAAATTTGTGAAAAGTCTTGGTCAGGATCATAGAGCTATTCTAAATTCAAAGTTCATGCATCACTCGTTCTGAGGAATAAGGTTTTTCTCTCTTTCGAGACCATTTTTTTAAGGGGAAAAATGTTTATATACGTGTGTATTTGTGTGTGCATGGGTGAGTTTCCCAGGTATAAAATTAATAAAGGAAAACAAATAGCATTTTAAGGAAGGGGTAAATATGGTTTAATATGAATTCACACTTAATTAGATGTTTGTTTCAGACATGCCTTTCTGCTTCCCTGGTACAGGGGTAATTCTCACTTAATGTATGGTACTTCTGTGTATGCAGTCATTTTCCAAAGGCATTTATTCATTGATTGCTATTTCTAGAGCATTCTGCCTCCTAGCCAGGCATGCTGGGAAAGTGGCATCCTTCAGAAATTGGGATGATTTGTCCCATATTCCCCGACATGAACTTTTTTTGTTTAACAGAATGGCTGTCGACAGGAAGGCAGGAGGAGTTAGTGTGTTTTGCCTTGAGAATCAGATTTAACAATTGGGAACATGAAAATTGCACTCCTTAGTACTATGTAAATTTCTTTTTCTAAAAATCAAAAGGCACCAATAGTAATCAATGTTCCTCTTACACAGGTTAGACACTTAGAAAAGAAATGCTAGTTACATTGTTGAATTATCTTCTGATTGCCAGATATTGTGCTAATATTCCATTTACCAGCTCATTTCTTATTCCTTCTCCTTTAATTCCCACCACAATTGTATAAGGTCAAAGTTTTATAAAATTACCCCATGTTACAGTGGCAAAACTGAGGTCTAGAGAAAAAAAGTAACTTGCCCAAGTTCACCCAATAGTTAATGATAGAACTAGAATTGAAATCCAGGTTTATTTCTGACTCCAGGACCAAATGCTTAACCATGATTCTATACATTATTTTTTTTTAAATCCAGGAGCAAAAAAGAAGTAGATTCTATTTTATAATCCTTAATAATAGCAGCTTATTTGTTCAATCATGGTTTAAGGCATTTATTCAATAAGCTTTCAACTAGTTTCTACTTTATATCCAGGAAGTATTCTGGTAGAATGTAAGCACCATGAGCTAGGAGAGGCAAAAAATCTTACCTTTCAATTCCCAGACTAGAAGAGTTTCAGAAACATAGCAGTTCTTCACTAAATATTTGTTGAAGGGATGAATTGAACATCTAAGCAAGGGTGCTAGACTTTTCACATCATGGAATATTGGTGGAATTGAGTGATTGATAGTAACTTTCTGAAGTCTCTTTGAATGGGATATGAATCTTGGAGTAGTTAAAGATGTAATGAAAGAGGAAGTCAGAAAAATATTAGGAAACGTCAGCTGTTTTTAGAGCTTTATGATGCCCAAGACATGCAGAGAAATAAACATTTTTCAAGAGTTTCAGCTAATTTGCTCTTGTCTTCAACTAAAACAGGACCCTCTCAGTCTTCCTGCTATCCTCACACATGAATTAAAATAATTCTCCCTGATTTCTGGAAACTGCTCTCAGGAATGCCTGATTATATTTAGACTACATGGAGTGTTCATTCCTAAGGGCATTTCACAGAAGACAGAACCTTACATCCTACAATGAATCTCTAATTGTAGGACTTCAGATGTCAGAAATCTTACAGAAAAGTCACTTAAAGGAGGACAATAAGGACATTTGTGGACAAGACGCCATCTGTGATGCCTGAATTGACTCCATCTAGGGATATATTAATCTTTCTGCTAACTCAATCCTTCCAGGTTGCAACTATCTGGTGTATCTCCATCTACTTTTTCTCATTTTTTCCACCACTAGGTTCATTTATTCATTCATTCATTTGTTTAGTTATCATTTGTGCCAGGCAATGAGAATATATAAAACAATACTGGTACAATACAATCATTGAGCAAAAACAGATATAATCCTTCCCCAAGGGAACTTATAGTCAGGGAAGAAGGCAAACAAATAAAAATAAACAATAAGACTAACATGCCAAAGAAACAATGATGGGTGTATAATGGGCTGGGGGCACATCTGAGACAAACCCAGTCAGATGTAAGAGCATCAGGACAACCCTCCTGTAAGTTCTGATTGTTAAAACGAGGCCTGAAGGATGAATGGGTAGCCACCAGACCAAACATATAGGGAATGAGCTATCATTCCATTGAATACTTCAACATCTGGTCTTTTTTTTTCTTTCTCAAAGTTCAGTCTGGTTGGGGTGTTAGGAATAAGGTGGTCCCTAGTAAAAAGTGAAATAGAAAATAGGTTGGGAAGCCACTGGTGTAATAGGATGCAGAATTTGAATGGTAATCTCAGCTCTTTGTGAATCTTTGGTGGAATTTATCCCGAGATTGACATGACCAACTGAGTGTCTTGACAGTATTGCCCTGCCTGCAGTATGCAGATGGGATTAGAGAGGGTTAAGGCTGCATTAAAGGGGCCCAGTGGGGAGGTTGTTCTTTCAAGTCATTCCTAAGAGATGACTGTGGTCCAGGAGGCATGGCCCAAGTTTCCAAAAGTGTTGAACCAGAGTACAAATGTTGTAACAGGACAAAGGTATTTTACAAACTCAACTAACACAAATCCTATACTTAATTCTGCCCTTAGTACCATTAAACAGCTTGTCATGAAATCAATTTGACCCTAATCACCTTAAGAATTCTTTTCAACCAGTTTTCATAAATGCAGGTGATAGTCTTCATCAGAGGATGCTTCTTATTTAGTCATGGGGAAACTATTTTCTTTCTTTTTTAAAAATATATTTTTATTGATTTCAGAGAGAAAGGGAGAAGGAGAGAGAGAGAAACATCAATGATGAGAATGAATCATTGATCGGCTGCCTCCTGCACACCCACTACTGGGGATCGAGCCCACAACCAGGCATGTGCCTTTGACCGGAATTGAAGCTGGGACTCTTCAGTCCACAGGCCAACACTCTATCCAGTGAGCCAAACCAGCTAGAGCCGTGGTCGGCAAACTGCGGCTCACAAGCCACATGCGGCTCTTTGGCCCCTTGAGTGTGGTTCTTCCGCAAAATACCATGGCCTAGGCGAGTCTATTTTGAAGAAGTGGCGTTAGAAGAAGTTTAAGTTTAAAAAATTTGGCTCTCAAAAGAGATTTCAATCATTGTACTATTGATATTTGGCTCTGTTGACTAATGAGTTTGCCTACCACTGAGCTAGGGCATTCTTTCAATGGTCAGCTCTGCAGAAAACCTGGGCAATGTAACATGCAATAGTTACATTAATGAAGATCCTTTTCTGAATTGAGCAGCTATAAGTGAGAGCAGAGGGTTGCCTTCTGTAGCTCAGAACCCTTCTTGCCCAGGGTGAGAATGGAAGAGCAAATTATAAAAACTACTATGTTGTCATGGCCATAAAGATGGCAGTAAAGATTTAAGGCCAAGCATCCACTTCTCTTGTATGTACAGCCCAAGGCAAACTGAATTCTTAGGATTTCTTGAGTGAAAGATATAATTTATCCTTCTGGGCCCTGGACATTGTTTTTCCTTTGTTTCCAAAAGGAGGTAATTTGCTAAGTGGAACCCTGCTGCACTAAAAGGGGTAAAGACCTTAAAAAAGGAAGCAATCCATTCTCTTTTTAATCTATTATTATGGCTGCTTTTACTAGTAACTGCCTCCTCCAGTGGCAAACAGTATTATTTGGCTTAGTTTTCAGTCCATATGGCTGTGTACAATGTTTTAATATGTAGGGGGTTGTGCGTGTGTGTATGTGTGTGTGTGTGTGCATGCGCACGCACGTGTGTGTTTGATGGGGAGGTGAGAGGAGATACATATTAGTAAATGGATAAATGGAGGAGGAAAGCAGTTCTCAAAGCTGGTTGAACAGCACAACCGAAAAAGAATAGTCTTGATTTAAGTACCCAGCTGTTTCTTTATTTCTTCCCTTATGAGCTTTTAGACCTGATAGAAGGTCTGGCTGTGAGCTCCCCCACAAAAGGAGCTCTGTTCTCAAGTGGACAGAACAACACAAAGCTACTTCCGAACAATAAAAAATACCCTTAAAAGAAATGTTTAATGGAGAACCAAACCTAGTGGTTAGGGGTGGGCTGCATCAAAGAAATTTCAAAAACACAGATAGTAACTTATTTTAATGACAGCTTCAAGGCCTCACAGATTGACTAGCTATTTTCAGTATTAGCACAAAGAAAGTAAACATTGGTAAGGCCACAAATGTTGATTAAAATTTGTCTCTAAAGGATGAAAATGGCAGTGTGGATTATGGAGCTGCCTTGTTATTTTTTGACACCTACTTTGGGGACCAATTTGAATACTTGAGTCAAATTGACAGTTATATTTGCATGTGGCAGTGGTTGCTAATTAAGTAGCAGAATGTTTATGGACAGGAGCAGTTGGATGAGGGTGCACTTTAAAGTGTGTGTGGTACAGCTCGGCCCTTGTGGTTTCCTCCCTGGACACCCAGCAGCTCTCCAATTGATGGACCTGCTCTGCACTGCACTTGAAAGATGGCAAATAGTGTTGGAGAGTGAAGGACAGGGAGCATCTTAATCTGCTTCCCAGTTTTCACTGAAATTGGTCCTGGAGGCACTTTAAATTCACTTCTGGAGTAAAAAAAAAATGTGGCACAATGATTAACGCAGTGTGAAAGAATACGTCAAGAGCTGCTTAGACTGCACAGGTGTCTGTTATCAAAATCTCAGCAGAGAAGGGTTAATATGATGCATGTTATTTTTGATATCCCAGGTGGGCTGCAGCTAAGAACAGAGTAGAAGAGCAGGAAGGGGACACTTAAATAGAAAACATTGATTTTGCAAGCGATTACATCGGTGAATGAGATGAGAGAAATTTGTTGATAGGTGAACTGAGAGACTACAAAAGATAGCATGGGAAAAGCAAAGGTACCAGTCCTGTCTTACTGAGAAGAAACCCAGCTCCAGGACTGCCTATGGCCCAGGCAGATGAGTCATTGCTTTTTGTTTCAGAAAGGTCAGCAGTTGATTCATTCCCTTCCCAAGAGACATTTAATCTTAACTAAATGCTTAATAAAATAATGTCATTTTGAGTAAATTGATATTTACTGCAAAACTTACAACATGAATGGATTTCTTTTCCTATTTGATGTTACTTGAATATTCAAGTAACCTTCTATTTCTGAAGGTTTCCATCTAAAATCCAAAACATTGGGAATAAGTTTTATGGGGCTCTGATTGGAATATAAGATGGCCCTGGTGTCATAGAACTGGGGTCATCATTGGAGACTAAGTGGTAACTGGTATAATTGAATGATCCACTTCTTGCGAGGAAGAGCCCTCACCTAAGAGACTAATGTAAACTATGAAGCTAAAGACAGTGAGTGACTTTCCAAAGAACATAATGCTAAGCAATGGCATGTTCAAAGGCAGTTTCCATATTCTTGCCATCACACTCACACACAAAAAGCGATGGTGTGCTTTGTTTTACATTCTGAAACCTGCATCTAGAAGACAACAGGGATTCTGGTTGGCCGAGGTATGGAATCACAATCCAGACATAAGATACAAAAGTTAGAGCCTATGGTAAAGTATGCCCTGTTCTGTGTTTGTGGTTGATGTTGGAGGGTTTGCTTAGTACTGAGAATGTCATTAAGTATAGGGAGACGGCTGTACCATTATTGTTTAGCTTTCTCTGTAGCAGTGGTCGGCAAACTCATTAGTCAACAGAGCCAAATATCAACAGTACAACGATTGAAATTTCTTTTGAGAGCCAAATTTTTTAAACTTAAACTTCTTCTAACGCCACTTCTTCAAAATAGACTCGCCCAGGCCATGGTATTTTGTGGAAGAGCCACACTCAAGGGGCCAAAGAGCCGCATGTGGCTCGCAAGCCGCAGTTTGCCGACCACTGTCCTAGCTGATAAGTAAGAAAGGGAATAAAGTGTTTATAGCTAAACAGATGCTGAGGAGCCAGAGCAATGGTCTTGCAGGAAATGAAGGTCCAGTGGCTCTGTAGAGCTCTCATTTGAGTCATGACTATTTAAAAAAGATATCCAGGTCATTGTGGATTTCTCAGACCAAGCTCAGTACTCAGGAAGGTCTCAGTTTCTTCTTTGGAAGACAAAGACTGGAACACAAAACAAGGGAGATGCATGCAAGGGATAAGGGTCTGGACTTGATCACAGAGTCACCACTGCAACCCAGAATCTGGCACTCTGAATGCCACCCAGGACGGCACCCCCCAGGTGAGAATAAGCTGCTTGTTTAAGACTATTAATGAGTTCTTGTCCTCAAATAGTCCCAAGCTTATCACTGTTGCCTGGTAAATAAGTATCTTCTTCTCCCTTTGGGGATCTGAAAATTCAATTCTGTTTTTGCAGCTGCCTAACAAAGCAACATAGCAATAGATAATACATATACAAACTATGTAAAGTTTTCCCCAAAGGGTAGAATGTGTGCTATAGTGGATTATAATGAGAAAATCCAGCAAGAACTATCCAACAAAAAAACACAGCCATGAGGGGAAGTTTTCCCAGCCATGAGATCTAATCAATATAGTCAAATTTATAAAGGAGATGCAGCTTAATGGTTTTTAAGTATCCCCAATAAATTAAATATATTATCTAATTTAATTTAAAGGATAGGATTAGAAGGATAACACCTTTCATGCTTACTTTTAATAACAGCTTTTTTGAGATCTAATACACATACAAAAAAATCATTTCTTTAAAGGATATAATTCAGTGCTTTGTAGTCTATTCACAGATTGTGCCACAATGAACACTGTTTGATCCTGTATATTTTCTTTTAACTTTTTCCAAACTGCAAAAAATCTTTCTAAAACAAAATAATTCAGGTTATCTTTTGGTTGTGTTTGTACCATTTATGATGGGGATTCCTCACTGGCCAGAGTTGTGGCCACTGTTATTCTTATATCAACTTTAAAGGAAGTCCCTGAACAATAAAATAAAAATGTGTGTCATTGGATAGTTGCACTGAAATTTTATTTCAGATATATTAGTCACTTGAAAGTGTATTAGCAGGAAAGATAATATATTATGACATGAGTGTAGAAAAGAACTCCTTACCAGGGCTCTTGAGACCTGCCTTCTATACAACACACCCTGAGAAGCTTGGCTAAGTAATTCAGTCTCTCTGGACAATTTTTTGTCTTATGTATACAAAAGAAAAAATCAAATATTTACTAAGAATCCACCACGTAAAGATGGTGCTTTGATAGCAATGGAGTGCAGTGGGCTACTTTAAATTATGTGGTTAAGGTTCCCTGAGGATGTGACATTTCAGCTGCAACTGATATGTTGCAAAAGACGTAGGCAAGTAACAATCTGGATGTAGAGCCTTCTAGGCAGAGAGGTTAAGCAACTGGAAAGACCATAAGGTTGGATTGGATTTACTGTGTCAAGGGTCAGAAAGAAGCCAAAAGAAACTAGAGCAGACTAAGCAGTAGGGAGAAGGACTATGAGAGGAGACCTGAGAAGTCAAGAGCATCATGTCGGGCCTTGGAAGGCATTGCAAAGGACTTAGTTTCTTTTCTAAGTTCGATGGGTAGGCATTAACTGGTTCCGCGCAAAAACATCTCATCTTTACTTGTGTTTAATAGATTACTGGCTTTTAGGGTGGTCATAAGGAAGCAGAAAGATAAAATAGGAAGTGACTGTATGGTCCAGGTGAGCTGTGATGCTGGCTGGGACTAGGATGGTAGCTGTGGAGGTGAGGGAGAAAACAGTACCTACATTTGACACTTTATCTTTCCTATAGTTTTAATGAAGTTTAAATAAGAAAAACAAAAGTGATATGTTGTGTTAACATAGAACAGGCTCTCTAAGCAATATTTAATTGTTAAATTAAATCTTCCTGCTGGCTGGCATAGCTCAGTGGTTGAGCATTGACCTATGAACCAGGAGGTAACAGTTCAATTCTAGTTAGGGCACATGCCCAGATTGAGGGCTCAATCCCCAGTGTTGGGTGTGCAGGAGGCAGCCAATCAATGATTCTCTCTCACCATTGATGTTTCTATCTCTCTCTCCTGCTCTCTTCCTCTCTGAAATAAATAAAAATATGTTTTTAAAAAATCTCCCCCTCAAACTTATAAGATTAATGATGTAAATAGCATTTGATGTTATAAAGTACTAGAGGCCTGGTGCACGAAATCGTGCATGGGTAGGGTCCCTAGGCCTGGCCAGCAATCAGGGCCGATTGGGGCCTTTGGGCTGCCAGCCGGGGCCTTCCTTCCCCCAGCTGCTGGCTGCTGGCCAGAGCCTTCCTTCGTTCTGCACCACCCCCTGGTGGTCAGCACACATCATAGCAGCATAGCGAGTGGTCAAACTCCCGGTAGGTCAAACCCCCGGGGGGAGATAATTTGCATATTAGCCTTTTATTATATAGGATTATATAAATACAAGGAGAAGATATATATTATTATTGTTGTTATTGCTATCATTTATATGCTCAGATCCAACCATGGATGCATTGGTAATCCTGAGGATGACTTGTGTACCATATACCCTCTTCAAAGAACAAATGGGCTCCCACTCATAGGTACCATGAATGTTCTCTAAGCTATCTTTGAAGAGGGCTTTGTAGTTAATCAGTTGTCAAATGGAAAATTCTAAATCTTGTCTGTACAGCATGCCACCTCTTAAGAATCAAAGAGTACTATCCTTTCTTTTGTACAAATGTAAAAAGTAAAACAAAACCCTGATGAATGAATTTGTATCTCACTGAATTTAAAAAGCAACCATTTGTTCGGTAGAATGAAAAAGTGTTTTGGTGTGCCAAGCAATGAACATGCATTCTGCTTTCTAGGAGTTCAGAATCTAATGGAGGTAGGCCAATTACATCAGTGATTACACTAACACTAGTAAGAATATTGATAACTTACATCTATTGTATAACATGCCCAGCATTATTTTGTGTATTTTACGTTTAATATATCATGCAATCCTCATAGAAACCCTATGAGGTTGGCAGTATAAATGGCCCATTGTCACATGTAAAAATTTTCAGATGACTGTTGATAAGTGATATGAGAGAAATAGGTGAAGGATTACTGAGTATGGTGCTTACATCATTTTTCTTTAGAGAGAAACTTCAATTAAGTTCACTCTAATATATCCTTGGAAAATTCACTCCACAGTCCCATTACAACATCCACATGGTAAGCAAGATCAAAAGTGACTTGCTGACAAACAGTATTAAAAGGACAGAAACCAGAGATTTAGGGAAAAGTGGAGTTGGTGCCAGAGAAAGTAGCATTTTGGTTCTAGCATTTATTTATGCTCCTTATTTTCAGAGATTCAGAAACTCTCACATTATCCTAACTGTATTTTTCATGTACTATGCCTATTATTTGAACTTTTAACAACAGAATAAACATCACCCTTTTACTTTTCATGCCACAAAAAAGGGAGAGTAGTGGAAGAAAAGATAAGACAAATAAAAGGGGGTCACACACAGTATGTACCCCTTTGAAGGTGACAGAATTTGGGCTTTTCACTGAGTGAGGAGGGTAGCACATGACAGATGGCTACTCATCTTATTTATGTCAGATCATAATGCCCTGAGAGGGCCTGTGCTTGTATAGGACACAGACTCTCTTTTATCAACAAACAACATTAGTTCAGTTACAGAAAATAATGATGTACATTGCATGGCCTTTTGCTTTATGAATCTGCTAGTTCTATCAATGACAAGGAATATTAAATAGAAAAGAAAAGAAGCATGTGGAATTGATTTGAAATCCACTTCAAGACTTCAATAGAAAGGGTGATGTGTTTTCTTAGCTAGTTCCTTCTTTCTAAGGGAAGCATAGAGCTGTATTTCTAACTGTGGTAAAGTAAATAACATTAAGGATATATCTTGAATGATTGAAAAATCAAAGCAAGTTGGCATTAAATCTTAAATTCTTATTTGTTTTTATAAAAAAAATTATACTAGAAGGATTTAGTTCACATTATGTCTAACAAAATGAAAAACAGCATTTTAATGAAAAATGACATTTTCCTGGATTATAAAAGGAAAACAAAAAAGATAAAGCCAGTCAATATCACTAGGGTTCTTTTTTCTTTTTTTTTCACCTTCTCTCCCATATATGCAATATTTCATTTTGTTATCCTTTTGAAGTCCTTTGGTTTCTTTTGGGAGGAAAGAGGTATATGACTGGGAAATATTACTCAACATTTATTTATTTATGGCAGTGAATAGATATAGTGAATAGATATAGAATGAATTTTCTCTTTGTGCCTATTCTTCTTCACCAAAATTAAGAATAGTAAGTTTTCTTTTTTTCTTTAATGCCTTTACAAATGTTAGCTAGTAAACCTTATTGTCTTCTAGAGAGAGTGGTTTTGGGAATTGACAAGTAAATTGAGAAACCAAGACAATGTTACCAGTCACCAGGCAAAAGAGAAGAGGAGATGTAGGCAATTTAAATCTGTTTCTTAGGGTTTGCTTCAGTATGGAGCATACTTCACAAGTCATGTGATCATTCCATATGCATTTGGAAGACAATAATCAATTTGGGGAAATGTGGGGGAGTTCACCTGTACCAGGGAAGACCAGGCTGAATAAACTATTGCCTGCCAGTTAGTTCTATAGGACCCATTAAAGAAGGCAGATATATTAATAAAAAAGCAAAATATCCTTATAACAGAACAAGTGAAATCTTATATTACTGACTCCTGTTTGAGTAGCCTGGCCTAGAAGAGTCCTAGGGTAATTTATACAGTCTAATCAGCTACCTGGGAGACATAAAATATTCTCACAGGGGCTTGCTTTTGTCCAATATTTATAGCACTCACAAGAAATCTCTTCTCCTTGTTCAACATTTCTGTTTCCTTTCATTTCAGTCTCTTACCAAAAAAACACAAACAAACAAACAAAGAGTAAACCAACAACGTCTACCTTTACCTCATATAAAGGCCCTAGGTGGCAGATATGGCGAGATTAATAAAACATTATCAGGTCTGTGTATTTAATATTTTATACAAAATCCACTTTTACTTATGTGAAATCCATATAAATTCTTGAACTATTATATTCTTCACAATCTGCTCATAAACACTGAATATTCTGGTTGAGAAATCAAATATTCAGGATGCCATGGGTAACACACATGTAACAGAAGAACAATGGCATATATTCTAAGACAGCAAAAGAGGAGGTTGTCACATTGGACTATGTTTGATAAATACTGACACATAGGCTGGAGAACTCTGAACTTACTTCCTACAAAATGACAGGGAGTTATTATATGGTTTGGAACAGCTATGATTCCAGACTTCCATTGCTTATGAGGGAACCATTACATTATTAGAATCCTTACTAATTGTTTCCATTATTCACGTGTACTTTGCCCATCTCTACCTGCATATAAATGTCTTGTCCTTATTAATAATTACTCTTTTTGGATTTTAACATTTCAATGACAGAATGATAATTGAACTTAACTCTTGCCTTTTAAAGAAGATGTCTTGTAAGTGTTTGGAAAATGACCTAATCTACCCAGATAAATGCCCATAATACAGTGTGAAATTATTCATTCATACATAATACAAACACATTTTAGCCTAAATAGTTTTTTTTTTTAATTTTGTTATTGTTTTTTGGCAAATATTTACCATATGCCAAGTAATGAATGCCTTTTACCTATTCTAGGTAGTTTCTACTTATTTTATGAAACTAAATTCAAGCATTCCCTCCTCCAGTGTCCCTTCCTAACCTCCAGTCTGGTTTAGCAGTTCCTTTGCTTGCTCCCATAGCATAAATGCATGTCTTTATCAGCATATTCATCACACTGGGATGTATCAGTTGATTTAGTAGACGATTTTTCCTCTTACTTCCCATGAAGGAATGGGCTATGTTTTTATATATTATAAATTCCTCTTAAACAATAAGCTAATAAATTTAAACTTGATCCTGAAAGCATTGGGTAGATAAAAAACACTTGTAGGGAAGTGTAGGAAGTGATTTGAATAGATTTGTATTTCCAAGTGTTCACACATGCTGTTATGTGGACCAGTGGACCATGGATTTTTAATTGTGATGAGTGGAGATAAGAACAGTTGGGAGATTATTCCAGTAATATAGGAAATAGAATGAACACCATCTCATAGTTACTTTTCTTAATAGAAGAGTAAATGAATGGATTGAACTAAGGTCTATGAAATGCTAATAAAAAGATGAGGAGAGATAAAAAAAAGATTTTAGGATAAAGCATGTAGAGATTGATAGACTGAGTCTACATTTTTCCTCACTTTATATTTAATCAAATATATTTCCTTGGGTTTATGGCTTGAACTTTTGAAAAGATGATTGTAATATTTTGTGAAACAGGAACTAGAGTAGGGACATGCAAAATAAGGTCCATTCATTTTTGAACATATTAAAGTTGAATTCTTTATGTATATATTCCTTAGGAATCTCAAAATAAAAGGAAACATAATTTCATTCAGGAAGAGCATATCACATGGCAAATAAGGAGGCTTAAAACAGAACCCTATGAACAAGAATGCTATGTGATAAACAAGGGAAAAATAAAGTAAAGGAGAATTATTCAATTGGAAATAACACAAAGAGCACAGTAACAGACATTGTTGGCTTACATTAGATTATAATTTATGTCCTCCTTTATCTACAACGCTCTCCTGGGATCTTACTCATCAAAGCATCAAAGTTCATCCCTTCCATTCTTAATCTATAACACTGATCTGCTTATTAACAAGTGAAGAAAGAACTGTCATTCTCCAAGGAGCACACAGCAAAGGCCAAAGATTAGGTGAGACTGTTTTCCTTCTCATTCCCGACATAGTGCTCTCAGAATAAATCAATTCTTGCTTTTATTTTTCCACCCGAAAGACTCAATTCATTGTAAAGTGAAACAAATAAAATTCTACATAATACAAATTACATTCAAAGTGTTCAGTGATTTGTTGGATGATGATATGGAGAGATTGTTTTATCAGCTTTGAAAGGAAAATTCATCACTATTTTGGCAGCTTTGTCACTCAAACTTAGAATCATCCCTTATGTTTAACTGAGGAGAAAAGGCAAGGATGAACTCTTAAAAATAAACGTGTAAAGGTAGAATCATTCTGGGCTTTGCTTAACCTCTCAAATAAAATAAAACAGAACAATTGAATAATTGTGACTTAAAAATTGTCAAGGCCAAGTTGTTATCTCATGCCCTATAAGGGTAATGATTTTATTTCCCCTGAGGCAAAAAATAGGAAATAGCTGGTCATGCTGGTAATACAGTTTGGTCTCCTTGAAGTTGCAGCTTCAGAACTCTTGCCTCAATACTAGCAATTGAAAAGTTGGTCTACTCTAGCTAGCACATGCCCTTACCCCCCTAGTGTCTGTGTCCATTGGTTATGCTTACATGCATGCATACAAGTTGTTTGGTTGATCTCTTACACTCTCCAAGCCCCATCCTCCTCTGTCTTCCCTCTGAGGTTTGATGGTCTTTTCGATGCTTCTCTGTCTCTGGATCTATTTTTGTTCATCAGTTTATGCTGTTCATTATATTCCACAAATGAGTGAGATCATGTGATATTTGTCTTTCTCTGACTGGCTTATTTCACTTAGCATAATGCTCTCCATGTCCATCCATGCTGTTGTGAATGGTAAGAGTTATTTCTTTTTTATAGTAGCATAGTATTCCATTGTGTAGATGTACCACAGTTTTTTGGGGGGTGAGAGTGGCTGGGGAGAGGTCAATGGGGGAAAAAGGAGACATATGTAATACTTTAAATAATAAAGATTTTAAAAAAGAAAAAAAATCCTTAAGTTCATCTTTTCAAAAGTTTGTGCCTATTTCTATTTAGTACATATTCTTAAAAGTATTTTGTAAACATTTGTAAATCAGTCATTTATTAAATCAGATTAACTAATGCAAACTAAACAAATAAAAAAAAAAGTTGGTCTAAAATCTGTGACATGTCTCCTCAATGCAAACTTTAGCAATAAAGTGACTTGTACACTCATTTTAGGCAAGTAGCATTTGAGCTGGAAGAGCAGTGAGAAGTCTATAGAAGCTTTTGAAGAACCAGCCACAAGTATTGAAAAGAATAGAAATTATTCTTAGATTCTGTGATGGTGATGAGCTAGTTCCACATGGGACATGGCCTTTATCTCCTTTGCTGAACTCCTAAATGAAGGAGTTTAGCAAAGATGATGGCAGTTACAGTTGGTCATTAGGAAACAGAATTCTTACTGAGCATCATAGGAAAATTTATCCATGAAGTCTGTACCTCCAGGACAAATCTGGCTCTCTCACTGAATTCAGAGCACTGGCACTCTTCCTTGCTCACGTCAATCCCACCATGCTATTTACCCAGCATGGTTAAAGAGCCCAATTTGCCAACTACTGTTGTGCATAGGGTGCACTGTGAATCCAAAGAAATCATTGTGTGTTTTTTTTTGTTTGTTTGTTTTTTTGCCTTCACATAATTGGAAACCAGAGACACTGAGTTAAAGCAGAAATATTGCATTTCACCACTTTGTTGAGGCAGAGAGGGCACAGGTGTTCATCCCTCATGCACTTCTGCTTGCTGCCCAAGCTCTTTTACATTACTGAGACCTGAGATTGAAGAGGATAACTCAGGTTTTGCCTCCCTGATGGCAGACAGCTGCTTAATTTAACCCAAGCTTAGTGAATAAGGAATGAAAAATTCAAACAAATCCATTTTCAGGGTTTTGGATGTTTAGAGCAGTCAAGGAAAGATTTGAAATGCATCTTTTGCTAAGGATGAAGGAAATAAATCTGGAGATGGGAAATGACATCGGCACTGTGTGAGGAAGTGCTTAGCACCTTTGCAATATGTTTTCTGTTCTTCTCAAGGCTTCATGTTGGGATTCTATTTCTCTGCTTTCAGGATAATGGGTATGGTTGTGTAACTTGTTTTGTACAGTGAAAATTGAGTAAAGTAACCCATGTGACTTTCTGTTAGAAGCTTTAGGAGTCATGTGTAAATTGACTTCTCAACTTTCCCATCAGGGAAAATATGGAAGCAGGGAGATGGGCTTCTCTCTGGTTAAGACCCGGAGTGAGAACAACATAGAGCAAAGCCTTGTAGCTGACCTATGATGGACAAGGGGGTGTCAGAAAATAATAAGCCTTTTATACTTTTAAGCCACTTAAACTCAAGAATTATTTAGTTTATTGTTTATTGGTTTTTAATTGAAGTACAAGTACACTCTAGCCTATACTGATTGATATGTTCATCTAAGTGGAATTCCAGAGGCAGAATCCAAACACTTACTTGTAGCCTAGTTCTTAGCCAACAATATAAAGTTGCATGTAAACGTGCTTATCAGCACGTGTGCCCCATTACATGTGGCAGTAATTATATGCGCTACATGAATAATATGTATATGGCTGATTAGTTAGTTGGCCTTTGAAATCTTGCATAACCTTGGTAGTCACATGTACAATTTAAATGTCCTGAGAAGTATAACCTTGTCCAAAATTATGATCCTAAATGAAATTATCCTGTTGCTCTTTTGCCTTGCATTTATCTCTCAATGACTCAACCCTAATCTCCCTCCCCAATTAATCTATGCATCTTCTGAGACTGTTTATATTTACCTGTTAGGATTAAGTCCAATTGGAAATAACAACCACCAATAAAATAAGGGTGGTTTAATCCAATAAGAGGATTTTTTTACCCAACAGATCAACTATTTGGAGGTTGGCCGTTACTTAATGATGTTTTTGAAATCTAGGTCATTTCTCTCCTCAGTTCTAATCATGTTCTCCTTCATTTTATACTTGATGCACCATGGTTGTAAAATGGAATCTGCAGCTCCAGTCACCACAGCCCCATTTAGAGGATGAAGAAGGGAGGGACAGAGGAGAACAGCAGAGTTCCCTTCAGTCTCACTGGTCACGATTATGACTTATGTCCTTTCCTCAGGCCAAGAGATGCTGAGAAACTGTGAGCAAGATTTTCATGATTGGCTTAGACCAATCCATCACTTGAAATTAAGCATATTCTCTCCCAGAAAAAAAATCAGAGTTTTTGTTAGCAAGGAAGAAGAGAATAAGTATATTTGTCACACTATCTCTTTACATTTACTTTAGGTTGTAAGATAAAAGATGATGTCACTTCAATACACCAGATGAATGGTGTATTGCCAAAATCTCCACAATTGTTGATATAAGAGCATGGAAATAGAAAACTCTTTAGGACAATGAAAATTGTTTATAAGACTCTTTCCTAGAGGTTCATGCCATTCTTGCTACTTTTGTTTTCTATGAATTATGGCTCTTGATTCATATTAGAACGAAGATTGAGAGTGGTTGGCTGCAAAGCATTATGAGAAAACTAGGAATATGCTTAGTGAGAGATTTGGCTCATTAATTCCAGTTCTTGCTAAATTCATTGGGGTGGTAGCAAGTATCAGGGCTTGAATTCAATTAGACCTGGGTTTGACTTAAAGATTTACTATTTGGCAGCAGTTTGGCCATGTGTACAGGTCATTTATACCTCTTATACCTCTGTGAGTCTCACCTTTACATGTGATCATAACCTTGAACTTTAGCATTTTCAAAAATATTAAATTAAAATAGGTAAGGCATACCTATTAGTATTAGTCATAGATTCTTCACAAAATAAAATGACAGGGACAACTTAGGAAGTGATATAGAAGAGAAGAAGTAAGAAGGTTGCCTTTTTGAATCATAAAACACTGACCCCATATTCCATCATGAATTTATTTTGCCTCACTACTTCAACCATGCTCCAGAACAAAAATTCTACTTTAGAAAAAAAAAAAAAACTCTGAAAAATATCTCCTATTTCTTTTCAATTTCTCTGAGCCTTAGCTATTGGCTTTCTGATTCTTTAAATTATTCCTTATGGCATACTATTGTATAATTTAGACGGACGCTTTCTCCTGTCTTGTATTATTTAATTCTCCAAAGTGTTTGGAGAAAGGATTTTATATGAAAGCAGTGACACAAAATAAAGTGGCATTGTACCAGGGTCTTGCATTTTTAATAAAGTTGCTCTCAAACAGCATTTCAGTAAATGAAATGTACTCGGGATTGACAAATTTTCATATATCAAAGGTATGCTCTGACCTGCTCTGGGACATAAAACCTAATGCCATAATAGAGCCCAGAGGTTTATGTTTGATTTGATTTGGCTTTCTTTCTTTCTTTTCTTACAAAGGAAGATTACCTACTTTCCAAAGTAATAATTATAAGGAAATCATCCAATGGCAGGGGAAAAAAAATACCATTAAGTTTGAAGGCATTCGGTGGCAAGTTAGATCCTATACTTTTTAGGAAAACGAAATACACACACACAAACACCAAGGAGGGGAAAGGAGATTTGGGGAACTTTAATTATTTATGGCACATCTCTCAGATGTTCCAAGCTTCATTCTCTATGAAATAGTCAAACATGAAACAAAGAACAGGAGAGAATCTCTGAAAGACTTAGTTTAGCATGAGTGAGATTTACATTTAGGGGCACATGTGTGTAGCTGGCATGGCTTCAGATGCCCCAGAGCAACTATAGCTAGGGAAGGCAAGTAGAGTCACCCCAATTGGTGACCGGATATGGGAAAAACAAAAGCAAAGACAAAAAAAAAAAACCTCCTGACAATGTGTCTCCTATCTGATCACGTGACACCAATGCTACAAATCTGCATGCCCCCTCATCATTCCAGGGTGAACTGCTTATTATAATGAAAACAAATGCTCATTCAAGGGCACAAACAAAAATGAAATATTTGTCTTATAGAGGAGAAAATTGATTTTTTTTCCTGGGTAAGCATCTACATGGTAGAAATTGAAGGATATATGTTCTGCTCCCAGACAATGCCTGATGGTGACCCAAATAGCATAAGACAACACAATGCTGAAACATTTTAGGCCCTTCCTTTTGGAGTTTGGAGACATATTCATTGCTAAGTTCAAGAGTCTTCTGTTGGAAGGTAAGTATTGCATAGAAGAATAATACCCAAGAGATTGTCCTATGATGGCAGTAGCAGATCATGCAAGTGGTGATAGAAATCAGAAAGGTACTCAAGAAATTTGATCCATTTATTTGATAAAGACTGGCTTTATTAAAAGTTGAAGGGAAGTAGAGATTACTTTTTCTTTACATTTTTTTCTTTATTCTAGTTCCTGCCTTTGTAAATACAGTGTTTTTAGTCTTGCCAAGTAAACCTGAAAGTTTGAGAAATAGGTGACCACTTCTCATATTATTTAAAGTGGGGAGAGAAGTGTTACATTTAAAAAAGAGGGTATTAATTATTTTTAGAATGCCTGTACTTTTCTAAGCACCCACACATAGTCTAATCCCTAAAATCCTAAGGGTGTCTTATAAAATGTTATTACTCTTTTTACAAAATGGCAAATATGCCTTAGTAAAATAAAATTATTTAATTGTGACTGTGTAACTAATAGATAGAAAGCAAGATTTGAAGCCAAATATTCCTATGCAAACAACATAAATATCATTTTTAAGACTGGAGAAAAGCAGTTGATAACTTTATCACTGGGAACTGATAAATGTTCTTTTTTCTGTCAAAATAGAAATTTCAAAGTCCTATTCATTTCCCCCTCCCCTTCATTTCCCTATCTTTCCTTTCTTCAGCAGCTGTTTTATGTGCACTCCCAAAGTCTTGAACTAGAGCAGTGGACAAATAAGCCCCATTTTGGAATGTCTGTATTCCAGTAGGTGAGGTATAAAAATAATGACATGACTATATGTTGGGTAGCAATGAGCACCATGGAGAAATGTAAAATCACATACAGGGAGAGAAAGAGGAGCCAAGGTTGTGTTTGTGATAGTTTTAGTGGTTTATCTGGAAGGGCTTCCTCAAATCAGAAAATTTGAGCAGAGATTAGTTAAATGAGTGAGCAGAGGAAACAGCAAGTACAAAGGCCCTGGGAGAAGGACCACGCTTGGAGTATTTAGGAAAAGCAAAGATTTGAATCAAAATAACTGGAGAGTAGTGAGGTAGGGAGAAAGTAAGAGATGAGGTCAGAGAGATAGCCAAGGGGTAAATCACATAGGATCCTGCAGGTCATGAGAACTTCTGCTCTTAGGCTGAGGCACAGTCATTGGAGGGTTGTGAGTAGAGCAGTGATGGGATTTGATGCAAGAGGGGAATGGAGCTGGTAAGAAGTGCTCAAAGTCTGAATATATTTTTAGTTAGAGCCAACAGGATATACCAATGAATTAATGTGGATATGTGAAAAAGAGGTGTCAAAAAATTCATGGATTTGGGCATGAGCCACTTGTACCCATGTTGTATACCAAGAATTTGGTTGAAAGTGAAATATCCTGAGGGCTTAAACCTGGATGTAGTTTTGTTCTCCAACATCATCCTACCCAGCCTATGGATTTTATAATCCTCTTTCACTTGGTTTAGACATCTTGTGTTGGGATAATGGGGATATCTTTTGTCATCTAATTTATACTGCATTACTAATTTGTTATTTGTATAAATTTATTTCAGAGCAGGTTGATTTTGTTTCTTTCTTCCTAGTGTGCTTGAAATCTTAACAAAATGTTTAAGTTTGAATCTCTGTAATAAAACCCTCTAGAAATGGAAATGCCAAGTTTAATGTCACAAAGCACATCAGGGACTAGGATTTCTTTTATTACCAGATAAAATGCTCATCGGGAGGAAATCTGGCAGCAATACTGTCATTGTTCAATTCTACCTAAAAAAATAAAAATAAAAATCTAATACAGAAAAACAAAGCCAAGAAACTTGTATTTTGTTCTCAAGTTATTCTATCAATGAAGAAAACATCTGTGCTGCAGAATCACACTTTTCCCAGGAATGGCCAGACAAAGAACAGATTCTATAATTTTAGAATTCTTGTGACTCTTAAATTTTTAGTTAAAATAAAAAATTTCTATGATGGGGAGACAATAACTTCTTTAGCTAAACTCCTCTCAAATTATTGTAATATTGTCTTGAAGTCATATATATTTTTCTTGAAGTCATGAATGTCCAGCTATATAGATTCTTAGTATTTCAACTCATTCGTTTCTAAATGAAAACTCTGGTGTCATTGTTGATGGTTTTATGATGTCTCTTCAGAGATCTACATAAAACTGGACTCAATAAGACATTCCACTTTTACCTCAAAAATCTATCATCTGGGGCTTAATGTTCAGGAGGTTTTCCATGATTCACATCCATTCTCTTAATCTTTTTCCTTTCATTTTTCCTACATGCTTTAATGTATAACTGCCTGCATTTAAATCTTAAGGCCACCTTTCATTGGCTAGGTTACCTATGGCAAGCAGAAGAGAACTAATGAAAATCAGAGTAAAGATTAGTAATATCAAAAAGAATAAAACTGTTGAGAAAATAAACTAAAAAAAAAGCTAGGTCTTTTATTGTCAATAAAATTAATAAACCTGTTAACAGACTAATGAAAAATATAATAAAAAGGACAAATTTTCAGTTTTAGAAAGAAAAAAGGAGTCATCACTACTAATTCTTTAAATATTAAAATGATAATAAATACTGCACACAACAGCAAATTTGATAATTTATATAAACTGGACTAATTCCTTGAGAGACAAACTACTAAAAATCACACAAGGAGAAACAAATAGTCTGGATAACCCTTTATATATTAAAGAAATTTAATCAATAATGATGAACCTTCCAAAAGAGAAAACACAAGGTCAAATATTTAAGGAATATTTGTTGAAATCTACAAACATTTAAGGAAGAAATAATACCAATGATCCACAATCTCTTCCAGAAAATAGAAGCAAAGGATACATTTTTCTAACTTATTCTATGAGGTTAACCTTCCTCTAAGACCAAAACCAGACAGAAAAAAAACAAACACAAAATAACATATCTGATGAACATAAACAAAAATATCCTGAACAAAATATTAGCAAATTTAATCCAACAATGAAGAACAAGAATTATACACTACAACAAAGTGATTTTTTTTCTATGTACACAAGGATGGTTCAATATTAGAAAAGTAATCAATGCAATCCTCCACATCAACAGATTAAAGAATAAAAATTACATGATTATATCAATGAATACAGAAAAAATACACATTTATAATAAAAACTCTTAGCAAAGTAGGAAGATAGAGGGACTTCTACTTGACTATGAATATCTACATAAAACTTACATCTTACCTCTTACTTAATGGTAAGACACTGGACACTATCTGCCTAAGATTTAGAACAAGGAAATGATATCCTCTCTCATCTCTTTTAGTCAATATTATACTGCAAGTTCTAGGTAGTGTGATAAGACAAGAAAATGAAATAAAGTGTACCAATATTGGAAAGAAAAAGACAAAACAATCTCTCTTTTCAGATGTAAAATACTCCAAAGAATTGACAAAAACTAACCAACGAATTAAAAAGTAAATATAACAAGATCACAGAATATAAAATTAATATACAAAAGCAGGCTGCTCTTAAAAAATTACTAGTAATGTATTGTTGGAATTTTAAATTTAAAAACAATTACATTTATTAATATATTTTTTTTTTTTATTGATTTTTTTACACAGAGGAAGAGAGAGGGATAGAGAGTTAGAAACATCGATGAGAGAGAGACATCGATCAGCTGCCTCCTGCACGCCCCCTACTGGGGATGTGCCCGCAACCCAGGTACATGCCCTTGACCGGAATCGAACCTGGGACCCTTCAGTCCGCAGGCCGACGCTTTATCCACTGAGCCAAACCGGCTAGGGCAACAATTACATTTATAATGGCACCAAAACTATGATATATTTAGGTGTATTAAATGGGCAAAATATAGGCATAAGTATAACAAAATCTATATGTAAAAAAAAAAACACTATAAAACTCTAATAAAATTAAATAAGATCTAAGTAAATGGAGAACTGTTCTTTGTTAATAGACAGTAAGACTCAGTATTTTATGATGTCAATTTTTCCTAACTTGATCTAAATATTAAACACAACCCTTCTCAAAGTCCCAGCAAACTATTTCACATATATAGACAAACTGATTCTAAAGTTCATATGGAGAAGGGAAAATCTATATTAAATCTAACACAATAAAGAAGAAGAATAAAGTTGAAGGACTCACACTACTAATTTCAATATTTATTATAATGCAGTAATCAAGACTGTGTGGGTCTAGTGAATCTATCTACCATTTCCCCGAAAATAAGACCTACTTACAGGTTTCCTTCTGAGTGAAATATAAGGCATCCCCCAGAAATAAGGCCACAGGCTCTGTCTCAGAATGAAAATTAATTTACAGTAAACTGGTCACTAGGGCCGCCCCGACTGGCGTCTAGCAACCAGTGACGTTACGCAGAGTCCTGACGTCACTGCTGTGTGGAGGCGGAGCAGAGGTCGGAGTGAGTGGTGAGCGCAGGGCGGGAGAGAGGAGGAGACTTTCGCAGATGTGTGTAGAAGAACAAGAGGATTAGAGCGGATGGGATGCGGCAAAGGTGGTGAGTGCTGGTCTGTCTCTGGTGACACTACCTGATGCTCGCGGCCACCTTCATGATGACTGAAGGTTCTCAGTCAGTGGCAGACCCTGCTCCAGCCCAGATCCAGGCCCCAGCAAGCCCAGTGACAGTCCCCAGGCAGGCCCCAGGGGGTAAATGTCTGATAAAGGGGTAGGGGGGATGTCTGGTGAAGGTGTTCAGTGGCACAGGGGTGGGGGGAGGGGGATCACTTAAAATGACACAGGAGGATCAGAGGGGGCAATCAAAACAACACAGGAGGATCAAAAGGGGTTACTAAAATGGTAATCTCCCCTCTGATTCTCCTGTGCCATTTTGATTCCCCCCTCTGATCCCCCCTGTGTCATTTTGAGTGATCCCCCTCCCCCCACCTTGATACCCCAATTCCTTTTTTTTTACCCCTAGAAATGAGCGCAAAAAGAAAAAGCTACTCCGTGGAGTACAAGAAAGGAATCGTGGAAGACTCTTGGGGCCAAAATCTTACTGCTTTCTGCAAAGTGAAGATGTTGAGTATCCAATTGGTCCAAAAATGGCGAGCAGAGTATGGTAACCTCATTGAACAAGTGGACAAGGGAAATGCTAAAAAGCGCAAGTGTGGATCAGGTCGGCAACCATTATTTTCCGAGCTGGAAGACCTGATCTGTGAATGGGTTGTTGACAGGAGAGCAAAGGCTTTGTTTGTGAATAGGGCTCAGGTTCAAGAATTTGCCCTTGCAATGGCACCACAGTTTGAAATAGCCCCCGAAGACTTCAAAGCATCACAACACTGGCTGGATAATTTCCTTCAGTGAAGTGAACTGTCTTTAAGAAGATCTACAACATTGTTTAGGTTGGAAGATACTCAAGTTATTAAGCGAGCACTTGCATTCAAGTCCTTTATTGATGATGCTGACTTCTCTAAATACAATCTTTCCAACATGATTGCTATGGATGAAACTGCAGTGTTTATGGGCCAATCATCTCAAACAACAATTGAACAGCGGGGTGCCTCCTTGGCGTACATTCCCTCCACTGCTTACGAAAGTGCACGTGTTTCCTGTATTTTGGCAATTTGTCTGGATGGCACTAAAATCCCACCTTTAATCATTTCTAAGGGCAAGAAGGAAAAGATCGAACGTGTTTTGGGCGTTTTTATTCTTGAAACTGAAAAAGCCTGGGCCACACAAGCAGTTATAAGGAAGTGGGTTGATTTAATGCTGCCACTTGTTATGCGAGAAAGCCAAAGAGGTCTGCTAGTCTGGGATGCAGCCAGCACTCACCACACTAAAGACATGAAGACATTTCTTCACGAAAGAAAAATAGATCAGATAATGATTCCCGCAGGAATGATGGCCTATCTCCAGACTCTTGATATTGCAATAAACAAGCCATTCAAAGACAATTTGCACATGGAAATTAATGACTACATTGAAAATAGAATGGAGAGAAATCAGCGTGGAAACTTTGTGAAACCTAAATTGCAAGAAGTTGTGACTTGGGTGAAGAATTCATGGGAGAAAATCACTGACAGTTGCATTGCAAATGCACTGTGAGCAGGCTACCTTGACAAGAAGTACTCATTTAAAGACAGTGCTATTGCTAAACATGAGAGATTTGGTCCACTGATTCTGAAAGAAATGGAGTCACAAGAAATTCACCAGGAAATTCAGGAATTGGATTGTTATGATGATGTTCCAGAAGATGATGACATGATTGTCATTGAATAAATGAGTAAATTCTTGATACTGTAGGATTCACAGTTTGTCTGGTTTGTGTTGACAACTACCGTACTACCGTACTGTATACAGGTAATAAATTTCCTTTATTTTCATTTAACAATAAATGTGTACCATATTCTTCTTCATGGAAAAATAAGGCATCCCCTGAAAATAAGACCTAGCGTGTCTTTGGGGGTAAAAATTAATATAAGACACTGTCTTATTTTCGGGGAAACACGGTATCATCTATCTATCTACCTACCATCTATCATCTCAATCTACATATCTATGGATATGGAACAGTGTAAAGAGTCCAGAAATAGACTCACAGAAATACAGTCAACTGTTCTCTGACATCAAAGCAATGTCAATTCAATGGAGAAAAGATAGCCTTTTCAACAAAAGTGCTAGGTTTTGAAAAACAAAACAAAACAAAAACCTAAACATAGAACTTACATCTTACAAAAATTAACTAAAAATAGACCTAATGTAAAATAGGAGAGAATCCCTATGACCTTGGGTTTGGTAATGAGATTTTAAACATAATACCAACAGCAAAATCCATGAAAGAAAATCTTGCAAATGGAATTTTACTAATATTAAAAACTTCTGTTCTGTGAAAGACACAATTAATAGAATGAAAAGGCAATTCACTGACTTTTAGAAATATTTGCAAAATATATATCTCATGAAGAATTTATATCCAAAATATATAAAAATGTTATAACTGAACAATAATGAAATACATAAGCCAATGGAGAAATGAGCACAAAAGCTGAAAAGTCACCTCACAGAAGATTTACATATGCCAAATAAACATAAAAAATTGCTCAGCATCATTTGTCATTAGGGAATGGCAAATTAAAACAATAATGAGATACCACCAAACATCTATTAGAATATAAAAAATCCAAAACTCTAACACCACCAAATGCTGGCAAGACTTGGAACAACAGAAACTCTTGTTCATTTCTGGTAAAAATGCAGATGGTATATATAGTCACTTAGACAGTTTGTCACTTTCTTACAAAATTAAACATATGATCCACAATTCTGTGCCTAGGTTTACCCAGATGATTTGAAGATGTATGTCCACATAAAAACCTTCTTGTGAATGTTTATTGCAGCTTTATTCATAATGGCCCAAAACAGAAGCAACCATGATGTCCTTAAGAGGCAAATGGATACACAAAATGTCACACATTCATACAATGAAGCACTTTTTTTCAGTAATTAAAAAAAAGACAGATGAGCTGTCAGCCATGAAGAGATGTGGATGAATCTTAAATGCATATTGCTAAGCTAAGGAATTCAGTATGAATAAAAGGAACCAAGAATCCTTAGACAAACATGATCCTAGGACTTGGGCCAGAAATATATAAGACTAGAGGCCCAGTGCACGAAATTCGTGCATGGGAGGTGGAGGGGGTCCCTCAGCCCGGCCTGCACCCTCTCGCAATCGGGACCCCTTGGGGGATGTCCAGAAAGTTCTTCAGCTATCAGGTCTAATTAGCATATTACACTTTTATTATTATAGATGAGCCTGGAGCCTCATGCAGTGCCAGAAAGTCAGGCCATATCACATATGCACACACACACACACACACACACAATGATGAGGGTGTGTAAAAGGGATGCAAGAACCACCTGAAAGAGCTCCCAATGGTCAAACATCTTGAAGAACAAAAAAGAATGTTGCTTTATAACCCAAAATATAAAATAAACACCCATAAATTCATATCTATCTATAAATATTGAATAAATAAATGTGGGAGAATGGACAAATTTTCCATACAGAAGAATTAATAATATTAATGTATGTAGGGACTCACCTTTAAGGAGGTAGAGCTTAACTTCCCAGTCCTTAAGTGTGGGCTGAGCATAGTGTCTTTATTCCAAAGTGTACAGTATGGAAAAGGAGAAAAAATAGAGTAACTTTACAGTGGAGAAACCTGTTAAACACTAAAATCAAGCTAGATGATCAAGATCAACATCAACAATGATGAGTCAGGCTCATAGTATAAATCGATATGATATGATATGATATGATATGATATATGATATAATATGATGATATGACATTATGGAAATAGTAATTTACCTCTGTGGTCATTAAAAAATAAGACCTCAGTATAACCATAAGAAAAACAACAGGCAAGCTCCAAAAAAGGGTCATCCTATGAAAGATTTTTTTCAGTGTTCCTCATCACTTTCAAGGTCACACACAAAAAAGAAAAGTATAAGAAACTGTCACACCTGTGAGAATTCTAAGGAGTTATGATGCCTAAATGTAATGTGGAATTCTAGATGGGATCCTGGATCAGCAAAAGGACGTTTGTGGAAAACTCGGGTCATCTGAATAAAGTATGAACGTTAGTAATAATAATGTTTCCATATTGGTTCTTTAATTCTGACAAAAGTAGCATACTAATATATGATGTCAATAGTAGGGAAAACTAGCTGTAGAATGTTCGAGAACTTTCTGTACAGTTTATAATCATCCTATAAGTCTAAAACTTGTAAGAAATTAAAAATTTATTTTAAAAACAGTTCCACCAAGTGAATACTCAACAAAGTAAATTAAAAAATAGCCAGAGTAAAGCACAGTGTGCCAAGTTTATAATACGGGGAAATTCCATTGGGCGTTCCAGATCAATACTGAAAGTTTAATGAAAATAGAATAATATCTTTTAACTTTTGTTATGCTCTTCTCTATTTGGAGGTTGTAAAAATATTATGGTGAATATCCTTATTCATGCAGATCTCATAACGTACAGAAGAATTGCTTATCTAATCCATCTTTATCTGGTTCCTAAACAAGCATTTCCAAAAGCATGCTCTGCAAAGCACATCATAATACATCAGTAGATACTTTGCAAAGAAAAGGTGATGTGGTCAAATAATTTGGAATATGATGGGTGAAATAAAGGCAAGCTTTAACTATTCCTGCTTTGTGAAGCCAAAAAGGGGAAACCAATCCCATATATATATATATATATATATATATATATATATATATATATATATATGATAAAGGAGCCAGGATTTCACGGAATATCTCGAGACCAAATCCCAGCACTTTAGAAAATACTGCCCTAATATTCTAAATAGAGGACACTAATTAGAAGAAATATAGGGTGTCCCCAAAAAATGTATACACACTTTAACAGCTGATAGTTTAATTGATGTTTTTTTTCTTTTCAGATTTAACCCACTGGAATTAATAATTATTCCAAGTGTGTAAACATTTTTGGGACACCATATACATATATATATATATATATACACATATATATATATATGTATATGTATATATGTGTGTGCATGTATATGTATATATGAATATAATTTTATATATATGTATATATATATGTATATATATAGATAGATAGATAGATAGATAGATAGATAGATAGATATTATTTCTTGAGTAACTGAAATTCTCAATAACTTAAGAATGGTCATGATGCCTAAGTATTGTTTAGGCATTAAACAGAAGCAAAACAGTCCAATATTAGAAGTGAGGATAAAGTTCATAAAGAGAAAGGAGGAGGAGAAGGAAACCTTTAATGGGATTACTTCAGAATCAACTCCCTTTTACCCAAGCTTTTTACTCTTTTAGAACACGTATTATGTGTGATGAACCACAGCCAAGGAGATGAAACGCGCTCCGAGTTCCACCAGACTTCCACTGCGGGGTTTCCATTTGCCTGCACATCTTAGTAATCTTTGCAAAGAAGTCATTATTTTTCTGTCAAAATACTGCAACCTAATTTGATCAGCCATTTCTGCACAAGGGAACGGAGATGAAGCAAAACTTGATTGGGGTCAGAGCCTTCTTAGTCTCTGTGCCCACTTTGGTCTTAAACATAAAACAACATGCTGTGTATGTCACTCCTGGTTGGTCAGGTTGATGCAGTTGAAAATTCTGAACCTAGTTTCAGTTTTACTTACCTTTTATGTTTTAGCTTTACATGCCCCAAAGGAAAATAGCATTTATGCTATTGCTACATGCTTTGCTCTGTGCAAGGAATTTTCATCCACATCACTCATTTAATCGGCACAAAACCCCTAGAAGGCCATTGTAAAGGAGGTTTCATTTAGTTAACCAGTAATGGTCTTCATTTGCTTATTGCCCTTTGCACTTTCCTGCAGGTAAAAGACTGGGTAGCGTCTCTGTATTAATGTGTTTTGCAGTTGCATCACTTTTAGTTTGAATGTTTTCTAGAAATCAGGGTAAAATATCTATAAATTGCCAATCAAAAATCCTGATCTTATACTCTCAGCCCTAGACTTGCATATAAATCCCTGCCCAGATCTGATGAGAGCTTACAGTTCTTGAGAAAAGAAAATCCCACCCTCTATTTCAGTATCCAACAACCCAACTCCTAAGAAATTTGTATTTTATCTCATCCAGGGATTCTCACATAGGGGTCTCTATTGGTTTGTTGTTGTTGTTTTTCACCCTCACCTGAGGATATTTTTCCACTGATTTTTAGAGAGAGTGGAAGGGAAAGGGAGAGACAGAGAGAAACATCCATGTGAGAGGGACACATTGAGTGGTTGCCTCCTGCATGCACCCCGAACCAGGGCCAGGGAACCTGCAACAAAGGTAGGTGCCCTTGACCAGAATCAAACCCAGGATGCTTCATTCCGCAGGCCGACACTCTATCCACTGAGCCAAAGAGGGTAGGGCCTGTGAAGGTTTTTAATTTTTTTATTATTTAATTGACAAGAGATTCTGATGCAGCATTTTCAGGATGAGGACCAAAGTTTTATGCTTCCAATCATCCCATCAGTGCTTCTGGGGCTCACTACCCACAAGAGCTTGCTCATTAAACCAACCTTATGATACTCAGAACCTAGGTCACATAAAGACATTTGAGCGGCCCTGACCGGTTTGGCTCAGTGGAGAGAGAGTCGGCCTGTGGACTGAAGGGTCCCAGGTTCGATTCCGGTCAAGGGCATGTACCTTGGTTGCAGGCACATCCCCAGTGTGTGTGTGTGTGGCGGGGGGGGGCGGTGCAGGAGGCAGCTGATCGATGTTTCTAACTCTCTATCCCTCTCCCTTCCTCTCTGTAAAAAATCAATAAAATACATTAAAAACAAAAACAAAAAGACATTTGAGCGAAATCCTACCACCTGGCATAGGGCAAGTCTGGCTGAAAAGCAGGACAACAGGAAAACATTCAACTTCCAAAAGGGAATTGGGTACCAGAAGGAGCCTGTGAAACCCCAGAAGCAGTCTTTCTGTTTCACACGGTGACATGTTGTGAAACATTGGCTATATCTGAAATTGAGTAGTTTTCGCAATGTGAATGGATGCAGGCTTCTGGGAGTGGTTTTCTTGGGCCATCTTACGCTACAACTTGAAATCTGCAGTAAAATTGGATGAAAGGCTTTGTTTCAATCTGTTCCAATATTCCCTGACATGCCCATGAATCCCCACGTAGGATAAATTAGCTGGAGAGAATAGGAGCTGAGTGAGCAGGACTGGCAGGCAGTCTTTTAGAATCACATACCAGATCCATATTTACACTTCCTATTTGTTGCTTCTCTCATAGAAATAGACTCGAGTGTGAAATGGGATAAATGGGGGCCTATCAGTAAACTGTACCTTAGAAAGGATGATGAGAGAAGGGGGTTAATGGATGGGTAATACAGAAACCCACACAGGCTCCATTACCACACCAATGAGCAGCCTTTTATGCAATGAGTCCCTCTAATAATTTGTGTTGATGATGATTTGGTGGCAAATTAGAATCAATTAGTGAAAATTTCCATTCTTACTGTGCCGATGAGGCGTCTAACTCTGTGCTCTGTTGACTTATCTTCCTAGAATGAGTTGCCTTTTTTGTTCCCCAGATTCAGAACACAGAGCCTTCCCTTCTCGCATGGTGTTTCCATAGTACTTCGCTATTCATTCTATTCAGCGATGTTAGTATCATGAAGGAGACTGTTATGCACGGAGAGTCCCAGACTCCGTCCCAGACCTGTGGAATCAGGATCTATACTTCACCAAGATCTCCAGATGATTACTATACTAATTGTTAGTCATAAGTGAGAGTGTTAGTGAAATAGGCTAGGAGTTTTAGATTGCTACACTCAGTTGAATTACCCCGAGGCCACATTTTCTCCTCTTGTTCTGAAAGGATGCTACTTTGGTATTCACTTTTTCTAGGGATGGTCAGCACCTAGCTTATGTTTTTCAGACTCCAGGCCAGAATTTTCCCAGCTTCAGATATATAGCCTACTCTTCTGCTTTATTTGTTTATCAATCTCTCCTACCAGATCACAAATTACTCCATGATATGGCTTATAGCTATATCATTTTTGTGTAGGATACTAACACATCAGTGACAAAATGTGCTAGAGTTTGGAAACTACGGGGTGGCAGTGGAAGGGAGAGAAACTAGGTGACTGACTGGTTGGTACAATTAGCTGGTTGATTGCCAGGAAAAAATACTATATTGGGCAGCCATAATGAAGAATTAATATCTAGGGTAGGCCTACACTACTCGCATCGTGTTTATTGTGTTCAAGTCTGGGTTATAATCTCTCAAGCCATTTGTAAATTACTGTCATAAAGTTTTAGAAAGCACTGAAGTCTTAGCTTTGTCTCAGACCAACTGAATTAAAAAAATCTTGGAGGTGGGGGCCAAGCCTTGGTTCAGTTATTAAAATTCTAGAAATGTTTGTCATCCACTGCTCTAAGAGGGTTGTATAAAACCAGTATATAAGCAAAAGAGAAGAGGCTGAAAATTTTGAGAATCAAGAAATTGAATTATCACCTGGATTATTTTGACCATGCCCATCCTGAAAAAGATGTGACTTAGGAAAAACATCAGAGTTATCTCTCAATTTCTGTAGAGCTATCATATGAAAAGGGATATTTTTAATGACTCCAGAAGGTACAATAAAGAGAAATTTAAGAGAGGTCAATTTCAATTCAATATATAGCAGGTATAACATCTTTCAAGACGTAGTCTCTGATGTGCAAAAGGGGAAAAAAAGTAACTACCTTTATCTTATCTTTCTGAAACTCAACTTAACCTCTCTATTGAACTTCCGTTTTACCTGATGTCAGAACCTATAATCTTAGTCATTTCTGAGTAAACTCAGGTGCTTCAGTGTTTTCTCAGTTATTTCAGGTTTAAAGTTTAGTGAAGTCAGAATTTTTCCTCACTCTCCTCTTTTTCGTAGGCCACAGCTAGGTTTTACATGGCTTGTGTAAAGTCCTGGTTTTAGGGGAAGACATTTGTTCTGTGGCCTTTCCTCTGTTTGGGGCAGGTATCTGCTGAGATGTAACTTGTCTGCACTAGTCTTCGGTCACTGAATGGGTATGTCCAACAGAATGTCCAAATCTCCACCTGGGGCTCAGTTTTATGAGCCAGGTAGCTTTTCATCTATGGGATACCCATTTTGGTTTTATCTGCTCTCAGCTCCTCTTTGAACCCTTCCTTAGAGGCACAAAAACATCTGGATGTTTCTGAACCTATCCCAAAGCTGTGGATTCTGGGTTGACTTTTTTGCTTCTGACAACATGTTCGGTTAACTCTAATGCTTCCTTCAAGAGCTGCCACTTCAGCAGTACTACCCAGTCATGTATAGGAGAACCTTTTGTCAAGTGCATCCATCCAAAAATAAAATGCAGATTTTATTGCATTCTGTGTCATAGAAAATTTAAACAGCACTGAGGTGACCACTTTTAAGGAAATGATGGAGGAAATCCAAGGTTATGCTAGAAACTCGGATTAAATCACTTGTTCCTAAATGTAGTCATGCAGTAAAAATGCCTAGAGAGTTTTTAAAGCTCAAATTATTTCAAAAACCTCTGCTATTTTGCTTATTCAGAAATTTGAGGATAGAAAGGCATTTAATTTTCTGTACAACCTCACTCACTGAAATTACTGTAATAGCATAGTGCATAGAGTTTGCATCCAGAGAATATTCTCTCTCTGGTGCACATTCTGTGATAGATCTGTTAATTCTATTACAAGGTAAAACAGAGAAGAACAAAGTAATCATTAAAGAGTCCCCCTGAGCCACGTATTGACCAGCTCCTGACATCCCCCTCTTGGGTTTCCATGGCTTTATACTCTTTTGCTTGTCCACACAGAAGAAGGTTCATGGCTGAGGAAGATCAAGGTTACAGCCCATAAAAGAGGGGCAAGCAACAATCTGTGGGGCTTTGCTAAACTCCCTTTATTGAGCTCATCTTTTAGAAAGTAACCATTTGGGAAACAACCCTGCCTTCCTGCAGGTGGAAGACAACTGTCCTCAGGGAGGAAAGGAAAAGGATGTGTCAAAATCATAGCCGCCTCATTTGTCTCAGGGAGATTCCAGATGTTCCTATGAGGTTGTGTTTGAGGTATCTGCCTGTGGTTGACATTCTTAGAAAAGTCAGGGGGTGGGGTGTCCTGTGTGTGTATATGTTCTGCCTTCCTCAAAACATAGAAGCAATTTTTCATTTCAGAATTTTAAAGTTGCTCAAATTTAAATAGATATATTTTTATATCTTTTTGTTGTTATTCTTAATCCTCATCTAAGGATATTCTTCCATTGATTTTTATGGAGAGTGGAAGAGAGATAGAAAGACAGAGAGAAACATTGATGTGGGAGAAACACATCAATTGGTTGCCTCTTGAAGGAGCCCTGACCAGGACCCAGGCCGGGAGGAGTCTGTAACCCCGACATGTGCTTTTGACTGGAATCAAACCCAGAACCCTTCAATCCGCAGGCCAACGCTCTATCCACTGAGCCAAACCAGCTAGGGCATATTTTTATATCTTTAGGAGAGCAGTGGTTTAGGGCATCCTATATAATAAAAGCCGAATATGCATATTGTCCCCTCAACCAAGAGTTTGACCGCTTGCTATGACGTGCGCTGACCACCAGGGGGTGGTGCAGAACATGGAGGGTGCTGGCAATGTGGTTCTGGCAGAGGGCAACAGTGGAGGCTCTGTTGGCCCCGATGGGCCCCGACGAGAGCAGGACCATGGTGGGATGGTGGAGCAGGTGAGTGGGCGGCTCCAGGCCAAGGCTGGTGGGAGTGGGGGCCTGATCATCTTGCAGATGGCAACCAGTGGTGGCAGTGGGGGGGCAGGGCTGCTGCCCAGCTCCCAGGTGCTGAGGAAGCCGGGTGCAGGCCCTATGACTCAGGTGGAGGGGGGTGCAGGGGCCCAGGGGCCCAGGTGCTGCCCAGGACCCAGAGGTCAGTTGGAACCTGCTTTTCCACACCAGATGCTCGCACTTCAATTGCCAGCCAGGCCTAGGGACCGCACCTGTGCACGAATTTCATGCACTGGGCCTCTAGTCTATACATAATTGGGTTTCTTTCTTTCTTTTTTTTAACAACAGATATTATTAAATTCTTCATTCAAGCCCTATATGTGTTATTCAGGCCCATCTCATTCCTTTACACTTTCCTTCACCATCAACTAAGTATGTCATTATTTTAAGGTGGGAGAGTCTAGTCTATTTTAAAGACTTGGGAAGGAAGTTTCGGGGGAAAATTGAAGCTGTAGAAGGGGGAGGACATATGGTCTTGGTGAGGGTGACTAAAGACGGGCTGAAGGCTATCTATAATGACAAGGTTGATACCCTGCTGTTTCCTAGAAATGTCTCTCATGAACATATTAAACTTGAGCAAATTAAACTATTCATCTAATATGCCTCACCTTGCATGGTCTGGTTTCACTTCTGGAATTGGAGAAGTCTCGAGTTCACCATGACAGGTTTTCCTCCCTGTAACCTCCCCCACCCCACCCACTAGGTACATGGATGTTCTCTCATCCCTTTGAGTAGCACTGAGCCTCACTCAGCCCAGATCAAAGGCAGACCATGGTCTAGGCTTATAGAAATGTACATCTTTGTAAGTAGAAAGTTGAGGAAAGCAGAGTCTGTCTAGAAAATGACAATGATACTTTTTTGTTTTTAACATTCCTGGTGAGGTAGGTAAGATAGAAGGAAGTTCTGCCATTATTTCTTCTAAATTACCACCTTTTGGGTAGAAAAAGGTCCAAAATCAAAGAGGCATAGATAGGAAGAGGCAGATAATAGAAAAATCAATATGAACCATCTTTCACTTGTAAGCACCTTGCTCCACTTCAGACACTACAGGCCAAAAGCAAGATATATTTGCTGTCCCCGACAAAGAAGGAACTCTTTAAACCAAATCAAATCAAACAAAATAAAAGCACAAAATGAAATAAGAGCAAAACAGTAGTTAAAAGCAAATGAGTCGGTTTAAACTTTATGAACAACAAAGAACAAACTAAATATAAATTTCTACTGTCTCTCGCCCAATCGTGTGAGCTGGGCCCTCCCTGGAGAAGAAACCTGAGTTCCCCGAGATAAGTGATCAGTTCTGGGGCCCCGCCAGCAGGCCAGGGGATCCCAAGGCAGGTGCTGGGCGTGGAGGCCACGGGGGCATAGGCTACCAAGGAGACAGAACTGAACCTCACATCACCCTGCTTGGCCCCGGAGGATGACTGGTTAGCCAGAGACGGGTAAGATTCCTCAGGGAAGGAACAACCTAAGACAGGCACAGTCGCAGAGGGGCCATCAGGAGAGAACTTGGGGATCAACAGAGGTGGGGCACAGACCCCCACCCTCCCAACCTTGCAGGGGCCTGAACCCTGGCCCCGTCTGAGGGAGGTCTCCTGCTCCCATGGCTGCTTTGCTTCCCACGCCCAGCTCAGATCAGGACACAGGTGACAGACAGTGACTTGGCCCAGCTCAGATTGGGACCCAGGTAACAGACAGAGACTTGGCCAACAGCAGCTGCCCTATATCTAAATCCAGCCTAGCACCAGGAATGCTCAAGGCCTACTCAAGAATGCAAATAATCCTTTCCACTAATATTTACAGGGTAAACTAAGATTGTTGGTAGAGTATTAAATTTGACAGTAAAATAATAATCAAGTTTTCAGATTAATTTAAATAGGCTAATTCAAATAAGTGAATATTCAAGAAAATTTAATTGCACTGGACAAAAAGCTGTTCCTAAAGTGTTAATTAAAATTTCTATTGGTAGTTCATCTCACGGTAAAATTCCTGAACATGCAATGAAACTAAAGCAGTCATATTTTTGTGCAAAAAGTTAAAATTTAAAGTTATCAAGACTGCATTATAAAATTTACAAAAGCCTCCATTAATCAAAAAAGGGGGGATAGTAGGGTAATATCATGTAAGGAAAAATATCCTATAAGTAAATTACATCTAGAAAATTTTTACTTTACAAAATTAATTTCTATTTGTAATGCTAACAGCAAAACGCACATGGTGTCTAAATAAGACAAAGGAAAATCGTTTGGGCAAAAATAAAAAGGATCCCAAATCAATTATATAGAAAAGATTCCTTTATTAACTCTTGGTCGAGAATATGTTTGTATATTTTCAGAAAACAACTCCAAGACCATGTGGATTCCTGCAACAGAGAGGAATTGACAGGTCTGCTCCAACCATGAAGACAAGAGGAGAAACAGTCCAGAGATGGGAGACGCTGACGACGCCTTGCCACGCTAGCAGTCAGAAGCTGTGCGACACAGCACTTGCCTAGGACCAAACCAGAGAGGGTTGGACCTGCATTGCCACCATGTGCCCACCATCCAGATATCATTGCTGACATGTACACATAAGGAACTGTTTGACATTGAAACGGGGAATCAGAACTGTTGGACATTGAAATTGGGACTCAAACATTTTTTGTTATTATATGTCTATTTCTAGTCTGCAGAGGCAAGATTTTTTAAAGGAAAGAAAACGGGGAAAAATAGATACAGAAGCAAAGAAGCATTGAACAGACTGTCAAACTACAGTGGGAAGGCAGAGGAGGTTTTGGTGGGGAGGGGGGCTGTAAGGGATCAACCGAAGGACTTGTAGGCATGCATAGGAGCATAACCAATGGATAAAAGACACTGGGGGGGTGGGGCAGGTAAAGGCATGTAATCTGGGGAAGGGGAGGGGGGGGAGGTCAATGGGGGAAAAAAAAGAGACATATGTACTACTATTTCTAATACTTCAAACAATTTAAAAAAATGTAAAAAAAAATAAAAATAAATAAATAAAAATAAAAAAAAGTTAAAAAAAATAAATAAATATAAATTTCTAAATAGTTGTATGTTTCCTTATTTTCTTTGACCTCATATTCAAGCCATGCCATAATGCTAGATTCTGTTATCCTTTATAAGCCCAAAGAAGAAATTCTTTGTATCAGGCCAGAAATTTTAAGGAACTTGGACTAGATCACACAGGTAAATCATTAGGTAGGAGTGTCAAGACTCAAACTCAAAGTCTCAATCTCAGTTTCCTCAAGTGCAAACGGTACAGTAGTACTCATTTTATATGACCATTGTGACAATCAAATCTTATAACTAGAGGCCCAGTGCATGGATTCGTGCACCGGCGGGGTCCCTTGGCCTGGTCTGCAGGGATCAGGCTGAAACAGGCTCCCTCACATCTCCCGAGGGGTCCTGGATTGTGAGAGGGTGGAGGCCAGGCTGAGGGGACCCCCCCTGTACATGATTGGGGCCGGGGAGGGACCACAGGAGGGCTCCAGGGCAGGTCCAGCCCATCTTGCCCAGTCCCAATCAGGCTGATCAGGGCTGATCGGGCCGATCAAGGCCGTCTTGCCCAGTCCTGATCGGGGTCAATTGGGGCCAGGGAGGGACCCAGGAGGGCTCCAGGGTGTGTCCAGCCCATCTCGCCCAGTCCCAATTGGCCGGACCCCAGCAGCAAGCTAACCTACCAGTCGGAGCATTTACCCTTGGTGGTCAGTGCATGTCATAGTGACTGGTTGAACAGTTGGACACTTAGCATATTAGGCTTTTATTATATAGGATTACATTGAATAGAACTTACTATCTAATATATAAAAGCCCAGTGACCTTTACGGCAGAACAACCAGAACGACTGGTCGCTATGACATGCACTGACCACCAGGGAGCAGATGCTCAATGCAGGAGCTTCCCCCTGGTGGTCAGTGCGCTCCTACATCCAACCTCCCAGGGCTGGCCAACCTCCACAGCCCCTCCCCCCTGTCCGCCAGCCCCCCCCCAATAGGCCTTCATCACTGGCCAGGCCGAAGAACCCCATCCATGCACAAATTTGTGCACTGGGCCTCTAGTTATTAATATCAGAAAGTGTTAGTTAGTTAGGCAGCAGTAACAAACAAAGCTTAAAACTCCATGGTATTCCTGGCCAGAGTGGTTCAGTGGTTGAGTGTCAGCCTATGAACCATGAGGTCATGGCTCGATTCTCAGTCAGGGCCCATGCCCTGGTTGTGATCTTAATCCCCAGTAGGGGGGGTGTGCAGAAGGCAGCTGATAAATGATCCAATGATTCTAAATCATTATTGATGTTTCTCTCTCTCCCTCTCCCTTCATCACTGAAGTCAATAAAAATAAGAAAGAAAATATCCATGGAATGAAACAGGGAAGGCCCATGTTTTGAGAGTCAGCTGGGAGTGCTGCTCCAAGTCATTCTCATGCTGGGTTCTAGGTGTCTCCATCTTCCAATAATGTGCTGATTATTGTGGCAAAGGAAGAAAGAGAACAGAGTTCAGCTCACCCTGGTGCTTGAAGCTCCCACTCAAAAGTGATAGGGCACTTCTGTTTACATTTCATGTACTAAAAGGAGTCAATTGGGGTGGGGGGAACTGCAATGCTTTGTGTGCCCAGATTGAGAGAGGACCAGAGTATCTATGGCAGCCCTAAGGCACCGTCATCATACTGACTGAATGGTCAAGGTCCACATGAGAAGCATTGTGACGTGTGCTTTTACATATTATATTGATGAGGAAGCTGAAGCTCATGACAGCTGGAAGACTAACCCAAGTACACAGAGCTAGTAGGTTATAGAGCCAAGATCTGAATTCAGATCTTGTACCACATTGCCTCCCATATCTACTCCTAGACTTGCAAACAATTTGGTCCTGGAGTCTTCCTTCTCTGGATGGTATCACAGGGGGGCAAACACATTTTGAACATGGTATCATAGCTTTAGAACCAAAACACAAACAAAAGTGCTTGGTGGTAACATAAAGAATTACTCTGAATGATGCTTCTGTATAACCCTCATCAATATCATAATCATCACCTCTATATTAGAAAGGAATGCCAGATTCTAGACAGAAGAGGTCTGTTGAACCCAATTTGGAAATAAACAGTTTTCTACTAATAGGAGCTTACTAGAAAAAGCTCAAAAAGTATTAACATTTCCATTCCTTTGCTCACTTAGTTTTCCAGCAACTCCGTGAGAAGCTGTTATCATCTCCACTTTCAGGTAAGAAGAATGAAGCTGAAGGAGACTGGATGTTATGCGGGTACCACAGCTAGGATGCAAGCAGAGGATACAACAGCTAGGATGCAGGCAGAGGATACCACAGCTAGGATGTAGGCAGAGGCTGGCTCAGTGCTGACTCTGCCATCTCCTGATCTTGCAGCCTGTGCTTTTCACCTAGGTTACTTGGAGACTGAACACCATGAACCTCTGATTTTGAGATGTTTTCCTTGAACCCCAGTCTCTCTGTACATTTCCTGAGCTCAAAGACATGCTGTCCTTCTTGCGTTGTGCTGCCACAATAGGCTTAATGAAAATTGCCTGGTTTTAGACCCACATCTCACTGAACTTTTGGAAGTTATGTTATTAGCTCTTATGTGGATACATAGGGAGCTTCAACAATAAACATGTCTGACATTAATGCCCAACAAACAGTAAGTGTTTAATGTATCTAACAGATGATACTGTAGGAGGGTACCTGGACACTAAGTATATTAAGTTCCTTTAAAAAATGTGTTGACTGCCTACGATGAGCCTTTGCACTGATAATATACAAATAAATTTAGGTCATAACCCATGAAGATTTCTCGATCTAGGGAAAAAAATTAAAATATAATTCTATGCTTATGGTAGCACACCATATATTTTATCTTCAAAAATCTTTAGAAATAGCTAAAACCATATTTTATTTTAAAAAGAATGTTCATTTGTCTGTGTCCTGTCCCACATGGAACTTCCTGTCTTCATAAAGGTGGAGATGATAGAAAAAGCAGTTATTAGGTATATGTCAGACTGGCCTTGGTTTCTCTTCACCTACTTGTGTTAAGAAGCAAAGCCAGACACAGTTGGGAATTGCACATACATACACAGGTCGACTTTTAGTACATTAAAGAAGACTTGTCATTTGATAATTACTTCCAATAAAATCGAATATAAAGTCCCCTTCTACAGCATTTGGGAATGGTGATTTGGTTCTAGTGCTTTTATTGATCTGCCTCTGTGTCCTTTTAACAGTGGTGATTAGGATTTGATGGGATTGGGAAAGCAAATGGAGGCAGATCGGACCATTAATAATAAATGGGCATTTTAAAGGTGTACAAAGAGCAGGGATGTTCTAGGAAGAAACCTCATTTAGGATTCATATGTAACGTTGATAGAGATTGATTATATACTCCTCATGTCCTTACCTGTATTAATCCATTTTGCTTTAGAGAAGCCTGAAAACTGCTCTAGGTAGCACTTGGCACAGTGCAGTCCCCTTCAAAGGCTCAATATATTTACACATCAGATGATGGCTGCCTGGTCAAGTGCGTTGAAACACAGCCTACAGTTTGCGGTGGATGAGAAGCATAGAGGAATGGTTAAGGATATTGGATCCAGTGCTGTCTACTAACTCTGGACCTTTTCCTCTATCTGTGCAATGAGAATGCAAGGAGTGTTAACCTAATAGGGTTGCAGTGAGACTTAAGTGACATAGTACAAGCAGAACGCTTATAAGACAGAGTGCCTGGCAGAGAGAGAGTACCCTGTATGTGTTACTTATTACTATAGTTCAGGAACCTCACTAATATATTTTTGGTGACTAGGTGATACCCTGTTTTTCCAGCTTTTGAAGTCATTTATGGGAAGGCAGAACTCTTTGTCCAAAGGGTATATGAAATTCAGAAAAAAATCACAAGGACCACCCACTAACAAGAGGTGGCACTAGAGCTCAGATAGATCTTCGTAACAACTAGATAATAATCCAAAGGCTTCTCTGTTTCTCCTGCGATTTGGAATAGGCTTGGCTGAGACCAATCCAAAAATTTCAGAAGAAGGGCTGGGGCTAGGAGGCCTGTGAGTATTTCTCTCCATAATGCCAGAAAGCTTGTCCACATTTTATAGACTGTTGAGCCCTGAAACCCATGGGTAGTGCTGCCATCTAGTCTCCCACAAGGAGCACTTGCCAAACAGGTCCCTTATATTCACTGTTAGCCTCACTCCCTTGGCCTTGAAATGGGGCCCTACTAGGGCAATTGCAGGCTCTTCACTCTCTTGGAGAGAGCTGCTTATTACGCACCCAGATTGTCATCATCCTCTCTGCAAAGCAATGAACGCCATGCCCTGCTTTGAGAAAGTTGAAGCAGGATTTGAGTTTCATCAGATTCACATGGCAAGAGCAGATTTTGGGTGGAGGGAGAACTAAATATTTGACAATGTGGAAGTATGAGAAGCACATTGGTTTTCTGTAACTTTACATCGATGGGATTAGCTAGCAAGTGGATAGCAAGGAAATGAAAGAACAGGAACCGTACTTGCATTGCTTTACTTACTGCTCCCAATGGCCTCGCACTGCAGCATAAGGGACACATTGGGTGTGTCTCTAGTCGAAGAGCATGGATATATACCTGGTGTAATGGTCTCAGCCTGGGTTTGTTAAAGATTCTATGAGTGTGCATCTAGTCTCCACCATTTGTTAATTTTGTCAACTTGGGCAATTTGTTGGTCTCTGTAAGCCTCAGGGATAGAATCTATAGGTCTGAAATGGAGACCTTGATTACGCCTGTTTATTAAGTTGTCGTAAGAATTGAATATGGCGGTGCATGCAAAGTGCTCAGCATAGTACATGCTTATGTATAAATGCTAGTACACTTTGGCTAGTAATTTTCAGGCTCTGAACTGCAAATTAAACAGCATCTGTAAAGCTGCATTAACAATTAATAAAACACAGAGATGCAAATTCCTGTAAGATGTTCTAGCTGCAGCTACAATGCCAGATAGTATAGCACAGAAGAATATTAAAATATCTGCTAATTTCTCTCAAAATAAACTCTTCGAAGCAATGTTTCAGCTTGGATCTTAAATGAATTTTCTTCCACTAAATTCTTCACTTATAAATATATTTTAGTAACTATTAAACCAAGGCAAATTTTTTAGTCATTATTCTTTTGAACAGTGCTTCCTATATTTGGATTATCATTCAAATTATCCAGGGACTTTTATATACAGAGTCCTAGAATCTATTTTAAGAAGTTATGAAATCTGAATTAGTAAGTTCCAGAAATCTGTTCTGAAAAAGTTTCAGAATTGAATTCAATGACTTGTCAGATTTTGGAACCTCTGAGTTCCATCACATGCTTCTGGTCTGGTGTCTATGTATTTTATTTGTTTTATATTTATATAATCAAATATAGTTAATTATCTGTGTAAAATATCTCTGACCTATAATATTTTTTCTCTGTCACCTGCATCCTAGCCTCGCATAATTTATAGCACCTAAACTGTCACTGCTGTATTTACATAGCTGTTATTCTGCCTCTAGTATTTCTGAACCCAAAGCCATTATTCCCCTCAATATTCAGTAATCCCAACACCGCTTCCTTTACAATTAGCTAAAATGCATCTTATAACCAACATGATGAGGCAAGGCAAGTTGCATGGGTTAACTACTGGAAAGATGATACACAGTGAAATGATTATTTTGAGTCCCTACCTAGTAGATGCTCTAAGAAGAAATAAGTACACTATGACAGCCAGATACAAATAAATGTAAAAATCATAGTGGCATTGCTACATACCATAAAAAATCCCATTAAATATAAAAGAGAACAATGTATTATTCACCATAAGTACTAATCCTGAGTGTAGGAGCAGAGCTAGGATCCAAGTGCAGGGGGAAGGATGGTCCTCTGCTTTCTCTCCAGGGCAGGTGAGCTGATGCCCAGAGCTTACAAAGCCTCTCATGAAAGCATCCAGGTAACTCCTGTTCTCAAAGATAAACTGCGTCTAAGAGACCAAGCGGAAAAGAGGATTTGCATTTCTCTCCTGTTTTTTGTGTGTTTTTTTTTAATTTTCTCTGTTAGAGAAGACACATTTTGTAAGAGTAACCTAGCATGCAGATACCATGTGGCCTTAATTTGCATAATGAATTATCTTTTTGGCATGGAGCTGTAGATGCAAGGCAATGAAAAGACCTGACTATGACCCAGGATTTTCAGCCCTTTATCTGTTAGAATGAAAAATTCCTTCACATATTCTTGTTATTACTGTTGTTTTTCAAAAACAAGAAACAACTTTCTCAAAGGAACACTGATAGCTTTATTTCTTGAGAGTTAGAAATGTGTATCGTGTTTAATTGCAAAATGTGTAGGTACATATTTTCTATCATTGAAATAATATTTGAAAACCCAAATATTCAAAATAGTTTTGCAACTCGTAAAATAGTGTGCAATTAAGTTGAGGCAGATGAATGTCACTAAAGCACTGAAGAAAAAGTGGGACTGGAATTGGGCCTTGAAAGTTGGATATACTTCCCATTCTCTGGACTTTCCATTCCTAAACATCAGCATGTGTATCACATTGGAAGTGAGGCTAGAACATGATTCAGGTTAAATGGTTCCTATATCTAGTGTTGTGTTTACTTATCTATTTTTTGTGTGTGTTTATTTTTTGCTGCTAATTTTTTCTGTGTACATGTTGATTGCAGTATATCATAAAATACACAAGTCTTGAGTGTAGAGCTTGATTAGTTCAATGTATACACACACACACGCGCACAACATACACACACACATAAAACACTTGTGTATCGCCAAATGCATGTGGGATAGACATCTCCAGCACCCCATATTCCTCCTTTGTGCCCCTTTCAGGAAATATACATCCACCCACCAAAAACTGTGACTTCTGTCACATGGAATCATTTTACCCATTCCTTTATTGATCTACACAACAAGAAATCATGAAATATGTATGCTTTTATGTGTAGCTTCTTCATGTATCCTATGCCTGTATGAGATACATCTATGTCATTGCACTTGGCTCTAGGTTGTTAAATGTAATTCCTGTTTAGTATTACATTTTGGTAATAAACCAAAATGCATTTATCCATTCTCTAGCTGATGGATTCTGTCTAAGACTACTGCTAATACTTTTATAATTGTTCTTAAGTGGACATATGCTTTTATTTATTCTAGGAATATACCTAGAGTTGGATTGGCTGGGGAACAAGGTAAGCATTATTTGATTTTTATATAAATTGCCAAACAGTTTTCCAAAAGAGTTATACAAAGGTACTTTCTGAGCAGCAATATATGAGATGATATTTTGACTGCTTCCCAGCTTCATCAACAGTCAGTCTTTTAAATATTAACAAATTTATAATTATTATACCTTCCTGGCAGATTGACTCCTTAGTTGCTATGAAATATCTTTCCAGATATCTATAATACTTAGTATGTTAATGACTATATATCAATAAAATGGATTAATGCATTAATGATTAATTAATATGTCTCATCTTAGTACAACTGCCCAAGTTTTCTTTTGGTTAGTGTTTATATCATCTTATTTTTTTCAATCCTCTACTCCATGTCCTTTAAGATGTTCCTCTTGTAAGCATCATTATTTTAGCCTGCCTGAAAGGCTATGTTACTTAACCAAATTACTGTTTTTCTATACATAATGTAATTGCTAGTATGTTTGGGTTTAAATTTACCATGGTAATATTCATGTCTACTTTCCCCATGTTTTCTTTGTTCTCTTTTATTGTCCTTTGTCTCCTTTTTTCTTGCATTAATCAAATATAATTATCATGATCATATCTCCCCCTCTATCAACTACAGGGATATACTTTTCTAATGTTAACTTAGAGTTATCCTAGACATTACAATGTGCATCATACAAAAATTAACATTTTGATTCTAATATAAATTTTGAACCTCCTGGACAATAAAACCTCATAAAATTTTAACTGCATATCCCCTTCATTCTTTTCATACTTTATGTGCTACTGTTGTCCTGTATTTTCATTTTAAATTTAAATCACACAAGACATTTTAATTATTGTGTATACAACAGATATGATTTGAATTTACTCCATATTTATGCATGTATTGCTTTTCATTACCACATGCATTATCTTGCTTCCAACTCACAGCATTTCTGCATGAAGAATTCAGTTTATTATTTTGAATGGGGATGGAACTATTGGCATAAAATATCTCTGGTTTTATTTGGTTCAAAATGTTTACTTTGCCTTCATTTTTGAAGGACATTTCTGCTGAATATAGCATTTTAGGCTGGCACCCATTTTCTTTGAGGTCATTCAAGATAAAATTTTATTCCTTCTTATACTCATTGTCTCAGTTACAAGTCAGTTTTCTATATTTTACTACTCTTTTAAAAACACTAGCATTCCCTTTGACTTATTTAAATAGTTTACACTTACATTGGTTATTAACAGTCTTATTAAAATTTGTTTTTGTCACATGTTGATGTGTATTTTTCTTTGATTACTCTGCTTGCATAGTCTGTCATCACTTATGAAATTTCTTGGCCAACATCTTTTCACACATTGCTTCTAATCCATTCTTTATCTTTTCTCCATCAAGACTCTAAATATATTTGTTCAATCTTTTCATCATGGTCCCAGATCTTTACTCCGTTTTCTACATTTCCCATCCATTTTGAATCTCCATACTTAAGTCTGGGTATTTTGTTCTAACTTCTTTTTCAATCATGAATCTTGTCTTCTGCTATGTTTGTTATTAAGCCAAATTTTTTTAAAATTTAACTTAATAAAAATGTTTAATAATTTTTAGCTCGAGAATGTCCACTTGATTCATTTTATAAATCTTACTTTGGGTGAATCATTTATCTTGTTATCTGTTTTGTTAAACAATGAAATCTGAATTGTTTTATAATCTATATCTAAAAACTCAAGATCTGGGTCTTTTACTATGGTAGGCTTGGTTTGGTTTTTGTTTCATTGCTTTGTTCCCCTCTCTTTATTGGATTTTGATCTTGGTCTTGTCTCTAGGCGTATCTGATGTTCTTGTTTTAAATTGAATTCAGTCCATATGGACAAGAACTTTCAGAGGCCCTAGGCCCAGGGGTCCTCAAACTTTTTAAACAGGGGCCAGTTCACTGTCCCTCAGACCATTGGAGGGCCAGACTATAGTTTAAAAAAAAAAACAACTATGAACAAATTCCTATGCGCACTGCAGGCCCGGGACGAGTCGGCTGCTAAGCAGGACAGGCAGCAGCACCCGGCGGGCCGGATAAATGTCCTCGGAGGGCCGCATGTGGCCCGCGGGCCGTAGTGTGAGGACGCCTGCCCTAGGATATTATCCCAGATAGGATTTGGTGTTCTCCTATGGACAGTTAAAACAAGAGAAGATTGCCTTAATCCAGTTATCTTTCCAAATGAATCATGCTTGGGTCTCGGTCTTGGTGAAGGCTGGTCTATAAAGAATGCTACTATTCTTTGAGCGTTTCCTTTCCATACTCTCAACTGAAAACCAGAGTTTTACCAGGGCTCCAAGCCCTTATTTTTCTCTGCTCCAATTTTGTCCTCACAATACTGAGAATATCAAAAGCTGAGCTTAACTTTTTACTTTCCTAACATCCACTCTCTGCTGGCTTCTAAGATTAGGAATCAGAAAATGCCCTGAGGATAAAAGTGATGCTGAATATCAGGCTTCCTTCTCCAGGTGTCCCTGCCTCTACCACCCCATTCTTGGAATTACACTTGCTAGTTTTTATATATTCACCCTGAGAAACTGCTGGAAGTTCATATCCCCCAATTGTGATTATCTTCCCAGCCTGGTGATACCTAAGAATGTCAGATGCCTCACATGGAAAAGTGATGGAGCACTTCTAGCCTATCGCCTGTTGTTGCCAATCTTGTGGGCTCATGATCCATAAAATCCTGACCCTGTCTGTCAGTTGCTTTCTGATGCCCTTGAAAAGCTGTTTTGTGTTTCTTTCAATTTAATAGTTGTTCTCTGTAGAATGGTTTTATAAAAGCTACTCTGCCTTAGCTGAAAGCAGTAGTCACTTGGAGGTTTTTAATTTTGTCAAGCAATCAGGTGTCACTTAGGACAATGGGCCAAACTGAATGCAACAATCAAACTTTTATTCGTTTTCTGCAACAGTGAAAGCCAGAGGCAAAACGAAGGACTGGTCCCCCAGTGTTCCATTCATTCCCACCCACTGAACAGTGCCAGGGACAGGACAGGTAGATGCAGCAGAGACAGAGGGAATCTAATTGTGTCACTGTGGGGGAGCCGGAAACAAAAGGATCCTGTCTCTTTTTGGAGGGAGGTGGGGAAAGGCTAGAAATGGAAATGTACTGAGTCACAGTGGAGAAACATGGCCCAGCTAAAGATCCTAATAAGATGATCTTGGTGTAGATGCCTCACTCGAGGCCTCTGAATAAAGGGCTGGGTCTTTGAATGCAATTCCCCCCAGACAACTGTCATGCACTGGCTGGGCACCAAGTCTGGTGTGCAGATAGCAGCTTCTCCCATGACTCTTGCTGGGTGTATCCTTGGAATTGCCTCTGGTCAGGTCTGAAGGGTCACTCAGAGGCCTGGAGCCAAACTTCTCCATAAGGAGTTTGTTTAATGGATTCACACTCCTCAAGTCCCTCTGTTCTGACTTTCTATTATTATAGTCCTTCCTATTATGTAGTTCAAGGTAACCTACTTGGCTGTGTACATGCCATTTCTTCCTGATTCATTAGTTCTATCTTCCTATACAGACAATTCCATGCATTGATAATCCAGGTCCTATTTGTAGCATCTTTAGTTTCATCCAACATTAGTTTCTTTATGGACATTAGATAAATATCACTTTATTCTTTTATATATTCATACATATGTTTGCACATATATTAACCAGTATATATATATATATATATATATATATATATATATATAGATATATATATATATTTATAAACAAGTTTCATAAATAATTTTCTGAGAGATAGTCTATAGATAAACTACTTTAAAATAATTAGGTGGGATGCTGGAGAAATAGAGTTTATCAACTTCTAAGTCTATAGGAGTTTATACTTGTCTTGATTTTTATTTGGTATCTCTCTTAACTCTTGTTTGCCTCTTAGGGGACTCAGTTGCCCAGAGACTTGATTTAGTGCATCTGCTCTACAGGGTGATGTGGCTCCCAGTGGGGGTGTGGCATGGCTCATTTTCTGGTTATTAAACAAGAAAAGATCATTTACAATTTACAGAGGAAATGCTCTGTAGCAGAAATAGTATATTATTGCATGCAGTGAAGGTAATCATTCTGCTACTCCGGGCAAGAAAAGGGCTTTCCCAAATCTGCTTCCATTCCTGTGCATGCTGCATCATCATAGCTCCTGTGAACAGATTGCCAGTGTGTGTACAGTATGAGCAAACACTGACATTTGGAGTTCCTATCGATCATGTAACCTCCAGCTAATGCTCCCTGAGCTAGTAACTCTCCATTTCTTCCTATATTTCTACATTTTAACAAAATTAAAACAGCACTCACTTGCCCCCCAACTTAACCACCACACCAAGACAGGGCCATTGCCTGCTTTATTCAGGTATTGGGGTTGTTCCCCAGCATTTGTCAGAGGAGCAGGAACAGTCAGCAGCGGGGAGGTGTTCAGGCTGTATGCCAGGACTGTCTGCAGGAGAATGCCGGCAAGAGCATCTTCAACTTCTCCTGCCAGCCTAAAATGAGGCGAAATTCTAGGTGACATATTTCTTATCTGAAGCTCAAAATCTAACATTCAGCTTTGTAGAAAGCAAGATGCTTCTTGGTCTTTTAAAGTTAGTAGGATCCTCTGTGGCTCTTTTGAGGTGAGAGGGTGTTTCTACCCCATCATTGTATTTTCGCTCTTCTGTTCCACAGAGCCTTGCCAGGAATGATCACATCAAAGGAATGTAATATTTCTCTATGGGTGGAGGACTTGGAAATATGCCTCATCCTTGACTCCTGGTTGTAGGGTCACAGAGGTCATGGAAGTGGAAGTTCTGAGCCCACCTTCACTGCAGGCCCAATCTGCAAGGACTCCTGAATTATTCTCCTCTGTTTTTCTCGGATAGTGAATGACGTTAAGAAGTCTTGGCAATTCAACAGCATGCAATCGTTGTTTAGTTCCATATTTTTCATCTTTTTCTTAAACATGTCCAGGTCAGCTGTAAATATCAGAGAATTCTGTATGCAGCCTGTTTAGTGGGCTCGTTAATTGCAGCATGAGAGGGTAAGCATTTGCAAATAAAGCATCTGTCCTCTCAGAAATCAATCCCTGTGCCCAGAGCTTACAGATCAGAGAGTGTGTAAACAGAAACAGTGTTCTACAAAGCAGATGTGGGCTCTAACCACAGCACAGGATTATTTTTGTGGAACTTTTTAGCAAGTATTGCTGAAATGAAAATAAGTTCAGGGTTTCTCTTTGGTTGTTATTTCCCCCCTAAATATGCATTCCCTTGAAATAAAATCCATACTGTTACAAAAAAGTACACAAATCAAGTTTACAGCCAGGTAAATTTTCAAAAAGGAGACACATTCCTCCAACATACACACAAATCAAGAAACAAAAATTACCATCATGGCAGAAGGTCCCCCTCACTTCCCCTTCCAGTGTGTTGTTACCTACTCCCCATGGACAACCAGAATCTTGAACTTTCAACACCATAGATTAATTTTGCCTATTTTTGAACTTTCATATAGGGACCATCATGTAATATGTGCCCTTTTGTGTCTAATATTTTACTCAACATTGTGAGATTCAAGAATATTTTTGCTTAAATAGTAATTTATTCTCAATTAGGTCTGACTTTTATTATATGAATATACCACAATCTATCCATCCTTTTATTGGACATTTGAGTTGTCTTCAATTTGGGACAATTAAGAATAGTGTTTATGTAAACAAAACTGCTTTTTTTGTGGCAAATATATGGATTCCAATTAGTTGGGTACATAGTCAGGAGTGGAATTTCTTGGTAAAAGTTTATGCCTATGATCAGTTTTGCTCGATATTGACAAATAATTTTCAAAGTGGTTTTACAGATTTATTCTCCACAGAAGAATATGAGACTCCCAGTGGTTCCATTTGTTCACTAATGCTTGGTATCGCTTACTTGCGTTTTTCACATTCTGGCAGGTATGCAGTTTTAGTGCATTGTGGTTTTCTTATGCATTTCCCTGATGACTAGTGATGTTGAGAAAGTTTTCAATGTATTTTGTTATTTAAATACCCTATTTTGTGAAGTGTCTATTTGAGTTGTTTGCCCATTTTTAATTGGTCTCTTTTCCCAGATCTTATTGATTTGTGCAATTCTTATTATATTTGTATTTCATTTCCATTATGTGACTTACCATACTATATATTTCGGTTAACAAATATATTTATTTAAAGTAATATGCAATTTTTCATTTTATTACTGAATGGTTAGCACATTTGGTGCCTTGATTAGGAAATCGCTGTTTGTCCCCAATATCATGGAAACATTCTGGTTTTTATAAAACTTTTATTGTCTTACATTTTGTATTTAGAACTGCAATCTATCGAAAATTGATTTCTTATAAAGGCAGGGAGGTAGGGAGTCAAGATTCATTTTTTTTACAGTAGGGATATCTAATTAATCCAGCACTATTTATTGAAAAGATCACCCTTTTCCTCACAAAACAATAGTATTGCTTTGTCATAAACTACAGTCTGTTTGAGAAGTCTCCATTTTTGTTGTACTGGTTTATTTCTTTATCCTTGGATGAAGATCCAGTCTAATTATTATACCTTTATAATGCCCTTGAAATTGGTGGCATAATACTCCAGCTTAATTTTTCTTCTTCAAGATTCTCTTGCCTATTCTTGGATCTTGTGTTTCCACTTAAATATTATAATCCACTTGTCAATTTTCAATAAAAATGGTTCTATTTGATTGGAGCTTTCTTAAATCTACAGATCAATTTAGTAAGAATTGATATTTTATATTAAATTTTCACTCTATACCATGCTATCTGCCTGAATTTATTTAAATCTTATCTAATTTCTAACAGTAATATTTGTAACTTTTGGTGCAGAGGGCTTGAATATCTTTTGTTATGTTTATCTATAGGTATTTGGTGGTTTTGAAGTCATAGTGATGAGTTCAGTTTTAATGTAGGAAGTGATGTCTTCTGAAAGAGATTTTGGAAAATAGGCAAACAGTGAGAGATCCACCTATTTACTAACATGTCATTCTGAATATCTAATGTGGAAAGTTGAATGTGGCAGTAGTATTAAGATTCTGGAATTAGACTGCTAGAATTTGAATCTTAACTCCACCATTAATAGATGTGTAAAAATTGGTATTTTATAAATATGTCTTCACATCTCTTTCCTCATCTATAAAAAGGGGGTAATAATAACATATACTTCACTGTGTCTTGAGAAGCTTATAAATAGTGAATGGAAAGCACCAAGCACAAATCCTGGCACATAATACATGCTGTATAGTAGATGATGATGTTGGTGATGATTAAACAATGATGATAGTGATGATAACAACAATGATCTATCTATATATAAAAACATAATATGCAAATTGACCGGACTGCAGAACGACTGGTTGGCTATGATGCGCACTGACCACCAGGGGCCAGATGCTCAACGCAGGAGCTGCCCCCAGCCCGCAGGCCCCGATCACCTGATGAGGGCCTGACGGCCAATCTCTCGGTCCCTTCCCCTGGCCAGCAGGCTCCAATCACCTGATGGGGAATCAGTAACCAGGGGTACGTGGTGTTGGACGCAGGCGGTGCCAGTGCCCCAATCGCCCCACCGGTTACCCCACACACAGAGGGCGACCTGCAGCGGTGGGGGGTGGGCCTGGTTGCCAGCAGCTGGAGAAGATTGGCCCTGATCACAGGCCAGGCCTATGACCCTACCTGTGCCCGAAATTCATGCACTGGGCCTCTTGTGATGATAATAATGATTGTGTATCTGTGAGTTTTGAGAGAATTTTTTTTCCCTCTTTCACTGGTCTTCTTCAGAACTCTTCAAACAAGTTCAAAGGCCCGGGTGTTACCTTCACCTGAAATATTTAAACATCTGTAGTTCCAGAAATACTTTTCTCTGACAAAGTACATTTAGGAGGTTGGCAATTCTCCAAACCCCTCCTTGACAGCCATGTTAATTATGTCACTGTATTAATGCATTTCAACCAAATAACATAATGTAGGAAGGATATTCTTATATAGTTACTCTAAAAAGTAACAGGATTGATTCACATTAGAAAGATCACACTGAAATCACCTTGGAAAGTTGGAGTGCATCAGAATTATTTGAAAGGGGTAAATAAAGATATATTTCTATATTGTTTTCTATATTTGTCTTTTGTGTTATTTCTTTCTATTTGCACTAGGCATATTCTGGATGCCTAATCTTTTGTATATTGGCAACTTATGTTTGTTTTAAAAAAAATAAAGTTGAACTCTACTTGCATTCCTAAACATCCTCTTAAATATTTCTTCTGTTTCAACCAAATTTTTATGTGCAATACAATACATAATAAAGCTTTTGCTTTTGCTTCTGCTGCCTGCTCCTGCCAAACTGGATTATCCCAACCCTATGTACTTATTGTTCATTAAAAAAACAACACAAGTTTTTGAATCACAAGGCCTGCCTCATCTCTAAAGTCCTTCCTAAGCCAATGTGTTTTCTTTCCCCTCCTGAAACTTAATGCTTGTTATTATGCCTGTATATGTTCATGCTCTATGCTCGTGCAATAATAATAACATAACACAAAAATATTGACTCTTTACCAGATGACAAGCACTCTCTTAAATACTTTACAGGAATATCCCATTCAGTCCTCACCATAAGCTTCACAAGACAGACACCACTATCCTCATTTCACATACGATGAAGGAGAAGCACAAAAACAAGGGTGGTATTTAATGAAAACAAGCATCATTTTCAGGATGCAGCTTAAAGAAAGTGAGTTGTACTCAAATTCTTTTTTCCCTCTTCCTCATTGGTATGTCAAGGGGAGCAGAGGAAATGAGAAGGAAAAGTCTCTTTTCCCCACCCTCCACCCTATCCCCACCCTATCCCCACCCTCCCCCAAGTCCTTTACCATCCTATTGTTAACAAATTGGCAAATTGGTAAAGTACTAGTATGTGTATGTCTGGGAGCAAGTGTATGTGACATGCACAAGCTAACCCTGTCAACCTTCTTTGTTGCTTTTGTTGTTTTGCCTCTTAGGTCTTTGATTCTTAGTTAACTCAAATCTTTATACTTTTCATTGCCACAAGACTACAACCACATGAGTTAGTCTGTGTATCTTCCCAGTGACTGTATTATTCACAAAATGTGGTACACGTCATTCGGGATTTCTGTCTGGCCCTTGTCTGTACTCTCTGCATGGCTTACATCCTGGTTATAGACAAATGGATCAGGAATATGCATTCACCCAATGTGGGCCAATGCAGTTTACCCTGGGAATTTAGAAGAAGGATTGAAAGTGACTGGTCAGTTTGGGCAGGTTCCAAAGTTGGGAGGAGTTATGAAATCAGAATAAGAACAGCCCCATTTGGCACATTCAAGCCAACCAGCAAGAGCATGAAGCTGTCACACTGAAACAAATCAAATCAGAACCCATGCGGCTCTAAAGAAAGTCAAATAGTAACCCTTATTACTAACTTTCTGTTGTTGGTTCAATTCCTCATGATTTAATACGTACTGATTTGCCCCTGGATTATGAGAGCTATTCCCCAGATCATTCCAATATGTTTCCTTCCTCCCGCTTCCTGCCTTTTTTCATATGTCAATTTCATGCTTTTCTCTTTTTTTTAAATGTATATTTAAATACTTATGTTATTGCATTTAGAGACAGAGGAAGGGAGAAGGAGAGAAACATCTATGTGAGAGGGTAATATTGATGGGCTGCTTCTTGCATGCCCCCTACTGGGATCAAGTCAGCAATCTGGGCATATGCTGTGACAGGGAATCAAACTAGTGACCTTTTGGTGCATGAGGCAACACTCAACCAACTGAGCAACACAGGCCAGGGCAGTTTTATGCTTTTCTGTTACTTGTGGTCAAAGAGTCTCAACAAGTACATTATGAGACTTTCCTTGAAACATCAGACAATTGTCCCTCCCTAGCCTCAGAGATATCCTCAGACTGTCCCTTGGCAAAGCCATGAAAAATAGTAGGTGGGATTCTACTTGTAATTCTGGCACCCCTTTTCTCATTTCTTTCAAATTTAATCTATTTCTTCCCAAATGGACTCATTGCACTCATGCTTTAAGTTTAATAATTAATATTTTTGGAAAATGTACATTTTAAAATAGGAACCTGAAGGAGATGATGATTAGTACAAAGAAATTAATGACTACTAATGCTATTCATATAATAATGTGCTTTCATGTTTCTGTAGATGATATAAGATATACATAAGTATATACATTATCTCATGTTGTTCACTGTTATGGATACTTTACTCAACTTTTCCAAGCATTATGATACTAAGCAGAGTTCCCAATGCTCTCCTCCACCGCACAAGGAGACCAGAGTGTGCACTGCAGGAATTGCTGGAGTCCCTGCTATTATCTCTATTTAAGACAGGGGCATTGACAAATGGATTTACTGCAAAGGAAACTATCAACAAAACAAGAAGACAACCACTGAACATAGAATATACAATATACTGATAATGATATACCAATTAGGGGTTAATATCCAAAATATATAAAAAACTCATTCAGGTCAATATAAATAAACAAACAACAATCCCATTTTTTAAAATGGGTAGAGGGCCTTAAATAGACATTTCTCCCAGGAGAACAAACAGATGGCCAACGGACATATGAAAAAGTGCTCAACATCACTAATCAACAGAAAAATGCAAATCAAAATTACAATGACATATCACCTCACACCTGTCAGAATGGCTATTGTCAACAAACAATAGGTACCAGCAAGGATATGGTGAAAGGGGAACCCTCATGCACTGTTGGTGGGATTATAAATTGGTGCAGCCTCAAAAAATAAAAAATACAACTACTAAGGGGTGACATATGTAATACTTTCAGCAATAAAGATAATAAAGTAAAATTAAAAAAAAATAAAAATAGCACTACCATACCTAGAAAGTGAATTCTGAGCCCCATCCAAATAAATGTCAATGTGTGTAAATAACAGTTTTAAAAATTGGGGGGAGGGACAGAGGCTACTCAAATGCATGATTCTTAAGATAAAAATAAAGAAGTGGGTCTGCAAAGAGTTTCAGGAAGAGAAGTTGAAATAAATTAAGAGTTTGAGGATGTAGGAAGTTTCTCAATGGAAACAGATGGCATGTATTTACACAGATCTGCAGTGTCTTCATTGGTGACTAAATGGCAGCACTGTGCAAAGAACAAAGAAAGAAAAAGACATTTTAATATATTACCCACTTAATCCTCACAGTATCACTCTGCTGTGGATCATAGCGTGATCCCTAGACCAGCACAATCAGCGTCACAGGGCAGCATGGAAGAAATCCGGGTCCCCACCCTAGTATATTTGAATCAGAAACCCAGCAATTGCTGGCGCACACACCCAAGCTCTCCTAGGTGATTCTCATGCATGCTAAGGTTGGAGCATCACTGCATTGTGTCCATCCTAAGGATAGGAAAACTAAGGATGAACAAAGATATAGAGCTTGCCCCAGGTCACCCAGTTTGCACGTGGTGGATAGGACATTTGGACTCAACTCTTTCTAACCCTAAAAGCCATGCTCTGAACCTACACAATCTGCAAAGAACACAGCCAACGCCACCTATGACCCTTCTCTGATACAGTGCTCTTTCATATTTCTGGCTTCCATGGAGATTTGGCTCATACGCAAATAAGGTATTAGGATGGAAACTGAATTCTTCCAGGGAAGGGAACGGGGAAAGAAGGTAATAAAGCCTTTCTCCCAGGCCACAGAAAGATACAGCTGCAGGATCAATGTCCCTCCATGTAAACAGCTCACCAAGAGGGAGGCGTTCAGCAAGGCAACTGGGGTGAAAGCCCTGAAAAACGCCCCCGTCTTTCCCTGCTGGGTTTATGAACCGCTTTGGCAGGCTAACAGCAGCACATTATACATAATTGCCGGTTTACTCTACCTTGTCTGCCTTTTATTTTCACAAGGAATCCTTGTTATTCAGGGGAATTAGCAAAGGAATCCATTAAGTGCTGGCTACAAAGACTGCACAGTATTTATTCCAGTAATAAAAAGTCTAATTTTGCAATAACATGGCAATCTTTGGAGAGCGCTGGCTGATGGGTATCCAACTCTGGCAAAATTAGCCTCTTTTGGTGGTACTGATTATTATAATGCTTGTCAGAGGGAGGGGAGGGAGGGGAGGCTTGCCAAGCAAGCATTTTTATAAAACAAAACAAATTCTCTTCCACAGAATCCTAAAATGGGGGAAATGGGGAAACTGCCATCAGGCTGAGAGGGTAGGACCAGCAAGGGATAGGCTTGGAATTAATGTGGACTGTGGCTCACTGCACTTAGAGGCAGAGATGTGTTCTTGGCAAATGTGCTGAATAGTTCACCACCTGGTCCTATTCTTCCCTTTCTGACCCATCCACAGGTGCCTGGTGCTATCAACTGGTGGTCTCTAAGTGCCCTTGTGATTCAGTGAAAACCAGCTCACACGTAGCACCTAGGGATTCACAGCAGTCAGAGTTTAGAACTTGTGTTCTCATCTTACAGGCAACTAACAGGTTATCTAAGACACAGCACCAGGACTTTGAATCCCGTCTCTTGCGTGTATTTTTCCCTTTCTTTTCCCAATGCTTCATTAATTAATGTTGTTTTACACATTACTATTTCTTTGGAGCACAGTGATAAAAGCAGAATGCTGGACCACCTTAAAGTGGTACTGTAGCTTCAGAATTCCTTATTTCATCAGCACAAATCCCACTGGTATTTATTGATTAGGATCACAGTTGCTTCCTGCTTGATGTAAAAGATTTTTTAAAATTCAAATTCTTAGCTTGACAAAAAACAGCTGTGCGTCTCTGTCCCAAAGTCTGCCGGCTCCAGACTGAGGATGCCTTGTTTTGCTCAGCGTACCCCCGCCTCCAGAGGCTTTAACTGCAAACCTGCTTGTCTTTGTTTCTGAAACAATGGCTCTGGTGCTGGCAGGATTTAATAAGGGGGCTTCAAAGCCTTTGTTCCGATTGTAAGAACATGAGACTGATCTGTTGTGACTGCATAGAAAGCTAACACTCCAATTAACCCCGAGTCTCCAGGAGCTCTGAGAGGCAGCTGCATTTGATAGAGATGTTCTCATGAACACTCAAATGTGGGCTGTTACCAATGGGAGTGGGCCTTTTACTAATCTGACCAGAAATGACTGACTGCTGTCCAAACTGGGAAGCACAAACATTACAAAGCACCTAAAATGGTAATTATAACATACCAAGAAGTAAAAATCGGGTTATGTCTTTTATTCTTTCTCCCATATTTCTAATTTAGCATCCACACTTTAATAGCATTGTATATACTCTTATTTTGTCAAAACACATAGTAGAACCTTATAATTTTGGCATGGCTAAATATGTTCCCACCATATAAAATTTGTATTGAAATTAGTGAGCCCAAATTATCTTTGAGTTTAGTCAGTAAACATCAAGGTGAAAGACTGATTCCTAATGTATGCTTATAATGTGGAATAAATGGTGGTTTTGTTTTCCTGCCCACTGAGAGAGGTAATGGGGTTTGCTTGTGAAAGCTTCTACCTTGGTTATACACATTAGCAGCCATTTGTTATCATTAGTAAAGGAACTCGTGTTTGAAATTCATAAGTAATTACTTATAGCACCTAAATTCTGTCCATAGTTAAACTCATTTACCTCTGATTTAAAAGAACAGTTCAGCCCTAACCAGTTTGGCTCAGTGGATAGAGCATCGTCCTGCGGACTGAAGGGTCCCAGGTTCGTATCTGGTCAAGTTGGGGTGTACAGGAGGCAGCTGATCGATGTTTCTCTCTCATTGATGTTTCTAATTCCACATCCCTCTCCCTTCCTCTCTGTAAAAAAATCAATAAAATATATATTTAAAAAAAAAAGAATAGTTCAGTTAAAAAACAGTGTGGTTAACCTGATTTTTGGATTAGCTTGGTCTCATTCATAAACTGTTGCCCTCATCTTCTATAGTCTATGCTCTTTTTCCCCCTAAATATATATATTTTGTTGATTTCAGAGAGGAAGGGAGAGGGAGAGAGTGATAGAAATATCAGTGATGAGAGAACACAATTGATCGGCTCCCTCTTGCATGCCTTACACTGGGGATCAAGCCAGGCATGTGTCCCCACCGGGAATTGAACCATAACTTCCTGGTTCATACATTGATGTTCAACCACTGAGCCATGCCAGCCAATCAGCACGCAGCCTATGCTCTTCATTCCTTCCCTTCCTTTTGACCTTTCCTGCTGCCTTCTGTGAAACACCATGGCCTTCAATAAAAATTCTGAAATAAAAGGGATATACTGATTCCCTAAATTCTAGTCAGATCTCTTGTATGCTATCAGGTCTGTGGATTCTGTGTAAGTGCTTAGAATAGCACAGTCATGTGAAGGAAGGAATCCAAATGTTGCATTTTCAGATCAAGCTTTCAGTCATCTCTCTGTTCAGAATCTAAGTGACATTAATAGAAAAGACATACAAAGGAAGATGATGTATTATCTTGTTGATAACTAGTGTCCTTTTAACTCCATCTCACTCTACCCCACTGCATACACACCTCAACACTCATACATATCCTGATATACACATGGTAAAACATCTTGGAGTGATAAAAAAAATTGTGTCACTTTCATTATTAGCACTGTTGAAATTATTACCATTTATGTTTCATGTACATTTAGAAATCATGACCCAACATGGTTCTAACCCCTCTATTTAGAGAGATGATATAAACACTAAGGAGTAGCTTCTTCATTTCTCTTAATTTGGACAGGATAAAAGCACCCATTTGTTAGAAAAGTGAATGTAAGCTTTGATGCAAACAAGTGATTCTGAAAAGAAGGGATCCTTCCAATACGCGAACCTGTGGGGATGAGATAAAAAATAACTGCAACTTCTTTAAAGATAGAAGAAACTCAACTGTGAATAAACAAGCAAGCTGCTAATCCTTTTTGAGACTCTGCTGTAATGTACCCACAATGGAGATCTGTTAAAGAGAGCGCACAGTTTTTAAGTCATTGTGCTGTTCTGTTTCCCACATTTTTGTTCAGCAACAGCAGTGCTCTTTAACTGCTCATCCTGCCTCCCACACAGCGACTTATTCATGTGTAAAGGTCAAAGCTGCATAATAAGGGTAGAACACATAAAGGCTACACAGGCTGATGAGTTCAGCACATAATATTGGAAAGAGTAAGGGGCAATTTATATATATTATATATGGAGCAAGTTGATAGATGATAGATAAATAGATAGATAGGTGATAGATAGATGATAGATAGATAGATATAGATAGATAGATAGATAGATAGATAGATAGATAGATAGATAGATAGATCTTACAGAAAATATGTTTGTGGCTCTGAATCTGATAATGGCCATGTGTTACCAACTAGGACAGGAAGAAAATTTTGCTTCTAGACATCTAACTACCATCCCTCTAAGGACAATTCATGATAACACCTGTGATACTTTAACTCACAAATGTGGGTCTACTTATAGCAAACAAAGATTGACCCAACTTACACAGTTTAGAATTTTTTTTTCCAGGAAAGGCACTCATTTAGGCGCCCAGTAGGTGCAAAGTAAATGCTGAATGAACTAAGTTTTATATGTGGAATAATTATGTTACATTAGTATATAGTTGCATTGGCTTTAGTTAAACAATATATTTTGGGAAAGTCCTTGAAAATTCATTAAATCTTGGAAAAGAGGTCACTTCCAATAAATTGGAAACTGGACTTGGCAGATGTAACTTCCGGAAAAGGGAACATAGATCAGTAAGTGGGTGAAATCCCACTTGTAAAGCAGAGGTTTAATGGCTAAGATCACCTTCCTTACAAATGAACAGGAAATCGGTGTCTTGTGTGAAACCTATATATTGCAGCTGAAAGAAGACCCTGATGAGATGTTAGGCATTTTTATTATGCACTCTTACATTAATTCTGTTTGCTCTTTAATTTAAGGAGACTTTAAAAGCACAATCTCAAATGATTTCTGTAATAATGACCTCAGCATCATCATGGTATTTCATGGATTAAGAGACAATTGTCTTGATAGAAGCTGGATGATAACTCAACACTTAGGCATATTTACTGATTTCTTATAATTAGTCCAACTTGAAAGAGAAAGAAAAGGTAAAATGCTCTAACCCCAAGGTATATAATGTTAGGACCAAAGAGATATTAGGATTTATTTATTATGAAACACCTATGTTATGTCTATACCAGATAAGGCTTCAAATAATGCCTAACTTTGGAAGTGAGGAAATGGATATTCATAAAATAATCAAGTCTAGGCCTAAACCCCACCTCTTCTGGCTCATCTTTCAGAGCTTATTTGCCATGTTAATTTCTGAACTGAAACACTACAGAATAATAGTATGCCAAAGGCCCAAAGGCAAAATGCTCATGACTCCTGGTCACTGGCCATGTTTATCAGCATCTCTGCTCATTCTTGCCTAACTTCTATTCACTTTTCTACCTAACTCAAGCCACAAAGGTTTATATCTGTAGAAGTCCATCTCTTTGTTAAAGTTATGTGCCTCTCTTAAAAACTAGAAGTATAGGGCTACCTGTAGACATAAGATATCCTGATCTTACAACAATAAAAAAAAAAGACAAAACTCATAGATACAGACAACAGTGTGGTGCTTACTAAAGGCAAAGGGGGGGGGTAGTAAAAGGTAAAAGGGGTCAAATATATGATGATGGAAGAAAATTGATTTTGGGTGGTGAAAACACAGTGAAATATATACATGGTGTATTATAGAACTGTACTCTTGAAACCTATTTTATTAATCAACTAGGGGTCCAGTGCGTGAAATTGCGTGAGACCCAGATCCGGTGCAAAGTCCCACTGATGCCACAGGATGCAGCGTCAAGTCCCGCCGGCCCTGTGAGACCCAGTGTCAAGTCCCACCAGCACTGCAGGACCCATCAATGCACCTCCTGGTGACCAGTCTTTGGTTGTTATGGCGTCATGACCACTGGGTTTTTATTATATAGATGGCACTCCAAGAAATTCAACAAAAAATTGAACAAACAAAAAAACACCCCTGACACTTAATCGAGTTAAAAATGGCATTTTTAAAAATATTAACTTTTTAAAATTATTAACTTGCATAAGGATGTTTGTTTTTTAAAAGAACAGTTTATTAGATTTGAGAGAGAGAGAGAGAGAGAGAGAGAGAGAGAGAGACATCGATACATCAATGCTGCCTCCTGCACACCCTCTACCATGGATTAAGTCAGCAACCCAGGCATACACACTTGACCAGGAATATAACTGGCAACCTTTAAGTATACAGGAAGATGCCCAACCAACTGAGCAACACTGGTCAGGGCAGGATGTTTAATTTTGATTTTATTATTTTAACTTTATATTTAGCATCACCACAGAGCTAATGCATACTCATAGTAATACTTTCAAACAATGCAAATGCACTGGAATAACTAAAGTAATAAATAATAATAATGGAAAATAATACTGAAACATACTTATTTGACACTTTGTATAATTTTTCTTTTGAGCACTGTACATGAATTACCTCATTTAATTTCCACACTCACCCCAGTAGATAGTATTTTTAGTATCCTTATTTTATAAATTAGAAAATCAAGAGTTAGGAAGGCTTAAATGATTCATCCAAGATCACGCAACTAGTAAATTGCAATTAAGCTCTAACTTCATGTTTGTGTACTTCCAAAATGAATGCTATCAACCACTATTTATTCTGTATTGCTATTTTTTCCCACGAGAAGAGAGTAAGCCTTTATGGTAAAGAGACCCATCAGATTTCCATGAAGAAAGAAACATAGACCAATCTAGTCTCCCAAGAAATTAATTCTAGTGTAACAAACCAAGAAATTCCAATCCCAATTTAATAGTCAAAGAAATTTGCATGAAGAAATAGGTTTTGTCTGTAATAGCCACCTTGGTCTTAACTATCCTCCCTCCAGTGCCTGATTCTAATTTTGTCTTAGATTCCTAGTATGTGCATACCAAATGTACCAGATATTTTCAGGAACCAGTAATAAGTGGATGAGAGAAGCTATTCTTTCTTCTCCCCTAAGTTTATGATCATTTGGACAAGACTATCGTTAATTTCCCTCCTGCTCTTCTTTTGCTGGATTCCAAGATGGTGTGATATTTTGTAACTTGCTTCCAGAGTAACTGGAGAATAGAAATTAAGAAAAAAAAAATCATAAATTTTTAACTTGGTCTTTTTGTCTTTACTTCCTTCTCTGTATTAGACATAGTTTTACTCCTAATTATTTCTTGATCTCAAGGAGTTTCATATCTAAAAGCATAAAGTGAGAAAGGGGTGGGGTTGAAAGAAAGAAAAAAAAGTTTCCTTTTTTCAGTCTACACTACCATAAACAGAGATAAAGGATAGTGCTTTTGCTTTCATCATAGCCACTGCCTTTTTAAGGCAAAAATAATGAATTTGACAGATCTTGCTCACTCCACTACTTCTATGAGAGGTTGCTTAGCAACCATAGGACATTGGAGAGAGGGAGATGTTAGAGCGGGTTGCACAAAGAAGAAACTAACATTAACTCTGCGGATGTTAAACAGGATCCAAGCCCTATCTTCCTTTCTTTCATGTTACTTTTGGTCATTTTACAGAACTTGAGGTTAACTACTCCATCCTTTACCCTTCAAACCAAAGATTTGATCGAACTAGAGAGGAGATCTTTTACAGAGCTGAGAGAGTGATATGTTAAAAATAAGAATGCCCTGTTTGGATGTTATTTCTTTGATCTTTGTAAATGAACTAACTGAAAAGCAAAGTATTTTCAACAGTTTCACTGGCTAATTTTCACTTTGCAGTTCAATTTTGGACCTTTTTTGTTATTGTTGTTCATGAGATGCGCTTGACTTTATTAGAAACTGATTCTCTGAGTTTTTAAGTTTTTGGGATAATAACTTTGGGCCATTTCTATGAAATCCTGTTACCCTTGAGAATCTGCTGCCATCAGATTCTATTGTTACTATTGTTTTATATGTGCAATGCTACATATACATAAATAATTCTCAGTCACCTTTGTTGGATTGCTATCTCTTGATTTTATCCAAATGTTCTATTTTCTAGTTCTGAATAGAGATGTTCAAACTTTTAAAACAACTCAAAGATTATGAAATATAGAAGATTAAATTTAATTCATAAAATAAATAGTAGCCAAGAGAGCAAAATTTTTATTGTGTGTTTACTATGTGCCAGGCTCAAAGCTAATTGCATTCATAAAGCATTCCATTAAATTTTCATAACAACCCTATAAAGCAAGTACCATTATTATTATCCCATTTAAGAAAAAAGAATCAAAGGTTTACTATCTTATTCAGGATAACAGCATTTTTAGTAGTGGAAACAGTGACTGAGCCTAAATCTGCCCACCTCGAAAAGCCAAACAGGAACTTCAGAGCTATCATATCACTCTACAACTTATTCTTCAAAGATGACAACAAAAAAGGAAGGAAGAAAGGAAGGAAGAAAGGAAGGAAGGAAGGAAGGAAGGAAGGAAGGAAGGAAGGAAGGAAGGAAAGAAGGAAGGAAGGGAGGAAGGGAAGAAGGAAAATATATTGATTTATATTAGAGTCTTAAAAAATAAGAAAACAGTAAAAACATGTCCTCATCTGCCAATGTGTTCCCCAGAAAACCATTAGCTCACTTTCTTGTGATGGAATCCAGGACACACAATATTATAACAGATTATGGTGTAACAAAACCAGTCATGTGGCTTAATTAGACAGACCTACATTCACACCCAGTCTCCTCCTATCCCTGGCTTTGCAGTTGGGCCGAGTGTCTTAACCTCTCCACAGTTCAGATTCACAATCTGTAAAATGGTGATTGTAACACTAGGTTTGTACAAGGATTTGAAACTAAGAAGTAAAAATGTCTTACTGATTTCCTATACATAAAAGGCAATCAATACTCAACCTATTGGTATTATTTATAGGAAATGAAATAAATGTGAGTGATTGAGGATCTATGAAAATCTTAAACAGAAACAATAATCCCTGTTGTTAGTCTGAGAAATCCCCCCAAACTGTACATTACTGATTTCCATGGTTCCCTAATCATTTACACTTATTTCATTTTTCTAAATGTGATATAACCTATTTATTTTAAATCCATATGAAACATATAAAAACTGAAGCACATGTAGTTTAAGACTTGCCCACCCTCATGCAGCTAGTACAAAGCAGAACCAAGATGCAATCCCTAGTAGGCTTGTAACAGAGTGAAATGTTTCCTTTCTCTCTTGGCCTTTGGGCTAATAGCTCCTGCTAAGCATAGGATCATTAACTAGAGGAATTCTGCTTGAGACTTGAGTTTTTGGAAGAAGAGCAGCCCCTTGCCAGTGAACACTTTTTCCCAAAAGGTGGGAACAAAACAATGACTGTTCATCAAAGATCTACAAGAGTTTCTAGGACCAGACTCAGATTAGTGGGACCAATGGACAAAGAACAAAGAGATTTAGAAAGTTTGCACTTTTCCTTGGATCTCTTCTCAGCTACTAGCTGTCTATGGTCTCATCCATACCTTGTCTCACCAATCCTTCCTTCCTTTTACATATAAGATGCCTGAATTTTGAGCTCTATGAAGATGGATTTGAGAATTAGTTCTCCCATTTTCTTGAGCTAGGCCTTTTTGATCAATAAAACTTTTCTTACTCCAAAACTTTGATAGATTGAATATTGGCATTTCTTTTGAAGCATCTGACACATAAACCTTGTATCTGCAACAGGCTGGCCCAGATCCTGTAATTATCACTAGAAAGCTATATTCTCCTTCACATTACTAATTTGTTTGGAATGGACAATGCTATAACATAGTAATTCTATCAATAGCACTTAATCAGGTATATCTATTATCCCCTATACCATCACTTATCAATACAACTAAGATAATATGATTTGATCAATCTCGAGGGCTTCTGCAACCTCACAGAGCAATACACATAAGATAGACACAGTGAGTCTTGATGGTTGATTGTTAAAACATCAGATACTCTGGAGGGACTACACAAATCTTAACAGCTACTTAGTAATCCTACATCTTTATTGACTCCTGGTTGGGAATAGAATCCTAAAAACCAAAACAGAATAAGAAGGCATATATGGATATGGAAAGGAAGAGAGAGTACCTATGTCCAACTTGGGCTCCTTTATGATTTTGCTTTTGGTGTTTCTGCCTCTGTTTTTGCTCTTTTGAGTAAACACATTTGGGGCCACTTCTCTTTTATAAGACAAACCCATCTGGAGGCAGAGTGTCTGGAATGGTAGAAAACACTGCAGACCATTCGCATTTGTGCATTACTGCTGTCCTACACATGTGTAAACGAGGAATCTGCCTCCCTTCCTGGATTCTCTTTACTAGCTGCATTTTCCTGTGGGGGAAAAAACCTTCCAAACACTAATATACATATTTTTAAAAAATCTATTTTGAGAGTGATTTTTAATAGAAATGTTTGCAATAAAAATGCTCAATAATTATTATGGTTCTTCCTTGCTGAACTAATCTAAAATGGTGACAGAAATTGAATTAGTTATTTATAATAATAGTATTCATATTGTGTTCCTTGTCTTTCCTATTTGACATACGATTCTTTTATTGAAAGCATCATAATGGCATTTATCGGATGAAACTGAAATCTGTTACAGCTAAATCTAACTTTTTCTCTTATTTAAGTAGAATATATATTAAAAAAATGTTTCCACTGGGGAGCTATTTAAAGCATTCCACTAGATTAACTCACCATCCTTCTTCCAGGAGCAAACTTATATTCTGTTTAGGAGGTCATGAGTCAGAGATCTGGAGATCTAAGCTAATCCTGACATGAAGATTTCAGCTACGACCCCAGAAATCTTCCTCTAAATGTCTCAGCTTGATGGTTGGGAAAGATTTCCAGGATAAGAACAGAATACATCAGCAAGGACATCCTCAGAAGCAATGTTTTGTTTTGATTTGTTGCTTGGTTTTGTTTTCACTTCAGCTTTCTCATCTCTCTTGATTTTCCTTATCCTATTCACAAAGCTAGTCCTTGGCAATTTACCCCCATTCTTCTTTCATCTCACTTTTCACCATCTCAAATAGAATGAACTTAATAAGTAAAAACTTAACTCAGTCTCCTTTGATTCAAATAAAGCCAGAAAATAATACAGAATACACAAAATTGTCACCCTAAGAATGCTAAATATCAGGCACAAATTTTTACCTTTAAAATAATCAGACAGCCTAATGCTAAATTGTGTAGGAACATTGTGTATTGTGTATTATATATGTGTGTGTATGCATACATACATACAAATATGTGTATATATGCATATACATATATTTATGCACATACAAATATGTGTATATTTGCATATACCTATGGGTATATTTAATCTTGTTGCACCTTTGTGGATGAATATAGCCTAGTCAGATTATACAATTTAAATAAGCAATACCTCATTAAATTCCTTGGACCTTCTCTAAATGATATCACCACAAATAATTAAGTCAATTTAGTGAGAAAATCTGACATAGCAGCTATTTGGCACAATATAGACAAAACATGGGCTAATTAAGTTTTCCCACTTAACTGTGGTTGCTTGAGCCCATAAAGATTTGATTCCATTAAACCAGCTAAGAATACATAGCCTTTCTGATATTAAGCTGCTATTTTAGTATTAATCCCCCCAAATTCTCTAAATTCCTACAATAGTTTAAAGCTATTTTCCTGTTAAACCTTTACTACAATCATTGTTTTAAAGACCTCCTCGTGATGAAATGCACAACATACTAAGCTATGTCTTAAAAATACCTGACTTTCTTGTATCTACCTCTGAGGATTATTGTGTTCCTATTCTCTGCTCCATCAGCAGATCTCCATTTACCTGACAACATATTGAAACAATAATCTACATTTCCTGCCTCATATTTTCACCTACCATTTATTTTTAAGCAACTGAAATCTAATTATATTCATCATCCCCCTAAGACTGTTCCCTCAAAGGTTAGCCATAATCTTCAAATTGTCAGGTGCAACAACTTTTTCTCAGCATCTGGTTTCAAGTCTATATAACTTGACTGTGTTGAGTACCTCCTGTTGAAACTTTGTACTTTAGATTTTATAGAATCACTTTCTTTGAGTTCCTTGGCCAATCTTTCTCAGTATGTCTCCTTGGCTCCTTTAGCCTAATCTGTTCCTTAAAAGGAGGTGTCAAAGAATATCCTGTTCTTTTACCTTCTTCTCTCCTCACACAACACAATTTTTGATCATGGCATGGCTACCTAAATAGCCTATGGATACTCAACATGCTCTCATAGCAAATTCTTTTTTGTTGTTGTTATCCTCACCTGAGGATATTTTTTCCATTGATTTCTAGAGAGAGTGGAAGAGATGGAGGACCAGGGTGAGACTGAGAAAGAGAAACTTCAATGTGATAGAGATACATCTATTGGTTGGCTCCCACACATGCCCCGAAATGGTGGTGGGGATCGAGCCTACAACCAAGGTATGTCGTGCCCTTGACTGTAATTGAACCCGGCACACTTCGATCTGAAGGCCAACACTATAAACACAGAGCCAAAATGACTAGGGCACATATCAAATTATTTATCTTTTTCTTCAAATAGTTTATATTAATTATATTCTTAAGGGTGAACACATACTAAATCCTTTCAGTGTTCTAAGAGCTTTATATGTATAATGTCATTTTACATTTGCAGATACACTCCAACATAAGTGCTATGGTACTATTATTATGATCATTTTTAATGTGACAGAGGAAAGTTAAATAATTTTCTAAGGTCATCCAGCTAGATACCAGGAGACCTTGACTTTGAACTCAAATTGGCTGAATGTATGTTCTTAATATCTACAATATTCTGCACAAAGGTGAGGAGGGCAGAAAGAGGGAGAAAAAAAACCCTCATTAAATAAACAGTTGAGAGAAATATACTATTTATTGCACTATGCTTTTATGCAGCCAAATTGAAACTTTATTAAAATCTGCATTGATATATACACTATGAGTGATTTAGTATTGAGCAATATGTGTTATAAACTACTTTTTTGTTTTACTGCTTGCCATTCTCTTGATAGGGAGGCCAATTTGAGGAAAAAAAATATGTATACACACACATACACACACATCAAATTCATCTCTCTAGCAAGTGAATATATGTATGTATGTGTATGTACATACATACGTGTATATTTTAGTTTTCCTCATTATTTTTAATGTTGTTCATAAATTGTCATAGTACTTCAGAGCCAAAAGAGAACTTAGGAATCATTTAGGAAAATCCTTTTATAAAGATGCCTAGCAAATTCAGGTAATTATCCATAGTCACAAACCAAGTTAGTGACCAAATCAAGAAAAGAACCTAGATCTTAAAGCATCCCTTATTTATTCTACTACATTGTATATATGTTTTTTTTTCTTTCATAACATAGGTAGAACTTAAGAATAATAGTGTTTCAAATACTGATTCACAATTTGAATCTTTTGTCACTTTGCATAGAGTTCTATCCTTTCTCAGCACTTTCTGGGCATCTCCCAAGTGCGGAGACTTGTTTTTCCACATCCCCATACAGCTCTTAGTAAGCCTCTCATTTGTGAAGAGCCTTCAGAGGACTGGGTAGCTCAGCGAGCATTCTTCCAAAAGCTTGGGCTGAACTGTCCCTGCCTGGGACCAGGAAAGGGGATATAGTTGGATACAACAGACTGAAGTATCAAGAGAGATAGTATGTGCAATGTGGCCCAAAAATGAGGATGAGAAGAAAGAGAGCTCAAATTGGCAGCTCGTGCTCTTCCCTGTCTGAATCACTCTGAGGGGGTGCAGGTACAAAGAATGGGCACTGTCACATCGGAGGACAGAGAATCATGCATCAGTAGCTTCTAGTGGATCCACTGCACTTCCGGCTTAGGCACCCATTCTTCAGGGCCTATCATGGGAGTAGCCAACATCCTGTGGCTCCCATACCAGTTAATGAACCTCTCTCCAAGACTTTATGCCCTTGGCCTCTACAGGTTGTAAATCAGGCAACCACCATTATCACTTGACTTTTCTTTTAAACTCAACATTGCTTCACTGCGGACTGAGTTTACAATGCACAGATCCATTTATAAATTTTCTTTCATTTAAATCCTACAGGAGCCAAAGACCTGAAGTGGGTCAGGAGCTATACTCCATTTACAGATCAGAAAATTGAGCCCTAAACCAATGGTCTGAGGCCTGGAGCTGATGCTGGCTCCACCACTAATTAAATTTAGCAAATTATTTCATTTCTTTGGGATAATTTCTCCTTTTCTGTAGGACTTTTTATCCTAACACTCTGAATCTAAGATTTCCAAGTTGATGGGTATAGTTGTCATAATAGTTCCTATTACTTCTGTTCTTATTTGAGGGAAATAAAGGCTAATGTCTAACAATGTTTATAATTATTTGGCATTATTTTAATTTTGGGGTTCTTGTGCAAAGACAACATACTAAAAAGAGGTAAGCATTCCATTCCTTGCCTGTGAAGAAAGTCAGGTGAAGACACTCAGCATTTGCTTCTGAGCTAAACTTCATCCTAGGGACATACTTGTGGGCAAGTCTATAGGCATTAAGAAAAACTGTTTGCCCCTAACAGCATTACTTGCTTCTCATATTTGGTTTTTGTGATAGATGAAGAGAAAATAGCTGTTTTGATAGACTGTGGTAGCCTCGCCCAGTTTTGTTTCATCTCTTTTCTATATGCAAATATTATATTTACAAGGTAATTGTAATGCAAATGTATCCTTCTTTAGCACCTTTTCATTTACCATCACCTCACAACTATGACTATTAGTGCCATCTCTTCCAGCTATACACTTTTACTTGTCAATGCTCTATAATCTAATTGGCAATTTCTCAGTGTTGGACATTTACATTATTTTCAAGCTTTTCTCAGCTGTTATTTTAAGCAATTCTAAAATGCATGTCTCATATTTATAGCATATGTGCCTTTTGTGATGTGAATTTCCTTTGAGTAAATTCCCAGAAGTGGAATTAATGGGCCAAAGGCTATGACCATTGTTACTTTTAAAATAGATTAGCACCTTACATTCTAAAAGCCATATAACAATTCAAAAGTTCAGATTATTGCAAAAAAATCCTCATGTTTGACCACTAACAAAATTAAAAATCATAAAAGTAAAAAGAATAAAAGTAAAAGTAACCTATAGTTCTTGAGAAACCTGCAGAAACAGGCACACATTTTCCTTTCAAGTACTAGGAGGTCTGTATACATCATTTAGTGGTTCTTAATAGAGACTTATTCTCTATGTTTAATAGCAGAATGTGGTTAATTGATTTAAAACCATGAGTTAATCGTGACAGAAAATCAAAAGTGGGAGCTTTGTTTTTCTTCGGTTCTCACAAAAGCAGAACCTGAGACAAAGACTCAGGTACAATTTATGAGTAAGACAATCCCAAGAAATAGAATTGAGGGAGTGGTAAAACTGAGGCAGGGAATGATCCTTTGGGAATTAGGACTCAATCCCCTCTGAGGACCTTCAGGTATCTAGGAAAAGACTCTGCCCAATTGTCTCATGGAAACTGGGGTATTTGTCTACCAGCTACAATTAGGTTGCCCTAGGTGTATCAAGGTTCAGCATTTTTAGGTTGTTGTGCTTTCTTAGAACTGAAGAAATCTGTCAGGCAGAGAAACTATCAGGGTGCTCAAGATGTGTCCACCAAAACGATATGTGAGCTTAGGGAGATGAGTAGATTTAGAACAGGTCATCAACAGCAGCTTCTACACCTATGAATAAAGGCCTCTTGCTAACAGAGTGTGATTCAGAAGACTAGATCTAAGGACCTAGCTCCTTCCTCTAGGAGTTTGCCAAGCCTGAAGAAAGCTCTGGGCATTGAACCATGGTCGAAAGTATAAGAGTTCTTACATTATAGAGTTAATTAAATGTAAATATATCAATTGAGCCAACAACTTGGGAATAGGGGATTTTGGTTAATTGAATTTTTAAGTTAAACAAAAAATAAATTAAAATTCTGGTTTTAATGCTTGATGAAAATACTTTTCCACAGTCAGAGTTGCTTTGCTTGCTTTAATAAGAACAGTCCTGTAAATGTGAATAAATAGTTGTTTGATGTTTAGGACTTTGTAAGGCATTAGACTAATCTTTTTAGAGTCAATTCTCTTGATCCATGGACTAAAGATAGAAAAACATATGGGAATCTGAGTTGCATGCAGATTGATCTACGACATACTCTCAGTTTTTAACATCTCCTTAAAAAATCTTTATTGACTTTTAACTTTTTTAATAAGCAAAATGTACAGACATAGAAGAAAACCAGGAAATCATACTTTTCCTATTCTATTCCTTTGAGGTTTTTATTCTGCTGAGCTCATAATATATAGAAATACTTGGAACTTGAACTATTCTCTAAGCAGGACACTGAAGATTAATTAGAACAGTAGTAGAAGTAATTTGGGGGGAAAAGAAGGGTTTTTGGCTTGAGCAAATTAAAAATATTCAACATATTAACAAAAGATAACTATAAAAAAGGGAAATTGTCCATGAAATAATTACTAAATTATCATGATCATAAGAAAAAGTTGGCTGTGCCTCTTCAGGCCCCACCAGGACTGCGAGAATTTAGGTCAGTGTGATTGGAGTATTATATTGCTATCTGAAAGCCTTTCCCTACTGTGGAGATGGACATATCAGGCCATTTCTGTCTCACACCATTAAGTTTAAAAACCATCTAACTCATGCTCCTTTCTTTAATTCCATACTAATCAAGCAACCTTATGATTATAATTTGGTTTCCCGCATTGGTCTGCCTACAGGGCAAGAATGTGCTGGCCATGCTGATGCAAGTTTTCCAGTCCACAGGGTGACTATAGTTCTCACTGCAAATTAGTGATTTTTCATCCTGAGCTACATCATTTTCATAAGATAGGGAGTTCCTCTTGCGATTATGCCATTTGGCTTATATGCTCAGAAGACTGAGGTCCACAGATATCTTATTATCACATTAAAGTCTCTGTACAGGGTTGAGTCATTGAGCACCACTCCCTAAATTCCAACAGCCCCCTGCTAAAGCTTTCCATTTGAACCATCTATGTGCTGTTGGTCTTGACCATTATTAGCCTGAAAACTCTCATAGGCAAAACTTTCTACTGAATCCTCAAAAACTTTTAGTATAAAATTCCAAAAGACTTATATCCTCTCATTATAACCTACTTCAATATTTCACTGATGAGATGAAAAAAAGGAAAGGGGTAATTGTTTTTTGTTGTTGTTTTTTCTTTGTTTTTGTTTTGTGTTTTTTTTTTTTTTTTTTGGTACATCATTACTGGCATCATTCAGCAACCTCACACAAACCCAATATTAAACCTTCTGAAAAAGGGGAAGGTCAGAGAGGGGATATGAAACAGACCCTGTAATAACTTAGGGGAATGTTTGAGATCAGGCAATAATATTCTGCCTGGATATGAATTTGGCTTTTGGATGTGTGATCTTTGCCAAGGTACATGAGCTTTTCTATGCTTTAGTTGCCATATCTGTAAAATGGGGGCACAGATAGCACCTACCTTGTAGGGTTGCTAAGAGAATTAAATTCAAAGTTTAAGTTAAATGACCACATAGTGTTTATACATTTTTTTAAATGTACTTACCAAATGTATTATACCAGTGGCCTAAAACACCAGACACTGCCCTAGTCAGTTTGGCTCAGTGGATAGAACATCAGACTGTGAACCGAAGGGTCCCAGGTTCAATTCCAGTCAAGGGCACATACCTTGGTTGCAGGCTCCTCCCTGGCTCAGGCCCTGGTCAGGAAACGTGTAGTAGGCAACCAACCAATGTGTTTCTCTCACATCGATGTTTCTCTCTATCTTCCCCTCTCTCTTTCACTCTCTCTAAAAATCAATGAAAAAAATATATCATCTGGTGAGGATTTAAAAACAAACAAACAACAACAACAGCAAAAAAAAAACCTCCAGACACTAGTATTTGATTTACCAGTTTTATAGACTTTGGGTACAAATCTACAACACTCCCATTTGGGGCAGATGATGTAATAACTCTGAGCCTCTTTTAAATCCACACTAGAAGCCTCTTTCATTCGTTCTCTGGAATTTCAGCTGAAGCAAGGATAGTGTGTGTAGACAGAGGATGTGTTGCCATGCAGTGTTGTTAAAATATACCAATACCCCCATACTTGCCAAGGGTCACTTTCTAACTTTGTCTCCATTTGTAAACTCTAGTCTCCTCTCCCAGATCCAGAGGAAGTACCAGGAGAGCAAGTAATGGTTGGGCTTGTTGATCTCTAAGATCCCTTCCAATTCTCATATCTGGACTCTGAACTGACCTTTCTCCTTCCAGGTTACTGGTCTCAGTGCAAGCTGAAGCCTTGCCTCAATCAGCTGAGGTCCTGTCCTTCCAGAGAACGTGAAATCTGATGGCCTGCTGTTGCTCTGGGTTATGATGTTGGTTCCCACAGCTTAGGAACACAAGGGCCTAAGGTTTCAGACACGTGTGTTTAAGCATTGAATTATCTTGTGGGCAAGAAAAGCTTGAGGTCAATTTTATCTCACTCTGTAGAACTGTATTACTACTGCACTACAGTAGACTATAAATAATCTTAGCATTCTCACAACTCACCAGCTACCACTATTCCATATGTCTTAAATAAAATAGATAGTCTACTTTGGCATTTTCTAGGTGATGGAGGGGAAATGACTAAAAATAGAAAATTTCCGTCTTTCCACATTACTAGGGCTTGCATATTGTCTGCCAGTGGAGTTGTTCTAGGTATATAGTTGAATGTATTAAAATTGGAAGACTGTCAGGTGTGCTGGGTGTTTGCCAGATTCAAAGCGATGTAAAGTATTTTAAAATTTGCCATGATGACTCTTGGTGTAACACACTGTTCTGTCTCAATCGAGGGAGATGATTACATTTCAGTCTTATGTAGATAATTGTCTTTTCATGTTAACATAATTTAATCTTGTGCACCCAACTTTACAACTTGTAATATTACTTCTGTGTAGTGAACATGAATGCCTTTAGGATTTCTTAATAGAGAGGTAGGTGTAGAAGCCCCACTCTCAAAATATATGCAGGGAATGCCAAAAATATTTTAGCAGAGGAATTTATTCTTACTGCTCAGGTTACAGAAAAGTGATATGTCTGTATTCTAATGTGCCTAGCTTTTACACTTGATGAATCTCAATCATTCTGTAAAATTCACAGAAAAAGAAAAAAAAATGGAAGGGTAGTGGATTGGGAGCAAGAAAAAGCTGAGCCAGAAAGTGGAAGCTCTTCAATTAGAATGACAAGCATTCTAATATCTTCCAAACTCCTGGCAAGCTCTTCTTGAATGGATATAATATGGCAGATAAATTTTATTGATAATTCAGTTACGATATAAGAAGCACAGTTTTTGTGTTTAATTAGTGGCCTTTGCAAACAGCTCTGAAATGCTCCAGAGTTCCCCAATTTCTCTCTAAATAGCAGCCAAAAATTCTACCATTAAGACGGGCTCATTTGGTTAAGCATTGGTGTCTCCCTTCAAAAGCACCTATTGCCCAAGGGACCAAACACTGGTGGGTTTATTGGTTTACTCAAATAACACTTATTGAGTGTTTATTATGTGCCAAGCATTGAATAGGTGGAAAAATGGCAATCTTGGTTCGAATGAGCATGCTTTTCCCTGGAACATCCTGCTCATTTTACTTCTGCAGAAGCAGGATCCATATACAAAGCTTATGTGTAGAAACTTACTCTGGTGGAAGTAGACTAATTAAATCAGAGCAAACCTTATTTAAATCCAATTCATGAACTATTTTAACAACTGGCAGTTCCAAGAACTTACCCCCTCACTCCCCTTGGTTCATCTATATAATAAAAACCCAGTGGTCATAATGCTGTAACGACCATAGACCGGTCACCAGGAGGTGCATTGATGGGTCCTGGTGCACCGGCGGGTCTGAGTCTCACAAGGTTTCGCATGCTGGGCCTCTAGTCTATAAATAATTTGCACACTGCTTCAGTTCTGTGTTTGGAGGGTGAACTAAAAATCTATTTACCAAAGTGATTAATAGCCACCCCCGCCCAGTGATATATACATAAAAAATTTATTTTCTGCAAATATTTTGTTTGCTTGAAAGATCAGGCATATTAGAACGGGTGAGAAAATCTGCTTTTTGTGATTATTCAATGAATCTTTGAAGTAAGAGGACATTAAAGACCTCAAGTTTATCCCTTCATTCTAAATACAGGGGCTGGAAAAACTGAGAGCTGAAACCCTGGGAACTTCTTCTATATTCTCAAATGGAAGTTCCTCTGACACTTGATAGTATTATTTTCTCCCAAGATAGTCCAATTCCTATTGTAGCCAAGAAAAACAAAACAAAACAGAAATGTCAAAAATAATGGAATGGCCTTTTTTCCCGAGTCTAGTTCATTAGGGAAAATGTGTAATTGAAAATTTCATAAATTGTTAAAAAGTATTAATATACACACTGCTCATTATTTGTTTTGTTTTGTATGTCTCTGTTTCATGTTGTGAACTGACTAGGAGAGTTCTTTCATTTTCCATGGGTATGGAATCTAACCACTAAAAATTATATACACTTTGGTCCCCGCCCCCCTACTTTAATGAATAGATTTGTCAGTCCTTTTACTAAGAAATAAAGTGTTCTTGGGGTCTGGGTCCTGTCTGTGCCACCATTGACACACTGTATTATCCCTCCCCTTCTATGCTTCAGTTTTCTCCTTGGTGTAAAGAGTAAAAGACATTGTCTCTAAGATCCTTTCCACCTTGGACCATAGAGAGCTGTGAGGCTCAGTCACAATATATTCCTTGGGTCTTTGGCACAGTGCTGGGCACAATCTCAGGGGCTTGAATTTATTTCTCTTAATATCCACACATCAGTAAGTCTTTTTGAGTTGCCAGATAGTATTATTCTCTGGGGAAGAAAAATTCAAATCCTCATTCCCCTGCCTCCAGGTGTACTGTTGGGAAAAGTCCACATTCTTTAAAAAGGGCTTTAAGACCCACCGAACATAATTCCTGAGGACCTTTCCTAACTCACCTCTCATCAGTTTCCCCTTTCTTTCCACATTCCATATTTAAATGTTCTTGGTTCCCACTTCAGCTTTGTCATCTGCTTTCTCCCTGTCCCAAGAACCCTCTTGTCCCCCGTTTTGGCCTGGCTGAGTCCTATAGATCCTCTCCATTTCCACTCAGATGTTGCTTCTGGAATGCATTTCCTGAATGCTTTGTGCCCCAGAGACATGTCCAGGTGCTTGTGTTTCATGATCTCACAGCTCTTTGTACTCCTTTCTCACCAGTTTTAGCCTTAAAATGCAGGTGTCACCTGCATTTACTTATTTATTTCCATTTCATTCGTCAAGATAGCCTTTACTTTTTACTACAGTAGAGGATGTAGGACAGAGGTTTGGTAAATATCCCTGACATGAATACATGAAGGAATGAATGCAAGTAGAAGGATGCTTGTAAGTCTTAAACGTCCCAAAGATATCTCTCTCCATAGCCCGTCTAGACAAGGGGATCCACAGCCTTCTCTATGCTGAATTTCCTGCACTGGGTCAATGGTGCATGGTCAACAAAGACAAGGGCACCCCCGCCAGAATAGCCTAGATCACCATCCCAGAGACCACTTCCTAAACTCTTCTATTAAATGCTGCTTGTATTGTGTCACTGCAATAATCATATTGTCTCTCTGATTCCAACTGTTTTTATTTTATTTTTTTTTTCTCTGGCTGGCATAAAATGTTCTCTATAATCACAACTCATACAACCCATTCAACAATTCTCTTTTCCTCTTCAGTTAGTACCATACACTTCAAACATTACAACAGAATGCTGTCTCATCCACATGTTAGTGGTTATTCCCACTTCTCTATATTTAGAACTGTTTATTTGTTCCACCTGAAATGTTCCCATTCCCTTTCACCAATCCCAACACTATTCACCCTTCAGAAAGCACTGTGAACCTTTTCTAGGTCATTTTAATGGAGCAGCTTATTAGACTCACTAGTTGGCATCAAAAGCATCTCTATGGGGGAGAAACCAAGATGGCGGCATAGGTAAGCACCTAAACTGCTGCCTCGCACAACAATTTCAAAACTACAACTAAAAGACAGAACGGACACCATCCAGAACCACAGGAAAGCTGGCTGAGTGAAAATTCTACAACTAGAAGGAAAGAGAAAAGCTCCCAGAGAATTGGAGGTACGGCAAAGGGGCTTTGTGCGCGCAGAGAGGAAGGGCAGCTGAGAGCCTGGCTGACTTTCTCTGGCGGAAGGGGGAAGGAAGCCCCCAACCGCACTGAACCCCAGTTCCGACTGCACTGAACCCCAGTCCTGGGCGAAACCCCGTGGATCCAGGCTCATACAGGGGGAGTCTGGACTGTCAGGTAGAGAGAAAGGCACCCGGAGACTCGGAGACCTGGGGGAGACCTGGGGGAGCCCCAGCAGGCAGGGTTCTGGAGGCGCGCGCGCCAGTGTGCACAAAGGCTGCGGAAGTTGTCACAGGCTTTCCCTAGCAGAAGGGAGTACGAAACTCCTGACTGCATTTAGCCCCAGTTCTGACTGCACTGAACCCCAGTTCCAGGCGAGCCCCTGGGGACCCACGCTCTTGTGGGGGAATCTGGACTCTCGGGCGGAGACTCAGGAGCCGGGGAAGGCAGAGGTCTGCAGGCGCGCACACGTGCAAGGGCAAGGCTGACTGGAAGCCAAGACTGTCTGCTCCGCCCTGAGACTCCACCCCATCCAAGCTAAGCACAGAGGCTATTGCAATTTGGCAAGTCTAATCCTATAAGGCTGTCTCCAGCACCGAACTTCTCCCAGCGTAGACACAGCTGATCCTTACAGCCAACTGGCACACAAATCTACCCTACCAACTCAGGGAAGCAATGAAAATGCGGCGTCAAAGAAACAGATCACAAACAAAAGAAATGAAGGAAAACAAACGACTGGCTATAGAATTCAAAACCACAGTTATAAGGCTTTTCAAGAATATCCTAGGAAAGGCCAATAAATATAACGAGACCCTTGAAGACATGAAAAAGGACCAACTAGAAATTAAACATACACTGACTGAAATAAAAAATATTATACAGAGACCCAACAACAGACTAGAGGAACACAAGAATCAAGTCAAAGAATTGAAATACAAAGAAGCAAAAAACACTCAACTGAAAAAGCAAAAAGCAAAAAAAAAATCCAAAAAGTTGAAGATAGTGTAAGAAGACTCTGGCACAACTTCAAGCGTACCAACATCAGAATTATGGGGGTGCCAGAAGAAGAGAGAGAGAAAGATACTGAAAACCTATTGGAAGAAATAATGACAGAAAACTTCCCCCACCTGGTGAAAGAAATAGACTTACAAGTCCAGGAAGCGCACAGAACCCCAAACAAAAGGAACCCAAAGAGGACCACACCAAGACACATCATAATTAAAATGCCAAGAGCAAAAGACAAAGAGAGAATATTAAAAGCAGCAAGAGAAAAACAGTTAGTTACCTACAAGGGAGCACCCATACGATTGTCAGCTGATTTCTCAACAGAAACTATGCAGGCCAGACAGGAGTGGCAAGAAATTTTCAAAGTGATGAATAGCAAGAACCTAAACCAAGATTACTCTACCCAGCAAAGCTATCATTCAGAATTGAAGGGCAGATAAAGAGCTTCACAGATAAGAAAAAGCTAAAGGAGTTCATCACCACCAAACCAGTATTATATGAAATGCTAAAAGGTATTCTTAAAGAAGAGGAAGAAGAAAAAAGTAAAGAGAAAAATTATGAACAACAAATACATATCTAACAACAAGTGAACCTAAAAATCAAGTGAATTAAAAACCTGAGGAACAGAATAATCTGGTGAATATAATAGAATCAGGGGCATAGAAAGGGAGTGGACTGATAATTCTCAGGGGGAAAGGGGTATGGGGGGGTTCAGGAAGAGACTGGACAAAAATCATACACCCATGGATGAGGACAGTGCGGGGGAGGTAAGGGCAGAAGGTGGGGTGGGAACCGGGTGGAGGGGAACTATGGGGGGGAAAAGGAGAAACAATTGTAATAATCTGAATAAAGAATTATTAAAAAAAAAAAAAAAAGCATCTCTATGTCTGGGGTCTGAAACATGTGTTCAAATTCATCCCACATTACACTTTTTAAAAGATTAGTTTGATCCACATTACACTTTTTAAAAGATTAGTTACCAACAGTTACAAACCAAGAGAGTTTGCACAAAAGTAAAGATTTGGAAGCATCTCTTGAAAAACATCAGAAGATCTGGGGAGAGCGGTGGGACTAAACTTCCACAGACCAATAGGCATTTGATGCTGAGGCACACCTTCTGCCCCTAAATGGTGTGTGACTCTTCAGTTACCATTGTCCTCCCATCGTCATAATCGCCCAGGTGTGGTAGTTGCCTAGCCCCTATATGAGTTTAAGACCTCTAGACAGACTAGTTTGGGAGTGGTGTAAGATGATTACCTCTTCAATGAGGGGCAGTACTCAATATAAATTTCCCCACCATAAGTTTATTTTTTCCACTGCTTTTTTGTGTTTTTTGTTGTTTTTTTCTCTTAACATTATTCACAGGACACTAGTACTAAAAGGATTCATTGTCTTCGTCTTCCTTGTACTGAGCATTCACACATCCTTGGTGGCCGCTGAGATAACAGGGAGGTACAGACAGAAAGATTTCAAAAGGCTTCAAGCTACCACTTATCAGCATATGCTCTCTTAAAAATACAGGAATTTATAAAAATGCCAACTGTTGGAATTTCAATTTTCTATTATAAATCATCTTCTCTCTTTTATGTTTTTGATGGCTGGAAGCTGACACACATAATTATTTCTTGTTAGATATTGAATAAAAAGGCGCAGGAGATATTGTTCAGGCTGTTCAGGATGTGGGAATGGTAGAGGGCATGAGACTGCTGAGTAATGAAGGCTTTCTTGTGTAATAGCAATATTTTTGTTCAGACTGCGTGACAATTATTAGTTATTAGTTACATTTAATAATACAGTTCTAATCTATCTGTGCATAATTTGGAGAGTACCTAGATTTCCTTCTATTATATTATTTCTGCAAATTTGATTTGTGAATACCTCTAAGAACATTCAGTGGACAGGGAACAGGACTAAGAGGCAGAAAGGGAAACAAAGAAGCTAGAAAAACCTATAAATCAGTTGGAAGTACTGATTTATTCTTCTGGCACCCAGGGCCAGGGAAATACATAGGGACTGAGAGGTAGAAGATTTAGATATAATATATTGACACACTTCCAAACACATTAAGTCTCTGAAGAGACTCTGGGTTTCCTCAGCAATTAGTGAGCTCCCTGTCACAGAGAGGTTTGCGAAGACATTACATGGCTGTTTGTAGGTGAGTGGGCACTAAAGCGTCAAATACTAGTGGGACTATATCTTCGCACATCACTTCTAGACCATGCAGAGTTGCATAAGACAATTTTATGCCTCTCACATTCTGACAAGAAATCCACTCATACACTCATATCTCACATTTATTTTTAAAAAATTGAATGGTTTACAAAAGGTGTTGTGGTTATGAACCATCTTTCGTTTCTTTTTCAGACTTTCTCAAGTTTTAAAATAATCACATAATTTCTTAAAAAGAAAAAAATTGTGAATTTTAAAACGATACCCTCCCTTTCCCTTTGGGTTGCCTAAGGAAGCTTGCTAGCACTAATGCTTGAAGTTAGAAGAACATCACAGATAAAACCGAATTTTTGGAATAGTTAAAGGTTGCCAAAGAATAGATGAGGTACTTAACGCAGCTTCAAAACCTAATTTAAATGCCACTTTCTTTACACAGTGTGTCCTAATTATCTAAACAAAAAAACAAAAACCCAGCATCTCTCCCTCCAGAACTCCTTACAGCATGTCCTACGGCTACCACCTGTTTTACTCCATATGACCTGGATTAATTGTCACCATCTCCGGTGTGCTTATTCTGCTACTTAACTAGACTGTAAACTTTGAAAAAGTAGGTGCCCCATGGCAGCAATTAGCAGAGCACTTAAAGTACTTGTAGGTATGTAATTTAAGTGCCTCTGGTGTGAGCATTGCCAATTTCCAAACAAAGATAACCCTATCTCTCTGTAAGGTTCACTTTGGTTCATCTTTATGATATTACATACCTCGTTCAATTGTAAACAATAGCTAAACAATAGATATATTGAAGGCATTTGCATGAAGTCTTATGTAAATATATTTACATGTTTGTTTTCCAAACAAGGAACATTTAATGGTAAATCATTAATGGCAAATGTGTGTTTATGTACGCATGTTTGTGTTTCCCCCCAATATCCAGAATTTTTTTAAAAAAAGTACCAAAACCCAACATAATAATTAGAATGTTATTGGCATTGGCTTTTAGAATGAAGTATATTTCTTTCTAATTTTTTCTTACTTTTTTTGATCTAAGCTACTCATTTTTAGTTAAGGTCATGTTATTTCTGCACTTGTCATTTCCACTTTTTCTGAGCACAAACCCACTAGTAGGAAAAAAGGACAAAAGACATATTCAAGTGCATATTGGAGATCTGGGTGGCTGCAGCTCTGAATGTGTATTTATATTTCCACTGTAGATCAAATACAAGTTTAAAAGATATTCTGTATATTTGGGGGCACAATTATGGTCAATAGGCAGTTAGAAATGTCACTAATTTAGTTTCTACTAAACTGTTTTATAATAAAATTATATAAAATGAAGGGGTTTGTGTTAGATTAGGGTTAATGCCAATATTGGTCATTTCTTGGTGTGTTTCTATTTTCATAATCATCTGTCTCTAAATATAATATTTTAAATCAATCAAAGTCATTCAATTGTTTTCCTGAAGAAATATAGCAAATGTTATTGGCATAGTTCAGTATGGTCAATTGCAGCCTTCACTGCAGTGGCACTTAAGATAACAATTGAAACTGATGAACAAAAATAGATCCAGAGACAAATCACAGGGGAGGTGGAGGGCTTAGAGATCAACCAAAGGACTGGTATGCATGCATATTAGCATAACCAATGGACACAGACACTGGGGTGGTGGGGGCTTGCCCTCAGGGATGGGAATGGCTGGGCGGGGGGTCAATGGGGGGAAAAGGAGATATACGTAAAACTTTAGACAAAAAAAAAAAAAAAAAAAAAAAAGATAACAATTGACCAGTGTGGAGTACACAAGTCCAGAACTCTTGCCTCAAAGCTGGATTAATTCTGTGGTGCAATTTATACTTCAGAACTTCCTAAGAAATCAGCCTTAGGCTAGATCACATCTGAACCTGTATTTACTACCCCTTCCTCTTTCCTAATCTGTTTCCCTCCCTGGTTCTTCACAGAACACTCTTTTGACAAACTGCTTGCACACAAATTCCTGTTTCAGGCGCTTCTTCTAACACCTAAAACCTAAGACAAATAACCTTAAAATTAGATGGACAGAACTAAATCATGTGCCTTGACAATAAACCTTTGATAATAATATCTATAGTAGGTAAGAAGGTTTGGGATGGTCCAAATGAAAAAGTAATTGAGGTTTTTGCATTAGACCAGCGTTACTTAATCAGAAGCAAATTTGCTCAACAAGCAACATGTGGCAATGTCTGGAGATAACTTTGGTTGTGAGAAGTGATTGTGAGAAGAGGGGAAGAAGGCAGCTGGCATCCAGTGAACAGGAGTGATAAATGCTGCTAAATATTTCACAATGCATAAGACATCCCACCACAGCAAAGAATATTGGGTCTAAATTGTCCCTAGTGCTACAGAATACCTGCTATAGATCCAATATATTTGTTAATTCTTGAAGTCACACTACATTGGAACTTTTGTTTCCCTGACTCAATGGATTTTGATTAAAGCCCTATAATTTGGGAGTAAAAGAAAAAAGAAATCTACCCAGACATAGGTTGGGATGCGTAAAACAAAACAAAATAAGATTTAATGGACCAAATAAAACTTTTCCTTTTGAGCAGGTATTTAATTTTCTTCATTGAAGCAATTGCCCGTTTCATCTTGCTCCACACCTCTCATCCCTAGGAACATTCTTGTGTGAAAAGGAGGAATTCGTAAGCCAGCAGTATCTCCTGAGGGGCCCTGGACTGTGAGAGGGTGTAGGTCGGGCTGAAGGACCACCCCCCCCCACCACCACCCCCAGTGCATGAATGTTGTGCACTGGGCCTCTAATATATAAATAAATGAATATACCCACTAATATATGTCATTTTCTATAATATTTAGAGTTATTAATATTAATGTTCTCAAGGAATTTGAATTCTCATTTTTGACAAGAAAATTTAAGTTTAAAATTTAATTTTATGTCTCCAGGATTAACACAACTTTTGTCTATGCTCTTCATAAGCCAGGGCATACTGACCACATGCCCAAAAGGCAATAATTTGATATGATTGCTGTCGCCCTTCCGTGACTAGGCTTAGTCTCATTGTGTTTAAAATACACCACTCAGCTCATCCCATCTGCAGGGGCAGTGTGAAAGGGCTGATTCCCTTCTGGGTTGGTTCTGAATCCATCTGGTGCTCCAGTGTAATGGCCTTCCTTAGGTTATCTAAACATGACTTGATGAAGGTAGTGCTGGTCTACCAGCAACTATCGGCTTCCTTGTGGCTCTTTGTGGGGCCACAAAGAATCCAGGAAAGTCTTGGTTTATGGGAAATGAAGCAATGCAGAGGCAGCTTAGGCAAATTTAATCTGTGAAAACGCAAGTTTACACAAATGCAGAATAATGGACAGATTTTAGAAAATAAGTCTTCATTTTGTGAATTTCATGAAGTTTCTTTAAATTGCATTAGCCAAGTACATTTACAATATAACTTAATTTCTCAAAAAAATCATACAGAAATTCCAGGAAATGGTTCTTTTCAGCACTAAAATTATAAATCACAGACAGTGTTGGGATAGAGCTTATTGATCACACAGCTTAAGTTCTAACCTTTTCAGCTCTGAGGAGAAGTGCTTAAAGAGGTGTGGTACCTAACAGTCCAGATCCCTTTGACCTCACTGTAGCTTTGAGTTGACAGCTTCCATTTGATAAAGAGAGGCTTGGGCAGGGCTATTGCTGACCCTCCTGTACAGAGCTTCCCTTCCTTTGGAGGATTTACACAACTATTGTTGACTTTGGGAATCACAGCTCCCTGAAGACTCTTTCACAACTATTGAATCTGCTATTACCCTCAATGCCCAAATTATCAGTCTTTCTGGGGAGATAATCAGTCAACCTAATGGTTCAATAAGTGCTTGTTAAATTGCATTGAACCAGGTTGTTCACCCATCCATCCAACTGTGCTAGACTCTGAGGATGCCATGGTGAAATATATAGAGTTTGAAGTAGACCAGATCCTCTCTTGAGAGTTTGTTGGTGGCACAATTTTAATGTGAAGTCTGGAAATGGCCTTAGCACTCCAAACACTTCCCACATCTCCTCTCTGAAGTTTGAAACTTTTTACAAAGTAATGGGCAGCCATTACTTTGAAGTGATGAGTTCTCTGGGAAACTGAGTTGTATTAAGCATTTAACTGGAATTGTGGAGAGTGAGGATTGATTCAAGCAGCAGGCTAAAGTGCTGGTTCGATATTCATTATCCATTGGGTCTCAATGGTGCTTATCTGCCTTGTAGCCCTTCTTCCCTCTTTTTAGAAACACACCCCATCTTGTTTGTTATGGGGATTGCTCAGAACCTAGTCGAAGTCAAATGGAATATCTCTACAATTTGACCTTATTTATTGATCCAAGGATAGGCTCATTAACCATGTTGTACCAACCAAGGCATTTCCTAAGATTGTTCCACTTCTTACTCAATGAGCCATTCTTCTAATAAATCTCCTAATTTCTCTGTAATATATTTTGATTTAGGGTCTTGGCACTTATCTTCAAGTGGGTTCATGCTAATACAATGGTTAAGATCCTTGAGATTGTAATTCTGTGTGGATGATGCATCACATAAGTCACGCTGAGATAAATAATTTTCGTTTACATCTTTGGCCTCTCTTTTTAAATCCCTAATTTTACTATTATGTGCCACAAATATGTGGCTTTATAATAAAACCAAACATAAAAACAAATTCTTTGCCCCCAACACTTACAAAGGCACAAATTCTGTGTGTGTTTTTTTTCTTGAATTTAAAATTAGTTTATAATTTGTGAGGTGCTCAACTACCCCTGTTAGCAAGCAGGTCAATGAATCCACCTCTTGTATTCCTCAATACCAAAATAATGAAAAAGAGACAAAGACAGACAGAGACAGAGACAAAGAGGGACAAAAGAGAATGTAGCTCAATGAAAAACCAATAGTAGTGATCAAGGTCAGCTGATGCAACCAAATATGTGTCCTCAAGTTTATGAGAAAATGATCTGGAGTGAGTGCGAGTGTGAACAAACCTATATTATTAGCAAATCCCAGTTGCTATTCTACCCAGCCTTTAAAAAACAAATAAACAAACAAACAAGGGAGGAGATTTCATTGTATATTTTTGGAAGATTCAGATGCCATCTGTTTCTGGAAGGGTTTTTGGGAAAAAAAATGGTTTTCCTAAAAATGTATCAACATTTTTGCTTCACTTGTCTTTTCTAACTTAGTCTGAGAAGTTGAGGTGAGGAGCAGGGAAGGGGAAGTGGAAGAGTTTGGGTTGACTGATAGGGACAAAATTGAGGGTGACTTCTGAGAACTACCAGAAGATGCATATATGTGGTCTGTGTTCACAGCCATTCAAACCCTTGGGGAATGGGCATTCTCGATGAGAGGCACAAAAGCCCTGGTTCTCTGTTGGGTCAGCCTTCAGGCACATGTTCATACATTTTGTGGAGAAGGTGGCTCTGTCATTCTCCCAATGAACTCTATTAGCTACTCACTGGATCATGAAGGGTCTTTCATATTTTTTTACAAGTCATTTTTGGAGGAAGAAAGAGTGTATTAGACATGAATAGTTGGTTAGGTAAAATAATTTCCCATTCCTACTTCCTAAGAAAACCGCAAAAGTTGCCCTCATGACTGGAGGAAGATGAACTCATTCAGAGTCCCATGGGTAGGGTTGGTTGGCAGGGGGAAAGTAATGCTCTTAAAACTGTACTCAATCTAGAATTTGGCACTTAACCTCATCCAGGAAGGCAGAAGGGAAGATAATTTATTCCACAAGTACAAAAAAGATTGTTTTCATTTCTAATTTTTGGATGCCTAATATGAATAAGGAAGCAGGGAGTAGGAGTTATTACAATCAGCCACAGATGCTACCAGCCTGTGGATTAAGCCAATTCTATAATTGACAGAATGGAGAAACTGATCCCTAAGAATGCTACTGAGCTGTGGAGTTGACATACATGACTCCTGTCCTAATACGGGACTTACTATATTTAAGTTTTCATTTCCATAATATTAAAGGAAGTTAAATGAGGCACTTCTGATACCTATATCCAAAATCTCCCTAAATTGGAAAAGAAATGACATTTGAATACTAAGAAATCATTCCTTATTTTATACAATTAAATTTATTATGGGGAAAAGAAAGTGAAAGCATATACAAGGACTCAGGATGACAAAAGGGATGATAGGAAAGGGAGAATTGAAAGATCACAGAAACTGGAGACCAGCAGAGCTCAAAGAAAACCCTACTGAATTCACAATTTCCCCAGGAGCTGTTTTAAACCCAGCTAACTTTAGACCAGAAGGCTGCCTCTTTTATTCAATAATTTTCTTTTTTAAATCCCTGCCATATGCTTAGAGTAGTCAAAATCATAGGAACAGAAAGTAGAATGGTGGTTGCCAGAGGCTGAGGGGAAATAGAGAAATGGGGAGTTATTGTTTAATGGGTATAGTTACAGTTTTACAAGATGAAAAGAGTTCTGGGGATAAATGGTACATAATAAATGTATTTAATACCATTGAACTGCATGTTTAAAATTGTTAAGATAGTAAATGTGATGTGTATTTTACCACAATAAAAACATTAGAAAAAAATTTCTACCTACCATATACTAAGTTACTAGAAATACAAAAATTAAAATACCCACTTAGCCACTTAGAAATGTTCAATATTAAAATGTCCATAATAATATTTAAAATTTTTAAGTTTCTTGTACTTATATTACATCATTTCATCCTTATAATAACCCTGTGAACATGCATATATTTCCCCACTTTATAAAAGGCATCGGAGACTTTGTTCCCTATAGTGTTTTGTTGTTAATCCTCACACAAGGGTATTTTTCAAAAAAATTTTTTAAGAGATAGTGGAAGGCATGGGGAGATACAGAGATGCCGGGAGCCATAAAGGCAGAGTTCGGTCTCACTTCCTGGTCAGCCCTACTTCCTGATTGAGCAAGAACAAAGAAAGCCCGCGCGCGCCAAAAGCCAGAAGAACCTCCCACATCAGAATAACCAATCAGCTAGGACAGATACCCAGTCCCCAACCAATCATCCCATGGCAACTCCTTATCCCACCCCTCCCCTCCTGAGTGCTTATATACCGCAATGCTCAAATAAAAAACGAGGCTTGATCAGAACCCTGTCTTGCCTCCGTTCTTCGAGTTCCTTGTTTGTTTCATTCTCTTAGGTGGTTCCTGCGTGCCCTCGTTGTTGCCCCGCAGGCCGGTGCACAGAGAGAGCAAAACATTGATGTGAAAGAGACATTGACTGGTTGCCTATCACATGTACCCAACCAATGTACGTGCCCTTGACTGGAAATGAACCCAGGACCCTTCATTCCACTGGGCCAATGCTCTATCCATTGAGCCAAACCAGCTAGGGCCCTGTAGTCTTAGAAGAAGTAAATTGTGAAGCTAAGGTTTCAATCCCAGTCTGTTCGATTCTTATCAACCCAACCTTGTTTCTTATATTGTACTATGCTCATGGGAGAATTAGAAGTTAAAATTCACCATCCCCAATCACCTTGAGTATCTTAATCACATTTTGTAGAGGAAATTTTTAGATAATATAGTGATAATAGTACTCTTCCAAGGCCTAAAACTCTGAATGACACTAGGAGAGGGACTGATGCTTTGATAGAACAAAGTTGTTCGTTTGTCAGATGGCTAGACATCATTTAATGTATGATCTGTAGCCACAAATTGAAAGAGAAAATGGCTTAAATCAAGATTTAATCCGTTAGCTCCACATTCTAATGACTTAGCACTGAATCAAAACTAGCATGGTCTACTGCCTGGAAAAGGTCCAGAACAGATCCTTTGCTTCATGAAGGTGCCCCATATTTTTTCGGAGTAGAGATAAAAGACAATTTGAATCACAATTTCTGAGAGTTGTTAGTGCATTAAGTATCTGTAGATGAGCTATGCTGGTTGCAAAGAGTGTCAGGGAGCTGTAATTATTACAACACAATTAGCTAAATATTCATGGAAGGGCAAGAAAAGGAGTTAGATAGTGAAGTATGGAGTGGGCAAAGATACTGGGGATATTTTGTTATTTCCTTTTCTTACATGACTACATTTACCTGTCATGTCCCAGGTAAAACTTTTCTATGGCTGATCATGGTCCATAGGTTTATATCAAAGCAACTTGACATGCCATATACATACCCTTATGATCTGGCTGATGTCACATTTTCTACATATTTTTACCATCTCCTTCTAGCATTATGTTTACATCCCTACATTTACTGAATCTCTTATATCTCCAAGCTTTCATTATTTCTGCCTTATCTGGCTGAAATTTTCTCTTGGAACTATTAACTTCTAATATGCTTTCAATTTTCATCCATTGAGATCATAGTAGATACCCTAATTCTGGATTTCCCTGTTGCCAACTATATCAAAGCCATTCTAATAATCATAATTACCTTTTTAATTCATTATCAATATGGATAGTTTATGAAGATAGGATTATATGTTGATTACTGTTTTATCTCCAGTACCAGATACATCACAGTCAATAGATAATTATTTATTGAATGAATGTAGAAAGACTTTATACAGCCTTCTAAATGTTTAGGGAATCACCTGCTGATGAATAGTTTGGCTGTCAGAAGGAGTTTCCTAGACTAGGTAATAGGTTAGAGCTCATATCATTCAAGGAATATTCTTGCATTAGAAGTCCATGATTCAATGCATTATTAATGAAACATTAAGTTATATATACCTTATAGTTAGAAATGGCAGAAGTAAAATCTACTTCCTAATTTTCACAATGATAGAAATAGTTTACTAATGGATGAAACAAAAAAGGGTAAAAGACTGGGGAATGAGAAATAACAACAAGCTTTTAGAAGCAGGAAGCAAATGAACAAGTGAAAACTGACTTAGCAGAACCAAGAAACCTGAATGCTGTGCTTGAAGTGGGAAAGCCAAGTTGAAGCCTTATGTACATAGCTCAATCCCTAGAAGACTTGGAGAAAATAGGAACCTTGGCAGTGGGGATTAATGTGGGACTAAAGGATTGTTTGAAGATCTCTTTAGGAAGGAGTGAGGTCCACAGGTATTCTACCCTGCTCTGTACAGTCACTTGGCTGACTTTCCTCAACCTGAGTTGATAACTAGAAGTGTATTCTTTAGAGAGAGTGAAACAGAGTGTCTAGATTTGGAATTCTAGACATAGTTGAGGGTGAAATCCATTTTTTTAAATATAAAAATAAAAAGAATTAAGTGAAAGCTTCACAGTGAAAGTTGAACTGCCCCATTGCAGTCTTCTCCTACATGGTTCCCAGAAAGCTAGCATCCAGCTTATACCCTAGCAAATAGAAATTCTGCTATAGTTCTTCTTTAGGATGTCTCAGCAACTGGAGCTAAAAGACCTAAAGATGCAGACATTAAGGATTCCCAAAAGACACAGCCCATTCAGATAATGTTAGAGTTAGGACCATTGAACAGTTCCAATCACATGCACAGGATTTCTGATCAACTCTTTATTCTTCACTATGTAATGTGTGCAAAAAAAGCGGGGCGGGGGGAGGATTATTAGACATTTGAAGCAAGCAAATGAAAACAAAGACCAAAACCAAATAAACAAACAACTGTTATAACCTCCGATTCCTTTAGTTTTATGTACCCTGGATAGTTTCTATCATTGATATCTTCAAAAAGATAAGTAGATATATTACATTTGTGATTCAAGAACAAAAGGCTGCATAAACATGTGTAGAACATACTTGAGCTCTTGATAATAGAAAAAATTAAAATAATAGAATATTTAGAATATAAACTTAGGGAAATCATATAGAAAGCAAGGCAGAATAAAAGTGATGAAGAAAAGAAGGTAAATGACTGGAAAATTAGAGAACCAGTTCAGGAAGTACAATGTCTGAATAATAAGAGACAAGAATACATGGGGGGAGGATATCATCAATTATATAATTCCATGTTTTCTTCCAGAATTAAGATGTGTAATTATACAGAAAATAAAGACCAAAAATCATTACTGTAAATTTGAAGACACAAGTGATAAAAAGGAAGTTCTAAGTCACCCTCCAACCTTGCAGGGGCCTGAACCCTCACCCCTTCTGAGGGAGGTCTCCTGTCCCCATGGCTGCTTTGCTTCCCACGCCCAGCTCAGATCGGGACACAGGTGACAGACAGAGACTTGGCCGACAGCAGCTGCCCTATATCTAAATCCAGCCTAGCACCAGCAATGCTCAGGGCCTACTCAAGAATGCAAATAATCCTTTCCACTAATATTTACAGGGTAAACTAAGATTGTTGGTAGAGTATTAAATTTGACAGTAAAATAATAATCAAGTTTTCAGATTAATTTAAATAGGCTAATAGAAATAAGTGAATATTCAAGAACATTTAATTGTACTGGACAAAAAGCATTCCAAAAATTTCTATTGGTAGTTCATCTCATGGTAAAATTCATGAACATGCAATGAACCTAAAGCAGTCATATTTTAGTGCAAAAAATTAAAATTTAAAGTAATCAAGACTGCATTATAAAATTTACAAAAGCCTCCATTAATCAAAAAAAGGGGGAATAGTAGGGTAATATCATGTAAAGAAAAATATCCTATAAGTAAATTACATCTAGAAAATTTTTACTTTACAAAATTAATTTTCATTTGTAATGCTAACAGCAAGACACCCCTGAAAAACACACATGGTGTCTAAATAAGACAAAGGAAAATCGTTTGGGCAAAAATAAAAAGGATCTCAAATCAATTATATAGAATAGATTCCTTTATTAACTTTTGGTCGAGAATATGTTTGTATATTTTCAGAAAACAACTGCAAGACCATGTGGATTCCTGCAACAGAGAGGAATTGACAGGTCTGCTCCAACCACAAAGACAAGAGGAGAAACAGTCCAGAGATGGAAGATGCTGACGACGCCTTGCCATGCTAGCAGTCAGCAGCTGTGCGTCGCAGCAGGTTGCCTAGGACCAAACCAGAGAGGGTCGGACCTGCATTGCCACCATGTGCCCACCATCCAGATATCATTGCTGACATGTACACATAAGGAACTGTTTGACATTGAAACGGGGACTCAGAACTGTTGGGCATTGAAATTGGGACTCAAACATTTTTTGTTATTATATGTTTATTTCTAGTCTGCAGAGGCAAGATTTTTTAAAGGAAAGAAATGGGGGAAAAATAGATACAGAGGCAAAGAAGCATTGAACAGACTGTCAAACTATAGCGGGAAGGCAAGGAAGGTTGGGGGAGGGGTGCTGTAAGAGATCAACCGAAGGACTTGTACGCATGCATATAAGCATAACCAATGGATACAAGACACTGGGGGGGGGCGGGGGGCGGGCAGGTAAAGGCATGTACTGGGGGGTAGAGGAGGCCGGGGGGAGGTCAATGGGGAAAAAAAAGGAGACATATGTACTACTATTTGTAATACTTCAAACAATAAAAAAAAAAAAAAGAAAGAAAGTTCTAGAAGCTTCAGGGGAAATATTCATAGGAAAAATTAGGAAAAAATGGCCCAAGATACTGTATATCTCCATAATAGCAATTCCAGATGCTAGAACACAATACATATCCTTAAAGCTCTGAAGAATTGTTTTTTCAAAATAGAACTGCATATTCAGAAAGATTGTCAAGAAATGTTCAGTGTAACACTCCCCTCCCCCCCAAAAAAGGTAAAAAAAATTACCTGCAATGCACTTTATTAAAAAAGAAAAAGGAAGTTCTCAGAAAAGATGCTGTATCAATGAGGGAGAAAACCAAGAAACAAGACAAAATGTGAGATGGAACTAGGGGAGTGAGCAAAAGTGGCAGGTAAGAAATTCCTTGTGGTGGTGTTAAAAGAAGTTTGCATAATGGCAGTTTTCAACCATTTTAAAGAGCTACTTTCAAGACCGGAAGTGGTTGGAAGAGAACTATTACTTTAAGAAAATGAAATTGATAAAAATTTAATTTCTTTGATGATATTAAAGAGAAGATTTACCCAGTTGCTGAAGAATTTGGAATTGGATTAATGATAAGTACTTAGAAAACCAAGCAAGTGAAAAGAGAGAAGGATTAAGAGGATGAGAAGGAAGAGGTAGTAAATGACTAAGAGCAGACATAAAAACAAAACAAAACAAAACAAAACAAAACAAAAACACTCTTACACAACAAAGGACAACTAGCCAGGTTCTATACTACATGTCTCAGCTGTGAACAATATTAATATGGTAAAAAAAATTTCAATACATATTGACCTATTTAACGTTACAACTATGATGGAAGGGTGTGGGACCAGGGCAGGCGGGATGGTGGTAAAAGATACATTCTTATCTCCCATAATGAAAAGTCAATAGACAATTTAAAAAATAGCAATATAAGGTTGTCATTTAGAGATTTTAATGTAAATTCTAAAATTAGCAATTTAGACAGTTGAAAATGTTTGCTCTGGGAGCAGATAATGGAGGTGGCAAGAGCATGCTATCACTGTGAGGTCAAATCGTACTATTAGGATGACACTAACTGCTATAACACACAAACCCCAGGATTTACAATGGCCTCAAACACAAAACAAGTTTATTTCTCATTCACTTAACAGCCCAAGGTGAGTGTTCTGCATGGTTTAAATGGCTTTTACATGATTTCAACTAGGAAAAAGTTCTGCCTTTTTCAAACTTGAGTGAAGTTTATCACCATCCCAGTCTGTCATTGAGAACAAGGAGCATGGAAGAGCACACACATACTTGGGAAGTTCTGAAGGTCGAACTTCAGAGTCACACCACCCTGTCCCAACTGCACTGATAGAACAGGACCACATGGCTACTCCTAACTGCCACAGAGGTTGGGAAATAGAACCCAGCTGTGCATCAAAACAGGAGGCCCCAAATGTTGGTGAACAGTCAGAGTTTTGGCAACAATTTGTAAGACTATTTGATTCTTTAAACTAAGTACACGTACAGCTTGTTGCTGCAATTGTCTTTTTGTTCTAAACGGATAAAAGTAAACAGACCGGAGGGAGTGAATAAAATTTAACAGGGGTCAGAATATGATCTATTTACCTGATATTTTTAAATTATAAAATTTCGTTGAAGGTACAAAATACTGCTTATCTGGAGCCATTGCGCTCCATGCTTCCGACAGGGTGAAGTCCAATAGCCCTTCCTGTGAGAGAGGCTGGAAATCCAATAGCATAATTCTAACATAATGGCAGAGAAGGCAGTGTTGTCCCTATTTTATAGATGAGGCAACTGAATTCTTGAGTTACTAAGTGAGAGACACGAAGTGTGTCATTCATTCAACAATATTTATTAAAGCCTCTACACTACCATGGGCCACTCATCATCTATGAGCAGCAGATAGAGAAACAAACAACCCAGACACGCCCTCCACTCACACAGAGCTTTAATCCTAGGGAGGCTGCCCAGAGGCAGAGGGAAGACTCTAGCTCAGTTCTGCAGCCAGGGGGCTCAGAAGATCCCAGCAGCTCCTGCCAGGCCTCTCTAGCTATTATGCTGTTCACATATCACCTCTCATTAGTTGCACTGAAATAAACTCTCTACAGCTATTCATTCTGAGGGCTTTTCCTATTTATGGAGTCAACAGAAGATGAAAATTCTCTTGGGAAAAATCTCTGTGAGTCAACATCACACCCTTCCCTCCCCCCTCCCCGCCTTAACAGCTTTTGACAGATGCTTCAGACCAGTGTGGAAAAGACATGAACGCTCCCTTTCTGGGTCTCCCCTGTTTTAACCCAGCTATTAGAGGCACTGTGACAGCACCTTTCCTATCTGCCTCTAACACTTGTTAGGCATGCTCTTCTATTCCAACAGACTTGGGCTGTCTGATCTCCTGAATTGTGATGTAAGATAGTCATCCAGTTGCCTGAAAATTAGCAATCATCTCTGCTTCCTACATGCCCCACTTGCACTTAAATGACGGATGCTTTGTTGGTGCTAGGTTTAATGAATGAGAATGTTTGTAGAAGAGCTTTAAATTTGTAGTGAACATGACAAGTGTTACAAGAAATATGGAGATTCTGGAGAGTTGTTCTCAAGAGATAATCATGCAATTAATTGTTCAAACTGGGATATGTTGAGAATGAGAGGTGATGCTGTTAACATCAATAATGTTGAGACAACAGGAATAAATGGCACTCTGGACAAAAAGGATATGTGAGCCTTGAAGACTGACTTCACTTTCCTTATCCATCAGTGGATAAATGGAGAAACAAAAGGTGGTATATACACCAATGGAATAGTATTGTCTTAAAAGGAAGGAAATTCTGACATGCTACAAAAAGATGGACCTTAAGGACATTTGCTAAGAGAAGTAAAGCCGTCTCACAAAAAAGACTGTAAGATTCCACTTATTTGACATATCTAAAGTAGTCAAATTCATGGAAACAGAAAATAGAATGGGGACTGCCAGGGGCTAAGGGGTGGAGGGAATGTGAATGTATTTATTTATTTATTTATTTATTTATTTATTTATTTATTTATTTATAAATATATTTTATTGATTTTTTACAGAGAGGAAGGGAGAGGGATAGAGAGTTAGAAACATCGATGAGAGAGAAACATTGATCAGCTGCCTCCTGCACACCCTCCACTGGGGATATGCCCGCAACCAAGGTACATGCCCTTGCCCGGAACTGAACCTGGGACCCCTCAGTCCACAGGCTGATGCTCTATCCACTGAGCCAAACCAGTTAGGGTGGGAATGTGAATTTAATGAGTACTTCCGGTTGCAAAAATGAAAAAGTTCTGGTGATGGTTGCGCAACATGTAAATGCACTTAATGACACTGAACTGTTTTCTAAAAAAAATGGTCAAAATGGTACATTTTATGTTATGACATTTCACCACCAAAAATATAATTATTGATTTCACTTTTTAAAATCTGGAATATTATCAAGCAGACCAGAGTATCCCCAGGGACCGCTCTCCCAGAGATAACACATTATGATCCCAATGAAGAGTCATTGCGATGTAGTTGAATTACCCCCTGCTGCCCTCTGTGTTATAACCACTTGAGAAAATACATGAAGAGTCCAATGTAGATTTGCCCCTGGGGAAGCTGGTCAGAGAACTCAGTAAACCTTCCCTCCTCCCTCCTCACCCTGGACTTGAGCACAGCCCTGAGTGCAGAGAGCAGTGGCAGGCAGAGCATCTGGAACTGGGAGAGCGGCTACCCGCCAGTTCCCAGAAAGCAAACTCTTGTTTGATTTACTTCTCACAGGCAGCAAGGCAAACCCTCTGTTCCCGAGAGTAGGAAACCCAAGAGGCCAGGAGGAAAAAAAAAAGATCAAGGACATCAAGAGGGCAATGACCCACACTGTCTCTGGTTTCAGTTTTAATGCCTCAGAGATGGCAGGTTCTCCCAGGCTCAACAATCACACCAGAGGCCCCAGGCTCCATCCACAGAGAGGAGGAAACCATAAATGGGATGAAAGAAAGAACTGAAAATAAAGATGTCCCTTCCACAATAACCACTTCTAAGCTCTGCTTTTCCTGTGGCCTCCTGGATTCACGACAAACATTTTTCTTCCTGTTAACATCTGAGAGTGGGAAAAACTGGTTTCTCCTTTCCCTGTGGCCCATCATCAGTGTGTGCCAGGTTGTTCCCCATTTACTCCCCAGGCTGCCCACATAAAGGAGACCTCTTTGGAGTACAAATTATAAAAGGGAGGGGGTAGGTTATGACCCTTGGATCCAAGTTGAGCAGTTCAGACACAGTTTCAATCCTATAATCAATTTTCCCTTATTTTACCCTGTATTATTGTGTTGATTAACTGATTCATATGTCTATGACTTACCCTACCCGTGAGCCCCAATTCTAGAGCAAGCTCCAAAAGGGCACACACCATGTTGGTGGACTGCTGACTCCTTTTTCATAAGACTATGCATGCTACCACACCCTAGGCAGGGGTCCTCAAACTTTTTAAACAGGGGGCCAGTTCACTGTCCCTTAGACCGTTGGAGGGCCGGACTATAGTTTAAAAAAAAAAAACAACTATGAACAAATTCCTATGCGCACTGCAGGCCCGGGACAAGTCGGCTGCTAAGCAGGACAGGCAGCGGCACCCGGCGGGCCGGATAAATGTCCTGGGCGGGCTGCATGTGGCCTGTGGGCCGTAGTTTGAGGACCCCTGCCCTAGGGATTCCATAAAGACCTATGGTGCTTGAACATTTATTAAGTTCCCCCTACATGCCTAGGGCAGGTTCCTACCCCAAGGAAACCTATTATTTAATAAGAATCTATAGATTGTTGAGCTGCTGGTGGCAGGAATGCATCGGAGCAGGCCCGTGAGCCTCAGGGAGGGAAGATTTTCAAGATTAGGAGATGAATGTGTTCTGAAAGACAGCACACAGTTAGCCTTGACTGCAAATTGGGCATTTGTCTGATGGATAATCACAGATAAAGACTTTGATCTTTATCCCCATGGCAGCAATAAGAAAAAAAGCAGGAACTCTGTGTGCTCTCTTTTATTTCATTTTTTTTTTTTTTTTTTTTTTTTTTGCAGTTCCGGGAAAACAGAACCTATTAAAATGCTCAGAGGAATCTCTTTGTGTTGTGTTCTTAAGCATCAAATCAAGTGTCTCTGCTCAGTGCCTCTCTCCTACCAACAACGTGATAAGGAGAAGATAGGAGAAGGAGTGTGACACTCTTCTCCCTCAGCAGAAAGACTAATGATGGGGAAGAGGAAGAATATCCAAGGGGAGGGAAAATAAATAGTAGAGGACAGATTAAATACTGAGTATCAGGAAGAAGATGCAGGGGAAGATTACAGTGGAACATAGCATCCCTAATGAATACAAGTGGCCGGATCCAGGCTTTATTCCTCAGACACAGGACTCTGAGGGCCTGTGGCCTGGAGCAGCAACATCAGGACGGTTCCTCCCTTTGTGATCTAACCAAGTGAAACATTCTATGGTCAAATTTGAAAACTGAGTCTAAATAGGAAAAAAATAAAAGAAGTTAGCCTATAGGGAAGCAAGGGCAGACTTCAGGGAGTTTGTAGTACAACAAGAAGGTCTTCCACCCCATCATGCATTTAACAGATTCCACTTGTCAGCTAACTGTCCTGATTCTTGACAATGCTCACTAAGGACAGAAAGGTAACTTTCATTATAAAATGAAGTCCCAATGTTAACTTTTTTTCATTCTCACAAAGGAATCAGCCAAAGACCAAGTCCTTCAAGGCTGAGGTGAAGTCTAGGATGCTAGAGCAAATGCGTGTGGTTGTGCGTGGAGAATGGTGTGACAGCTCATGTGGTCTGTCCTGTGTGGAGGGCATGGAAGAGTGCAGGCTCACAAGGGCCTCATTCTGTATTGACAAAGAGACTGACATGTAAACATGTACCATTAAATCCAAAAGAGATTCATGCAGAATCCTTTTGTTTTCATGTCAGTAGAAGTAATTAAATGCTTAATACTTGTAAATGCTTACTTGTGTATTTATTTCCTCATTTTTAATATAATCTTATTATTGTAACTAGCCCAAACCTAGCTTGACTTTTGAGATGTCCTGTGCATGTGTTGATGGTGGATAAAGTGAAAGGAATCCTAAGTTGAAAATTAGATTGCATGGAATGTAGGAAAAATTGCCAGTTTCCTTCACCAAAGCCCTGTATTTATTTTTGAATAGCAGCACAAGCCCCATAGCAACCAATTCTGTACCTAGCCACTGGAACCCCAGATTCACCAAATACAATTTGTAGGAGTAGTTCCAACTTCTGGAGAGAAAACAAACGTCTCAAATTGTCTCAGAATCAGGTAACTTCTCTAAAAATCACTTTGAATGACACATGTAAAACAATGACCCCTAGTGGTGAAAAGCCAAATCTAATTAAGACTAAGCTCTGAATGGGAGGGGGTGGGAATGCATTCAGTTACAAAGCAACACGAAGCTTCTAGGTCAGTGGTTCTCAAACTTCCTAATGCCGCGACCCTTTAATACAGTTCCTCATGTTCTGGTGACCCCCAACCATAAAATTATTTTCGTTGCTACTTCTTAACTGTAATTTTGCTACTGTTATGAATCATAATGTAAATATCTGTGTTTTCCAATGGTCTTAGGCGACCCTGCTAGTGGTTCTCAACCTGTGGGCCGAGACCCTTAGGCTCTACAGCAGTGGTTCTCACAGGTTGAGAACCGCTGCTGTAGAGCCTAAGACCATCGGAAAACACAGATATTTACATTACGATTCATTAGCAGTAGCAAAATTACAGTTATGAAGTAGCAACGAAAATAATTTTATGATTGGGGGTCACCACAACATGAGGAACTGTATTAAAGGGTTGCAGCATTAGAAAGGTTGAGAACCATTGCTGTAAGCAAAAGGATTACTGGGATGTTATAGGATGTTGAGAGGTTGGAGGAGCCAACTTGGAAAGGGGTATAATTGAGACATCCTAAAGGGTGGAATGAAATAACTTGGTGAGGAGATGGCACACAATATGCTAGATCATCTCTGCTTCTAGACATCACCTTTGCACATGCTATGTGCACATGCACCTCATTCCAGATTCACATTCCTGAGCAGAAATATACAACCACCACTCTTAGACCATGTGCTTAGATCCTAACTGTAAGGGAGCTGAGAGAAGGATACTCCTCATTCCATTTCTATATTGAGAGGTAATGTTCTCTGACTTCTACCCCCTTCACAAAATTAGGCACATAGGAAAATTCTTCCCCCTAACCCCGCCAAAACAAAACAAACCAACAAAACAAAACAAAAAGGAGAGTTTACTATTATGCAGAAAGAAAAAAACAAAGATACACGCCCACTACAACATATCTAGTAAGGGAATTTTTAGGCAGGAGTTGGATGTGTAGCTAGAAGTAATACTGTGCATAGTGTTGCTATATTGAGAGAGAAGTTAGAAAATAGCCTCCTGGTCTAATTCTAGGTTTCTTTGAGATACAGGGGCTTTGGAGTTACTCCAGTGTAACTGTTGAGTTAGGAGACAAAGCTGGGTGGCTGTGTGTTCTCCACCTAGAATAGTGGTTCTCAACCTTCCTAATGCCGCGACCCTTTAATACAGTTCCTCATGTTGTGGTGACCCCCAACCATAAAATTATTTTTGTTGCTACTTCATAACTGTAATTTTGCTACAGTTAATGAATCGTAATGTAAATATCTGTGTTTTCCGATGGTCTTAGGCTCTACAGCAGTGGTTTTCAACCTGTGGGTCGCGATATTTACATTACGATTCATAACAGTAGCAAAATTACAGTTATGAAATATCAACGAAAATAATTTTATGGTTGGGGGTCACCACAACATGAGGAACTGTATTAAAGGGTCGCAGCATTAGAAAGGTTGAGAACCACGGGCTTAGAGGCTCAAAGTTGGTTTCTCTTACCTGCAACAAGAATCCTCATGGACTTCTGTTAACCTCATCATTGGGATACACTTTCTTGTTATAGATTCCCATCAAACCTGGTGCTACCTTCTTTCTGCAATGCTATACTCTTTTGATATGAGGGGAAATTCTTAAGGTGTTCCAATTATTTCTTCAAACCCTTAGTATCTCTGTATTAAACACTTCTATCAGGATAGAAAACCATCCATAGAAAGTTAAGTAACTAGACAACAATTACTTAGATATTCTAATCAGTTTGGAGGTGCTGTTATTGTTGAGGCAAAGATAATAAAATGGGTTCTATTGAGGACTGTGTTAAGGATAATAACCTGAGACTTCTGTGAGTGGAGCATATTTCCCATGCAAACTTCTCATTTTAACCATGAACTCTTGGAATTTTAGGGTAATGGAAAGAAAAAAAGAAGCTAGTCTATCGATAGTACCTCATAAAATTTGTCAAGATTATGGTGCCTCCTAGAATCATGGGAGTAGGTGATGTGATAGTCAAGCTTAAGGATAGAACATGTCTTATTATTTCTTCCTTGAAGGGACCTTCTCCAATATTCCAGGTATCTAACTAGCCACCTTCACCCACCTCCTACCTATCCTTAGCACCATAGCATCTCAAACCTCGCATCTAAGAGCATTAATAGTAAAGACAGGGAAACTGTCTACTTCAATCGCAATGTATATCTCCAATATACCTGATTTTCCTGTATTCACTAGAATCTTTAAATTTTCCCAATTCATCTGGACACATCTTGAAGAAAGGTGCCCTACCTAAATCAATAATAGTGCTCTCTAAGTATTTTCACATGAAAATAAGGACCTATCTTGAAGAAAGGTGCCCTACCTAAATCAATAATAGTGCTCTCTAAGTATTTTCACATGAAAATAAGAGTGGACCCCTGTTTCATAACTCTTCCATAGCAAATAGAATATGAATGAAACATGGAATTATTAGATTTCAAGTTAAAAAAAAAAGACCCCAAAATCATCCTGGAAATGCAGGGAGTAAGAGGATTTCGAGGCAGAACAAAAGCAGCTAACAATCTTTAGTTCTAAAAGCTGAATGAATACTCAGCATGGCTTGTTCCAATTCAACTGGGATTTCTCTCTTTTAAAAGCTCATTAAAATAGTCCATATTTCTACCCAGAGTCATATGTCTTTAATTCTCATTATGCTAAGAAAATTTTCATTCTGAAAATCAACAATATCTGGAGTTGTCAGAGAAAGAAGTCTGTTATGTCCTACCCAAGAAAATTAACCTGAACATCACATGTCTTACGATGTTTGACAGCAAGGACAGGTTAACAAAAAACAAGTGTTTGCATGAGTCATTTGCATGAATCTTCAGTTTGGCAGTGCTTTCGTGTGTTGCCATCTCCAGTTCTATAAACAGGAAGTGAACAGCCCCAAACATCTCCCCTTAAACAGGTAGTGTATTCATTGTTTTAAAATGCAATGCTTAAAAAGAAGGAAACCTTACCTTTTGTGACAGCATGGATGGGCCTGGAGGATATTATAATAAGTGAAATAAGCCAGTTAGAGAAAGACAAGAACCGTATGATTTCACTAGTTATCAAAATAAACTAACAAACAAAATAGAAACAGACTCTTAGATAGAGAGAACAGACAGACAGCAATCAGAGAGGAGGAGAGTTGAGGGACTGGGTGAAAAAGGTGAAGGAATAAAAAAAAAACAACAAAAAAAAAAAACAGTTAAAAAACCTCATAGACACAGAAACCAGGATGGTGATTACCAGAGGAAAGGGGTATTGAGGGGAGGTAGAAAAGGGTAAAGGAGGGATAAATGGTGATGGCAGGAGAAAAAATGGAATGCTATCATTATTGGAGATAATCATGGATCTGCTATACACAAACAACCCACTTATTCAAAGCTTTCAAAAGCAGGTAATGGTCCTATTGAATAAATCTAACCAACCTTTTTGTAGCCAGGCCTTATGCATGCATCAGAAACAGTTTCATGCCATAGTAAAATTTTGTAGCAAATAGAATCAGACTGTGCTGTTGATAAAAAAAAACAAAAAAACAAACAAAAAAAAAAACTATCAACAAACTCAAGTGTCTTTATCAGAATTAAAAATCTGGAAATATCGATAGCAAGAGCTTTGCAAGAAATCAAAGTAACAATCTACAAAAAGCAAAAGGGAAGCAGAGGGAACATAAATGGCCCTGTCATTGCCAGCCTGTACCCTCTACTGCAGTGCATCAGATGCACCCTACCCTCATGCTGAGTAATCATGATTCAGCACACACACACACACAGAGTAACCCTACTTCTGGGAATGCTTAATGATTTGTACATAATTTTTCACTTTTGTTATTATTGAGGAATAACTAACACAGCACAAGGTGCAGATTTTCAGAGTAGAGCTGGATCAGTTTAGACAAATGTCTGTCCCTGAGTACTGATCACCCAAATCTAGATAGAGAACATGTTCAGCTCTTCAAAACTGTGCCGGTGCCCCTTTTCAGTCAGCCTTCTCTCCCACCCCAGCAACTACTATCCTGATTTCTTTCACCATAGATTACTTGTGCCTACTCGTGAACTGTATATAAATGGAAGAATGGGGTATGTACTCATTTTTCTTACCCAACACATTCCACTAAATTTATTTTGGAATTCAGTAATGCGTTGCAACCTCCACTTGGAGAAAATTTTGCTGAAATAAAGCACACTAGTGTGCATCCGATTAGCTTCGTGTGTAAAAAAAAAAAAGAAGGCCAGTTCTCAGGCCTGTCCCATGGAGATGCTGATTAAATAGATTACTGGGACCTATTGCAGGTCAATTAAGCATGTATCCTAGTGTGGATCTGATGCAGGTTATTCAAAGACTATCCTATCTAATAAAGAGGGAATATGCTAATTGACCCTCACGCCATCGCAAAGATGGCAGTACCCACAGTCAATAATGAGGGAATATGCTAATTATCTGTCCCGCCCTCAAAGATGGTGGTGCCCACAGCCAATAAAGGAATATGCTAATTGACTGCCCTGCCCTCAAAGATGGCAGCGCCCACAGCCACAAGATGGCAGCACCCAGTCCCCTCAGCCCCACCAGGGTGGCAGGCGGGTCCGACCACTCCCCATGCCTGCTTCTGGAGTCCCCCAGTCCCCTCAGCCCCCCAGCCACCCAGGGCTGCCCGAGGCTCAAGTAACCAGGGCCGGCCGAGGCTTGCGCTGCCGGTAGTGGCAGCAGCCAAGGTGTGATGGGGCGTTGCCTTCCCCTGATCGCCGGGTCACCTCCCACCCCTGAGGGCTCCCGGACTGTGAGAGGGGGCAGGCCAGGCTGAGGGACCCCCCCACCAGTGCATGAATTTTCATGCACCAGGCCTCTAGTATTCTAATACAGTTTACAGCCAGGTTTCTCAATATTCCACACAATGCTTTAATCATATCACCACCTTTATCCCATTTAAGAAAAATAAAATGAGTCCTCCTTTACTGCCTACTGAATCAAGCCAAAATACCTTCAGCTGACATGTGAAGCCCTCCATCAAAGGTCTTGCTGTCCTGGCGGATACACTTTCCTATTACTCAGCAACAATCTCCATTGTCATCAGTCTCCTTAGTGACCTCCCTCCCACTGCCCATTCACTCCCACACTGAAAAATCTAATGTTGTTTTTTTGCCTACATTCAAGAACCTAGCAATGCTCTTTACATTGAATAACAGCTCAGATTAGTATTTTCTGGAGACTGTGGTGGTGGTAGTGGGAGCATCTGTAACAGCCAAGTCTGCAAGGCATCAGAGCCTCCTTCAGGTGGACTGATTGTCCTGTGTTAATTCTTCTCCACAAAAGTGCTCTGTGCTATTTCCCTGATTAAGAGAGTATCTTTTGGTTCTACCACCTTGTTAGAACTTGGTGGTATGTGGGCTCCTGGTATATTTGGAAGAAGATGGGTCTTAATTCTCTTTATGCTTTCTTACTCTGCAAATAGAAGAGAAGCCTTTTGAGTTAGTGAAATAAAAGCTGTAGAAATATATCATTTAATGAAGGGAATGGTGGTAGACTAAAGATAGGAGGCTATAGAAGCTAAAGGAAAACTTGAATTTATAGTTCTTGTGTTCTAATCTCTTCTCTCTGACCCACATTAAACACTGCAAAGGTGTATGGATACCAGTATTCAAAGCACTCTCTCAATTATATTCATTCATTCTTTTATTCATCCAACACATATTTTTAAATTTCTACTATCTCTCAGGTACTTTTTTAGACACTGAGACCACAACCACAAGTAAAACAAAGTCTGTGTCCTCAAGGAACTTGCATTCTAGGGGGAATACAGACAGTAAACCTATCAATATATAGAGTGATAGATCATTATGGGCAAGGGGAAAAATGGATATACTATTTACAAATGGTGATAATGGAGGTTCTCTTCAATAAGGTGACATTTTAACAGACTTGAAAGGGGTGATAGAGTGAACTACACAGGCATCTAGAGAAGTTCAAGAAGAAAAAGGAGGATTGCAAAGGCCCTGATGGAAGGCGTTTTAGCGTATAAGATGCCCACCAAGCAGCTGTTGTGATAAGCTCAGAAAAATATGAGAGATTGAAACACAAAGGGCTTTGTTAAGAACTTTGCTATTCACTTTAAGTCCATTAAGAATGAAATGGACTTTTTCAGAGGCTGTGAGCTGGAGAGATCCCAGATAGGCCAAGGACCTCAGATCTCATTGTCCTCCCAGCCCTTCAACCCTCACCAAAATGCCCTCATAAAATGGCTTGATCTTTAAGAAAAAATAAAAGGGTTTTGAGCTGACGCATGCATTATACATTTTATATTTTCATATATTTCTTCTTGCTACTGTGTTGAGAATAGACTAAAGGGGAATAAGAGAGTAATGAAGAGAGGCTATTATAATGAACCAAGTAATAAACAATGATGGTAACTTGCATCAGGGTGGTAAAATGAAAGGAGTTTAAAATACAATTTTATATATATAAATTCATACACTGTGGGGAGGGGGTGTCCCTCAGCCCAGCCTGCACCCTCTCCAATCTGGGACATCCCTCTCACAATCTGGGACTGCTGGCTCCCAACCGCTTATCTGCCTGCCAGCCTGATCACCCCCTAACCACTTCCCTGCCAGCCTAATAGACTCCTAACTGCTCCCCTGCTGACTCGATTACCCCCAACTGCCCTCCCCTGCTGGCCAGATCGCCCCCAACTGCCCTCCCCTGCTGGCCTGGTCACCCCTAACTACCCTCCCCTGCTGGCTTGGTCACCCCAACTGCCCTCCACTGCTGGCCTGGTCACCCCTAACTGCCTTCCCCTGCAGGCCTGATCACTCACAGCTACCATCCCCTGCTGGCCATCTTGTGGCAGCCATCTTTGACCACATGGGGGCGGCCATCTTGTGTGAAGGCATGAGGGTCAATTTACATATTAACTCTTTATTATATATGATATATATATACACTGAGTGGCCAGATTATTATGATCTCTGAATGCATAATATCTGGCCACTCAGTATATATATATATATATTAGAGGCCCAGTGCATGAATTTATGCATGGGTGAAGTCCGGCCAGCCTGGCCATGGGGAGGGGACATGGGCAGTTGGCCGGCCTGCCTGCTGGTCGAACTCCTGGTCGAGGGGACAATTTGCATATTAGCTTTTTATTATATAGGATAAACACTAAGTGGCCAGATTATTATGTGTTCAGAGATCATAATAATCTGGCCACTCAGTGTATATATATTATAGTTATTTTTTAATTCATTCATTTTTTTATTTTTCAACTACAGGTGACATATAATATTACATTAATTTCAAGTATATAATACCTTATAAAGGTATTTTGAATGTGACAAAGAGAAGATCTGTTGAAGTATGAGGTATAAGAAAAACAGAATAGTACAGGATAAACTCAATGTGTTTTGGCCTGAGTGAATGAGAGATGGAGTTGTCATTACTTACATTGCTGGAGGACCAGATTGAGCTCGGGACTAGGAAGACATATTTGAATATGTTAAGATTGAGATGCCTTGAGACATCCAAGTGGATATCCAAAAAGCAGTGTACATAAAACTTTAAAGTTCATGTGACATGTTCAGTTCAGAGATATGTCTTAGATTTGTTGGTCTATAGATAGTGTCATCAGGTAGTCATCAGATGAGATGGTTGTACAAAGAGAAGGAAGTCTAAGGACTGAGCTCTGGGGCATCCCCAATCTATGGCTGTTGGAAAGATGCAGAGAAATAAATACAGAAGATGGAAAAGAAATGTCCAATTATAGAAGAAGAGAAAGACACGGAAGTGGTGTCCCAGAAGCTAAGTGATAAGAATATTTTAACAAGGAACATGTTATCAACAATGTCAAATGCTCCTATTGGTCAGTAAGATATGCAAATACTCATAGAAATGTGTTGAACAGAAAATTAGAGAAGATAAATTAGAGATAAAAATTATAAATAATTGTCTCAAGGTGATAGGACATAAATGTGGTAGAGAAATGGTGGAGTGTTTGAACAAGCAAGTGGGAGCAAGGTATATACACATGCACATATATCATATTTAAAAAAATAAATATATAGTAGGTTTGTGAGCTCAGTAAGTAATCCAGTTTATAGAGTAAAAAAAAAAAAAAAAAAAAAAAACAACTAAAAAATGAAGGGAGTAAAGAGAGAGAGGGAAGAGAGAGATTTCCAGAAATCTGGACCATAGGAAATGAGATCTGGATAACAGGGGAGGTGCTGGCCTTTGGACCATGGAAAAATCACCGATGGGAAGGAAAAGTGAGCATAGGGATACTGATGGTGCACATGATGGGGAATCTACAGAAGTTTTCTTCTAATTACTTCTATTTTCTCCACAAATAGAAACTGATGTTATCAAATAAGATAAAAAATGAGACAGAAGCTATCAGAGGAGCAAGAGAAGGTAGAAATGACAGGGTACAAGGGCAAGGGGGGATGCAGTAGGATTTCTAGGCAGCACTGAGGGCCCACATGAGCATCGTCATGAGTGTGAAATATAAGAGATCAGCATGATTGACTACCTCATTTGAGTTCCTCTTTTTTTCTTCATAAATATGTTTTTATTGATATTTAGAGAAAGAGGAAGGGAGAGTGAGAGAAAAACATCGATGAGAGAGAAACATTGGTCAGCTACCTTCTGCATGCCTTCTCGTGGGGATCAAGGCTATAATCAGGGCATTTGCCCTGACCTGAAATCAAACCAGTGACTTGTTGGTGCATGGAACAATGCTCAACCAACGAAGCCACACTGGCCAGGGCAAGTTCATCTTTATTATTGCCATCCTGCAGATGAAATAGACACAATGAGGCAATGTGAGTTGCTGGAGGGCATATAATAAGCATCAGAGATACTCCAGGCCCTGGTTCGCTGCCACCTGCCTATGTGCTGTTCTGTTTTGTTCTCAGTTTCACCTGTGTTGGTTTTGTTTCTCTAAGCAGATATAAAACTCACTCAGGACAGTAGTGTGTTTCCTATGCCACCTGAGAATTTACAAGACCTCACACTGTAAATGATGTATTTAATTTCATCATTTATGTTTCCAGCAAGTTTTTATTTTCTGACTATAACCATTGTGGCTGATTGAAAAGCTTACTAGAGTCTATTCCCTTGGAGAATGCTACAAAGTGACTACTCCATAATTAGGGAGACGATCCATCAAGAAAAAGGACAATCAATATAAGTAAAGGACAACATGAGTGATCACCCCTCTCCTACTCTAAGATTTATATATTTGAGAGGAAGGGAACTTCAGGTGAGAGCCCCCTTTATTTTAGAAAGGAATAGCAATGAAATATTACTTTCTTAAACTTATAATCATAAAAAATAAAGCAAGTCCTCTTAAATTCCCTTCGGAAATAGGTCCAAAGATTTCAGAGATGTTGTTAGTTGTCACTCGTAGTAAAGAGAACTTGAGCCTATATCCCTTATTCTCAGCCCAGTTCTTTTTCTATGCTGTCAAAGAGATCTACCAGAAGCTAAAGACATTCTCCTCAAACCCTTAACATAACCAGACTGCTTAGCTTTCTCCTTCTCAGACTTGGGCTTGGATGGGTGGATTAAGATAGCACATTTCTGTCTCTCACAAGAGGAAGCCTTTCATCTTGGCACATGAAATCTCAGCAATTAAATTCTAAAGTAGTTGTTCCCAATGCATGGTCTTTCAGGGTCCTCCAGATTGAAAATGTGCTGGACCCTTTGTAATAGTAACAGCAACAGTAATAGAAATAGTAATTAATAGTAATGGTAATTGTATATCAGAATAGTAATAAGCAATATTTTTAGAAAGGTTAGTGCTTGGGCTTTTGTCTCCATTGTGAATACATAATTTAGTCATGAGATTGAATGAAAACCAGACATGATCTCATTGGTGTCTCAAAAGAAAGGCATAATGGGTCTTCCTATTCAATCTGGCTAGGTTTATTTTGAAGTTAATCAAAATATGTTTTAAAAGCACCTACCTCAAGATACTGGGCTCAAACTGGGAATCAAGAAAGTGAATTCCTCTATACTCCAGTGGCTAAAAGCATTGGATTCGGGGTAAGTAGCCTTGGGGTTGAGTCTCCATGTCACCATTTACTCCTGCTGTGACTCAGGGTAATGCAGTTTGCTTCTCACAGTGAAGCTTCATCATCTGCAAAATAAAGATATAATATTGGGCTCTTTGATTTGGGTCTGGCCTGTAAGCAGCTTCATTCTGTCCTAACAACAAGTAAAAATCAGAACAACTTGAAAATATCAAACACTTCTCTCAGATCCCTCAAAGAAGGGAAGTCACAGGGCAAAACACTGACCTCGATATTGGAGAGACAGGCAGGTGGACATAGAAATTCACAATTCACAAGAGCAGAAACCTCGTGGGGAGCCAGGTTCAGAGTAGGACAACCTGGACTGCATTTAACAAACTGCTGGCAGCTCAGTATGACCAAATCTGAGGGAGAAAAGTTACAGGGGATCCAGTCACAGGGCACTCTCACACTTTGGGGAGTTCTACCTCCAGGAGCTTGGCCAGGTCCTCACAGTGACTAGCAAAGAAAAATGGCCTCCTGTTTCCAGAAGCGGGAGGAGAAAAGACATAACTTTGAATTACACCACAATAAGGCCTGTCCCCAGGAAAAACATCAATCGTGCATCACTTAAGAATAGAGATATGCTCTGAGAAATGTGTCGCAAGGTGATTCTGTCCTTGGGTGAACATCACAGGATGCACCTGCACAGAACTACATGGTGTAGCCTACTACACACCCCGGCTTTATGGTATAGCCTATTGCTCCAAGGCTACAAGCCTGTACAGCATGTTACTGTACAAAACAACATGAGATTAAATCAAGCACAAGATAAAACGATGTAATCAAGAGACACGGTAAACATGTGATGTATGAGGCTGTTGCCATTGTTAACAGGATCTGCTGTTTACAATAGGCTTTTTTTTTTTTTAATAAGCAGAGTACACTAAATACATAAACCAGTATAGTACAGTAAATATCAGTAACATAGTTGTCTATTATCATTATTAGATACTAGAGGCCTGAAGCACGAAAATTTGTGCAAGAGTAGGCCTTCCTTCCCCCAGCTGCTGGCACCAGCTTCCCTCTGGCACCCGGGACCTGGGCTTCCCTCCTCCAGCTGCCCACAGGCACCTGAGACCCGGGCAGGCTTCCCTCGGGCCACCCACAGGCACCGGCGACCCAGGCTGGCTTCCCTCTGGCCCAGGCTTTGTCAGGAAGGACGTCCAGTCTAATTAGCATATTGCCCTTTTATTATTATAGATTATATACTATACATAATTGCATATGCTATACTTTTATACAACTGGTAGTACAGTAGGATTGTTACTGCAGCATCACCCCAAACATGTGCAAGAAGCCAATCTAAAATGGCTGCATAATATATGATCCAAGACAATCTGGAAAAAGGCAAAACTATGGACACAATAAAAAGATTAGAGGTTGCCAGTAGTTATGCAGGAGGGAGGTATGAAAAGAGAGAGCACAGAGCAGTTTTAGGGCAGTGAAACTATTCTGTACAATATTGCATGGTAGATACATATCATTATACATTATCCAAATCCATAGAATGCACCACACCAAAGTAACTCCTAGTGTAGACTGTACAACACCAAGTGGACTTGAATGTAAACTATGGACTTTGGGTGATTGTTGGTTCTAGAATTCCTGCTGTGGAACAGCCACTATGCTAGAAGATCTCATTCCCAATTAATTATTTAATCCTAACTAGACTGTAAGTTCCATGAGGATAGCAATCCTGTCTTGCTCACAGCTGAACACCCATCTTCTGGCAGTGGGAAACCATTACTATATCTAGACCTGGCAAATTATGAGGGAGGATCAATGTCACCAAAGCCCAATGAGAAATGGAACAGTGGAAGAGTTGCCACCTGCAAGGGTATGCACTTGTGGAGGGCAGCAGCCAGTACCAGAAATGTACACCAAAGCAGGAAAGAAGTAGGCAAGGAAAACCCTCCTTTCTCCTCCCGAATTACTATCTCCTTCTTGTGACTTTTCTTAGCTAAGCCCGATAGTAAAGCAGAAGGCGAGAATTAGTAACTAGTTCATAGGAATCAGTCTCCAAGGGTTTGGAAGCCGGCAGAGAAGAACAAATATTTGGGAACTGGGTAAGGGAGGTTGGCAATGAAAAATAATCAACATGCTGATATTAAGGAAGGTATCTTTGATATCTTAATATTTATTTATGAGAAAAAATAAATAAATACATGGAAAAACTTGATGAAAGTGAAGTGATAGAATGCTTTAGTCTGTTCACCCTTTAAGCAACTCCAACAAATGAGATGCCGGGTAACCTGAAAGACTTGGAACAGCATCCGGAACTCAGAATTGATAATATCTTGCCATAAAGGACTGTCATTCTAAGCTGCTAAAAGAGTTTCAGAAGCAGTTTGTCCTTTAGCCTCCCCTTTTATCTAAAAATACTCAGCAAGAAAGTGACAAAGTTAGAACTTCTTTCTTCCTCCCCAGCAGCCCAGCCCAACCCCTGCTCAGTGCAACCACTTAGCAATTTGCAGGGGGAAATGGGAACAAATTAGTGCTGATGATTGCGGGCCACTAATTGGCTGCCCTGCTGTCACACCAGTTTCGCAGTTGCTAAACCAAATTGATAGCTAAAGGCCATGAACTGTGCAGCCTGCTGCTCTTCTGATTCAGGGCTTGGGGGCCAAGGAAACCCTGACATTATGGTCAATTTGTCACGACCCACCCATCATCCCCAGGACGATGCACAGTCAGCATGTCTTCTGGTAACTGTGGGGCTGGTGATGAGGCTGAGGCTCTGGAAAGGCGAGAGGCTGCCACTCTTGGGGAGGTGTTCTCATCCTTTCTGACAGGCAGCAAGGCATCGGTGGTGAGCTGTGAATGCGGTTCTGGAGAAGCAGTGTGAATTCTTGCATACATGAGAGAATTTATGATGGAGCACTTGTGCTATATAACAATGAAATGAGGAATTCCAAAAATATTTTTGATTTATACAAACTCCCAAGAATCACAATGCAAGTTGTTCCTTCCAAAATAGTCCTCTTATGAAAGTATGCTAGTTATTCCAAAGATACTGTCATTTCTCAAGTCACATCTGGACATCTTTTTGGAGAATTGTCAGAAAAACCAACACTTGCTGCTTATTAAAAAAATAAAAAATAAAATCCTCTTAATGATTTACAACAGTAGCTCTTCAGTGGGGGCACTTTTGTCTCAGCCCTAGCCACCCTGGGACCTTTGCAAGGACATTTCTGGTTGTGATAACTGTACGGGAGGAGAGGGAAGATTCTAGTGACATCTAATGGCGTAGAGACCAGGATTCTACTAAACATCCTACAATTCAGAAGACAAACCCTAATCTGACAACAAATAATTAATTATCCAATCCAAAATGTCTGCAGTGTCAAGGTTCAAAGCCCTGATTTACACTGATTTCCTTCAGGAGAAATTTGGTTGATTTAGTGGAGCTATCCAAAGGTCGGTTAGAACTAAATCTAGTGATCGAGTTGATTCAAGTTGGAAAAATACCATTCCTGTACAAAAATGAGTGGTGATTATAAAGTAACTAGAGTCCCAGTGCATGAAATTTGTGCATGGGAAGGGTTCCTAGGCCTGGCCAGGAATCAGGGCCAATTGGGGCCTTCCTTCCCCCTGGCTTCCAGCTGCCGGCCTGGGCCTTCCTTTGTTCCGCGCTGTCCCCCAGTGATCAGCGTACTTCATAGCGAGCGGTCTAACTCCTCATCGGTTGAACTCCCGAGGGGACAATTTGTATATTAGCCTTTTATTATATAGGAAGAGACTGACTTTCGTGCATGACAATATCCAACATGGAGTCCAAAAATGGGTTCCAAGGAATATTGGCATTTATTTATTAGTTCCTCAATTTATTAAATATCTTTAAGCATTCAGTATGTGCTAGGAACAGGTTAGCAAAACAAAATTCCTATGTTCAGGGACCTCTTGGTCTAGAAGCAGATAGAGTAATGTACTAGGGCTATCTGGTAGAGCACACCCTTTTAATCCCTTCACTATTTTGCCTCTCCAAAGGTTGTTTCATGTGAGGATTACCTAAATTAATAAACATAAAATATTTACAACAGTTACCTGATACATGGTAAGCATTCAATATATACTAAGTATGAAATATTAATATTAAAATACAATAACTATAAATGATTTTAAACATGGATTTCTTTAATAAATAAATATTTCTTAGAAGTATACTCTCGGGCAACCTTGCTAATACACATATATTGCCAATTGTGCATTTTCTATGTTAGGCTGTGATTAACAAGTTTTTCCACCAATATAATTACATCCTCATGAATGATAAATCAGAAAATATATCTATCAAATATATTGTGTATCTTTGTCTCTCATTTCTAATTTGGAAGGCACTGTACAGGTTAATGTCACAAATATAAAATAATATAGTCAACTATCTCTGCCCTCAACTTGACTACAATTTCTTGAAGATATTTAATATGTAGTAGTATCTAATGGGTTGCTTTAGAATGCAACCATTTCCTATTAAATTGAATCACTGTTTTATCGGTTTAAAACGTTTAGATTTTGACTTCATATGCTTTAGCCTAATGATTTCAGCCTTCTCTATACATCAAATGGTTTCTCTGTAGTAAAGTTGGGGAAAGAGTTAAAGACCTAAACATGGGAATATGACACCAGAACAGTTTTCTCTATTGAGTTTTGGTGCAATGAATGGGCTAATGAAAGGGAAGATGTTTTTAAGTAAATGTTATTATGCTATTGATACATATGAAAGCAATGTTAATTATTTCTCCTCTAATTATGTATTTGAGTTGAACTTGGTGTTGACATGGTGGAGTCACATCTTGGCAGGAATTAAGGTCACTTAGCTAGAACCTCTTCCTATCCTTGCCAACACACGCAGGACAATCCAGTAGGGTATGTTCCAGTTAATTCAGTCATTCCATTTGTAAAAAAAAAAACCCAAACAAACAAACAAAAAAAAAACATCTTGTAGTAAATCTTCAAGAAAGCAAATAAAAAATTGGGGGACTTTCCCAGATTTAGCATTTCCTGAGTATGTGACAGCAGAGACAAAAATCTTCCATGCTTCCATTTATTGATCAGAGACTGTGCAATTATAAAACTCTGTAATTGTCAGAATCCTTATCTAAATAAAACCTGTACGTTTATGCTTTGAGGTTTCCAGGAAATGTAGAACTCAAACAGCGATTATTCTTAATAGTGTCCTATTAAACAACCAGTTCCAGACTGTTGGTCTCTGGCAGGAGATGTGTGATGAAAAGGATGGACCAGGATGGCTCTAGCAGCCCAGCACACTAATTCCTTTCTAAGTGCCTTAACACAAATTCAGGAGGCAATGGAAACAAATGAGCTGAGAAGGGGAAAGCAGACTTTCTTTATCCCTCCCTTTCTCACAGGTTAAGCTCTCTGCTCACAGGCTGCCTGGAGGAGTCTCAGTGTCCACAACAAAATTACACTTCCGTCTCAGGGAAAAATAGACAATCACCCAAACAAAATCAATAAACAGCAAAACCTACCTAAACTCCTCTCTATGCATGTCTTAGTATCTTCTAGATAACAAGTGTGCCCTAAATAGCATGTCTGGTTCTTGATAATGGTGAGTTTCAATATTTAGTCTTTAGTCCAAAAAAAAACGTCTGTGTGTCTGTGTGAATCTGTGTTTCATGGGTGGGAAAAAAAAAAGTCTGTAATCTAAAGCTACCAAATGCCATGAGCTGAAATGAAGGATTAGATACCAAGTCAAGCCAAAGCCCAAATCTATCATGGAGACAGGGCCCAATGATTAACCACCTTGAAGGGTAATGATAAGGATAATCAAAACAATCCCTAATAAAAGAGCACTTATATTGTGCAGAGATTTTGAAATCCATTTTTTCTCTCTTTCATTTAATCAACCCCTTTTGTTCCAGACACTCTTCTAGCTTCTGGGGTACAGTGGTAAATACTTTGAACAAGAAACATACTTTCTGGAAGTTTTGATTCCAGATAGAAGTGGTTGGGAGGTATAGACATCCATCAATGAACATACCAGAAAATATCAGAGTGACAAGTGCTGTGATGAAACTGAACAGGCCAGTATGAGTTCATCCTCCACCACAAGCCTGTGAAACAGCTACAGTGAGTAATGGGGATGGACGCCTGTTAGTACAAGGTTCACAAAATCTCCTAGTTTAGGCAAGATGGAATGGCCAGGAATCTCTGAATCAGGGACTGAGTCCTATTTCAAACCTCTGTTCTCTGTGCCATGCTTTCTTTTAGAATTGTCTTATTTTTTACACATGCATATGACCAGACATGTGCACACACAGAGATCCACAGCCTATGGAGTCAGCAAGATTTTAACAGTGACACTCAGGGCTGCATTTTACCAAGGAAACATTGAAGATCCTATAGTTAGATGGAGCCCAGTTTGAATGTTGGCTTCTCCACTTACTGTCTGTGTGAACTTGGACTTCTCTAAGCTTCAGTTTCCCTATCCTATATAATAAAGAGGTAATATGAAAATTAACCCTCATGCCATCACAAGATGGCTGTGCCCACAGTGGAGGCAGGGTTCCCATAATGAGCAATCAGCAGGTACCTGAGGCTGCGTCCCCCACCCAGAGGGGCTTGACTGGGAACCTCAGGCCACACCCTTCACACTGGGCCACCGCCCCTCCCCCCCCCCCCCGCCCGGTGGGGCTTGACGGTTGACCTCAAGCAATGGCCCCAGCCTGGTGGGGCTTGACGGGGGACCTGAGGCTGCATCTCCCACCCCAGTGCCGTGCCAGGGGACCTCAGACTGTGCCCCCCCACCCCGGCACCAGGTCAGGGGACCTGAGGCTGCACCCCTTGCTCAGCAGGGCTTGACGGGGGCCCTGAGGCTGTACCCCCCCACCCAGCACCAGGCCAGGTGACCTGAGGCTGTGCCCCTGCCCAGTGGGTCTTGACAGGGGTGGAGCTGGCCGGGTCTGGATCTTGCCCAATGAGGGTGGGGTCCGCCGGGACTGGGTCTTACACTATTTCAAGGCACATGCAAGTGGGCAGGGGCTTGACTCTGAGTCCTGCAGCGTGCCGCAGACTCTGACAGGAGGAGGATTTTCATATACATTTTACTAATTTTCTTTCATCTCTGACACTTCTATTATAGAGAAAGGGCAAATAGTAATATTAAAATATTTCCTCTAATTAATTCCCTTTTAATGTGCACGAATTTCGTGTACCAGGCCTCTGTTTATAATAACATATAGATGATAGATTGTTAAAGGGGGTTGAAGAACAATGTAATGTTTGCTTTTAAATACTACATAGCTCAGGTTTGCAGGACAAAATGAGCAAGGAACATCTTATAGAGTAGAAAGCAGAATATTGTAACTTGCAAAGTTTATTTTCTATTAGCCATGATCTGTGAGACAAGGAAATTTCCCTAAGGAACATATCAGGTGTTAACCCAATGTCAGCTCCTCATATATTGGAATATTAGTAGATGATTTTATTTGTTGAAAATGTTTAAATGTTCTCCTTTTTAACAACATTGGGCTAAAATGATAACATAAAAATAGTTCTACCTTTAAGAATTTAATATTATTATAGCTTACAGCTAAAGCAACACTGAAAAAAAAAAAAAAAGAAAAAAACCACTGTTTAACACTGACATATCAATTACACTAATTATTTCTGAATGATAATAATCTTGTTTGGGGGGTACTTATATAGATCCCCAAATTAGATTAAAAGTCGGGTAAACTACATATAAGGACGGAACTAAATCCATCAAGCTCGCAGCACAGTAGACAGCATCCTCCCAAGGAAGCATAAAGAAATGAAACTCACTTTTACTTGCACAGATGTCTATATATTGAGTATTTTTTTGCCAACTTCCATGTGTATGTATCCATAGTCAGCTGAGGTTCTAAAAACAGTTTATACACAGCTTAAAATTATTTGTGGGGAAATAGTAATTTACTTTAACTTCTGAATACTAGACTCTTTAATTAAAGGAGGTTGGTTAGAGCCCCGCTTCCAGTGTGGTTCAGTGATTGAGCATCGATCAATGAACCAGGAGGTCACCATTAAATTTTCAGTCAAGGCACGTGCCCGGGTTGCTGGCTCAGTCCCCAGTAGGGGATGTGTAGAAGGCAGCTGATCAATGATTCTCTCTTATCATTGACGTTTCTCTCTCTCCCTCCCTCTCCCTTCCTCTCTGAAATCAATAAAAATATTTTTATTTAAAAAAAGGCTAGTTAGAACCTCGATTTACAAGGTTGTTTTAAGTTTAAATAAATAATTTAATTCACTAAGCATAAAGCCTGGAGCATAATAGGCAGCCAATAGATCTTAGATATTGTCATTATTATGCCTCCCAAGAAGTTTATTTCATAAAACCATAAAATGAAAAGGAAACTAAAACAAAACTTGCGTAAGAACAGGCATTCTTTTGCTCAGTTTTTTAGTACCTTCTTTGGCCAATGACTGTGCATTGTTGAGAGGGACTCTGTTTCTCTTTACATAATTTTTCTATATAATTTTAAGAGAGAAAATAATCTTTTCAATTTTATAAAAACTATTTAGAAACAGTAATGTGTAGAGGGGCTCATTTAGTGGCTTGCTTGGGCCTGCCATGCATGTTAGCCAGCTGTGTTTATATGGAATGCATTGCTATGACATCCAGCTTTTTGCCCATTTTAATGGATGCTGTATTTCCCAGCCCCCCAATTCCTACATACATGGTAGCTCTTCCGACTTCATGGTCAGTGTTTACCAGGATGACTGCTACAGAAATTATTTCTGTATCTGTCTGGATTTCTGACCTCAAGGCATGTCCACTAGAGACATGGAGACAAGCTTCATGCATCTCTGCAACTTCTAAAGAATATAGCTCCGTTCCTTCTACATTGTAGGGTTAAATGCTTGACATGCAAATAGTTTTTCCTCCAGGGAGTGAACAGAGTTATGAGAAATTATGTGGAAGCTTAATGTGTTTTTTAGATACCTTTAGCATGTTCTTCTATTGATTCAAAGGGATATATTTGTTTGTTTTTATTGAGCCCATATTGTCTAGAGACTTTTCCTGCCTTTTACAGTAATACCCCTGACTTATGGATACAAATGTGGGTTTCTGGATAGTGACATGGTAACTGAATTCTGTAGAAACTTAGATTCAGCAACGCTTTTTCCCTGAACCATATCTAACAGTGACCTTGAATGGATTTCCCCATTTCTGTGAGCATTAAAGCCAGGAGAGCATCTACTGTAAGAGTTAGTTTACTCTGCGGACTGCTTGTGTGTATCATTAAGAATCAAGCTGAGACACTTTCCTTTTCTTTTTGCTTTGCATCTTTTGTTCTTTTCCTTTCTGTTTATTGAATTTGTCTAATATGGTTCCTATTAACCATATTAGAGGATGCAAATCAGCTTTGATTGGAAACTTGCAGACATACATTTGCCTAAATACAGTCCTTTGCTCTAGGTTCCTTCCTCAGAAAGGGCAAGAAAGGGCGAGGGGGGGGGGGGCAGCTGGAGGGGGGATGTGTGTTTAGTTAAGCCCAACCTCTGTACCTTTCTGCTTTAACAGCAGTTAATGACTGCTGTGGGAGCCGGATGGGTGTGTGTGTCTATTTTCAGCCACTTTCAAATGCACGGAATAATGATCTGCCTGCCCATGTCCCTAGGCTTGTACCTGCCCACCCCCCTGAGCAGGCAGGGCCTTCCACTCACTGCCTCCCTCAAGGACTGCAAACAGAGCTTAGGTTGGTTTGAGTACCCAATTAGCAGTTGTTAGGCCAAAGCCAGCTTTTCTTCTCAGCCTACACACTCCGTACTTTAGGATCCTTTTTAGTCAATTACATTTTACATTAAACTTTGAAATGTCACTGCTGAACCAAAATGTGGAGTCAGAAGCTTAGGGGTTTACATCATGACTGTTAGTCAGAAATCGATGTTCTGTACAGATACTATCAACCCTATTAAACCTACGAGCGTCGTATAAATCTTAGTTAATGGGTTGTCTAATCTGTGCCCTTTTGCCACATATTCTACTCCAAACTAGGGCCCTGGCAGCATTTGCTCTTGTCATGGGAGGGATGTCAGCCATATAGAACTTCCCAATGCAGTTGGCCTACCCCCTCCCAGTAATACACAGATCTTGGCCGCCAACATCTAAAATGGTTTGGGTTAATAGTTGTTGTTGGGTTGTTTTTTTTTGTCGTTGTTTTTTTGTTTTGTTTTGATTTTTTCTTTAGGAGTCAATAAACAAGCTCCTCAATCCACTCAAGCTTCTAATAGCAAAAGCTCGAGGTTGCCATTTATCACTGCTGCCAGAGAACCAGAAACTCCATTTGTTTTCTCTGCTGCTGACAAATGTAATTTATAGGCTTTAAAGACCTAATTATTTTCTGCGATGCAGGATTAAATCCAAACGCTTCTCACCGGAGGGTTGAAAGAGGTAGAGATCTTGGAAATCTGCAGATCTCCAAACTCTGTTTCAGATTCGCAGGTGGGAAGAAGTCATGGGGATAAAAATACAAGATCAGGCCAATATGAATGGAGGGCCAAAAATAACGTCGTTATGCAACCAGTGCCCTGCGGAAACACCTACTGTTGGTGCTCATCCCAGATAACCAGAGCTTTTCTGGGCATCCATCCCTTGGCTTCTGTGTTCTTAAGGACCATCTCCAGCTCCTTAAAGAGGAGGGCTGCTCTGCCTGCGGCACAGAGAGCTAGGACTGCCTGGAAGTTTACTTTCTTACTTCCTCCCCATGACAATTCTTAGCCAATGACTAATTAGTACAAGGAAATTAAAACCATTTTTTCTTACCTGGATGAATTCCTAATAAAAGCAGGTGTAATTCACACCCCAGAGCTCTTCTGCAAGATCCAAATGCAAGAACCAACTGGTTCTTTGCCTGAAATTGCTTCCTAGCTTGGCTTCTTCCCTTCCCTTGTCTTTGTTTCTTCCCTCTTTTACTGTGTGTGGAGTGGGTTGTGTTTTTTATGTTTTTTTTTTGGGGGGGGGGGTGAATAGCACTTCCTGAATAAATCACTTGATCAGAAATCACTGCCTCAGAATCTACTGCCCACCTGCCGTAAAACACTCACCAGCCAGCCCCATATGGGGAAAGTACCAGTGGGACACTGAGAAGCAATATTGGAAGCAGCTATTATGATCCAAGCAGACATTCAGCAATGACAATAAACACTCACAATCTGTATTTATCTGATTTAAAACCTCAAATTGGCCACTTCTCCTTCAGAAAAAGACTACTTGATAGGTGAGAGCTTCCTGGAGAACCACACTTAAGGTCTCAGGTGGGTTGTCACCTGAGTGGACTGGCTATTACATTATTGCTCAAACAGTTATAGACACCACCTGATGCCCTATAATATGAAGTGCAAGCACCACCCCTGACCTTGAAAGTCTTCCGATTTTTCCTGACCTCCCACCTAGACAGTTTTGATTTCTAAGTGATTCCGCATTCATCCTCTATGCCCCAATCTATTTGGACAATTTACTGACCCCCAACATGTTTTGGCTTTATTCCAACCACAATGCTTTGTTCATATTGTTGTCTACCTAGACTGCACTCTCTCCTACAAGCCACTAATCTATCACAATTTAATTTTGATCCCCAACTCTTAGCCTGCATTCTTCTTCTAGCTTATATACATCTTGACCCTCCTTGTTGATAAAGCCTCCTTTTGCCAATCTCTTGGTTGTAGCTCCTACAAAGTAGAAAATACTTATCTTTTATCTTCATGTTTTACCTATACTGACTAACATAAGGATCTTAAGATATTTGGGGGAGAAAAAGCTCACATGATAAAACCCCTGTGCCTGTCTGTCAAGTTTATTGATTTGTTCAGAATTATAATGTGAGGTTTTCTACCCTAAATGTTGCATGGATGCCTGATGTTATTTCATTGGTAAATGTTCAACTTCAGTTTTCTTTTGATTCCAGAGTAGTTCAATTTCAGAAAATGAAGTCAGGAATGAGTGTGCTACTTTAAGATGTCAGGCCATTGGGGAATTCCTTAGAGACCAAGAAATGGACTCAGACATAAAATACTTTTTTATTTCCCCCACCCCTCAAACTGCAGAAAATAAAAGTCTAGTTAAATCTTTTTGTAGGTCACTTGAACTTAAACTGGAAAGATATATGGGAAACTTGTCATTAGCCTCAATAAAAAGGTTATATTTACCTACAAATGAATTAAAAGCAAGAAATTTATCAAATTCATCACTCAAATCAGCTTTCACTCTGTTCACATTGATAATCCCTGCTTTTTATTTTAGAGGTGCATTGCTATACCCTGAAAGTTGTTATCTTGTTTTGGTTACATAACTTCATCAGGCATCCAATTTTCTTGTCTGGAAAGTAGAGAAAATAATATCCTATTCTTTTCTTTCCTTCTTGATTCTATTAAGACCAATCTTAAAAAGTTTCATTTGAAGCATTAAAATATTATAACTTGAAGATAATAAAATAATTAAGGAATTATGGTGTGCTCTGATAGTCTTGGACAGCTACTACTTAAATACTAATTTCCCCTACTAGATTTTCTGTGCCTTTATATTATTGTGGTAAAATATATTTCTCATGTAGGAAAGTGTAGTATATGCCTGCTTTTTATTACATGTGATAAGAAGCAATTAGGGATCTTATACTGTTTTACAAAGACAATATTTTCATTCGGAAAAAAATACACAGATATGGTGAGCTCATCAAATTTTCAATGATGACAACTATCTCTTAGATAACTTATTTTGGGGAAGCTAAGCAACATTTTAAAGTGTTAAGTGTGCTTTTCGGTGAAATTATCAATGACTAGAGTGGTATGGTTATGATGACAGAATAAGCCACTTACACAGTACACTAGTGATTATGGTAAAAGGATATTGAAAAGATGGTACTCTCAGCTTCAAAATTTAAAAAGAGCAAATACTATCTGCCAACTTTTATGGTTTATCTCATTTGATCGCTGTAGTAACCCTGTGAACTAACTATGGTGGTTATCCCCATTTTTCATAGAGGACATGAGCTCCCCTCCCCAAAAGTAAAATTATTACTCATCTAAAGGGTCATTGCTAGCAAGGGGCTGAGTGGGAATTCAAACTGGGCATAACCACTGGGTAACACAGCCTCTCATGAGCAGCCGTGTTTCACCATCTGACAGAATTAAGAGTCACATGTTCTCCATATGAGATTGTGTCATACAAAAATTTATCCAGGTACTCTTACATCTTCTTTTAGGGAAGAACAAACTAAAAATAATAGGATTGGACAGAAAAGGATTTGTTACCTAGGATGTCAGGAAGTGGGTTCATGAGATGTAAAAACAAGTCAGGACATATAGAGAAAGGAGGAAGGAGCAGCATGCAAGTATCTCATGGCCAATGATTTATATGGAGTAAGACAAGATAGCCTGAGGTGTACATGAGATAAACTTCCAGAACATCATGATCCAATAAGGAGGAGAACCGGTCACCACTGGGTGAGTTCCTCACTTTTGCCTTAATAAGTTCAATAATTATATTTGAGAAACTTCTAAACGCTAGCATCCTCTTCTGGGCATGTCTCTTTTAATATATATATTGGTTGATTTCATAGTGGAAGGGAGAGGGATAGAGAGAAACATCAATGATGTCAGAGAATCATTTATTGATTAGATAGTGAGTTAAGAAACCCCTCCCTCACCTCTTTTTCTTTTTTAAAAAAAATATATTTTATTGATTTTTCACAGAGAGGAAGGGAGAGAGATAGAGAGTTAGAAACATCGATCAGCTGCCTCCTACACACCTCACACTGGGGATGTGCCCGCAACCAAGGTACATGCCCTTGACTGGAATCGAACCTGGGACCCTTCAGTTCGCAGGCCAACACTCTATCCACTAAGCCAAACCAGTCAGGGCCCTCACCTCTTTTTCTCCTCACCATGACTTCATATGAAGGTGTGAATTATGTGTTCTCTGAGACCTCATCACCCTCATTTGGACTCTTCTCCAGAAAACTCATACATGTTTCTTTGGAAATAATGCTAAATATTTCTCTCAAAGGGCTATGAACACAGGGGCTAGTCAGAGGAGGGAACACCCAACTAGCTTAGCTGTTTTGAAAGCAATTAACAATTAGTTACCCCAAGCATTGTCCAAGGTTCACTTCTGCTCCTTATGTTAGCTGACTTGAAAGTTGGCAATCTTACCAGATGACTGTGTGCTCCTTTCCCCCACTTTATATTACCTTTTTAAGAAATATATTATTTGTATTGGTTTCAGAGAAGAAGAAAGAGAGAAAGATAGAAACTTCAATGATGAGAGAGAATCATTGATCAGTTGCCTCCTACATGCCTCCTACTGGGGATCAAGCCTGAGACTCAGGCATGTACCCTGACAGGAATCATAACTGTGACCTTCTGGTTCATAGGTGAACACTCAGCCTCAGAGCCACACCTGCTAGGCATATTACCTTTCTATCTGATTTCCTCTGCTCTCTATCTTCCAATATTTACTCAAAATAAATGACCCTCTGTTGGCTGACTTTCTTAATTTGCAGCACCATTAAAGTATCATTATTTTTACCTATATTTTCTGTTACCTTAATGTCTTCCCTTACTCTTTAGTATTGAATTTTGAGAGCCTCATCCTCCACAGCCCATAAGAGAGGTAGCCCATTGTGCTATATTTTGGTGATGAATCCTCTCTGGCTTCCACTATGTTCTGTGAAGAAACCCTAAATTTAATTCTATAGAGTTGCCAACTCTTTCCTGAACATCACATGGATTTATCCGGTATCTGCTGGGACTCCTGCATGTACCCCAAAGGACTTTGGCATATGTCTCCCTATATTCACATAACTTCCACTTCCAGACCACAAGGATGAGTGAGGAAGAAAATATCATTAATAAAACCTGGAAGTTATATCTTATTTCTCACTCACTCTTTTTTTTTTGTAATATATTTTTATTGATTTCAGAGAGGAAAGGAGAGGCAGAGAGTGATAGAGACATCAATAAGAGAGAATTATTGATCTGCTGCTTGCTGCATGTCCCCCATTGGGGATCAAGCCTGCAACCTGGTCGTGTGCCCTGAACAGTGACCTCCTGGTTCATAGGTTGACGCTCAACCACGGAGCCACACTGGTCGGGCTCACTCACTCTTTTCTGTCTGAATCCTTTTTCCATCACCAAGACATAGTGGGTTTTTTCTTTCTAGATATCTCTGTTCACCATATTATTCCCCTTAGCGTAGACCCTTTGCCTGAAAAACTATGCACTTGACTACGAAGACATCCTATCTCTACTTTCTATATTTATTTTCTTACTGTGAAGCTCTGATTATTCTCCGACTTACAACTATAAGTTTTCTCATCACTTGATTGCTTTAGGTAAACACTTTAGTTCACCATATGCTTCATAATCTAATCTCAACTTGGAAGGTCGGAAATGTAGGCTCTATATTCAGCAAACTGGAATTTTTTATTAAAATATATGATAGTTCTTCCCCACGTCCACCCTCTGGTATTTTATATGTGAGAATTTCCTATAAACTTCTCCCCTACCTGCTAGGAGCAACCCATATCTTCTTTTAAAGCCCTGAAAACTCATATCTTTTCTTCTGTCATTTTTAATCTTCCAAATTGAAGACATTTTGTTCTTTCTTTTAATTTCCAGAGCTCTTCATACTTCTTCTATAGTTCTGATCCTATACTGCCTTTCATTTTAAGTGCATGTGTCTTAGAAAATTCATTTCTTTAGGGAAGGGACCATGTCTTACAATTTTTTTACACCCCAGTACATTGCACATTTGTAAGAGTTCAGTAAATTTGAACTGAATTCGTCAACAGTGTCATTTAGAGTACCTGAAAGTGTACAGTTTCAAATAGTAGTTAATCTGTGCTTGCTTTTCACAGGTCACAAACTTGTATGAGTTACATTATGTAATACCAGCAGCAGCCAGAAAATTCAAATGACAAATTAAAAATAGATTCCCATACATAACTTAGCATATGTATGGAAGAGAGTGACCTGTTATTCCAAAAATGAGCGTGTGTATTTTTCCTCTGGAAATGATTCTCTGTACACATTCTAGGTTAATTATGTTTGATCAGCATTTGAATTTATAGGTTAAGTTCCAGGTTATTTAACCAGGCCAATGTATCTAAATCCCTGAAAGTATGCCAGTTATTAAAATATAGTTGTGCTGCTTGGTAATATTGTATTCTCAGTAGATACATGTGATTTATTTTAATATAAATAAAGTGGAGTATCTTAATTCCTGGTTGAGGCTTAGAGATTTGAGGCATCTGATTTAATTGCCCCAAAATTATCCCCCAAATTTTATCATCTTCAACAGCATTTACACATTTTTTGACAGGCATGGGCTGATTGCTTTAGACACATTAGTTTACTTAAATCTTAAAACAGTCCAACTTTATAGATGAGGAAACTAAGACTAACAGAATTCTTAATATTACTCAAGTGGCAGAGTTTATAAATTATGGAGCCAGGATTCAAAGAGATTGCGTGTGTGTGTGTGTGTGTGTGTGTGTGTGTGTGTGTGTGTGTACAGAGCCCATAATCTATAAAGCTATGCCTAATCCAGTGGAATTTCCTTCCTTCTTTGTTCTTGGATATACTCTTGTAATTTAAGGACTATCCAGGTAGCATGCAAGCCTGTAACTGTACAGGCATGTTTAAAACCGCAGTTAAAACATCTATTGATAAATCTCAAGAATGAAAGTATCCAGTAGACACAGATCTGCATGTTCCATCTATATAATATGAAAATATATGTGAGTTTTATTTCTCTCCACTCATCTTTAGAACAGTTTCAAATATTTAGCTCAGGGAACAATGTAGGGTGCAATTCTCTTTGATGTTTGCTTTTGCTTCTGTTCTTACACAAGGATGCCCAGGGGCCCTTGAAATGTCTACACCTGCAGCCTGAAGAAAGAGCCTCATCCCAAAGAGGTTCCTCTGAGAGAGTGTGCTCACCCATCTGTTTTCATAAAAGTTTAATATCAGAAAGCAAACTCATATATTGTTTCAATTTAATTTTTGTTTAATCTGTTGCAGAAATCAGACTTGTGCTATCTGGCGGCAGGTGTGTAGTAAACACCCCACGTGGCCTGCGCACGATTCCCCAAGGAACCATTCATGAATGCATAGCTTCTGCACGGCAGACCTTGCTAGGATGCAGCCATTGATTCCTAAGGCTTCATATCCACTCTACCAGGTCCTCAGAGGTGGAATACCCCCTTTCCAAGCAGGATAATTCTCATTACTCAACTCAGCCTGGAATTAGGGTTATGCTTCCCCTTGCCTTTCAAAATCTAGAGACCAGGAAGAGATGCCCTCATGTCATCACCTCACTGAACCCCAGCCGATGACAGGGAACACCTTTGCTCTAGTCCTTGTGGTGAAACCTCCTCTGGCAAGTCTCAAGTTTAAGTCTAGTGCCATAACAAGCACTGGTATTATTTTAGGGATGGTTCTCATTGGATAGAAAGAGACATTTTTACTCAATTTTGACTTTATGCTCTTCTGCTTTCCAGGCAAGTTTCCTTAGCATGCAGATCGGATGCTGTTTTCTTTCCAGTCAGCCACAACACATGAGGTTGTGAGAGGATTGTCTCCTTTGTTGTTTTTTTATTATAAATCAAGAAGCCCTGGTTGGTTTGGCTCAGTGGATAGAGTGTCGGCCTGCGGACTGAAGGGTCCCAGGTTTGATTCCGGTCAAGGGCATGTACCTTGGTTGCGGGCACATTCCCAGTAGGGGTTGTGCAGGAGGCAGCTGATCAATGTTTCTCTCTCATTGATGTTTCTAGCTCTCTAACCCTCTCCCTTCCTCTCTGTAAAAAAAAATTAATAAAAATATATTTAAAAAAGAAAGAAAAGGGGGCTCCTGTAACTTTTAGATGCCTCTGAATAAGAGAGCTTTGGCCCTTAGTGAACAGCTAAATACTCATCTTTGCATCTGACATAATTATGTCTCCCTCCAAGTAAGTGCCGTCAGGAAACATGGAGCATGCGTGGTGATGAGACGTTCGTGTGTGGTTGGGGTGAAGTTGTCACTGAAAGCACTGAGCCTTGGCAATTCATATTCAGTAACTATTCATTATTGTCATTATTCATTTTAATGGGACTTGTTCAACTATGAGATCGGGTTTAACATATAGGTAGAGTTTGCATTTTCCCAATTGTAAAGGATAAAGAAATATGTTTCAACACTTAAAAAAAAGTGCCAAGTCCAGGAATCAACCAGTACCAATACTATTAAATAGGGGTGGGGGCTAGAGAAAGACAAGGAAATGAAACAACTCTTCATTGTAATGCTGTGGCTCTCAAACATTAATGGGCACCAGGATAATCTGATGGGTTTGATAAAACACACATTGCTGTGTCCAGAGGTTCTAGTTCAGCAGGCCTCGGGTACAATCCAATAATTTTTTTTTTTCTAACAAGTTCTCAGGTGATACCCATATTCCTTGTCAAGGCTAACACTGTTCCAATGACCCTCAAGTCTACTTGCACATTGGAATCACCTAGGAGGTATTCAAAAGACAGATGATTGATCTTTTATTAAGGCCAATTAATATTAGTCCAATTAAATCACAATCCCTATGGCTGGGGCTAGACATTTAGTGTTTTAATGTGGGTAATATAAAGTGTAGAAAGGTTTGAAAATGACTATCACAAAATCGTAAGTCCAACATTCTGCTGGACTTGTTCTCACCTTGTTCCTTGCATTTCCCGGCAGAGGCCATGGCACTTTCCTCAACCTTAGGTCTTAGCTTGTCCAAGACATGCTCTAATTAATTTCTCAACTTCTCAGATCTAGGCAAGAAATTGTGTTTGTGCAGTGGGTAGTGTAAAAAGATGAAAATCCATCTTATGAAGATGAAATCCCTCTTTGGAGAAGTCCTCTCCATCTGTTCCCACATCTTTCTCTGCCTTTCCTCCACCCTTTTCATTGGAGAGCTCAGTGCTGGATCTGACAGAGATCACCAGGTAAGGACACTGAGGTTGCTGCTGAGTGATACACAGAGGATGACACCCCCCCCGCCACACACACACACACACCGAGTGCATTCACACCCTCCCAGCAGCAAAGGGCAGCAGCTAATTGCTTTATGCTGAAGAGGCAGCTCAAGTCAGGAATTCAGCTGAATTAATTGGCATCTCCATTATGTCTGTTGAAAATAATGACTTGTTGTGGTGCTGGGACTCAGCAGGAGAAAACAACTGCAACCGAGTAATTAGGCATGCCCCAGCATTCATATGGTGCTTCTCATCTCCCCCCTTGGTAGGTCTGGGATGACAGTAGACAGTCAACACTTGTGAGAGCTGGAGCAATGCTCCTTACATACTTTCAAATAAGGTGCGAGATGCCCTGAGCATGGTCATGTGGACAGTCAACCAAATAAGCAAGATAAATCATGCAGTCCAAAGGACGTCAAAGATTCTGTTTGCTACAGAAGGCTAGAATCAGAGGTTGGAGAACTGCTGAGCTTCTGGGGAAGGATGGTTTTAGAGACTTTCTAACTCCCTGGCTGATGAAGAAACATTGATCTAAGTCAGTGGTTCTCAACCTTTCTAATGCCTCAACCCTTTAATACAGTTCCTCATGTTGTGGTGACCCCCGACCATAAAATTATTTTCGGTGCTACTTCATAATTGTAATTTTGCTATGGTTAATGAATCATAATGTAAATATCTGTGTTTTCCAATGGTCTTAGGTTCTACAGCAGCGGTTCTCAACCTGTGGGTCATGATATTTACATTATGATTCATAACAGTAGCAAAATTACAGTTATGAAGTAGCAATGAAAATAATTTTATGGTTGGGGGTCACCACAACATGAGGAACTGTATTATAAAGGGTCGTGGCATTAGAAAGGTTGAGAACCACTGATCTAGGTTGAACTTCAAGTGCACAGAAATTATTTGGGGCATCTAAAAGACTGGAATTTTTCTGACTTTGAATGTTTTAGTGTCTTGACAAAGTTCTTTTGTTTACCTTAGGAGGGATTTGGAGAGTAGAAGAGGATAAGGCAAGGCTCATTACAAGGTTTACTCTTTTTTTTTTTTTTCTAGCCTATTTAGAACTTTGTCTAAACCAAGGTTTTGCAACTTCATAACTCTTGATATTTTAAACTGGAAAATTATTTTGTTGTTGTTGTTGTTAATCCTCCCCAAGGATATTTTTCCATTGATTTTTAGAGAGGGAGTGGAAGGGAAGGAGGGAGGGATGGAAGGAGGGAGGAAAGAAGAGACGGAGGTAGGGAGAGAGAGAGAGAAACATCCTTGTGAGAGGCACACATCGATTGGTTGCCTCCTGCGTGTGCCCCAATCAGGCCTGCAAAACAAGTATGTGCCCTTGACCAGAATGGAACCCACCACCTTTCAGTATGGGGGCCAATGCTCTAACCACTGAACAAAACTGGCTAGGGCTAAACTGTATTATTCTTTATTGGTGGTGGTGAGAGGGAGGCGGGGAGCGGTTCCCGTGCATTTTGAATGTTTAGCAGCTTCTCTCTAGTTGACCTACTAGATTCCAGAAGCACACACTCCTGTTCCCCTGCCAGTTTCACAGACAAAATTATCCACCACCTGGGAAGCAGGTAGGAAATGGAAATTGCCACTGTTGTAAACCACTGGTCTAAAAACACATCACCTACTCTTGACCTGCTTCTTGTACATTTGGGTGTCCAGCACTTGCAAAAGATTTTATGCTTTAAAAGTGCATTTGTGTGCATTTGCTTATTTGATCTTTACAAGTTATATTCAGGGTTGATAGGACAATAGATGATTCTGGCAATCAGTGGGAGAATGTTGCCTGGAGCCATACCTCAAGTTTATGGGAGAACAGGAAGAAGTCAGGTCTCTAGGTTTTAACAGTGTACACCATCACTGTCAGCATTCTAAGTATAGCACAAGACTACCACCATAATGTAAAATTTATATATTGGGAATTCTGATTCTCTTAAAACCCTCCAGGCTACAATGTCATCACATATGACACAACTGATCCCGTTCCTATGGGCTTTCATACTGGCTAGGATCTGTAGTGGGTGGAGTATGTTTCTCTGGCCATTGTTGCACCTTGTGATTTGGAAAGGAAAATGTAAGCTGAGGGGAAGTGATGATGCATTCTTCTACCTTTACTAACAAGTTTTTGTCAACTAAAGTGCTTTCCTAAGGTATTAGTAGTATAGTCTCAAGAATCAAAGCACATTCACATACCTAACCTCTCTGAGCTCAGTTTTCTCACCCCATAGTTATTTTTAAAGATGAAATGTGATTAAGGCATTTATCCAAGGGCCCCAGCTTCAGCTAGTTGTTCACCCTTTGTTTCTCACCAAGGCCCAAGGCTATTGATGTAAATGAGTTGCCTAAAGTCACAAAAGCAGTGAGGGAAGTAGCATAGCCAACACAAAGCTCTGCTTCCTCTCTGCTCCTCCCAGGCTATCATTTGAATGGAAAAAAAATTTTAAATCAGCTCTCCTCTCTTTCAGGGAAAGAGGAAGACAGTAGCAGAGAATGGAATATGCCCAGTTAAATGGATTACTTATTGAATTCAGGCATTGTACAAGGCTGCCTATCTTGAGTTTTCTTCAAAAACCACTTCAAGACTACACTCAAATTTAAGATGCCCCCTGGCAGGGCATCTGGTATGTATGTGCCCATAATCCATTGCTTCTTGGTAAACTCTTTATATTGCTATATTTCATATAGTAATGTTATCCTATTAAATGTACAGGATTTATTTTATTAAATGTTCATGCCTATGTGTGTATACTAACACTGAACCACAGTTCTTCATTTTCATAAAGTTTTAAAATGGTGCATTCTATGTTTTAAACAATTTATAGAAACTTGGACACCAAAAGAGTTGAACTTTTTTTTTTCTAACTTCAAAGAAGTAGCATATGGCATTATTATTATTATTATTATTATTATTATTATTGGTTACTTCTCCAAGCAAAGGGGAGAGACTAGGTAATTGTGTTGATGAGCAAGGTTTTTTGTTTGTTTGTTTTTTCAGACAAAGACCTAGGATGTAATAAGAAAGAAGTGTTTGTTTCCACTGCATAGGCCTGCCTGTATATAAAAATGAACAGATAATTCATTTTCTAGCTGCTTTAATGAGGCCCCTTAATCTTGCCTTATATTGATGGTATGAGAGTTGAATAATGACAGGACAGAAGTAGGACTTGTTAAAGAGGTGGCCTTAACTTATGAAGAGATTGGGATTGATCAGATAACTTCCAGCCCTCAGTCTAACTTACATGTCCCAGTTACCTGGGGTCATTGTGTTGATCAAGCTATATAGGCAGGCCAAAGCAGATTCTTCTCTGTCTTTTGGTCAAACTTGCCTTTTCTGAGCATCAATTATTATTTGTCCCATGAAGCCTTTCCCTAATCTCTCATCCTTATTAGGAAATATCAGTCAACAAACCACTAAAAATTGTATAATTCTAAAAGTTAATTTAGCCCTGGTCGTGTAGCTCAGTTGGTTAAAGTGTCATCCCAACAAGCCAAGATTGCGGGTTTGATCCCAAGTCAGGGAACATACAAGAATCAACTAATGAATGCGTAAATAAATAGAACAACAAATTGATATTTCTTTCCCCCCTCCCTCTCTCTATAAAAAAGGTAAGTAAATAAAAAATAAAAATTAATTTTAATCTTTAAAAGCATCTGTTGGACATTAATTTCAAAACCCACAGTTCTCTGAAAAAAAAAAAGGCTTATCAGAGGAAAAATTCTTTCTTTTTGAAGAGAATTTTGGGTGTGTGTATGTGTGTGTGTGTGTGTGTGTGTGTGTGTGTGTGTGTTTTAGGACCAACCAAAAATATTGGCCCCATCCTCTGATTTCCTCAGCGAATATATCATTCCACAGCATTGACTAAAAACTAAATATAAAAAAAATGCAAATTTACTTTATTCCTTTGGTATAATTGACCAACAGGGTTTTTATTTTGAGAAATGTCCAACTGTTCTAATCCCTTGCTGTATATTGTAGTTTGCAATTCTTTTATGTATTTGCTTGTTTTTTTGTTCCCTCTCTTTAGCAAGCTTTCAGTTTTGTATTTACCTACTTAGCCTCAAATCTCTTCCTTTGTTTCTTTATTTCCAGTTTTTTTCTCTTTAAGAACTTCACTGGTGCTTTTTACCATTTTAAAAATGAACAAAGGTTTTCTAGGCTGTGTCAGCCCCATGTTAAGCTTTAATTTATGGAGTGACTTGGAGATTTGAAACAAGGCAATTGACTGAGTAGTGAACATGGTGGGAAATGTTTTACATGAACAGAAAAGGGAAAGATAGCTGGCAAATATTTATTTAACAACTGCTGTGTTCAGAACCTTGTGTTCAGAGGCTCCTTGGACAGAGAGGTGGTGAAATGCTGAGAGGCTGACTCCACAGATGGGGCCTGAGGACAGAGAAGCCTGGGAAAATAACTTAGAGAGTCACATAGCAGGTCAAGGTTACATAAGAAGAGCAAGAACAAAATAAAATGGCAGAATGTGAGAAACCAAGATGGCGGCATAGGTAAGCACCTAAACTGCTGCCTCGTACAACAATTTCAAAACTACAACTAAAAGAACGGACATCATCCAGAACCACAGGAAAGCTGGCTGAGTGGAAATTCTACAACTAGAAGGAAAGAGGAAAGCTCACGGAGAATCAGAGGAGCTGCAAAGGGCTGAGGTACGGAGACACGTGCGTAGAGAGGAAGGACGGCTGAGTGCCTGGCTGGCTTTCTCTGGCAGGAGGGGGAAGGAAGCCCCCAACTGCACTGAACCCCAGTTCCGACTGCACTGAACCCCAGTTCCGGGCAAAACCCCGTGGACCCAGGCTCATACAGGGGGAGAAACTATGCGGGCCAGACGGGAGTGGCAAGAAATATTTAAAGTGATGAATAGCAAGAACCTACAACCAAGATTACTCTACCCAGCAAAGTTATCATTCAGAATGGAAGGTCAGATAAAGAGCTTCACAGATAAGAAAAAGCTAAAGGAGTTCATCACCACCAAACCAGTATTATATGAAATGCTGAAAGGTATTCTTTAAGAAGAGGAAGAAGAAAAAAAGTAAAGATAAAAATTATTAACAACAAATACATATCTATCAACAAGTGAACCTAAAAATCAAGTGAATTAAAAATCTGAGGAACAGAATAAACTGGTGAATATAATAGAATCAGGGGCATAGAAAGGGAGTGGACTGATAATTCTCAGGGGGAAACGGGTATGAGGGTGCAGGAAGAGACTGGACAAAAATCGTACACCTATGGATGAGGACAGTGGGGGGGAGGTAAGGGCATAGGGTGGGGTGGAAACTGGGTGGAGGGGAACTATGGGGGGAGGAAAGGAGAAATAATTGTAATAATCTGAACAATAAAGATTTATTAAATTAAAAATAAAATAAAATAAAATGGCAGAACGTGTATCACTTTATCCTAATATCCTTGGGTTCAGAACATGGCTTCATCATCCAGCAACCACGTGAACTTTGAAAATTGACTTATACTGTCATCTTCCATAAGTAAAATGAGCTTAATGTTGATTATGGAATCAGATCAGAAAGAATATCTTTGAAGCACCTGGAAGAGTACCTGGCACCTACGTAGGCACTGAGTACAGGGTAATTGGCATCCTGGTAGCCACAGTGGTTATAGTTTACTGTCATTTCTATTGCTGCTGCTACTACGAGCACAACTACAATGTCCATTATAACAATTATGACTCTAACCACTTAATCCTTCCGATCATTACCCAACCATTCACAAGGAGCTATACTAGTAAAACATCCAGGTTCATAGGTCAATGCTCGACCGCTGAGCCACGCCGGTCGGGCTGGAGCTATAAAGCTTCATTTTTGGCTGAGGTATATGTAAGGGCACATATGTGTTTTAACTCCAACTGAGAATCTATCTGAAGATTCACGTTTGCAGGTTTACATTTGGAATTCTAGAAATCCTACTTTAAAAAAGTGGTCTATCTTAATGAGGAAAGGGGAAAAGAAGAAAACCAACACAGAAAAACAAACTAACTTGGACACAGGTGCAATGTGAGGGTGTCAACCACAGCATCTCATATGCAGCATCACTGCCTCAGTTACTGCAGAGTCCCCAGGACTGCTGGCACCACGGGCTGTTGGGAGAGTTGGAGAACCGTGAGGAGAGTGCCTCAGGGGTGAAGGGTGGATAGATAGACTCACAGCACAGTGGAACTGTCAATCTGTACTTCTCAAACCTTTCACCATACAATTTAGCCCAGAAGTTACTGAACATTAAGACAGGATCACTGTAGTAGCCATAAGAATACTCCCCATGGAGCCTCAACTTCAGAAGCATGTGCTCTGAAACCTAAGACTGCATTGGCACTGAGGCCATGCTTTGCAGGGACTGTTTCAAGCCAGTGGCTTAGCATGGTGGCCATGCTAAAGGGGCCCTTTCCCAGGAAACATGGGTCTCCTCACTTCAGCTCAGGACTCCTTGATGGCAGTGCTGAGTTTACTTTAGACTGTACAGCAGCTCAGCACGCTCCCATTCAACCTTCCTTCCCACTCCCTTTAACAAGGATGGGGATTGGGGGTGTAACTACCGTCATATTCTGACGCCTCTTCTAACCTCTCCCTGCTCCCTCGTTTTCTTTTACAGGGGTTTCCTGGGAAACTCTTTGCATATTTAATACTTGAATGTTTTAATATGCATAAAATCATTGCATATTTAATCCCATCTTGTCCTCTGCTTCCCAGACTAACATAATCATCATAAAACAAGAAGAATAAATACCATGCAGAGACTCTGGGTTTAAAGTTAGATGTAATAACTACTGAAATTCTGGGCTAAAATTTTTTGATGAGCAAGTAAGAGAGTAATTGGAGGAATGTTATATAAAACTAGGGGCCCAGTGCACAAATTCATGCACCTTGAAAGGAACTATGGGCCAAGAGGCAGCAGTGGGCACAGGGGCGAGTCTTGGCCCATTCTCTGTGCTCCTGCCTGGGCCCTCTCACTGCTGCCCCCTGTCCCCTGTCTGCCAGCTGCCCCGCTCCCACCACCACCGCTCGCACCCGCTGATGGCATGGAGCAATTGGGGCCGGTGCCAGCAGCGGGTGTGAATGGAACCTGCTGCCCCAATCACCCCTCAGGACCAGGGGGAGGTGAATAAGCCCTGAGGGGCAATCGGGGCCAGCAGCCGCTGCTCATAACTGCTGATGGTGCCGAGCAATTGGGATCAGCACTGGGCACAGGCAGTGGGTGCGAGCAGGGCCGGTGCCAGCAGCAGGTGTGAGTGTTGGGTAGGACCACAGCATGCAGGAGCAAAGAATTTTCAGTAACCACCAGAGGCTTGCCCCAATGACAGCGACCGGTGCCCCGCCTTGGTCTGGCACCCCCACTCACCTGCTCCACCATCCTGTGGTGGCTGGTGCCCATCATGTTCCGTGTTCACCCCTGGTGGTCAGCGCATATCATAGCAATCGGTTGTTTGGTTGTTCTGCCATTCAGTCTATTTGCACATTAGGGTTTTCTATATATAGACTAGAGGCCCAGTGCACGAAATTCGTGCACCGGGGGGGGGGGTGTCCCTCAACCCAGCCTGCACCCTCTCTAATATGGGACCTCTCGAGGGATGTCCGACTGCCCATTTAGGCCTGACCAAAATGTAGGATCGGGCCTAAACAGGCAGTCGGACATCCCTCTTACAATCCAGGACAGCTGGCCCCCAACCACTCACCTGCCTACCTTCCTGATTGCCCCTAACCACTTCTGCCCGCCAGCCTGATCACCCCCTAACCACTCCCCTGCCAGCCTGATTGATGCCTAACTGCTCCCCTGCCAGCCTGATTGCCCCTACCTGCCCTCTCCTGCAGGCCTGGTCACCCCTAACTGCCCTCCCCTGCAGGCCTGGTCCCCCCCAACTGCTCTCCCCTGCAGGCCTGGGTCCCCCACAACTGCCCTTCCTTGCAGTCCTGGTCACCCCCAACTTCCCTCCTCTGCCGGCCTGGTCACCCCTAACTGCCCTCGCCTGCAGGCTTGATCACCCACAACTGCCCTCCCTTGCAGGTCTGGTCCCTCCCAACTGCTCTCCCCTGCTGGCCATCTTGTGGCGGCCATCTTGTGTCCACATGGGGGCAGGATCTTTGACCACATAGGGGCAGCCATCTTGTGTGTTGGAGTGATGGTCAATTTGCATATTTCTCTTTTATTAGATAGGATAGAGGCCTGATGCACAGGTGGGGCTGGCTGGTTTGCTCTGAAGGGTGTCCCGGATCAGAGTGGGGGTTCCCTTGGTGTGTGGGGTGGCCTGGGCGAGGGGCCCATGATGGTTTCCTGGCCAACCACACTCCCCAGTGATCTAAGCGGAGGCCCTGGTATCTGGGATTTATTTATCTTCTATAATTGAAACTTTGTAGCCTTGAGCAGAGGCCCGGGCCAGCCAGGCTGTGCAGGAAGCTTGGCTTTCTCCATTGCTGGGGAAACCCAAGCCTCCTGCTCACTCTGTGGCCGCAGCCATTTTGTTGGGATTTATTTATCTTCTATAATTGAAACTTTGTAGCCTTGAGCGGAGCCCAGGGCCGGCCAGAGCAGGCAGAAAGCTTGGCTTTCTCCATTGCCAGGAAAACCCAAGCCTCCTGCTAGCTCCATGGCTGACCGCCATCTTGGTTGGGTTAATTTGCATACTCACTCCTGATTGGCTGGTGGGCATGGCTTGTGGGTATAGCGGAGTGATGGTTAATTTGCATGTTACTCTTTTATTAGTGTCAATTAGGGAAGAATTGCCTTTCCTTAGTATTTACCTATAAACCATTGACCCTGGTACCCTTTTAAGAATGGCACTTGAGCTCTGGCCTGGTGGTTCAGCTGGTTGGAGCATCGTCCCTTACACTGAAAGGTTTCAAGTTCAGTCCCAGACAGGGGCATATACTGGAAGCAACTGATCAATGTTTCTCTTCTTCTCTCTCTCTCTTTGTCTCTCTAAAATCAATAAGCATATCCTCAGTGAGGATTAACTTAAAAAAAAAAAAGAATAACACTTGAAAAATTGTCCACTATTGTTTTCTTTGGCCATTTTATTGTATTTTCTTCTGTGGGTAGATTTAGTAATTTGTATTTGCTAAGAGAAACATTTAGTTCATATGGATTTCAAATCTACTTTCAGACTTGAGCTGTTTTAGCTCACGAACATATTTTTATCAATAGTTATTTTCCCATCCCCATTTCTTATTTTACTCATGTGCTTTCTTCCTATTTTATTTTCAACTTAATGTATATTTTAGTTTTTAATTTTGTTATAGTTTTTCAAATGACATACAGATTTATTATTTTAACTATGTTCATCTTTTCTAATTTATTTTTGTTATATCCTTATTAATATATTCTTTCTACTGTCTATAGACGTTTATTGTTTGACATTTTCTAAGTTATGGATACTTACATTATTTGTGTTTACTTTTTATTATTTGTGTAAAAATACTTACATTTTTGCATCACTTAACCTGTCTCTCATATATTGTGTATCAACCTTTTAAAATTTTACTTCCCATAATTCTATAAACTTACTTTTCATTCTCTCCTTGTTCTCTTTGTTTTCTAGTTTATTAATTTATTAATTTTGACTAAAGATAGTCATATATGCCATTTTGACTTTTGGGGATTAATTGAGATATTTTTATCATTTATTATAAGATCAATTTTATTTATATTTCTGGATACTTGTAATGTATTCTCTTTTTATGAAATATATCAGACCAAATTAGTTAGACTGTTAGAGGCCAGATTAATTTTTACTTTCTTAATCTCCGAGATCCCTAATGTATATAGCTGCACTTTGACATGGACATTAAGGTGTTACTATGCCCTCTAGGTAGAATTTACTGCGTAGTTTTAAGAACAACATAATGAATATTTGGAGGAGAAAAAATAATGTGTTTTTCTTTTTAGAACATCTGAGATTAGTCGATAAAATTACCACTTGTCTGTCACCTATAGATAATTACATCATAGCTAAACAAAATATAAAGGACCAGTAGATTCAGTCATTCCTAGTATTTAATCTGGTGAGAGTAAAAAGACTTGTTAAAAATAGCAATAAACAGCACACACAATTATACACATATCCATACAATTATCAAAGCTCCTAGGTTTGCTCACATCTGTATAAAGCACTCTCTATAAGCTAGTTAAACACTGTCATTATTTACAAGAGTGGTTTATATGCTATTACAAGTCTGTTTTTGTATCATGTATACAAAATGAAATGAAATGTACAGTTTTTAGAGTTACTATCTATTTCCTTTTCAAGGTCTGTTCATTTGATCTCAGTTCAGATGGGACTACATATTTCAAGTTTGCCGGGAGCACCAACATGTCCTGGCTACTGATCAGAGAGTGGGAGTAGGAAGAACAAGAAATTCAGTGTAAACGTGTTCAGGGAAGAAAGTCTTGAACTCAAGAGGAAGTAGAGTTTGGGTCTCTGTTTCATCACCATCACTAACTGAATGAATGACTTTGCTAAAACTAATACTCTACAACTCTTGATGTTCCATCTGAATAATGGGTGTGATTGCCATTTCCCTATATACTTTAATGAATTGATTCACAAACAGGATGAGATAAATTTTGACAATTCAAGCCAAAAAAGCTCTAATTCAAAATGCTGGTACTGATATTTCTTCCTAACCCACTCCCCCAGAATAGATGAATTTGTCCTCTCCATGCTGCCCCAAATGCTTTTAACAGGAGTTTCTAACAAAAACAACCTTGTGTTTATCTTTTTCACTTCTTTAGAGTTTCCTTTAGCATTTCAGTTACCAGCTCAAAATCAGGGAGCTTACATTCTGAGTGTATCTTCAGAGAGCTACAAATGCATCCTCAGATAGCTCAAGTCAGCTACTCAGGCATAGCACCTGACCTCCCACTGTTGGTTGAAAGCTTAAGGCATTTAAGAGTAAAAAAATCAAGACAGGCTGCCTATCTTTTATTTCCATTCATTTCAATAGGCATTCACGGCTCACATGAGGAGTGTTTTTGAAAAAAGCCTTACAGTTGGGTACTGGGAAAATACACAGTTGGGTAAGACTATGTCCCTCAAGAGCTTCCAATCTAATGCAGTAAATTTTAATATTTTTTTCTCCTCACAGAAATACCCTAAAACAAGAAGCACAGTCATGCAGAGACCTCACATGGGCACCAAGAAGAAAGTGGAAGTTTCCAGAGTAACATCCATAGCACCCAGTATCATTAGGCTTCTTTTAAAGTAAATAAGACCTACTGAGATTTGGTGAGCCCAAGTGATAGGAGAAGCCTAAGTTCTCAGAATTAACTGCTTTAAAGAGATGGAAAGAAACAGCTTCTGACAAGCCTTTTCCAAGGCAATGAAAGGGATATAGGAAACATGTAAGCAAATAAAGTGGCAGAAGGCTAGGCGGGAAGTCCCACTAGGACTGACACACCTGCTAACACTCATTAATCACTCTGACTTAACTTAAAAATACATATGGGGAAAGAAAAGCACTTCATTTCCTTTCCTTTGTTTGTGTTTATTTGTTGTGTAAATTGCCAAATGCAAGAGAAACGTATCCAGTGGCCTGGGTTCTACTTTAAAGTGATCATCTATATATTGTATTGTCCTGAGATATTCATTTTAATATAACATTTTTCTGCTGAGTGTGTGTGCCTGGAGTTGTCTTTGTCCAGGATTTACACTCAAACTCCTTGTCACAAACAAAACAAAATCATGGATTTTTGCATGCCAATGGCCCAGACATCCCACCTTTCAAGTTGCACCATTTTTTATGTTCTACTGTTTTAAGTTAAAAATGGCAGTCTTATCTCCCCTCTCTTGGGATCCCCAGGATCATTCTGAGTGTCCACCATGGTGTTCATCAGTGGGACAGTTTATAAATATCAATGCATTTTCAGCTGCCATGCAGGAGCAAGGAGAATCTGAAAATATGTAGGTGGCCAAATGCACGATGCCATCCTTGATCTCTGTCAAGTATGACTTGGGAAAACGAATCCCTTCCAACTGAGTAGCTTTAGGAAAGCTATTCACTGTGAGCAATTATTCTGAGGCACCAGAATACCTAGGCAGCCACATGGGCCTCACATGCCTCAGCTCTTTGCCAGTATTTGTGACATGGGTACCACAATTGAGGGCTTACTATTTAGTCTCGTTAAATCCTCTTTTTGTTTGAGGAGGAGGGGAGGGTGGTCATTGTATTTTGTTAAGACTACATTTTCTAACATGTTCACACACACCCAGACCTGAGTGTTTAATGGCACGTAGGTGACTCTGTGTAACTGGCGTACTCATTGAATGGAATAATCCCTAAATGCCTAACAGGAAAACAAATCACTTTTACATTCAGATGCTTTTTTCCCCTCGCCTCTCTCTTTCATTTCTGTGCATACTTGCTATTGAACATTACACTGTCAACTCGTCAAGGATTTGACTACAAAATATGCTTGGTAAATAATGTAGGGAGATTAACTAAATGGCACATAATTACTACAAATTTAGAGTCCTGTAAAAGAATATATTTTACCCATGATTAGAAGGCTTACAGGCTTTCCAAATCCATTTTACTAGATTTGACAGTAAGCCCTGGGAAATTTAAATAGCAGACAATGCTTATGCAGAATTCATAATAACTCAGCCTTAGATTACTGTATTATTAAAAACTTCAGCACACAGAGCTACTCATTTGTATCCTTTTCCTAAACACACATCCTCCCTCCCAGCATATTGTCATCACCCCCACCAGCACCAAGTAAATCTTCCCTATGTTGAAAGCTGCATAACATTCAAATTTAAGTTGATTTTTAATCTTTGCCACTCTAACGAGATGTATCCAGTCCTCGCACACACTAAAACAGGTCAATTAAGTAAAGCAATGAAGCAATACAAGAAACTCTAAATTTTTCTTTTTTTTTTCTTCTTTTACTTAATTGGTGCTAGGGAAGGCTGGGCGCACTGTCTCTGGTGAGGGAAACTATCCATGTAGTAATTGTCTGAAAAGCTTTGCAGTCTCACTAAGAAAACTCCATCTGGTATAGGACTGGGATCCACAAAATTAGCAAGGCAACTGGAGAGCCCCATTAGGGATCTGAACTAATTTTTTTTTTAAACTGGTCAGCAAGAGGAACAGAACTGAAGAAGACATCACATCTCCAACCATTCTTTTTGTCCAAAAATGTTTGTTCGTGTAGAAGCCACAGATGCCATCCTTATCCCACGTGACTCCTTGACACAGACACTTCTGCCAACAGCTGGTGGCAGTAATCACTTGTGATGCTGCCGAGAGCTTCCTCTGGCCATGGGACTGTGCTCCATCCCCACACAGGATGGCCAGACAAGCTGGAGAGCTGGTACCCCAGGAGCAACCCTCAACAAAGAGGAGCTGGTGGATTAGCTTCCTGGCTAATTAGGTGATGACTCTGGGGTATGTCTTGGACTTAGAGCATCTCCCAAAGAGCCCCAGCAGGCTGAGCAGGAGCCTGCCTGCTCATTACTGCATCCTGCCATTGGCTGCCTGCCTTTTCCTGCCACATCCCCCACTTCTCCTATCAATGCTTCTTGGATGGCGTCCCAAATAAATTATTTACAATCAAATACCTCTCTCAGGCCTCCTGCTCAGGGAACTCAAATCAAGACAGGAGCCTATACCTTAGGTCCGTGGTTGGCAAACTACGGCTCGCGAGCCACATGTGGCTCTTTGGCCCCTTGAGTGTGGCTCTTCCACAAAATACCAAAGCCTGGGCGAGTCTATTTTGAAGAAGTGGTGTTAGAAGTTTAAGTTTAAAAAATTTGGCTCTCAAAAGAAATTTCAGTCGTTGTACTGTTGATATTTGGCTCTGTTGACTAATGAGTTTGCCGACCACTGGCTTAGGTGAATGAGAATATAAATTCTGGAGTCAAAATATTTGGGTTCAAAATGTCTCCAACAAAATAGCTGTGTGATTTTTGAAAAATATATATTTTTAAATTGTTTTGCTTCAGTTTACTCATTTGTTGTTGTTATCACATGGAGTAATGCATGTAAACATGCTTAGGATAGCACCTGGCACATAGCAAATACATGAATAATAACTACTTTTACTACTATTATTATAGCTAAACATTGGGCTAAGCGCCAGGATACAATAAACAATTTGATAAGTTAAATAAGATAAAACTATTGGTCTCCATACTCAAGTTATAATCTAAAGGAAAGGTAGATATTCAAACAAAATAAAATCAATTATAAAATAATAGTTGCATATAAAATACTAGAGGCCCGGTGCACAAAATTCATGCACGGGGGGGTGGGGGTGTCCCTCAGCCCAGCCTGCACCCTCTCCAATCTGGGACCCCTCAAGGGATATCCGACTGCCTGTTTAGGCCCGATCCCTTTAAATGGGCAGTCGGACATCCCTCTCACAATCCAGGACTGCAGGCTCCCAACCGCTCGCCTGCTTGCCTACCTGATTGCCCCTAACTGCTTCTGTCTGCCAGCCTGATCACCCCCTAACCACTCCCCTGCCAGCCCGATTGCCCCTACCTGCCATCCCCTGCAGGCCGGGTCACCCCTAACTGCCCTCCCCTGCAGGCCTGGTCACCCCTAACTGCCCTCCCCTGCAGGCCTGGTCACCCCTAACTGCCCTCCCCTGCAGGCCTGGTCCCCCCAACTGTTCTTCCCTGTAGGCCTGGGTCTCCCTCAACTGCCCTCTCCTGCAGGCCTGGTCGTCCCCAACTTCCCTCCTCTGCCAGCCTGGTCACCCCTAACTGCCCTCCCCTGCAGACTTGATTGCCCCCAACTGCCCTCCCTTGCAGGCCTAGTCCCTCCCAACTGCCCTCCCCTGCTGGCCTGATCGCCAACAACTGCCCTCCCTTGCAGACCTGGTCCCTCCCCTGCTGGCCATCTTGTGTCCACATGGGGGCAGTCATCTTTGACCACATGGAGGCAGCCATCTTGTGTGTTGGAGTGATGGTCAATTTGCATATTACTCTTTTATTAGATAGGATAGAGGCCTGGTGCACGGGTGGGGGCTGGCTGGTTTGCCCTGAAGGGTGTCCCAGATCAGGGTGGGGGTTCCCTTGGGGCATGGGGCAGCCTGGGCAAGAGGCCTGTGGTGGTTTGCAGGCCAGCCACAACCCCTAGCGAGCCAAGCAGAGGCCCTGGTATCTGGGATTTATTTATCTTCTATAATTGAAACTTTGTAGCCTTGAGCAGAGGCTAGAGCAGGCCTGGGTGGGCAGAAAGCTTGGCTTCCTCCATCGCTGGGGAAATCCAAGCCTCCTGCTCGCTCAGTGGCTGCCGCCATTTTTGTTGGGATTTATTTATCTTCTATAATTGAAACTTTGTAGCCTTGAATGGTGCCAAGGCAGGCCAGGAAGCTTGGCTTCCTCCATCACTGGGGAAACCCAAGCCTCCTGCTCTCTCCAGTTTCGTGGCTACTGCCATTTTTGTTGGGATTTATTTATCTTCTATAATTGAACTTTGTAACCTTGAGTGGAGTCCACGGCCAGCCAGCATGTGCAGGAAGCTTGGCTTTCTCCATTGCCAGGGAAACCCAAGCCTCCTGCTCACTTCATGGCTGCAGCCATCTAGGTTGGGTTAATTTGCATACTCGCTCCTGATTGGCTGGTGGACGTGGCTTGTGGGTGTAGCAGAAGTATGGTCAATTTGCATATTTCTCTTTTATTAGATAGGATACTTTCCTTTTTTATTCTGTGACTATGGATAAACTTTTCTTATTTGATGTACCCATCTGTTAATATCAGGGGATAATTGAGTATAAATATAATTTTTGTTATACTACAGAATCCTTACAAAACTGTTTAAAGAAACCCTATTTTAAATTAAATTTAGTGAACATAGATGCCTTGATTTGCATATTTTGTGTGTCAGATTTTCTTAAAAGAAGGCTAACCTGTACTGAATCTTGTAAGCCCTTGCTTAAGCCTCTGTTTATGCCATGATCCCTCATTAATCCAGTAAGTAAAGATGCTCCAAGAGGAAAATGAGATGGTGCTGTTAGATCAATTACTGAGCTAATCTAATCATTCTATTCTACTGATATTTTCATAATTTACTCCTGAAAATACTAAAAGGCAGTTCTCCAAGGAGCCTTTCATGCTGTCCCAAAGGATAGCATCATTCCAGATGACAAGGAAGAGATGGGCAGTGGAGCGGAATTGCCAGTACCAACTCAAAGCAGTGCACCAGATTGTCCTTATGAATGGGCCGTATTCTCTCTTTTCTCTATAAGATAGAAACAAACCTAATAGAAAATCTTAACGAGGAAGCTTTGTTACCCATTGGATCAGGACCCAATTGGCTTCATGTGCAACCTGTGCTTGGTTCTTGGATGGAGATGCCATGTGCTATATTCAGTATTTTGTGAGAAAAGTTCACTGTTCTCTGGCTCAAATCCAGAAATGAGCCCATAATAGCAGCATCAGCTCTAATTAGAAGGGAAAACTCAGTTTGTTCCTCTGTGCTGTCTCCTTCATTTCTTCCAGTCGCCTCAAATGATGATGACATTAACAATCGATTTGAAAAGGAAAATAAAGGTTTTATGACCCTGGTTCTCATCAACACCTTGGAACAGAGTGCCTGCAAAAAAGCTAGGGTGCTTGCCCTTTCCGAGATGACTTTTTTCCTAAGCTTGTTTATAGACTGCCTGGAGCTGGCATGAGTTCACCAGTGTGACTGCCTCTATTGATGATGGGTCCCTTTAGTCCCTTTGAAAACATATGCATTTAAAACGTTTTTCCCGTTTGAACACATAGAGCTGATGAAAAAAATTGTGTTGTTGGTAACAGGGAGCCCCGCCGAGCTCTAACTTGAAAGCCCACCTGCACTTTAAAGTAGAAACCTCAGCCCAGCCCTTGGGGGATAATTAATTAATTAATTAAAAGGAGCAGTTCTGTTCTGCTCTGAGAAAAATCTCAAGTTTTAAGCCTGAATAACTAGAGGGAATCCCAGTTCTGCCTTGCTGCTTTTCTCTTTTCTGTGTTCTCCTTGACCACAGTCTATTGGAAACCACAGTCTAGTCTTTCCTTCTAAGAGTATGTGGCTCAATCTGTGGACTCTCCTTAGTGGCTGTGGCACACAATTCTCTGAATTCGGTGTCTGTGCCACGTGACTTCAGAAACTCATGGTGTGACAGCTCATTCCCAATGGATCATATTCCCAATGAGCATCACATGGGGATTTTGTTAGGATTCAAGACAACTTACAAAAGAATGTTCCCTTCTAATTCTGAGAGTATTCATTTCTTGAACTACTTGTTTTGAAAAAAAAATTAACTCATCTTGGAACCAGCCCAGGTAGAACTACTTGGTATTTACCATCACACCCTGGCACTTCCCTCTCAGCTTCTACTATTCCCTCCATTTAGCTTACATGTCTGAAACACCCTGATTCTTTTTCAATAATTTTATTGTTTTATCATTCAAAGTTCAGATCAACTAATTCGTAATCCATCAGGCCATATTTATTTTTCCCAGATAAAGCGATCTGTCCTTCCTCTTATAGTATGCACTCTCTCTCTCTTTCTTTTATACTGAATCCTGTTCACATTGCCTACTTGAACAAGTGTCCCTGTTTGACTAAGAATCTCTCAGTAACAGCATCTTCTGCACTACTAATATTGGGATGTGGTAACCAATAAATATCGTTGCATTCATTTATTAAAATATGTATTATGTGGGGAAGTTGTTTTCCTATCATCATAGTTCTCAAGGTTGAATATGCAAAAGCTCAGTGGAAACCAGCTGAGTATCAGGAGTCACCAAGTTTCATGAGCTATTTAATAATTCTAGAGTTGTTGTTGTTGTTGTTTTTATGTTGGTTGGTTGGTTGGTTGGTTTGCTAGTTTGGTTGTTTGTTTCCTTTTAGGATGATCAAGAGTAACATATTGTTATGTGTTTTTTGTGCCCAGCATCAGAACCCCTTGGCCCATCTCTGATAGTACAGCCCTTTCATGAATCTCTAAGTATCTGCCTCCTGGGCTCTGAGATCTAGATCAGTCCATGTGAAGGTAGAACCCACAACTGCAGGACTATGAAAACCCTGAGTGGAACTCTCAAATGATGGGGTACAAAAACCAGTGGATAAATGCCTGAGCCTCTGGTTCTTTGTGAGATAATTCTGGGAGGTGTCGGTATACTTCTCCAACGTTCTATTGGAATTGAGCCTTCTTTTCCTACAGAAGCAAACTTGATGATGAAAATCTTACTGATTTTACTTCTTATTCTTAATTTTTTTGTACTTCCTCATTCATGCTTCAAAGGATCACTATTCAAATGAAATGCCTATGCCCAATTCCTGGAATAAGTGAAAACCAAACTAGAATCGGAGAAATGGCCCTAGGAAACAGGCCCTTAGAATGAAATTCTGATAGTGGATCATTTTGTTGCCAACACAGACCCCATGGATGATAGTGGAGTAATGATAGCATCTGATATATTGAAATATCACAATCACTGCAAGTCTAATTTTTTTTAGATTGCAATATAGAACAAATACAAGGGAAAACATTGGTTTATGTAGTAGCTCTAGCATTTGGACATTTGGGTACAATAGCTATTTTAATAACTGGTATTGGTTGGCTTTTGTTAACTTCTTTAGACACCTTAAAGAGAATGGCAGGATCCATCAGACAACTATAGCCTGAGGATATACCCTGAGCACAGGAAACCTTTTTGGAAACATTTGAAAGGAAAACCATATTCTGTAGCTGGAGGGCAGCCTATTTAAAAAATTATGCCGGGGATAAATATAGTCCTGACCTAAATCCTCCCACAGTTTGTCCAAAGGGCATCTTGACTCACTGAGCAGACATTTTCCTGGTTCATTATACTGGTCATGAACTTGATATAGAGGAAAAGGTGGACTTAAGAAAGAAGTGCATTGATTCCACCTCCCCACTATGTCAGGGACCTGGAATAGGCAACCATAGAAGACTGAAAAAAAGAAGTCCAGAGAAGAGGTATGTAGATGGACCTAAAGATATGGTGCATAGTGTGCAGATTTTTGTGTCTTACTTCAATGCCCAACAGAGAACTTTAATTGTGAATGGGGCATTAAAGAGTCAGGTGGATAGAATGGCTCACCCTGTGGAACTATCCCTCAAGACCAGTTATCCACTTGGTGGCAAGTTGATTGTTCAACTCTAGAGAAGCAAGGATTCTCCTTTATTAAAACTGACAGTTACTTCATTATATGGGTTTGGCATTCTATCCAACTGTATTCTGCCAACTCCATTATCCAAGGGCTTATAGAATTATTAAGATTAGCCTGGTTTAGTGACATGGGTCCTATAAAAATACTATTTTGGACCAAGAGACACGTTTAAGAGTAAGTGAGATGTGACAATGGACTCGTGACCAGAGTATTAATTCTTACTATAATCTACTTTATCACCTCAAAGTAGATGTCCTAATATTATTTTAATAAATCATTCAAGTCTCAGCTAAGGCGCCAGCTTGTAGATGACACTCAATGGGGTAAAAGTTATTCTCAAGGATGCTATATGTGCACTATACTAATAGCAGAACTAATAGCTACATTACATCAGGCTGGAAACCTAGAGATAAATGTATGATCAGCCCTTCATTTCGTTATTCCCAGAAACCAAGTACAGAATTTGTGCTTTCTGGTACCACAGTGTTAAGCTTTGCTGAATTAAAATTCTTGTTTTCCTTCAAAGAACATTTCCACAGAGAGACACAATGAGAATTCTATTGTGCCTGAAGTTACAAATGCTGTCCGTCATTTTGGGCTCCACATGCAGATAGGCCAACAGGCAAAGAAAGACGGGGATTATCAACCTCACATATCATAAGAAGTTAGGGTTGCTGTTACATCATGGAGATGAGGATTAAATTTGGAACTATGGAAATTTACTATAATATATTTTGGGGCTTTATGTCTAGTCTTAACAGCGAGTGGAAATTAAACACAATCTGACAAGTGCAAGGAAAATCAAGGGATTATGCCTCAGGGATGAAGAATTGGGTCATCATAGCATGCAACCTAGGGGCTGATGTTCTCCCTGAAGGTGAGGAAAATCTATAATGAGTGGTGAAGGAGGTACCTAATGAATATCAATTTCACTCTCAGAACCAATTGCAGCAGGAAAGCTTACAGCACATTCCATTCAATTCCTTGCATTTCTTTTTTTTAAACTCCTCTCCAAGTTCCTTGCCAAGTTCAGCTCTCATTGCCAACACCAGCAACTAAATAGTACACCTTCATAACATGCTTTTATTGAATTTCCTACCTTCCCTGTTTCACTCTCCTCACTCTCACTGCTGCATCTTGCAATTATTTCCTAAAGAAACCATGTCAAATCAAGTCTTTATTTCAGGCTCTGCTTTTGGCAGAATCCAAACCAAGGCAAACACCATCTTTACGTTTGATAAACACCCATATTTTGAAATACAACATACACATTATATGATTTCAAAATAAAATTGTCTGTTCAGAAAATACATTGTGCTTATGGCAAGTTGCTCCTGATTGTACTCTGATCAAGTTGGTCTTAACATTTCCCGGAACAAACTTTAGAAAGGGTGCTTCCTGCCTCTAGGCCCCCTTCCTAGAGCATATATTTTAGAAAAGGTGTAATAACAAACCCTATACATGCTCCTTTGAGATGTAAATCTTCTTCCAACCTCTTGCCAGTTTTACAAGCCGGGAAGGTCTTTCTCAAGGAACTGGGAGCCATCTCCTTAAAATATAATTGTCATGGCATCCCCACCTCCAAGTCTCTGGGAGGGTAGGGGCCTAAATGCTGTGGGTACTTTGTTGTAAAACTACCTGCTGTCATGAAGACAGGGTCAAGTTTACTTTTCATTTGGGTAAGGCCAGCATTTGGGTAAGGCCAGTTAGCAAACACAGATGGCTTAGAATGCCCCCGCCCCCAGCTCTTAAAAACTCCCCAGCTTCTTGTTTCAGCAAGGTTGCGTTCAGACTGCAGTCTGGTCTCCCTCTCTTATTGCAATGGTCTTGAATAAGTCTTCCTGTTTAACATTGTCCAGTACAATTTTTGCGTGTGCTCCAAGAATATTCCATTCTAATGCATCAGCAAATCCTATCAGTACTATATCTAACAAACACCTGGAACCTTTCTGCCCTCATTACTAAATGCACAAAACCATACCAGAATCATTTGTCTCATGAACTGTTTCCATAATCTGCTAACTGGTTCTCTGTTCCCCCTTCTGTCTGACAACAATTCATTAAAATAATCTTGACATTTAAATTCAATAATTGCATTATATTGACAAACATCCTCCACTGACTTCCCATTGCTTTGAAATTAAATATGAATCCCTTAGCACAATCTTATCAGATCTTCATGCCCCTGCATGCCCCTTCTCCAACCCATTTTCTCCCATCTCTCCCCCAAACGCTCTCTCTTATGTTCATGGTTTTAATCTTGTTCACCAGAATATGCTAAGCACAAGGATTATGCACTCACTGATTCAACTGTTTGGAATATTCAGTCCTGAGATCATTGCACCACTGGTTCTTTCTGATCTCAGATCTTAGCTCAACTGTCGACTCCTTGAAGAGATCTTTCCTGATTACCTTACTAGTATATATAATTTATTTTCTTAATAATACTTATTATTAGCTATCATTATATTGCCCAGCTATTTGTTTTTCTAATATACTGTATCTTTCTACAATTGTAACTTGACTTCTCAAAAAGAGGGGCTTTGCTTCTCTTATTTTTTGTTGCATCTGAAGGACTTAAAACAGTGACATATTTATACCAAGGACACGTTGTCCTCATTGCTACATTCAACTTAAAAATAGAAAGAAAGCAATTTTGTTATTTTTTTTAACTGGAGGGAAGGCTGACAGGATACATTTTTAGGGAGACTGAAGTAAAGCTGTAGATATGCAGATTATTTGACATATATCTTGGGATTGTGTCATGTACATGTGGGTCCACCCATCTATTATGTATGATACCTTCACTTATAATAAATTCTTACTAAGTATATTCTTAGAGTGTAAGGTCTTTGTGAGGTCAGAGTTGAAGCAGCAGAACAAAGGCCTCAATAGTAAGTGCCATGCATGATATGGGAGACTTCAGCAGTTGAAGTGGGGTATCATGTATTTGTAATAAAGTCCCAGCACCGGGACCACTGAATTTGCAAAGGTCTTCAGTTCAAGGATGCTTCACTATCTTCCAAACAATACCAGCATCCATGACATAAGGAAATTCTTAATAAGGAGCTACAACTTAAGAAAATTAAATATTAACAAATTCACTTTCTTCATTAACAGTCTATTGTTCCCTGAGCACCATTTTAAAAGTCTTCAAATTAAACAGAACCATCTTTGTCTCTTGGGTCAAATTCAGCCTGGTAATCACTTTCCAGGTGAAGGACTGGCAACCTCTGGGAGGTGTCTGAGTGTATTAGCATCAAGCATAACTTTCACATATGCCCACACAGGGTTGGCAGTAATTGGCACGTGGGGAAGAAGCACTGGCCCGAAGGACTGAATAACCCCTTGTCAAAGATGTATCTGTCAGTAAAAATTGAGGCCTGGCTACAAAAATTGGAAAGAAGAAAGCATTTTTTTTCCTTTCAGCATTTTCAGAAACAGGAGAATTCTTATTAGTTGGCAAAGTTACCCCTTTTATTATAAATTCCTTGGACATCAAAGAACATTGAACTGTGGAGTGCAGGCTCTTGAATTTTATTTGTATTTATTATCTGTCTGCATTTCCTACCCAGGGGCTTAGACACACACACACACACACACACACAGAGAGAGAGAGAGAGAGAGAGAGAGAGAGAGAGCGCTTGAGTGATCTCTATGTGTCTGTCATTGTCCTTGATGATTTAGGGGATAGAGAAGAAATGGAAGATAAGTTAGATTTTCTATTTATTATGGGATTCATTCCCCAGGAATGGGTTAAAAAATCTCTATTTCAAGGCATAACACTATGAAAGTCCATGGCAGGGGTTTGTGAGAAAATTAGCTATAATGTGAGATAAAATGGGGCAGAAGAGACAGCCTTTGGGATTCATCCATAATCAGAGATTAAAGCCAAGTAGGGATGTGGCCAATCTAGACTAGTCTCAGATACTCATCCTGACCAAGAGAAGCATTCTCCAGGGAATATAGTGGAATGAGAAAACTGTACGTTGGAGGTGGTAGAAGTCCCCACAGTTGGGTCACATTAGGATCTCTATTGAAAGGCACCTTAAGGAAGAAAGAACAGACCCAAGACCCTGGACACTACAGCATATAGGAAAGAAGCAGGTCAAATGGGGTGCAATGAGCCTACCTCACCTCTCTACATGTCTTCTCCTTCATAAAAAATATGTCTGAGATGAAAAAAGGAACAGAAAAGAGACAGCTCTGCCATAATGGGAACAGATAGGTTATCTGTCCATCCACATAAGCATGACATGATGGTCACCCTAGATGGACCTAACTGGTCCACATTTGGGAAGTGGACACTCTTCCAGAATGATTGGGATGTTCTTCAGCTAGCTGTGGGAGGCACTGGCAAGGAGATCCACTTAGATAACAAACTGAAGAATGAAGACCCCTATTGTCAATCCCAAACATCGAGGCTGTCTTCTAACCAATGCTTTTCTGGCTATTAGAAATACCTGCCCTCACTCTTCCTCCAAATTCCACCTCTCCTCTCCTGGAGCTGTTGTCCTAATGGGAGATAATGACAATGATAAACAAAATAAAACAGTGCCAAGTGGAGATGACTGGTGGCTTCTTTATAGAGTGGTGAGAGAAGCCTCTCTTGGAGGTGATATTCCAAGTCAAGCCCTTTAAGGAGTCCAGGTAAAGGCATCTCAGGTGGAGTGACCATCACAGGGAACCTTCAGACTGAGACATGCCTGTGGGTGAGCAAGGTGGCCAGTACGGCTGGAGCCCAGTGGGGAAGGGAAAGAGTGTTAGATGAGGCTGTTGGGGAGTGATCTAAGGGCCATGTCTTGTAAAGTGTGGTGAATATCATACATAGGTTGGAAAGCCATGAGAGAGCTTGAAACAAGAGAAATCGGATTTGTTTGTTATTTTTAAAAAAGAGCATTTGGACAGCTTTGTGAAAAAATGAGGGTATGTGGGCTTTGGTGAAATAATGGTAAAAAGGTGAGAAATGATTAGTTCTGCTAAAAGAATAGAGGAAAAATTTTAGAAAAATAGAAATGAAGAAAAACATTGAGGTTTTGACTCTGAATGACTGGATATTGGAGAGAGAACAAACTAACCTATGGCTCTTTGCTCCTGTACTTTCTACTACTGTCCAATGGTAGAGGCATTCTTATTTAATCTCCAAGGAAAACTGTGAGGTAAAAATGTACAGTAAGAAATTGCTCTTTTGTTTTAAATAAAAAAGCAAGAAAGAAATTATTAGTGGGATTTCTTATTTTCCTACTTCTCTCCTGTCTTAAAATCCATGGTAAAGGCAATTGTAACCTAAAAAGCTTTCGAGAGGCAATAACAATCTCATATATAAATTGAGCCTTTGAAATGTGTTTTTGGCTCAGCAGTGGAAGGCATTCTAAATCCCTTTGTTTCTGGGGTAAGAACAGCAACATTTTGCTTATTTCCTCGTGGCCTAGTAAACTCAGGGGAAACAATGCATCGGTTGTACTCTGGGTGTGAACAGAGCATTCCGGACAGCAGTTGCTCTCAGATGCTGAAATAGCTTTTGGACAGCGTGCTCATTCGGGCTAGACAGATATCGTTTGTGCACTGTGTCTTCATGGAGCACTCTTTTTCTTCCCTGTCCTCTGAGATTCTGCCAAGCACAAAAACAGACCTGAGCTTGGCTTTTCAGAGCAGATTTGGGGAGAAAATGTTGTTTATAGCAAGACACTGCTCAGGATCCCGGGTTGGACCAAACCCCTCAGTTTCTCTTCTTGGCCCACAGACTCCACTTCTATTTGCCCAGCACATGACTCCTATTGGAAAGCCATCGCTAAGCCAAATGCATCCAATCTAAGCCCGCAATCATTTCACATGGTAGAATGTGAATCTATTACCTGTAATAACCTTTTGAATTATCATTTCTTATGGGTCCAAGAGTAATGATGATTTTTCTCTCAGTTCTTTCTACTGCCACCTATATTAGTGTCATTACTGAGGTAATAGCCAGTGGAAAAGAAGAGAAACATTTTATTTCTCATCTTTCACTCACTCTCCTTGATAGTGAACATGGGGCTCAATTAAAATAACATCAGTATGTGTTGTAGAGGACAATGGGGTCTTTACGATGTCCTCAGTGAGCAAGCAAGTCTGGGCCTTGACTTTGCCCTTCATCAGAAAAATCCTCGCTGAGGCTCTTTTGCGAGCCTCTTGTTTCCTATCACATTTTCGGAACCCCCTAAGATTGGGCCAATTTTCCAAGAGGAATATAATGCAGTTTCTAAATATCAACCATCAAGTCACTGTTTTTAGCCTGCTGTACTTAATCCAGGTGCAGGAGAGAGGGGGGGGGGGCGGAGAAAGGGAGAGAGAAGGAGTACACTGTCAAAGACTAGACTATTTGGTGGTAGGTTTGAGACATTATAAAAAAATAAAGCAGCCAAAACGGTTTGGCTCAGTGGATAGAGCGTCGGCCTGCGGACTGAAGGGTCCCGGGTTCGATTCCGGTCAAGGGCATGTACCTTGGTTGCGGGCACATCCCCAGTGGGAGTTGTGCAGGAGGCAGCTGATCGATGTTTCTCTCATCGATGTTTCTAGCTCTCTATCCCTCTCCCTTCTTCTCTGTAAAATATCAATAAAATATATTAAAAAAAATAAAGCAATTAAAAATAGGTGGAAATGTCACAACTCACTATTCACATGATACCCTCCTACCTTCCTGCATCTGATGCTCTGTAGTTCCTTGGATAAGGCCCATATACAGTTGGGGTTGAGGTGATCAAATCTTTATTCCTTTGAATGGCTGCACTTGACCAACTAGTCTAAACAAAGGGAGTGACAGTGGGCCTGGAGTCAGGAAGAATGGGGGAAGAAAATTTCAGGATGATTTCAAAGTGTCTGACTCTGCCCAAAGCGGGGGTAGATCAGGGAGTAGTAGTATAGATTATAGACATTCAGAGAACCACAACATTTTTAAGCCGAAACAGAATGGATGGGAGGTAATATTTCCTAGAAGTGGATGGGATACAGAGTAGGTCTTGAAGAAAGCACATGAGCTTAAAATTAGATAGACTTTGATCAATATTGGTTCTACCACTTACTAGCATTTGGGACCCTAGATAAATTATATAATCTCTCTGAGTTTTAGAATCCAGGTCAGTAATACAAGTACCTAAGTCATAGAGTTGTTTTGAGGATTAAAATAAATTGTTCATGAAAAAATACTTAGCACTGAGTCTAGCACATAGTAAGCATTGAATAAATGTTAAACACCTACACCTTCCCATTGCAATCTCTTAACAAGAGAAGAAAGCTCAAGTACCTATGGAGTTAACTAAGGGGACAGAACTAATTGAGGCACCAATAGGTAAGGCAATAAAGAATGGTGGGAACTCTGGCACAGTGGAAAGAACTCAAACACTGTCAAGTGGGATGGTTACCATAAACAAATAAAAGTCTAGACACAATAGGAATGCATGTGGCTAGATCGTCCATTTTTGATTTTTCAACAAAGGCAAAAATCTAAACTTAAAAAAATTTCAATTCTAAATGTCAGCAACTAAGTCCATTCTCTTTAAAATGTCTATGATCCAATCAAGATATGTCTGTCTTCTTTCTCATCCTAGTCTCACAGTTCTTTTCTTCAGAAATAGCCACCCCCTTCCAACTGAACACTCACTCTGCTGCTCTGTGTTCCAATCCCTTTGCCTAAAGGCCTGTCCCTGTCTCTGTCCCACTGGTCACCTAAATTGTATCCATTCTTAGAGACCTTTTTTCCATTGATATTTCCTTGATATACACCCAGATTTTTGTTTTACTTTTAAAATTTGAAGGACTTAACATTTTCTGCTTTGTGTTTTGAGTTTTTACTTCTGGGTCATATCCTTTCCACTAGATGTGAGCCCCATGAGACCAGAGAGAAACATCATATCTTATATTTATTTTACTACATGATTAGCAAAGTTACTAAAACATGGTAAGTACTCAAAAAAAGTAAGCTATCTTATATATGGAGCATCTATCATAATAACAATTGGTAATGTTTTTGAACACTTATATAGACAGTGCTATTAAAGACTTTACTTAAATATTGGTTCTTCTCAGTAAGTCTCTAATGTAGTTGCTATTATCATTCTCTTTTTTAATTATTATTCCAAATTAGAAAACTCTGGCACAGCGAGGTTGTTTGCCCAAAGTCACACAGCTATTAAGTGGCAAAGGCAGTGTTTGAACCAAGTCAGTCTGTTTAAGCTACCATGCTATGGTGAAGGACAGCAGAAGTAGAATGCTGCTGACCAAAGCTGATGGGTCTTTGGGAAAGTACAAAGGCCAAACAACATACATTTATCAAGAAATGAACAATAGCTTTTCTTCAGAGAGCTTACTCCAAGGAACTTGACCTCAACTGAAAAGGGCAAAGAAGCCAAAAAGTCTGCTCCCAACAGGATGACATTATTCTTGGTGTTCAAATACTTGTATATTTGGCTTCTCTAATTCATGCCACAAATGAGATAGTGAGCCCCATCAATACCCCCTACATGCAGACCTTTAAAAAATTAGTTTGAATCAAAGTTATTACATACATAGAAAGCACCAAGGAACCACTGCACTTAACTCTATAGTGAAATAAAAAGTAACCCCAAAACTGGAACAAATTTATTACTATGGTTCTCTTTAATGATTACTGACTAGAATGATAGAATGATACCTGTGGATGCCCATAAGGCCACCTTCACCTCCAAAGTGGTCCTGGGACCAACACCTTCATCCTGCACACAACTTAAATCCATAGTCATAACCCATGTTCTTAGGTTAGAAAGAAGGTGAGAAGACAGTGATACATAACTCTGTTTTGGCTTTAGGAAAAATGATATTATTAGTCTTAATTTGGGGTGATTTGATCCCAAATCCTAGAAATATCAAGGCACTTTAAAATGAATGGTTGGAAGACTCCCCCAAGACTCCTTAGTTGTGACATGAAAGATGGTAGCAGATGTGCTACAAATCATCTTGCCCAAACTAGGAATTACTCTATTGACAAATATGCATTCAGTGCCTGTGGTGTGGCTATAACTGGGTTGAGCACTGTTATTAACAAACTAAGTGTTTGGGGACCAAGTGCTGGCCCAGGCACTTTGTGCTCTGAAGTAAAGAATTTAGTATTCATGGGGTTCTACGTGTCATGCCAGGCATTTCACATGTATTCTTTTATTCAGTTCTCACACTAAAATTATTGGGTGGGTATGTTTTTACTCTGTTTTGCTAATAAGAGTTTGAGGGTTTTGGCTCTATTAGGGTTTGGTCAAGAAAACTAAAGACCCTCCAGGTAGTTCAGGTAAAAATATTTGTATACAGGAGTTAAAGGCTCACACAACAATTTAGATGCCTTTCTGGGGAAAGGAAATGAAAAGCAGAGAAGCCACTAGCAGAATTCCAAAATCAGAAAGCTAGGCATAGGATCTCACCACCTTCAGTACCAAAGCAAGGAACTGAAGATGCTCACCTAGAAGGAGTGGGGAAATCAGCAATCACAGGGGTGAGGCTGCTGAAGATGTCACTGTCTGCATCACCATCACGTCACGGGTGCTCCTCCAAGCACCCTAATGCTGCTATGACAAACGTGGTTGCCCTTGGTTCTGCCGGTAATTGGCACCAGAGAATAATCATTGCCCTTCTCATTCAGTGCTCAGTTCTCCCAAATGCCATGAAATCTAACTTCGATTCATCTAGATAAAAGGCTCCTAGGTAATGCTGACCCAGACTTTTCCCTGCTATACGGAGGACAATGAGAAGGGGCTGGTGATAGTGCTAACCTAACAACAGAACATCAGAAATACCCTTATAAATGCGAACATTTGGCTCAAGGGCATAGAACTCATTATTAGCAGGATTGTCAGGAATTGAACCTATGATGGTCTCATTCTTACAAGCATTCTACTGAATTACCTCACTGCCTAAGACCATGAGCCTAGGTAGCCACAGAAAGCTTCAAGGAAGAGCTCCAGTTTGAGTTGGTCCCTAGGGTTCTGATTGGCAGAGAGAAGTGCTGTGAATATTCCAGAAATGGCCTGAGCAATCATACAGGAGTGTGCAGGGTTATGGTACATGATGTGAGAAGCTATTCATCTAAATGTGTGATTTTGGCATTTTTTCCTCCTGTCTGCAGTTCCCAGCCCACCCAGGATAGTGAATGAATAATTACGGAAATGATGCTAATGACCTGTAACCAGCCGTGTTTAGAGACATCTGGATCCCTTCAGGCAGGAACAGTGCACTGGAAAGGGCACACGTTATATTCCTGCTTTCTGCTCTTCTTGGGTAAAACACAAGGTGAGCTGGGGGCAGGAAAGTCTGGGGCCAGCAAGAGTTAACCAGTCACTTCCAGTCTCAAAAATCTTTAGGTTCATAAGGCTGTGGTATTTTACTTTTTTTAATGCAATAGTTTCTTCTTTGTGCCCTAGATTGACAAAAATATGACAGACGAGGAGAGGAAGAAAACAAAATGGAAAGTAAACCAGATATTTCCATGTAAATATGAAACCCGCAGTCACTCTGCATTCAAAGGACGGGGGTTTGACAATGATTACCCTGAAAACAGCTTCAGCTCACTGCGGATTCCCTCTCTTCTCTGCCCATTTCCAGCGACAGAGCCATCATGAAGAAGGATGTTCAAAGACGTCACATCTATAACCTTTGCCAAAGGCACACACAATCTTTGGAAGGAAGACTTTTATTTTTCCTGTCACCTTCAATGCAGGATATACCAGCTGAAAGCTGAATTCCAAGGCTAAGGTCACGGCACGGAGGCTTCCTAAAGAGATAGAGCTTGAAAAGAAATCTTTTCTGAATGTCACTCTGATTTCGGCTCACATTTTCCTGGTGGCAGCCCCAGATGCTCTAATTGGCCTTGCTATTGATGACAAAACACACACACACACACACACACACACACACACACACACCACACGAAACAACAGCAATATTATTGGCTAACATCCCCAAAGAAGGCATTCATGCCCGTCCATAATGAGCCCAGGTTTCAGTTCAGAGTAATTAACTGAGATCCGCACAGGAAATGCCAAAGGCACAGTTTCTTTTTCACATGTCGTATGAATGTCCACGTTCTTTCCAGAAAAGAATCCTGTACATTTTGTCCCACTGGGGTTGCAGTATGCATAACAAGGCCAGCTGCCTCAAACTGGTGACCTACTGACCACACCTACCTGACAGACAGGTCTTGGTTTCCATGAGCAGAATTTTAAGAGAAAAGTAGCACATTGGCAGCCTGTGGCAGGAGATTTCACTGATTCAGCTGGTTTGGCAACCAGAGCCCTCCATCCCAGCACAGATACTGGCTGGAGTTAATTAGCTTGCATGTCCTTTAGTGAACAGACCCTTCAGGAACATCCTCTCAGCCCTGCCGATGATACCACATGATCCTCACAGGGTGGTCCACACACCTGCAGGCCAACCTCACCTGGAAGTTTGTTAGAAATGAAAATTCACTGGCCTCACCCCAGAATGTCCAATCAGAACCTCTGGGAAGATCCCCTAGCTAATTTGTATTCATATTAGAGTTTTCAAAACCTTGCACTACACTAATTCGGTTACCTGCCCAGACTTTGTAAGTATTCAGGTTTGTATCAGGAACCCAGGCCCAACACACACTGTGTTATTCCCTTGGGTTTTAATTATCTTAAGAATCTGATGGGGAAAAAGAAAAGCAGAAACACAGACCTTTATCCATTGTACTAGTATGTTCGTTACAATTGCTGAAATTCTATCTTCTATCAGCCTGGCTTATGTTGTTTTGTGACCTGCCAGAAAAGTATGCCTTGATAACAGTGGGTGAGTAAAGCCACTGACACATTTGGTTATGAGTCAGCGAGGTATCCCTGATTTGTTTTCCTCAGAGGATCACTAAAAACTGCCAGATTGCTGTGTTCCCTGGAGCTCAGTTATTTTGCTCCTGTGATTTTATCTCCTCTGCAAAGGGCAGCAAAACCTGTCTCCGGCTACAGCTCAAGTTACAGCCAAGGAGAGTGGTATCCACACATCCTTCTACCCCCTTCCCCCACCAGTCCCATTTGATCACAGGAAGTCCTCTGGCTACAGCCACTTGCCTACATTAGTGTCAAGTGAGACCTCTCCCGGGAGTGACAGAAGCTTAGCATCCTTAGATCACCATTCAAAGCCAGATAGATACTTGCTGCCTAAAGAGACAAGCTTTAAATGGCAGCCCCACCGAGTAACATCATACGCTGATAATGGCTCTGTTAGAGGCTGTGTAAAGCATCTTGGCGAAACTCTTCATTACCATTTGAAAACATCAGATGCTTTAGAATTGCTCCAGGTCTTTATAAAACCCCCATCTTCCACTCCTGCCAGGACTGAGAGATTCAGTAAACTGGAATCAAGCCTCAGTCCAGAGATTCAAAATCACGGTGCCATACAATGCCATTTCACATCTCCCTTCAGATCCCCCACAGCTGAATGGTCTAATTGTTCACACCCAGTTTATCTGTGCTCCTCGCCTGCGTTCATGTGAGCAGCATGGACAGTCTGAAGGGACCTCGGAGTGTAAAAAGCCTTCCAATTAACAACTGGTAGTCCAGTAATTGAGGAATCAGCCTGGAGGTTAAGGTATTGATTCATTTAGATAATATTATATGTGCTGTGAAATTCTCTAATAGTTAAACTGCCACTGAGAACTATTGATGTAATAATACACGCTTAATAATGTTTCACACAACAGCACAGATTTGAAAATGCATTTCGAGATGCGTGCTTTTCAGCTCCTCCGGGAATTAGCATGCAGGGATTCTGTGGACAGACGCTGCTATCAGCTCAGGATGTCAGCATGGGACCAGGGAAATGTTCCTATCCATAACTTCAGAAGGAACAGAGCTGTGTGTTTATCTCCTTTCATCAAAATTGGACTTAAAAATGCAGTCACCCTTCTCAGGACCCAGGCCAGAGCTGCCATAGTCCTCTCTAAGTTTGACAGCAAAGCAAAGCAAGCAAACAAACAAAAACCATGGGTTGTCTCTGGATACTCAGCACCAGAAACTGGCTTTGGCTATAACAGAGAAGTTCTTGACTAGAGCAGCTACTGGTGTTTGTCCCTAAATAAGTGAGGATACTAACCTCCTGGAACCATTAGGAAGGTATGCACAAAAGAAGAGAATATTTTCCCATTGATTTTTAGAGTGGAAGAGAGAGGGAAAGACAGAGAGAAACATCCATGTGAGAGAAACACATTGATTGGCTGCCTCCTGCATGAGCTCCGACCAGGGCCCAGGACAGGGGGGACCCTGCAACCAAGGTATGTGCCCTTGACCAGAATGGAACCTGGGACCCTTTAGTCCACAGGCTGACGCTCTATCCACTGAGCCAAACCGGCTAGGGTCAAAAGACTTAGTCTTGAAGGAAAAAAGCAACTAAGGATAGATACACTAAGTTTTTCCCAACAGGGCTGAGAGAGTCCCTTTCAAAGGGCATGGGGACTTACGAGAACAAACCAGAATTGGATCTGATTTGTGTCGTTGGGTAAAGCTCACCTTGGCATTCAAGGCCCAGGTCTCTGCCTCTGACTATCTCCTACTGCTCTGCAGCAGATACATGTGCCTCCCCTCTGGCTAGGCACAGTCTGAGCCTGGCTGGCTGGCTGGCTGCCTTTGGCGCTTGCTCACAGATTGGTGCCTTCCTGGAGAACAATCTCATCATTCTTTCTCTATGCATGCCAGACTTTCCTCTCTTTTTATAAGACTAGCTCTGTTCCATCTCCTCCAGAAATCTTTTCCTGCAGTCCCAGGCCTTACACCTTCCTCCTCCCTTGTCTCAGCACTGTGACCTAGACCACCCAGCATGCCATGGGGCAGGTCCCACACAGCCAGCCACCTTGCTCCCTTTGCAGAACACACCTCCCCAGTAAGTGTCTGCTCTCCAGGGAATATACACTGTGCTCTGTTTTGGGTATTGCTTTTTTCTGCTTCTGGGAGAAAACCTCTGAATATCATACAGACGCTTTGCTCCCTCACTCTCGCCCTTTTGAAAGCAGAAACATTTCATCTCATTGATATTACTTAAAACTAGGAATAGGGAGGGGAGTGGAAGGTCTGTAGGATATATAATGCAGTCCTCCTGGACCTCAGCAACATTTCCGGGGGGAGAGCTCAGCTGCCTGAGTCAATGCAAAACAATAAATCAGGGACCTAAAAATAAATCAGTTTTTGGAGAATTCCCCCACTCATTCTTCAGAAAATGGTCTAAGTCTAAACAACAAGGCAGGCAGCTTATTCTCAAAAGCAAGCCTAAAACCTCCATGTGTTGGAAAAAGTCCAGAACAGATTACCCCTTAATTCTATGCCAGAGCTGTTCTAGGCGCAGCAATTAGAGCCGTTCACAGGGCGAACACGGTTTCTGCCCTCATTTACTGTATATACTTGTGGAAGAATATACCATGTGTGTGAGAGAGGGGTTCCGGTTTTCCTGTGCCTCTGGGATTCAGGTTTTTCAGGATGCATAGGAGTTGGCCAAAAGAGAACAGCATGCACAAAACATAAAATTTAGAAACCCTGTGACTAACTTAGGGAAATGCAATTTGAGGCTCAAAGACAAGAGCTGAGCTGCGGTGACCATGATTCTGTTCATGGAGGTCCTCAAATTCCCACCAAACCAGAGCACTGTAAAATCAGAGTAATGGCATAAATATAGATCTACTATATAGCTTTTTCTTTAACTCTGGATGAAAGCCCAAAATTATTTTCTAATCTTATTCTTCTTCAATATCCACTCTGGCTTCAGAAACTGAAGATAGTAGATAATATACACTAAAAGAGTAGGGAGGTACCATAACTCCTTCTTCCTGGGATTATCCCTCCCTCCAGACTTGCTCTGGGGTCCTGCATACAGTGGCAAAGCTGTTGCCAGGTTACCTACAAACAGGCACTGCCATTGTACAGCAGGAAAGGGATGCTTCAGCAGGACACACCCACCTTACTGGGAAGGAAGCCTTCCTACTGGGGAGACCCTCGCTGGAGAAATTGCTCCCAACTTTTTCTCTGATTTCCACCAGTACATCTTTATGTTCTGGATAAAATACCTCATTTATCTTATCAAATTCCTGTACACAGTGCTTATTAAAATGGTGCAACCGTTCCAATAGCTTTGTTTATGGGATTGTGCAGGGTAAATATTTTATTTTCTGATGAGTGTTAGGGTTTTATTTGCCAGCATTAAAACTAGGGTAGAGTGACTGGGAAAAAGGAATCTAGATATTTACCAGCGCAAGGAGATGATATACAGATGCTAATGAATGCTCTGGGGGTAGTTTTCCGGGCTGTTGAATGTAATTTCTCACATCTCCAAATGGCTATAATAGGGAAACACCCTGGAAAGAATTCTCTAATGGCTGTGCCTATGCAGCAGAGGATCATTGGAAAGTTAATGGGCCATGCAAAGCAGCTCTTTCTTCATTCATTCATTCGGTACGTGTAAGGTGTCGGGCTGATCAGGGGAACCCCTTTGCCTTTTTTGGCTCATTTTGTTCCCCTGTCCCAGACCTCCATTCCTGACAAGTTAGCCTGTCTTTAAAGATCAAAGATAAAACTCTTCTTTTACCTCCTCTTAGCACCTTCCCCAACCTCCCAAACATATCTCCAGTGATCTGTACTCTGCAGGCACACTTCTGTTACAATAATTAACATATTTTAAATTAACTCTGCATTTACCTCCTTGTATAGTTCACTGACTAGATTGCTTAAAAGCAGAGAGCATGCTTTATTCTTTGTTGCATTTAGTCCTAAGCATTGTTCAAATGTGCCTTGAATACTGCAAAGAGAAAATAATCTTTTAAACTGCCTTTTCATTCTTCCTGGCACCTACTACATACATGTTTATTTAATGAGCAAATGATCAACAAAGCAGGAGACCCTGGTTGACTCTAAGAAAGTCACCCCATTTTTTTTCAGTATTTTCAATGTGGAAATTCAATGAATAGGGCTTTTGAGCCTACAAGTCATTCAGGTATTCACTCATTAATTCCATGAGTGTTTAGTATATCATTAACATTGGGAAGGTGCTCCTGCCCTCAAACTCCACAGAATCCTGGGGAAAGCTGGGAAGATCCAGGGCCAAGCAAATGTAAAAGAATGTTGCACAAACTGTAGCTAGAAAATTCAGAGGAAATGCAAAGCAAGGGTATGATCATGATAGTATACTTTTGCTCTAACTTCCTAGATCTAACTACCCATGGACCCCAGGAAATGGTTGGCTGACGAAACCTTACAGACACAAGTCTCAGAATACAAAATACGCTGCTATTGATCTTTCTCAATTTCCAATCCCAAAACCTGGCACCAACATCATCTTCTATAGAGAGGAGAACCTAGCCCAGTGAAAACTCAGTTGTCCTACAGAGGCCACAGATCCGGCCAGAGATTAGAACCAGATTGTGAAATTCTTGCCTCTGTTTGTATATTTACCTAGGGCACAGGGCACGTCTTCCAGAATAAACAGCACTGCTTCCACCCAGTCGACACTGGATGGATTCATTCTTCTTGAGCAAACTTCCTCAATTTGAAAGGCAAGTATCCTGCAAGGAACATTGCTGTCCTAGTGTCCATGCCAGACCCACTTCATTCCTGATACTGTTGGTTACCCATATCACATAGTCTCTCAGCACAAACACTGGCTGTTCACTACAAAGGAAAAGAGAACACAGTAACTGCTAGCACAACTCTAAGAACATTAATCATTCCCTGTTCTGACTTTCGCTTAGAGCAAAGTACTCAGTGTCCACCCTCTGCCCCAAACTTCAAGTAGCATCATAGCCCAGCAACTCCTTACTGAACAAGCGATTAGCTGAACTGTACATTGCAAGCCGAGAAAATCCTGCCGTGATAAAAGAATGGTTTCATGAGATCTTTCCCTTGGCGTGTCCAAGATTAAAAAATACAAATTCAAGTGACTGAAGTATCTACAATAAATATTGCTGATAATTTTGTGATGTGCCCATCTCCACCCCCCTTCCAATGCCAGGATAACAGGAAGCTAGAGATGAGTGCCTTATCACAGTGACCCACCATTCACATGTTTCAGGGGGAAAAAATAAGACAACATGATTTTGAAAACAGACTCATGAGATGCCTAGACTTCATTTGGGGCTTGGGAACAGAGAAAATGTCAAATCATCTCTAATAAAGGTCGACCTAAAGAGCAACGATGTGCAGCTGCCTGCCCTCCCGGCTTTCTCAAAAGGGAAGGCTTCATCAGTGCAGGCTGGCTGGGATTTGTCGGGGGCGGGGTAGGGGGTGGAGGAGGGGGAACACACTGGATCAAAATGATCAGGTGCTCTATGACAGAAACGCCCTTGCGGGCTGAAATGTGTAACCGTCAATGTCACTCTAGTTTGCCTTTGCACTAACTGAGCTGCATTCTGGGACACCATTCTTCAGAACATTCTGAGAAAGTAGAAAAGCAACGTTTATCCTTTCTCTTTTTCTTAACGTAAGTCCTTGTCTTCCACACCAGGCATAGCCTCCCAGGTCTTGCTTCCTGCCACCCAGACACTCAAACCTGATTTTGGCATGATGTCCTAAGATCTGCCCTGTCCACACTGCTCACCATCTCTTGGGATCTTTGTCTTTCTTCTACTGCCTTTGTAGTTTTCTTATTTTACCCCTTTATCCTGCCATCTCTCACTGACTTCTCCAAATGATTATTCTGCTCCTATCACACTGTCTTACCAATGGCCCTTTAAAATGACGGTTTAAGTTATAGTTTAATAATATAATAACTTAATGTTAATCTTCTAAGTATAAGGACCTTCTCTTTCTGTCAGTCATGCCTATTATCCCAAATGTTATTCGCTTTGCATTTCTCACAATAGTTAATGGAAACATATGTTGAAAATGTTCAGCACATGCGAGTGGGGAGTGAATAAATGGTTGTAGGCGCAGTTTCATTTTGGCAGCAGAGTGAAAATGAGAATCACTCAGTTCATTTCTGGAAAACAGATACTTTTCATACATAATGAAGACATATGGGATTAGATATAACATCTTATATAGTACTTAACTTAGTCCTTACTAATTTTACAGGTAAGCAAAGTCAAATTCAGAGATAAAGTAAATAAATTGCCCTAAGCCATTATTCTAGCAAATGTCTGAACCAGAATTTATTTTTTTAAATATATTTTATTGATATTTTACAGAGAGGAAGGGAGAGGGATAGAGAGCTAGAAACATCGATGAGAGAGAAACATTGATCAGCTGCCTCCTGCACACCTCCCACTGGGGATGTGCCCGCAACCAAGGTACATGCCCTTGACCGGAATCGAACGCGGGACCCTTCAGTCCGCAGGCTGACGCTCTATCCACTGAGCCAAACCGGTTTCGGCCGAACCAGAATTTAAATGCAGTTGTCTGCATTACTGATAAATGTCTATTTTATATGAATTCAGTAGAGAGGGAGTAGGGTAAGGAGAGGGGGCCAGAAAGAATCCATGCCCCATCTACATAAGCCCCTCACAAACTCTCCAAAACTCCAGAAAAAAGTTCTTATCCCTTTGTTAAAACAGCGTTCTATTAAAATGCACATATAAGATTAATTATCAGCTCTCAGTCATTGTCACATACAAGACAATTCCCTTTGTCTCTCCTCCTGAAATTTGATTTTGATAAACAAAAGAACCAGTGTGTCAGAGGAAGCTGTCTCCTCTATAGAGAACCTCAGGCTGAGAGGGATGTGGGGAGATACTTTGGTATATTAACCCTGGACCATTATAATATATGCTCTCCTAGAAGCTCCCGGGATAGTATCATTAACTTAAGGAAATCTAATTCTAATGAGAACCAGAAAAAGATAAAGATTGAAACACCTCTTCCCTGACTCAGTATAGATTTTAACACTAATCCCTAACTCCTAAAGAGATGTTCAAGCCATGTCGTCTGCTTAATGCTGCCTACACAACTAGCTTCATATTCTTGGTCCCTTTGTATATACTGTATGAACAGGGAGGCCTTTTGCCTTCAGATATGACTCCTATTTTATAGCAAACAATTCAAGAACAAATTAGAGAAGCACCCACCTAAAACCAAACAGGGTACCAGCCAAAGATCATAGAGCAGGTTGTGATGGAAGAAGGGGTTCTATGGAGAGTAACCTCACAGGGTGATCTGATCATAAATTTCTAACTGGGCAGGATAAGCTTTTTTTTTTTAAGGTTTGTCTTTGCTTTAAGCAAACCCTGTTTATTGTTTCTGTGCATCTAGGTTAACTCACCTTTGAAATATGCCATATTCACCCCCAAGAGAGCACATAATCTTAACTATCCTGTATTCCAGACCATTACTGTTTCCTCATACTTTCATATAAATCTCCATAACTTTCCCTTCTTAATCTCAAATGCATAAAAAGAAACTAAAAACAGTTATTCTCTGAAGCATTTATCTCAGTCTGCTGAGATCTTGCTTTCAGGTGTATCCTCTTTTTAGCTAAAAAAAATTTTTTTTATGAAAATTCTCTACATGTGTGGAAGTCCTTATGTTGACATGGATCACAGATTTAAATAGTGCCTTGTCCTGGATACAGAAAGGAAGGAAGAAGTGTGTGGGGAGCAAAGTATGATGGATGAAGGCAGAAAGGGAAGGAAAAGTTTGTCTTTAAAACTCTAATCCTAAAACTTGGCTTTTTCTTGCCTTTTTCTAGAAACTTCAAATAAACTGTCTATGTAGCATGGGACTGAGCTGAAAGCTACTTCAAGCTCTGTATTCATATTGGGAGTATCTATTTTCTTGTGTACTGATATCAACTCAACAACACAACCAAAATGTATTTCCTCAAGCAGTCAAGGTCTTTCTCTGTAAGACCTCTAACACTTAAAATTGATTAACAACATGGCTATTGCCTGCAAAGAACAATAGTGAAAGACTTAGCATTCATTATGACTAATAAATGTCAACCATGATCATGATGATGATGAATCATGATAATTGAGACCATTGTTGGTAACAACTATCTATAAGACATAACTGATATTGCGTGACATAATTTCTATATGCATGTGTATACCTTTTGCCTATTTATTTTTAAAATCAGTGCACAATTATGTGTGTGTACCATACACATACAGTCTATACTTCTGAAACCTGTAGTTTAATATTTATCCAAGAGCCTAAAATTAATCATTTCTTTTCATTTCCATTTTTGTCATATCTACCCTTCTATTTTCAAGAAGGAAGAAAATGCAGTATTCCCCAACTCTTGTACTCAGCCAGGCCTCCTCCCACTGCAAAACAAAGGCCTCCCAGCATGGCAGTGCTCTCATGCTCGGAAAGCTCGTGGTTACCTATGAGGACTGTGAACAGAATTTTCTTTCTTCCTCCTGGGAGAGTTGGCTAAAACCATGTTGCTATAATAGGTCAAAGTCCCAGAGAAGAACATCACTATCAAGACTTTGCTTAGACCAGATTGTGTGAAGTGTCTAGAAGTAGTTTTGAGGAACTTGGTGTCCTCTTTTTAAAAGAAGGAGAATATTTTGGTCTATGAAGTCATTTCGGAAAACAAATTATAAAAGCCATCTACCCCAATGCATTCCATTGTTGTTGTTTGTTTTTAAAACATATACAAAAGTCAAGTAGGGCAATATATCAAACAAAATACCTCTCAGCTTTCTCTGTATCTGCAGAGGGAAAAAGGTAAATACGATATCTACTAGTATCTCTATGGTGAGCACTGTTCAAAAGTAAACTGAGGCATATAAATTTTGGGGAAAAAATTGATTCAAATAGGGAAGTACCAAACTGGAAGTCATTAGGAGCATTCCACCAATGAAAGTTCAGGGAGACACTCGTATAGAGAAAAGGCTGGTGCAAAGTAAGAAAATTATTCATTGGCTACAGCTTAAAGCCTAGGTAGCTTTTTGTGATAGGTTGTCCCTAGGTCTCACCTCTGTAATCTTGAAGCATACAGGCTTAGATTTTGGTTTGCATAGGACACTGTAGCATCAGAGCCATTATAGTCTAATGGCTTCCTTGTTTAATTAACTTAAAAGCATGGACTTCAGACTCCTCATCAAATCTTCAGATTGGTGAAGGCAAAGTTTAGTTTGAAACAGAATCCATGTCCATTAAAAGTTTGAATTCACACAGGGTTAAGTTAGAAGAGGAATAGGATTTTGAGTTAATTTAGAGTGTAATCAAGAGCACTCAGAACAGGATGACAAACTCCTCCTGCTTCAGGTATAAATAACAAATTGGGAAAATCCACCCAGTAGAGGGGGCTGTAGGCCTAAGAGTTCCACCTGCCATGATATGCAAATGAGGCAAATCTTAAGATTCCATTTATCTGGATATCCCTTAAGGAGTTGCTTGCTGTGGCAAGAGATGTATTAAATATGTCTATATTTGCAATATATCTACATCTGTTTACCTAGACATTTACCTAGCTATAGTGTTATAATCATCATAATATAGAAATCAGACTTCTAAATTGGGACTTGAGTATGAAGAGTAAAAAGAGAAGGTTGTATTTAACTCCATGAATTGATATGGAGAAAAAGCAACTGGAAAGAAATATCTGAAGTATTTTCCCAGAAGCTTGAAATATTCTGAAATTTTACAGCAAGTTTACAAATCATTAGAATGAGTTCATTTTTTTTTTGGTCCATGGGATTGTTAGCAAGCTCACACTGTACTTGAAAAGTTCTGCCTTACTATGCAGTGCAGTCTGGGGGTTCGGGTGGTATGGGGTGAGGCCTAATCTGTACAACCATTTTTGAAATTCTGGGCCTAGAAAGTGCTGCTCAGGTTTTCTGAAGATAACCCAAAGGACCCTGTGGAAAATGTTAAGGCTGATAATGAAGTACCCAGGACATAGATGAAAACTCCTATCAAACAAGAGGACAAAGGGACTTACCCAGAAAAGTGATAGGCAGGATACCTGAAGTGAGTTCTGAAGGCTTATTTTTAACTAGTGACCCGGTGCACGAAATCCGTGCACATTAAAAGGGGATTAATTAGAGGAAATAATTTACTATTGCTATTTGCCCTTTTCTCTATAATAGAAGTATCAGAGATGAAAGAAAATTAGTAAAATTATATGAAAACCCTCCTCCTGTCAGAGTCTGGGACACACCACAAGACCCAGAGTCAAGTTCCCGCCCACCCACATGCACCTCAAAATCGCGTGAGACCCAGACCCGGCCGCCCTCCCCTGCCATTGGGCTAGATCCAGACCCAGCCAGTCCCACCCTTGTCAAGCCCTGCCGGGCAGGGGGCGTAGCCTCAGGTCCCCTGGCCTGGCGCCAGGATGGGGGGTGTGGCCTGAGGTCCCCCAGCCCAGACTGGGGCTGGGAGCATACCTTGAGGTCCTCCATCAAGCCCCACCAGGTGGGGGACATGGCCTGAGATCCCCTGTCAAGCCCAGCCAGGCAGGGGGGGTAGCCTCAGGTCCACTGGCCCAGTGCTGGGGTGGGGGGCATGGCCTGAAGTCCCCTGTCAAGCCCCACCTGGTGGGGGGCGCAGCCTGGTGCTGGGGTGGGGGGAGCAGCCTGAGGTCCCCCAGCCTGACTCCAGGGCAGGGGGCTTGGCCTGAGGTCCCTGTCAAGCCCTGCTGGGTGGTGGGGTGTGGCCTGAGGTCCCCTGTCAAGCCCCACGGGGCGGGGGAGGGCGTAGCCTCAGGTCCCTGCTGATTGCTTGTTAAGGCTCCTAATGGGAACTTAGCCTCAGCTGTGGATGCAGCCATCTTTGTGATGGAGTGATGGTCAATTAGCATATTCCCTCTTTATTAGATAGGATGGGACAGATACTTTTGGTTCTAACAATCATCTATCTGCCTTCTGACAGTTCACTAAAGATATAGAAAAATAAAACATTAAGGCTTGCTCATATGAAAATCATTAATAATTTTAGTAATGATGAGGAAATTTCCCTTTTTTCTCCTAGATGTAGCCAGTAAGTCCCATAGTCTAGCATGGCTAAGATTTGAAGACTGAAGAGACTCAGCTCCTGTTTAAGGTCCTTGAGTTGCATTAATGGATGAGGCCAGTAGGTGTCAAGATGGGAACCAATGGAACAGGTCCAACTGGACCATTTTAACAACTCCCATGTGCCCTGCCATATTCCACTGCAGGAGAAAATTTTAATTTCTGTTAATTCTAGTGGTAGTAGCTCAGAGCCAAACAGATTCCATTCACCCTCAGTGATGTTATTCATGTTTTTCATTTTTTTAAAATTCTCTATAGGTTGCATCTAACTTAAATGGCCCCAAATGATAAATTGGTTTGTTGCAGGTTCTGGTTTGCTTTTGTCAGTGAAGATATATTATGAGTATTTTCCATAAACTTTTTACAGGGGCAGTGGATATTTCAAAGTATTTTCAGGCTTGAGATGGTTTGGCTCAGTGGATAGAGTGTTAGCCTGCAGACTGAAAGATCCTGGGTTTGTTTCCAGTCAAGGGCACATGCCTGGGTTGTGCGCTCAATCCCCAGTGTGGAGTGTGCAAAAGGCAGCCAATCAATGATTCTCTCTTGTCATAGCTATTTCTAACTCTCCTTTCCTTTCTGAAATCAATAAAAATATATTTTAAAAAATATTTTCAGTGGGTTGATCATAATAGAATAGCAAAAATATGAGATTTGCAATGACCTTTTCATTTATCTTTAAGGAGTTTCTTGAATTGATCAACTAACAAAATAGGAGAAACTTGCTATATCATCCAATGTGACTGCTTTCACTGAGTATGATACCTCCTCCAATGTAACAGATTGCGTTTCACTAATAAATGGCTAGTATCGGGCAATATAAATGTATTTTTAACTTAAACCTTCAATCCCTTAAGTATGTGGGCATAATCATAATAAATTTATGCAATAGATAAAACCATTTAAGCTAATATAGATCGAAAAGAGGATAAGGAATATTACTCAACTTTTCTAAAGTCATTCATCAGAGCCAGAAGTACACATCAATTTCTTGATTCCCAGTTTTCTATTTTTTAAGGTTAATGTAAATTGTATCTTAATCTTTAAAAATCTTAACAACAATGATAAAATTAGTAATGATTCCAATATTTGGGTTACTGCATTTTTTAATGCTTTCAGATATTAAAGTCTTGAAAAAATATTTCAACCATAAACTAAGCTACTGGTCCTAAGTCAAAATTTATTCAGAATATCACTGATCCTCTGACAACGTATTTAATAGGTTGGGTAAAGATTGCTAGAATTTATGAAGTTTAACACAGCAAGGAAAGTAATTTATGAATTTGGATTAGTCAAATGAAGTTTCATGAATCACTTCAGAAAGGCTTCACTTGAAAGGAAGAATATATGTGTAATTTCTCATATTATTAATAGATACTTAGATTGGGGAAAAATACCTTTGGACTCTTACAAGGTCTACTGTTATTTTCCCACAGACTAAAGAGTATGGTAATGAGGGTCACTCCCAGATCATTGAAGATAATCTAGTACGGAAATAAATTAAACAAAACACAGCAGCTGGTGCAATGCACACACTTTGCTTCCTAGCCCATGATTGAGTGGGGCTACATGAGCAGCCAGCCTATTCAGATTGAAAATAGCTGCCTTTGACCCAGAGGAAGAAAAATGAAGTCTTATATAAGACAAGGCAGCAAAAAAACAAAAAAAAATGTGATGAGCATAGTGCCTTAAGAGCAGTGTGGTGAGGGAGAGGAATGGAGATGTCAGAAAACATATGGAAAGATTCTTTTCTGGGCAATGTGGTCAGGAATAAAACCTCTTTGCCTCTCTAGACTTGTCTTTTTCTTCCCCCAATTCACTGAGTGTCAAATTTAAAAAAAGAGATCCCCATTAATTAAAAATATAATTTCTGAATAATTGTGACCCCCAAACAGGATAGAGCATAGCTGTTATCTACATTTTATTTATTTAATTACTCATATGTTTATTAATTGGCACACAGTATAATGAAGATCTGCTAAGTGTAAGACTGTGCTCCTAGATGGGGAGACAGGCAAGAAGACTGTTTTTTCTCTCCTGAAGTTGGAAGTTTAACTGGGCTATAATTCTAATAAATATGTGTTTGTGGTGTGAAAGACTAGTTCGAGAAAGATGACCTGAGTGATTCCCAAATTACCATAAGTATAATTTTATTGTAACTGGAAAATAAGAGCAAGTAACCAGCAAACTAAAAATGTTGGAGGCTTTCTAAAAGGAAGAACATGGATAAGTTGGATGGAGGGGAGGAGATCACAGACCAGACCAAAACATGTAGAAAATGATGGGTAGAACTGGAGGTGTAATTGCAGGGGTTGTTCACACCCAAATTTGATTAAGCTAAAGAAAATGAGAGGGCTCTGGGGAAATCATCAGGGTGCTAAACTGAGAACATTTTTTTTAAAGCAGCAGGCTCGTTAAGAACCTTCTCTTATGCTATTTCTGACCTGGAATTTTACCATTGGAATGAAAAGTGGGGCAATGGTTAGGTGGCTGGCTATCCCAGAAGGAACAGAGGTTCTTTGCCACCAATACAGAGCATTAGGCACAACCACTTCAGTAGAATAACCAGCCACACTCGCAAGGACTCCAGAAACAGGCTTCTGCAGTCAGAGTCTGAATCCACATAAAGGAGAACTAGAATTGTAAATGGCAAATATAACCAAACATTTGAAGAGAAACCATAACTCAAAAGAAGACAATCAGTGTACCAATGGAAGAACTAACACCCAACAAATCAAGATAACTTTTACTTATTTTACAATCTGTTTATATTTGCTCTGAATTCTAAATGTTCTTGTGGATATTACATTAAAAAAGTAACCAGGGCTCATAAAAATTAAAATGTAATCCTCAAAATTTACACTTAAAACTTGTTTTCCAGCTGAACATGTAAAGTTTGAAAGTCATCACTCGTATCCTTGTCATAAGAGAAAAATGAACAAGCTAAAAAGCAATCATTTTTTTTTCTTAGACATGTTAGAGCTCTGAGATGTGAACAGACCACCACCCCAAACTCTGGAGAGACAGAGGAATCCATAGAGTCATAGCTCATAGCCAATATCTGCTTATCTGAAGTTGAAGCCAGTAGAGCTACAAACTGGTTGGAACAATTAAAGGGTAATGTTGATTAATTGCTCTGCAGTCTGCGTGTGAGCTATGCGCTTGTAGGAGGCCTAGCCTTTCCCTGAATAACCAGCGACCTCAGAGGGGGCAGAAGACAAGAGCCAGGACCCGACTGATGGTCACAGGTCTGGACCTCTGGCAGGCTAAAGATAACATCTTGACTGACGTTATGTTTCAGCTCTTGAGCCCTAAGTTGTAATGACCTCCTGTTTTTTGTTTTTCCATAAAATCAGACAGAGGAAAGCCAGAGCAGACCTCAGAGCTGTCCTCAAGACCTGAAGAAATGATGTACTACTTCATCTCCAACCAATCAGCTCCCAGCGGGACCCCAAACCCTAAGCCAGGGTATCTTCAGATTTTGCCCTATATAATCTGTCACCCGCATGCCACTGGGGAGTTGGGTCTTCAGGAGCATGAGCTCCCACACTATGGATGGGCCAATCCTATGATAATAACTTTCTTTCTTGTCTGTAAACTCCTACTTGTGCATGTTTTTCAGCGCGTGCACACAGGTGAAGGGAATTAACATTGGGGTTTAATAACACATAAATATATCCACTAGATGACTAGAAGATGGAAAATTGATTATAAGATTAGAAATGCTTCTTCTCCCCCAGCGTTTACCACCACACTAACAGGGTTTTGGGATAATGACAGTGCACTGCAGGGGAAAACTGCAGATTATCTATGAAAGAATCCTTAGGGAAGCTCAAGGGAGACAAGAAAACTAGGGAAATTAGAAGTTTCTGACACCCACAGGAACAATTAACATAAAACAGAACCCAGCCCTTAGCAAGATTAACATAAGACCTCACACAAGAGACCTCATTATCTCAGTTTTTATTACATGATATATCATGTCCAGCTTTCCACAATTTTTCTTAATTTGTTGGATGTTAGTCTCATGATTAGACTGGAATTATAGGTTTTGGGAAAGGAAGACCACGGAGGCAAAGAGGGTTCTCATCAAAATATATCAAGTACATAGCCCACCTGCATGGTCAGTGGTTGAGTATCAAACTATGAACCAAGAGGTTACAGTTCTATTCTCGGTCAGGGCAAATGCCCGGGTTGCAGGCTTGATGCCCAGTGCGGGGGGAGATGCAGGAGGCAGCCAATCAATGATTCTCTCTCATTGATGTTATATATATATATATATATTGAGTACATATTATCATAGTGACTTATCACTATTGATAATGACCTTGAACCCTGGCCAAGGCGGTGTTTGTTCATCAGGTTTCTCCAATTGCAAAATTATCCTCTTCCCCTTCCATACCCTGCTCTTTGAAAGGAACTCACCATGTACAGATTAATTATCAGACTAACCAGGAAAAAAAATAGAGAGAAGACACAAATTACAAATAGCAAAAATGAAAGAAATCATCGATACCGATCGCCCATAATAAAAAGAAAGGAATACTATGCACATATTATTGAGAATAAATTTGATAAGTTAGAGGAAATGGACCAATTTTTACAAGTAGACACAGACTAAGAAAACTCACAGAAGCAGAAATTGATAATATGAATAGGACTACCTCTATTTTTTAAAAATCAATAATTGATAACCTTCTTCAAAGAAAACACCAGGACCAAATGGCTTGACTGGTGACTTGTACCAAACATTGAAGTTAGAAATAATAACAATTCTTCATAATATCTTCCAGAAAAAAAAAAGAATCAAAAAGAATACTTCCTACACATTTTGTATGACCACATTACTCTAATACTAAAACCAGATAAAGACATTTAGATTTCAAAATAAAATCAGACACACTGTTTACAGATGACACATATGAAAATGACAAAAACAAGGTTACAATCAAACAACATAAAAAGATCAACCATGCAAATTTGAATAAGAAAGGGAGGAATAGTAACATCAACCTGAAACAAAACAGAATTTTAGGTAAAAATATGAAATGGCTCTATGAGAGATATTTCATATGAAGAATATTAAATTTGTGGAGAAGTTGCAAAAATGCAGTTTTATACACCTAATAGTATGGATTTAAAATGCATAAAACAAACACTGATGGAAATGTAACAAGAAATAAACACATCCAAAATTATACTCTAAAGGTTTTATTTACTTCTGGGAAGAAAATGAGATTCTAGGGTGAAGAGAGCCACTTTTACATTCTAAATGATTTAACATTTGCAGATTATTGTGAAAAAAAAATCTAAACTTTAGAAATAATGCTAAATTTCCCTTTTATCACCTATGTCAATCCCATTCTTTCTCTAGAGTCACCCATTCTATGAGTTTGATATTATCCTTTTAAACCTTGTCTTTTCAATTGCATTTATCTAATACACAGATCTATAAAAACACAGTGTTGTTTTATTTGTTTTATTGTCTGGGTTTGGCTAATTTTACATAAGTGGCATGATTGTTACATATTAACTAGCCTACATATGTTTTATCTTTCAAACTTGGAGTGAAAGATCTCTTGCTTGAAAATCTTTCCACATCAGGATATAAGTCTACCTCGTTGTATTTAACTGCTCTTGACCTAATACACTGCTGTTTATTTCTCTATTGATGAACACTGCAGCTGCTTCTAAACTGCAGGCTGCTGTGAGTACCTTTCTGCAAGTCACCTTGTGCACCGGGGGGTATTTCTGTTGGACACTCAGAGACCTGGAAGTGAGATTGTTAGAGTGAAGAGTATGCTCATTTAAAATATTGATAGATTATGGCAAATTGCTGTCCACATAGGCCGAACCTTTGGCAGTTTAGGGTTAGTTTACTACTGCGGACCCTGTTGTCACTTGACATTTTGGCCGTTTCCCCCAAGCCTTCCACTTATCTGGCTTTTGATTGTCTGGGTAGAGAGCTCTGGATTCTAATTCCAGTCCAGATGTTAATTAGTTGTGTACTTCAGGCAAGTCATTTACTCTCCAGACATCAATGTCTTCATCTTGAGGTGAATAATGTAGAACTTGGTCCTAAATTTTCCTCCTGTTTTGTTACACCATAATTTTATGTTTCAATTTTGAAATGTTGAATTGAAAAGGCTCATAAAGTAACAACACTCTGAAAATAAAAACACTATAAAAATTGAAGGCATTGTTAGCTGTTAGGCAGCCAGCTTTCTTGATACTTACTAAACAGGGAGAGAAGGGGAGGCAAGTGTTTATTAACGGGTCTGATTCACTACCTGGAGCTCTGAGGCAGAAGACATAAAATAGAATAAGGCATTTCAAAATCATATTGTCAGTGACAGTAAGAGAAAAAGTAGGAAGTAATTAAAACTACACACAAAGTAAGGCAGAAAAGGGAAACACACAATTGTAAAATTCCTCCAAATAACCTCATAAGGCAAAAACAGATAATTGTGACCAGGAACAGGTAGTACAGATAAAAGAATGGGGCTTGTCAAGCAGAGTGGACGCCTCCTCTCCCTCTGAAAAGAAGGAAAGGCAGGAGAGCTCACTTGGAAACAGAGACAGGTTAGGGGGGTAGGGGGATGATAGGACAGACATATCAAAAAATGTATTTATTGTTTATCTAAATTTAAATGTAACTGCATCCTGAATTTTATAGGGTAATCCTAGTTATACCTTGATCTTAGTACTGACATGAAAGCAAAGCCAGCAATGAAAATTTGGAGCTCTAGTCCAAGTTGGAGAAATAAGTAGCTGTCTACTAGACATCTCTTAAATGACCTTCCCACTCCTCAGCATAATATATCAAAAAATAAAGACCTACGTTACTCAAACCAGAAACCCTCCCCTGATGGGTTCTTCTACCTTACTGCTAAAATCTAATCCATTAAGTGCTGACACTTACCTTCAAGATATGTCTCAGACCCCATGCATTTTTCTAAGCCCATCTTCTTCAGTACACCATGATCTCTGGCCTGGATTAATTCCATTGGCTAGAGTGGACTCACACCCCACCTCCTCTTCCAACCCTTTCTTCTCTCCATAGCCAGAGTGAATTACTGCCTCACCTTAAACTTCATCCAAAAGCAAACTCCTTACAGGGCCCACAAGGCTGAATGTGATCTGTCCCCAGCGTGCCTCTCCACCTTGCCTTCTGGCCACTTCCCGCAGCTCTCTGAGTGTCAGCTGCTATGGTCTTAGTTTTCTGAATGTGCTCATCTTTCCTCCCTCCTCAGTGCATCTGCACACACTGCTGCTCTTGGCTTTCTTCTAGGCTTTATCCTCTGCACCTCCAAAGTTGACTTCTTCTGCAGATTTGACTTCCTCTAATGACACCAATCTTAGAAGAGATAGGAGTGACTTTGAATGACATATTTTTGAGTCCCACAAAAATGAATGATAAACGAACAATCTGGTCTTTGGTTTCTCTTACCTTGAAGTTTCCATTCCAGCCAAACGAATTTACTGACTTCACCAGCTCATTCCATGTATGTGTATTTGCAAATTATTGTTCCCTTCTTATATTGCCTTCCCTGGATTTTCGATGGTCAGTGTAGCATTTTCCTATGAGTCCAGTTGAAGTTCTCCTTTCTCTATGAGATTGGGGCAGCCTTCCTGCTTTCCCTAATGTCTACCTCCCACAAGCTAGCACGGCTGTAGTTGCCATGTTGTGGCGCAGAGAGAGCATGCAGACAGACATTCCTGGGTTCAGTGCCACCTCTATAATTTACAAGCTTAGTTAGGAAACTTATTAGAGCTTTAGATTCCTCACCTATAAAACATGAATTATAGTATTATGTTTACAGTTTGGGAGGGAATAAAACAAGATATAATAGCATAGTTCCTGCCACACAGCACACCATTTACATTAGTTTCCATTTTCCTTTCTCTTTCCCTTGTTTGATGCTGAGAATATGGAGAATAAGCTGCCATAGGATGTGACAAATGAATGTAGACTGATAAGAACAAGGTGATGGGAAGTAAATTAATAGAGTCCAGGACCTGCAGAAATCTTAAAGTCATAAAGACCCTGAATAGAACCTGCCTAGGTCATTCCAGACAACTGTAGAAGAGCAGCTATCCTTTCTATTAATGCCTTAAAGAAAGATGATGTTATAAACTCAGCTCCAAGAGGCTCCAGAAGGAATTATAAACTATGATTTATTCTTGTATCATCATAGAGACCCTTGGAAGCTGCATATCCCCTCTCCCTTACTTCCTAAAAATCTACCTGCTGCATATGGGCCATCTAAATCTGTTTCAAATGTTTAAGATTTTGGTGAACTGAAAATACTTTGCTATAAATGTTTACTCTTTAACCCTGATATTTTTAAGATAATGCTATTGGTATCATTTGATATTCACACTTGCTTCCAAATTGTATTCTCTTTAATCTAGAATGACTGGCTTCAACTCTCAAAATGTTTTGCAATCAATGTCTAAAAATTATTATTCTTTTTATTGCTTTTTTAGAGAGAGAGGACAGGAGAGGGAAAGAGAGAGAAACATCGACATGAGAGAGAAACATTAATCAGCTGCCTTCTGCATACCCCTTACTAGGGATTGAACCTGTAACCTGGGCATGTGCACCTACTGGGAATTGAACTGGTGACCTTTTGGTGCATGGGACAATGTTCAACCAACTGAGCCACACTGCCAGGGCTAAAAATTATTTTTAACATACTTTAACTAAAAAAAAAAATCTGTATACCCTTTACTCTTTGGATCATAGCAAGAAAGGATTCTCTGTGAAGCGAAAGACTAGATTAATTTTTTAAAATATTTAGAAGTATTCACATTTTGAAAGTGAAAATAAGCATGGAGTTTAATTCTGAAGGAGATGATAATCATAGGGTAGACAGGATACAAATGAATTGTATGAAAAATGACTAGAAACCACATTACTGTTGTGTAATTGGCCTGAAGTATCCATTTCTCACCATTATTTGAGGAAATCACAAAATGAAATCTGCTCAGAGAATTTGCAACTCTGCCTTAGTGAATTCTCCAGGCTCCAGAACCTGAACATCTTCTTCTACTTTCCCCAATGGTCCCTGCCTAAATGTCATACCAGATCCAGAACCTTCCCTTTCTACTGTGCAAAGCTGTAAGATGCCAGCTGTAAGATGATCAGACTGGACACTACCTCAGTCTTTCCTTCTCACTCTCCCTCCTTCCAAGCAAAGACTCTTTCTCAGCTGGAAAGCAACACAATTGGAATCAGGTTCTGTTTGGTGAGTAAAATGGCTCTGAGTGGAGTCTGATCAATCAGTTTAAAAGAGGAAACTTAATTTTGCAAGAAGATTGGGTTCCAATCACTTTATTGGTTTCTGCGGATAATTCTTTAAGTGGAGGGAAGGAGACAATTGGATTGACTAGGCTGGGACACTCTGGAGGCCTAGCAAAGATTTTAATTTATTTATATTTATTTTACGTCTATGCTCAGCAGGGGACCCTTGTGAGGAAAGCACACTGTGCATACATACTAAATATCATTACATTGGTTGCCACGTTCTCTCTTCTCATAAAACACGATTGGAGCACAATAAATATGGAAATATGGAATGCATTCAATTAAAATGTTATTAGTTATAGCAGTTGTAGGAACTTCTTATGCATAATCATAAAGCCCTGGCTCCCAAGAGAACATCAGGCAAGATGTTTCAGGCAATTTCTCCCAGGGAGACCTAGGAGACGGTGGGCACTATAAAACCCCCTACTCATTTAAAATGAATTCATATCAGCTGCTGAAAAGATATAAACTATCCTCACCTCATATATCTTATATGATAGATTGAGAGGGTAGAAAACACAATATCCAACAGAGAAATTGGACCCTAAATTTTGGAATGGCGTACACAGCAACACAAATGCTGAAAAGAGTGATTTTTTTAGTTTTTATCATTTATGTGTAACATAATTATATAAAAGAATAATGATTAATTTAATACATCTTTATTCACCACTTTAAGAAATAATCTGTGATGTGACCTTGGACAAAGCACTTATCCTTACTAATGTAATTTTTGCCCCAATAATCTAGTGAAACAGGAATTTTTAGGGGTGAAAAAGACAGGTTTAGGAAATTTTAGAAATTAAGGGGACCATAGAAGAAACACAGAACTACAGAGTAGCAGAAGGTATATTTCCATAGAATAGGAAAGCTGAAAACAGCCAAAGGTCTATATTTACAAAATAAAGGGAAGGAAGTCCCTCATTCAGAGGGAGAAGAAGAAAGTCCAAAGGGGATATGAAAATAATGAGGGAATTGCCAAAACCGGTTTGGCTCAGTGGATAGAGCGTCAGCCTGCGGACTGAAAGGTCCCAGGTTCGACTGGTTGCGGGCACATCCCCAGTAGGAGGTGTGCAAGAGGCAGCTGATCGATGTTTCTCTCTCATCGATGTTTCTGACTATCTATCCCTCTTCCTTCCTCTCTGTAAAAAATCAATAAAATATATTAAAAAAAATAATGGGGGAAGAAAAAACTCACACCTCCCATGTGTGGTTCAACCTTTGAGCTCAAAAGTTACTATAGTAACCAGCCCAAGGGAATAGTGACCAATCAGAGGGGATATCAAGGCACAAAGAACTGCAGCCTTTCTAAACTGTAGGGAAAAGGAACTCAGTGGGACTCTTCCCCCTTCCTACGTGGGAGTCTGTGCTATGAGATTATTTTCCCTTCCCCACTTGGGAGTCTGTACTCATTCTTCAATAAATTTCCACCTTTGCTATGCCACCTTCTGTCCGTGGATTCATTTTTCGACTCCACTGGACAAGAGCCTGGGAACAATCCTGCCCAGGGGAACACTACGTGTTCCAGTCCAAAAATTCTACGTCACTAGGACTGGGGTGGAGTCTGTAGGAAGGAATGTCCAAAGTCAGATGGACCCAATTTGTAAACCCACTTCCACAATTTAATGCCTCTGAGTTGGTTTTTTTAGTTTTGTGGGTTTTGTATGCAGTTTACCTCTCTAGACCTTTTCCTTTATGTTTTAGATAACTGATTGGTGAGATGGGGGAGAGAAGAGATAATAAGGTATCTAATGACTACTAATGAGGTAACATATATTGCAACAGATGGAGTAACTATTATTATTTTAGCACTTAATGCGCATTATGTCCATGCAAAAACATTGGCAGAAGGACTATAGAAACATGAATTCAGAGGAGTCAACTAATTATAATTATATATTGGGTACCTACCAAAAGATTAAAATACAAGAAAAGTTGGTTAAATTACAAGAGATGTAGGGAATTAAAATCCTGGCCCTGAGGTTTCTTTTTAAAAGGAGGAGACAAGTCTAACCCACTCAACAAAATTAGAGACAAATAAATATTGTTGGCATCACACATTTAGTATCCAGTAAAGACCTAGTGGGGTCACTAACTTGCAGCAGCAAAAGATGGCAGTTGAGGAAGGGAAAGGTAGAAACAAACCAAGAAGTTTCAGAAAGGTGTTTTTTGGATAGAATGAAGAGTATGAATGAAGACAATGAGTCAAGAAATACACAAATGCACATTTGGGGTTCAGGACAGACATCAGCATGGCTGAAGCAGAGGCTTTCTCTAGGCATTAGTATGAAGAAAGCCAGGCAGCTGTGGCTGAGCTGGAAGCCACATAAATTCTGGAGCAACAATAAGTCCCTAAAACAAAAGGTAATTAAGAAAGTAGAGTCTATTCCATACTTCTATGTCCCTCGACCTATTTTGTTCAGACTGTGGAATCTCAGAAGAAAGGAGCGGGGAGAGTGGGAAGAGATCAACCAAAGACCTTATATGCATAACCCATTGACATAGACAATAGGGTAGGTTTGGAGGGGAGGGGGCTGGCTAGAAGAGGTCAATGGCGGGGAGGGGGGGGACATATGTAATACTTTCAACAATAAAGATTAAAAAAAAAGTAGAGTCTGGAATCACCATAAATCATGTTTATCAGATATTTAAATGTGCTTAGATTCTAGTATAAAAACCCACCGAAGATGGTGGCTAGAGAAAGGAAGATGGTGGGGGAGGGCGGGAAGTCGGGGGACTGTGAGGAGGAGGTAGAGAGCCAAGTCTGTGGATCTATCCTTTAATTCTTCCATTTCACATCCAAAGGGGAACATCCACAGCACAGTCATTGGCAAACCATTCTCTATAGTACTCTATGGGTTGGACAATTACCTTAAAATATTAAAGAGGCGAGCTGGGTCTCGTTTTGCATTACTAATGAGAAACATTTTTTCTTTCTTTCCTATTTCCCCCCAAAGAAAGAACTCTTTCCTTTGCCCAAGATGGTAAAATGTGTTCTGTTCCCATACAGCAGTGGTTCTCAACCTTTTTAATGCCGCAACCCTTTAATACAGTTCCTCATGTTGTGGTGACCCCCAACCATAAAATTATTTTCGTTGCTGCTTCATAACTGTAATTTTGCTACTGTTATGAATCATAATGTAAATATCTGTGTTTTCCGATGGTCTTAGGCGACCCTGTTAGTGGTTCTCAAGTTGACCCACAGGTTGAGAACCGCTGCTGTAGAGCCTACCATCGGAAAACACAGATATTTACATTACGATTCATAACAGTAGCAAAATTACAGTTATGAAGCAGCAACGAAAATAATTTTATGGTTGGGGGTCACCACAACATGAGGAACTGTATTAAAGGGTCGCGGCATTAGAAAGGTTGAGAACCACATAGAGCTTAAGAAAATATGCTTCTCAAAAGCCCATGAGAACAAATCGGTGGCACTGCCTGGGGAGAATGTTACACAATGAACAGGGGATAATGTTACACAATGAACAGGCCTTGAGTTTACTCCCCAACTCCCAGGCAAGAAGGTCTGAGTGAAGAGCCTTCCACAGGAGGCTGAGGAGAGGGCCAGATAAATGATGTGAAGCCCAGAGGCAAAGGTCAACTGTGGGACTGCTCCACACCCTTGTTCTTTGTTTGCAAAGGTCTGACAGTTTGCTGTGAGCGCTGATTTCCTGGAGAGGGGGAGAACAGTTGACAGTAGCTCCTGAGACTCCATGCTTCATTAGGAGGAATGGGAGAAAGAAGGGAGACTTTTGGTTATGGTGTCATCATTAAGGCTCCTGCAACAAAGTGACCCTCAGAGAGAGCTCAGCTGGGAGAGTTGACCAAGGCCCTATGACATACGGGACTGTAAAGGATGAGATGAGTTAGCCAGACAAAGAACTTTCAGGTTAGCACGCTCCTACTTGGTCTTTTTTCCCGGCAGGCAGTGGTTCTCAACTCAAGACCACCAGGTCAGCAACACCAGCTTCCCATGGGCCTCATTAGACATGTAAATGTTTATCCCCATCCCAGATCTACTAAATCAGAAACACTGGGGACAGAGCCAGTGGTCAGGTCTAACAAGCCCTCCAGGTGATTCTGATGCATAGTGAGGCTGGAGAACCACTGCCCTAGGAAATAAACTCAGCCCCAGAGAGCTTTTCTTTCTAGGCCAGGAACCTGTGACTTAACCTCAATCTAGCTAGTGAACTGTGGCTCCTTGAACTCTGATTTTAGCTCTATGATCTTTTGACAATGACTTCATGAGTCTAATCCAGCGCTAATGAAAATCAGTATTTCAAAACTTCTCAAGATTGTTGAGAGGAAAAATGGGAGAAATTATTCTAAAACTTCATATCTGTTATGGAAGTGCTCCTGAAATTCCATTGTGGTTTAAAATATAATTAGAGATTTCATTTCATTTTAGGCATTCTGCTCAGTAATTTGTGCTTAAGAATGATGTGGTCTTTTATACAATTTTTGAGACAATCATTTAAGTGATGGTTTTGCATCTCAGCAAAATAAAGGATATATTTTTCCTAGAATAATATTAAGATCTTTTTAAAAGCCTGGTCACAAATACAGGCCTGCCATCAAATAACTATTTCAATTATGACCCTGCTGTGGATTAGGAGTCACTCAATCAGCATTTGTGTACTAAGTGTACTAAGAGCATTCTGTCTGACCAGGAATGTGCTAAGTTTAGGAGTATTCTGAACTAAACACATTACCTAGACCCTCAAAAAAATTTGGGTTTATTTAAGGGAAAATGTCCGAAGATGTACTATGCTATATATATTCATGGATATCAGATATAATTCAGACTAGAAATCCAACAAGAAGTCCCAAGATTTCTTACTTTAATTTTAACTGGAGAACTAGCTCTCTTGAGTTTTCTTTTTTCTCTGTGATATAAATGTTGTCTTTGAAACAATTGTTCTCCCAGTGTTCTATTATGTTATTAATGCCTTTCTTACCTGTTTATGCCTGATGGTCTTGATTCTGGTTGGCCATTTATTGAAATGAGGTTTCAGAAATCAAAAGAGCAGCTTTTGAATGAAAAAAAAAAAAATTAAGGTGGGGCTGACAAGTGTTGTGTGTAGGTAATTCCACACTAAACAATTGGTGCTTCTCTACAATAGGAAATGGAAGGAGATGAATGTTTCCCATTCTCTGGGGAAATAATTCAAATATATACTCTTATCAAATTCTAATAATGTTCTTGCTTCTGCCTGTTTTCCTTGATGAAGCTGATAATTATAGAAATCTACATTTATCTGCATTTTTCTGCTAGAAGTCACTGAAGCATCAGCACGTCATTTTAAAGTGCATGTGCCTCCAAGTGGCAAAAAAGAAAACATGAAATGTTATACAATGCAGGCAGGGGAAACAGAAATATAAGTCATTTCAGGAATGAGCTGTGAGCTTGCTTCTCTCTGCTTGTTGTCCTTGACCTCGACAGCATGCAAGGAAGTTATCTGTTTCTAATCTTTTTTTTTAAGTCTTCTTCAGTCTGAAAGCATTTTCCCCCAGCAATGTAACCGAAGCTCCCCTGTTTCCATCCCTACCCACATCCCCCCCGCCCCGCCCCCCCCGCCAAAAAAAACAACAACCACTGATAGAAATAACACTACTTAGGAACATTAACAAAAAATTAACTCAAAAATGGTTTTATAGATCCTCTACTCCATTCATTTCCCTGAACAGATTTGACAAATGTGTCCCAGAGAATGTAAATGACTTTTCCAAGACCACACACCAAATTGAAAAGCAGAGTTCAAGAAAAGCTATCCACTCTCACCTTGACATACTCAGTGTCTCTGACTCCATCCTGAAGTCTGCCTGATTCCTGTGGCCTTCAGGCTTCTGCTTTAGACATGCTAATCATTAGTGGGATTCTGCTTAGGGCTGAGTTTTTACAAAAAACAGCCCCTCCTTTCTCCTTTACCTTGACATAAAGGAAGCCTGAAATCTGTACCTTCTTAAAATGAATTGGAGAGACTACGAGACTACGAGGGCTCCCATTGTAAGACCCCCAAAGGGACCCTTACTCTATCTCACGGATCGGCGGCAACCCCAATCATCCGCAGGAGGCGTCACTTGATGCAAACAGCAAGAGGCTTTATTCCAGCGCGCTGGGGCTCAACTCCTGACTCACGCGAGCGAGGAGTAGAACCCCGAGCAGACAGTCTTACAAGTATATATAGGCAAAAACTATACATCGGGGGGTTACACATGTGAGGGGGAAGAGAGGACAAAGCCGCCAAGAAATTCCAACAGGGCTCGTTAATAACATGTTTAATGACAGGGCCTAAGTTTTCAGTCAACAGTCCCATCCTGTAATCTCCTGTCCTGCTTTTCTTATCTGTCAGAGCACTATTTGCTTTATCTGCTCTTAACTCAGTGCTATTTTCCTGGGACAGGTCCAAGGGTCTTGTTCCCACCACCGGCGAAGGGGGAAGACCTTGGAGTTTTAAGATAAAACGGACAGCTGTAAGAAAACTTTACTCTTTCAGTTAGGGTTTGCTTTTTTCCTGAAGCTCCATTTTCCATTGTTGCTTTTTAATCTCTGGAGTTAAGAAGTTCAGGATTTGCCTCGATAAGATAAAGTAAACAAAATTCTTTACCTTTCACCATCTTCTCCAGTTGGCACCTTCTCAACCAATCCACCTTTCTTTACTCCAAACTCTGACGTTTTGTTTTCAGTTTTGGCCTTTTGCAGTCAGGCACACAGACTTTGGACCAGAAGCACTCCAGCACCTCAACATCATTAAGGCATTGCCTTCAGGCTCAGAACTCATATTTTACGGGATCCTGCCTCCTGTTTAATTTTTTTAACTTCATTTTTAATTTTATACTTTTAATACAATCATCATTTTTACTTTGATGGAGTACTTATGAAAGAACACTGGTCCTTTCCAGCCTGCCATGCTGGGATCCTGTGATCAGGTTAATTTATGGGAGCCAGTTCTGAAGCCATCTGCATGAGCTCAAGCAGAACAAAAATAGATGTTGGCAGTTTCAGAGTCAGTTACTCTCGTCTACATTTTTAATTTTGTGGTTTATTTCTTTTCTTTTTTTTTTTTCTTTTTTTTTTTTTTTTTAATATTTTATTGATATTTCACAGAAAGGAAGGGAGAGGGATAGAGAGCCAGAAACACTGATGAGAGAGAAACATCGATCAGCTGCCTCCCGCACACCTCCCACTGAGGACGTGCCCGCAACCAAGGTACATGCCCCTGACCGGAATCGAACCCGGGACCCTTCAGTCCGCAGGCCGACGCTCTATCCACTGAGCCAAACCGGCTCCGGCTGTGGTTTATTTCTTAAGAGCTGTATGATGCATGGATGGTTGTAGCAAGAAATATTTTTTTTTAAAAATGTTTGTATTGATTTTAGAGAGAGAGGAAGGGAGAAGGAGAGAGAGAAACATCAGTTGGCTGCCTCCTACACACCTCCTACTGGAAATTGAGCCCATAACCCCATCTTAGCACGAGTCCTGACAGGGAATCAAACCAGCAACCTCTAGGTGCATGGGATGACACTCAACCAACTGAGCATAAAGACAAATTAGAGTAGAAACTTTGGAAAACTCGAAAAAAAAGACAAAACCAGAGTTAATTCAAGAAACAAACAAAAACTTTCTTCTACTGCAAAGCACAGCAAGTCCCCATTGCTTTTCAGCTACATGCATTTAGGGATGCTCTCTTATCAAATGACAGAAGTGTGGCTGACTGTGTGGCTATGGATCCCAGCACCACTGTTACAGAAAACCGAAGAAGAACAAAGCAATACTTAGAGAGATGGAGTTACATTTATTACGCGCGGGTCCAGAGGAGAATGTCTCTCAAATTCTGGGCCCCAACATGCAGGAATTTTCCCTATTTATATGTTTTTACCTTCTTTGTCTCCCAAATACGGGGTGTTTCCGGCCCCTTTGCAAGTTCTTAAAGAGCCCGCATGTGCTGGGGCCTCGAGACCTCAACCAGAGGCCTGGCCTGGCACCAGCACTGATAACCTTGTCCAGGGAAGGTTTAATGGCCTCTCTGAAGTGGGAGTAGTCTTAGCAAGCAAGAATTTACAGAAGCCAAATAGCAGGGCTAAAATTTCAAACAGCAGTATTTATATAAGATGGATGCTTCACCACTGCTTGGTAACCACTTTAGGCAAGTTAACATCTCCACCTGAGCATCTTGATCTATGGAAGAGACAATAACACACATTTACACACTTGTGAGTAATGAGTTCATACACATAAAGTCTTTCAAATAGCATGTGGAATAAGTGCTCAAAGATGTTAGTGATTTTATTTTTATTAATTGTTATTATTATTATGTGCATTAGGTTGAAATGTTACCATTGTAATTAGCTAGTTATTAATAATAGAAGAGGAGCAAAGGCAAGGCCAGACATTATAGGCATACTATTTGGGAAGCTTCACCAGGAAGCTATAACTTTAACATTACCCAAGAGCCCAACAAAGGGGAGATAGACACATGCCCAGTAAAACTGGGGAGACATAGAGAAGGTGATTGCTATCACTTATACCTGAAAACAAAAGGTCATTGGTCAGAATGGGCTTGGCCACTGCAAGGGATAGAAGCTTTGGAATATTTAATCCCATGAACAAAGGGATTCTCCCTCTTGGTTCCTCTTGCTCTTCTTGGGATTCTTGGGACTTGTGTGACACTGGGCTTGTGGGGTTCTCCTGCATTCATCCATGGCCATGTGGACCGCACATACAGTGGATTCATGGATTGCATCTAGCCTGATGCTGGACTGGGCCAGGCTCCAACATGGAAAGGAAACTTTGGACACTGGCTCTGATTTTAGCTTTACTGTAGGGATGTAATTCTACAGAAATAAAGCTTTCTGCCATATCGCATCCTCATAGGCCTCTAGGAATGCTTATTCCAGCGATAGCACTTCCCAGTACACCAAGCTCTTTTCTCTACTTGACTTTTTCTGCTCATCACATCAAACTGTGAGAGAAGAAGAAAGACCATCATTATCCCCATTTGAAACATCACTTAACTGAGACTAAAAAAATTAAAGGAAATATGTGAAGATTTTACATGGGAAAGTGAAATTAGAACTCCTGACTTAAATCCCACATTCTTTACTCTTACTAAGTTTAGTTACTTAATAGCAAATGTCCCAATTTCATCCTGATTCCTGGATTGAAGTTAAAGTGAAAGTCCCAAAACTAATAAATGAGGTACTGATCACATGGACTAATATGATGTATTACTTATATATTACTGACATCCTAAAAATTATCTTTCAATTATAAAAATTGAAAATAACATTAAAGTAAAAATGACAAAAAAGTAAATTTGGTCCTCCTTTCTCAGAGCCTCTGTCCAAAAGTAATCAAAATTACATCTTTAGAAAAAGTTCTGCAGAGGTGAGTGAACTATACACACTGTTCTGCAACTTGCTGTTTTGTTTTGTTTTGGTTTGGCTGTTTGTTAGAATTTGTTTGTTTTTTAGATTAGCAATATGTCCTGAATATCATTCCATAATAGCATACCTATTTCTCACTGTTTTCAGTGATGTATGGGTATACAGTATTTTAATCAGTCTTTTCCCCAGTCTTTTACTATTACACAAAATGTTATAAACATACAGCATTAGGGCCTTCAGAAACATGGATATCTTTTATTTTGAAGATATCAAACAGAAAATGTGTTCAATTTTCACATTGCAGAAACACTCATGTCTTGAGCTGACCCTTCCTGAGAAAGTCTTTGAATATTCTTCAAATTTTGGACGATTTCATTTCATTCTTGTAAGAGCAAAGCAGACATCAACCAAGAGGACAATGAAAGGGTAAAAGGTTCAGACAAAAGCTTTCTCTCTGTGTTTCATTCTCAGGGGTCAGATGAGAGAGCAAAAGAACATTGGAGCCATATAATTGAATATTATCTTAAGTGTAGATGCCACATCTTCTTTTAGGGCCATTTAAATGCCATCCAACAGACAAAAATGAGCAATAAGGCAAAGAATTTACATTTTAAAGAACTTTAATGAAATCACATCCTGCAGTCAACAATTTCTTTATTAACTTTAAAGGAAATCTTTCAGTGAATTAAACAAAATGTTTTCTGTCATTTAATTCATTTTATGTAAATTTTTATTTTATTACCAGTGTGATTTACCTATTTATATAAATATTATACTTAACTGCTTATTCTGTTATAATCCTCCATCACTTTAAATAATATTTTATGTGCTGTTTTTTTGGGGGGGTTTGGTGTTTTTTTATTTTTCTTTTCAATTTTATACTTATTGTCTTCTGGTTAAAGTAGCAAAGGATTTTTAAAAGCTCTATTCCTCAAACACCCTATGTTTTGTATAATTTTTCTACCACCACTACTGAAATTCTTCCAACATAATTATATCACTTTGGGGAGAAACTTACTCAAATGTTGGGTTTTGCATTATTACACTTATTTGCATGTTGTACTGAAGAGCCAAAGTGCATGTGATTACATTTTTCTTTTTTCTATTTTCCCTTTGGTTAATATGGCCATTTTCCATCTTAACTTTCTGTGTTCTATTACTGAGTTGTTGTTGTGTTTTTTGTTTTTGTTTTTTTGTTTGTTTTGTCTTTGGTTTTCCTTTAAATGTTCTGAAAGAGTTGTCAAATGCCTATAAGTGTTTTTGTCCAACTGCTGAATATTTTCAAACACACTCTTAGTTCCCACATACGTTTTCCTTGAAATCATCTCTCTTGTAGTTTTTCAACTTCCTGCTTCAATCTAAACTAGTTGCTCTCTCAGTGGACATGAGCTTTATCTTTCAACGCTCATCTGATGAAATTTCCTCTGTCCTGGATCCTAAGTCCCATTCTTTTTTTTTTCTTTCCTTTGCTGAGACTATAACAGTAACTTCCTAAGAAAGAGTGTCTGGAGGCACATTTTCTGAGTCCTTTTATACATAGACATTTATTAATTACTAGAGGCTCTGTGCACAAAATTTGTGCATGGGGGGAGGGTGTCCCTCAGCCCGGTCTGCACCCTCTCCAATCTGGGACCCCTTAGGGGATGTCTGACTGCTGGTTTAGGCCTGATCCCACAGGACATCCCTCTCACAATCCTGGAACACTGGCTCCTAACTGCTCGCCTGCCTGCCTGCCTGATCACCCCTAACCACCTCTGCCTGCTGGCCTGAGGCCCTTAACTGCTCCGCTGCCTGCCTGATTGCCCCCTTACTGTTCCCCTGCCAGCCTGATTGCCCTAACTTCCCTCCCTTGTTGGCCTGACTGCCCCTAGCTGCCCTCCCCTGCTTGCCTGATCACCCCTAACCACCTCTGCCTCAACACCTGCCACTGTGGCTTTGTCCAGAAGGACGCCCGGAAGATGTCCAGTCTAATTAGCATATTACCCTTTTATTGGTAGAGATACCCTGTGTATTGATGGTTTGTGGGGTAAAGAACTCAAGTTAATAAATCAACATCTGTCAGCATTTTGAAAGTGTAACTTTGCGGTCTCCTGGCGCGCAATAGCTGGAATTCTGATGCCATTTGTTAACTTTCTGGTGTTGCAATGGGGTGTGATAAGGGGTCTTGTTGGGGACTTTTTTTCACCCAATGACCTCTTTCAATCATAAGGACCATGTCCTTATATCCAGGGAAATTGTCTTTATAATTTATTTGATAATTTTCTATGCTTCATTTGATATGTTCTCTATGAGATTTTCTTGACTCTATCTTCCAATCCCTTTATTAATTATTTTTTGGCTATCACACTTAATTTCTAAGTTATTTAATTTTTTTTTCTTTTCTTATTCCTACTCATATTTATAGCATCTTGTTTTTGTTTCATGGCTATAGCTTTTTTTCCTAATTCTCTACAAAAAGAATAGATTTTACTTTTGAAGTTTTGCCCTGTTCTCTGTGTTGAATCAAAGATTTTTAGGGTTGTCTTAAATTTTGAAGGTGCTCCTCAATTATTTAGTAATACTTGGCTATCAACTTATATTGTAGAGTGAAGCATTAAATAGCTGATAGCATCTCAAGATGCAGGGGAAGTTTTTTCTGACTTAGGCTGTCATTGTAGAGTGATTGGATGGCAAGTCAGTTTCTTGGTATAAGTTCTTCAAATACTGATATTCTATATTGTTTAAAGTTATTTTACTTGTCCTAAGAACGGGTCTCTAGTCTGTTGTCTGGAAGTCTGGGAGTGGAATAACAGAGTAATATATCTCACTAATTTACTCTGGGAACAGTTAAAGATTAAAAAGTCAAATGACTTACTATTCAGTTGGCATACTTTTCTAAGTGCCCATATTTTATGTCTGGTGCCTCAACACAATTCACTACTACAAATACTAGGAACAGCTACATAATTTATGGGGCCCAGTGCAACAAAAAATGAGGCTCCTTGTTAAAAATTATTTTAAAATGTCAATATTATAGCAGCCAAGTGTTAAACAAGTATGGGACCCTCTACGTACGGGACTGTGTGTGATCATACAAGTTGTACAACACAAAGGTAGTCCAGACAAGCACACACTCTGACCCCCACTCTACCTGGTTCAGAATTTCCAGAAGAGAATGAATCTCCTGCCTTTTGAGAAGATGGAAAGGGGATAATCATTAGGCTAAATGGGACAAAGATGAAGATTGAAGGAATGAACTATAGCCAATCCACATGTTTTCCATGTAATGCCTCATTCCCATTAGCTGTGATTCTTGAAAACTCCAAGAATCCAGGCTTTTCAGGATTCTATGGGAGAAGTCACCACTTCTCACAATTTCATAATTATTTCCTTCTGTAGCCATGATCTACTCTTAATAGTGAGTTACTTCTTTTCATTTTTCAAAACTTGGATGACATCTCTTATCTGTATTATCTCCTCTCCCACACTGTTTCAGCTTTTGTGTTTATATCTTTATTTTCTTAACTATCATTTGGGGGCACATTAAATGGAAAAAAAAAAAAAAATATATATATATATATATATATATATATATATATATATGCATTTTTATTTTCCAAAATACCATATTTAACCAGAACTGTAATATGTAGCAATTTTCTTCTTTTATTATATTTATTAGAGGCACAATACATGAAATTCATGCAAGGGTAGGGCCTTGCAGCCCTGGCTGCCTCGGCCCTCATGGCCTTGGCTGCCTCATGGCCCCGGCTGCCTCATGGCCCCATGGCCCTGCGCCCCACCCACTGGTCATTCCGGAAGGTCATTCTGCCGTCTGGTCTAATTAGCATATTAGCTCTTTATTATATAGGATACTAGTGGCCTGGTGCACGGATTCATGCACATTGAAAGGAAATTCATTAGAAGAAATATTTTAATATCACGATTCACCCTTTCCCTATAATAGAAGTGTCAACCAAATTCAGGATCGACAATGATAGATCAAAACACATGCGTGCAATTGGGGCCAGCGAGAGCTTTATATGTATCACGCATGTGCAAGTCAACTTAGCCTTTTTTTTTTTTTTAAAGAAAGTATTAATACAAAAAGGGATTTACCTTTCTTTTTAAAAAAATATATTTTATTGAAATTTTACAGAGAGGAAGGGAGAGGGATAGAAAGTTAGAAACATCGATTAAAGAGAATCATCGATCCGTTGCCTCCTGCACACCCCCCATGGGAATGTGCCCACAACTAAGGTACATGCCCTTGATCGAAATCAAACCTGGGACCCTTCAGTCCGCAGGCCGATGCACTATCCACTGAGCCAAACCTGTCAGGGCAACTTAGCCTTTTATGTATATAGATACACGCTTAATTAGACCTGCATTCTGATTTAGCTAAACTTTTTCCAACCCACTGAAGCACCCCAACTTCTCTTTCGGGTAATTTTTAGCAACATAGCAGTAAATATCAACATGAAGCAGATTATTATTGTAGATCATGCAGGGAGAACAAAGGGTAAAATATTTAACTGCAGCAGTGTTTGACTATATTCTGCGCAGTGAAAAAAACCTGAAGTCATTTTCAAGGTCCACCATTTCTTACTTCTTTTCAGTCGAGTCAAGTTTCTAAACTTTCTAAATCTCTGTTTTCCAGCTAATGAAAAGAAAATAGGATTCTACTGAGTCTCCTATCTACCTACTCCAGGAGTTCTGTGAGGACCAAATGAGATGAGGCACAGGAAAATGCTTCCCAGACATTTGGTTAAAGTGTAAAATATTTGTACCTGGCTAAAAAGCAAGTCGTGTTCCTGGGCTGAAGAAACTCCAAGGATGCTAGTCGCTGGAGAGAGGAAGTCGAGCATTGCTAGGTGACATCATTACCTGGTGCCCACAATGACCATTTCTGGGCTGGGCTGGGCTGTGGGCCACATTTTGTGTCATGTGGTCTTGGCAGCATTGGTGGGCTGTCGCTCCAGGGTGGGGGCAGGGTCTGTTTCCCACTTGGGGGAAGCTGAGTGTTGCTTTGTCGGCTCCAGGTCCATGGTGCTGTTTCTTTGTAAATGGTCAGTACATGTCATGGCAGCTCCTGCATTGAGTGTCTGCCCTCTGGTTGTCAGTGTGCATCATAACGACCAGTCAGATGGTCGGAGGGACACTTAGCATATTAGCCTTTTATATATGTAAATAAGATTCCTCCTTTTACCCTCCAATTACTTAATATGCCTCCACCTTTGACTAATAAAAATATAAATTTTACTTTTCTGAGTTTTTAAGTTCTAAAATGATTTGAGCTCAAATACTCACTATTTCCACCTCCACTTCCCTTCTTAAAAAAGGGCATAGTTTTTAGAAAGTAGAGTGGACTATATTGTGTCCTTTTGACTCAAATATTTCAGTACAGTGTATGTTTTGTTCCAGCCAAATTGTTGGTTGGAGAAGATAAGATATTGAATTTTTAAGTGCAAGCCATTCCAAAACTAGTTGTTTTGTATCAACTAGCATACAATCAGTAGTTAACTATTCTCCATTGGTTTCAAGACAAAATGCTCTAATTTAATTAGAACTCTGAGGCACAGCCAAGAACTTGGTGACTGATAATCATTTGGACATAACTAAAACTTGAAGAAGGTGGATGACAGTGAAAAATCTTGAGTATTAATGAAGGAAAGCATTATGCTGACCTTAACACACACACACACACACACACACACACACTGTGTGTGTGTGCGCATGAATGTGTGTGTGTGTGCGCCTTGCTAGAGCTTCACTTAAAATTAATATCAGTGTGCTGTATCAGTACTCAATTGTCTCATATAGCTAAAAAGACAGTAAACTATCCAGATAATTAATTGTATCTGATTCAGCTTCTCAATGATCTCAACTACCTTATAATCATAGAAGCCAAATATAACCCAGATCTCCCAACTGGTAGTGTATTGACTGTCTAATTAAGAAGCAAAACTGTCTGAGGTGATTTAATATTTAGCCTCATTCTGCAGTGAGATGGATGTCTTGTCAAAAATCTGATGAAATATTCACAACTACAACCTATTCAACCCAGATGCTACTTGGCCAAATTATGGAAAGGAGAGTGAGAGAAGACTATATATTTTTTTCTTGTGAACATTTTTCATTTTTGTAAACACTTTTCTGTCCTGCTTTATTTCCCTCTAGAACTATAGAAGTATCTTCACTATACTTCTTAGAGTTTGGAAAATAAGTAAGCATCTATAGCTAAATGTAAGTCATTTTGTCAGATAACTATTTTGAAGGGAAGCAATTAAAATGTTATACTTATAGTATGACCTTCCCTACCCTGGTCGAGAGAGAGAGAGAGAGAGAGAGGGGGGGGGGGGTGGGGAGGGAGATGAGAGTGAGGTCTGGGGCTAAAGATCTTATTATCTTTGATCATAGACAACTGAAGACTTTTAAGAGGTCTTTTTTCACATCTCCCTGCCAAGGGACCATCTAAAGATTATTCCCCAAGAAATTTAAAGTTCCTGCCTTTTACTCTTGTAAAGTTAAAGCCTTGTTTTTATTTATCCAACAATGGAAAATAATCCTAAAAACTTTGGACAAATTTAAGTTGGAAAAAATTAAGTAGGTGATTCTCTTTCTGGCTCCTCTACTGAGTAAGTTTCCATTGATATGTGACCTGCTGTACCCTAAAGTAGAGTGAACTTGTAATCATGTAGAAAGAATATCAAAATAGCTGGAAATCCTAGTCTCTAGTTCAATTATGTGACCTACTACCTGTCTGTGTGGCCTTGTGTAAACCCCTCAAATTCTTTGGACCTTGGTTCATTACTCTTGAAATTGAGAATAATGCCATCTACTCTTTTTTTTTAAGAAGGTCTCACTGTGTTTCTTCTGTGTCAGGCCATCTACTACACACTTTACCTAATAACCTGAAATTAGAACTATAATCTTATTTTAGTCCCCACAATAATTATACTGTTAGATGTGATATTAATATAAGGCTCAGAGAGGTTAAGTTACTTGAAGAAGATCACACAGTTAATAAACATGAGAATCAGAATTCACAGTTAAGTCAATGAGGAGACACGATTAACAACCCTATGTCATCCTACTTTAGATGACTGTAGAGAAACCATTCCACCTCTTTTTGGAGGCAGGTACTAATCTATGCAGTGGTACAAATAACAGTGCTATTTCACAGGGTTATAAAAGCATTAAATAAGACAATACATGCATGGCAATCAGACCCATGCACATGTGATATTATTTTTATTATAATTTTTAATATACTATGTATTATTAAATGTGTTTGGCAACTCCAGTGCTTGTCACATAAGTCCCATTTTCACCTATTAGCTGGCTGGAAAGTTCTAAATTAGGTGTATACCAGCCTAGATCATCATGTGCCTCAGTGGACTTGGAGGCTCACTGTGCCCCATTATCTCCTGGGAGTTTCAACAACCACTGCTAGAAGAAGGTTGAGCACTGTACACTTTCCTAGTTTGTATCAACAATGCAAAGCCTGAACTCTCACTCTGACACCAGAAAGCCTGTAGACCACCTAGCTGGCTGCTCTTATCCCAGATTTCAGGAAATCTCAGAAAGACTGAACATTAAGGTTTATGGAGGGAGAAAATATTTGTTACATCCTAGAAATCTGTGATTAATGTTAGTAGGTTTCTTCTTTTATCATGTGAGCATTGATTTTCCCAATCAGATCCCCAGAGCAATGACAGCACTACATTTAAAAAAGCCAAACTCCACAGGACAACAGGTGGAGAAAGGTTCTGGTAAGTAGACCCATTCTAGCTTTCTGCAAACACATCAGTTAATTCTTGTAAGTATTTACTGGGGATGACAAACTGTGACCGGGTCATTTTGAATTGAGATTATGCATTTTCTCAGATGATGACTTTGAGACTATCATCAAATCATTTTAGGTTGCATAGCTCCCCTCTGCCCCCATGCCATTTCTCTTCACCTCACCCCCATCACCTCCCTTAACATTGTCTGGAACTCCAATCTCATCTCAGTTAACCAGCAGCCAAGCAGGCCCCTGGGAAGCCAGCAGAGGTATTGAAGTTTGGTGGCTGCAGTACAACCCTCAGGGAGTCTGTGAAGCTGTCAGCACCGATGTGCTTTAATGGTTTTCTTAGAAGCAGCTCCCATGAAATAGTTGCCTCCTGAATTGGTCAAATACGTGTTACTGGTCTCCTCCTGTTGTGTGAGGTGGAGCTGGAGGGGGGGTGATCTGTGACAGATGGGCAAGAGCTTGAGTTAAATGGGAGCTTCTTAAAATAAAAATGATTCATTTCACCTTTTTTCTTTGAAAATGCTGCTCAGCAAAGGGCCCTTGGCTCCTTATCCTTTGCCCAGAAGCAACATTCCCTGTAATGAACTCCCCACATGAACTGAGAGTGGATACATGTAGGGCAGGGAGGCCTGCCCCTATTTTGGGAGAGCAGAGAGACAAGTGCTGCTTGTTTATTTTTTATTACTGAGCGGCATAAAAGATGCTGCGGCAACAAAGACTGGAAGAATTATTGGTGAGAAAGATAAAGCCCCAGAATGAATTCACTTTTATGGAAGGATAAAGATGGACTTCCTTAGAAGAAAAGACAACAATAAGAGCATGCTGGGGCCTGGTTTAAGTTTGCATAATGTATATATATATATATTTCCTACCAAAGTCAGTGTTTTTGCAGACTGGTTTCCTAATGGATTCCATAAATAAAATAGCACTGAGCCCTAAATATTTAGACGAAGTCATCCAAATACCATTATGGGTTCAGTTCACGACAGTGCTGACTGTTGCCAATAGCAATCACAATGGAGAAGGCTTATGGTCATTTGTCTTCTCATTTGCAAAACAGTTCACACTTCTCTTCCATTCTAAGGTAGAATTTTTGTGAGCATCTGGAAGTGTCCAGGCAAATGGTTTTGTTTGGCATATTTTGAGTTCATTTGTGCAGCAATGAACCTGCTTTAGAGAGTTTAAGATGCATTTTTAATTTAATATATAGGTGGAAAATTAACTTATTTTTTTTCCTCCTCTCTTTTCGGCAGGTCTGTGTATGCTGGAAACTAACTTTTAATATTCTAGCTGTGAATCAGTTAACCTTTTAAATTTGGGGACTTTCTATTATATGGAGACTATTTTGGATAAGCAAAATGACTTACAGGTAACAGTACTTGGTCTCAGCAGATTGTACATACTAAAATGAATTAGGTTTATTTAATCAAATAGTCATTTTTATTAAATATTTTTATTTATTGGGAAATTACAGCAAGGGCTAATCCATAACACATAAGGGCTCTTGATAATCAAAACAGCAAAACACTTAAAACTATCATTTACTAGAAGATGATATTTTCAATGCATTTAAGATTAGCAGCTCAGTTTTACTTCTAGTTATCTGATTTAAATCTTATCTAGGGTCTTAAATTTATCTCTCAATTTGGAGGGCCATCCCTAACAGTTTTATGCTGTGAGGTATTGCAACAACAAAGCTCTACATTTAACTATACAGTTTTCACATATACTGACACAGCTCTGAGCCGGGATGAGCTCTGTTGCCTTGCAGAGTATATAGTTAAAGACTTTTGAATGGGATCAGATGTAGGCTGATGAATTTGGGATTACAGAAATTTTTATTACAAGGAGCGCTACTGTGCTGCAACTGGAACAACTGGTTTTAATTAATCTGAATAAACAGTGGGCTTTGACAAACAAATCATCATCACATTAAGCAGCTTTCTGGGGAGAAAACCTTCCAATGTGGCAGTACTGCCTTTGGGCTCTTGAGAGATTATATTTAATAAACTGCTCGTTGCATTTCTAATGAAAGATGAGGGGAGAGAGTACATGCATTGAGAAATGGGGAGAGGGGCTTGGCTGAGTTGAATTTGCAGAGAATGATCAAATTTTGGAGCAAAATGGGACTTTGGTAATTATTTACACCTTTTATCCTAATTTTGTCTAAAGAAGAGAGAAATCTGAACAACAGAGAGGGAAACAGAGAGGAGGATGGGACTAAGAGAGGACAAATTTGCTCAAGGTCTTATTTCATATGTATAAGCATGATCATGGCTTATAGGGATGATATCAATACTCAGTGCATTGTGTTTACTGAAAAAGGGATTTAGATAAAGACATTAAGACCATAACAACAAATTTTTGATATTTCAAATAACTAGACATTTCACGAATTCATTATGTCCATAATATCCCCAGAGGTTTGAGATAATGAACTGCCATTTATCTATGCCAGACAAAGGGAAAGATCATTATCAAATGCATTGGTCCATGGCATCAATCTAAAACCCAGATTATAGTCTAGAACTTTCTGCTCTGAAGGGGAGCATTATGTATGTTTATCCACCATTCCCTGTGTGTGGACTTCCAGATAGTTTGGCTAGAATGGATTTTTAAGTAATCCATCGCTATACTCCCATTGCTGTTCTCTCTGATCTCCCATATAAAAACAGGGCAGAAAGCGCAAGGCCACTCTCTCTTCCAGGAAGGAGCTCCTCCAGTCCTGGGGTGAGGGTTGTGAGACAACACCAATAAAAATTCTGACTGGTATTTTTATATCTTCACTCACCTCCTCAAACTCCATATTTATGTTTCATATGGAGTGGATTCCTTGGCATCTTTTGATAAGCTCTGGGCAAGTGGAAGGATAATGGCCAAAGTCTTAATTGGAAAATAAGCTCTCTACAAAGTCAAGAAGGATACTCTCAATGTGCCACAACCTCTGTATCTAAATCTTCCTTTCTGTCTCTTTTAATTATTATTCTTTTTAATTTTTTTCTGACTTGAGGCCAGATGGGCCTTGGTGTATCCCCAAGTATTTCAGTTTGGATTATTGAAAGTGTTACCCTACAAGCAGGATACATAAGTATTATTTGGATGCCAACTAGAAGCAAAGGCAAATGGCTTCAATGGCATCTTTTTCAATATTTCATTATGTTGGGGTGAAGTCATTCTACATGTGGAAAGTACTACTTCTGTCCTTAAGATGCATATAAAATATAGAAGCAACTCTCACAAGTTTGCTGCTTGTTTTTCTTCTACAGTCACAGGAAGATGGACATAGACTATTCTCTAAGGAGGAGCAATGGTGGTAGGTGGGGGGAAGTATATTATTAGGGTAGAGGCTAGTGGCCTGGCAGGAAGCCCTAGGTGAAGACGCCAACTCATGAAAGCATCTTTGTATTCCTCCCTCTTTTTCATAAATACCCTCATCCCACTCTACCTCCCACATCAAGTTATGCTCACTGCAATTTATGCTACCCAATATGCACAACATGGGTATGTGCACAGGTACCCATGTCATTCACCTGTCAAAAGATCCACACATACTTCTTTAATGACATTCCATTTTTTTTACCTTCTCCAAAGCCAAAATTCACTTTCTTCCATCTCTTTGAAATTATCCTTTTATCTGGGTAATATAGTAATAACTAGAGGCCTGGTACATGGATTCGCGCACCAGTGGGGTCCCTCAGCCTGGCCGTTACCCTCTCACAATCTGGGACCTCTCAGGGGATGTCGGAGGCCCAGTGCAGGGATTTGGCCTGATCCCCGCAGGCCAGGCTGAGGGACCCCACCGGTGAACGAATCCATGCACCGGGCCTCTAGGATGCATATAAGATCTTTGGTTAATATCTTCCCACCCTCCTCCCACCCCCTTCCCTTTGAGATTCATCAGTCTGTTCCATGTTTCCATGTCTGTGCATTGAGTGTCTTCCCCCTGGTGGTCAGTGTGCGTCATAGCTAGCGGTCGAAGGGTTGAATGGTCAAACGGTCGCTTAGGCTTTTATATATATAGATTAGCTAATAAAATAGAGTTCTTTCATGTGTATTGATAAATACAATAAAATATTGTGAAGACTGTAAGATTGTGCACTAACAATCATTCTGTCACCAATCCTAGGAATTGTTTGTTCATTAAGTTTTGGGGAACATATAGATAAAAGGTATTTAGCTAAAATGAAGATTTACAAGGCCAATCTTGCTCTTTCGTACCCTGGCTGAAGTTTGCTGCACCTAGCCCCACTTGGGGGGTAAGGCAGCATGTCATTCTTTATTTCTTATGTTGTTTATTTTCCCCAGGAAAGCATCCCTGGGGAGAGCTTAATATGTGTGCTGACAGCAGGCAAAGCTTCTACCCAATTGTCAAATTAGACCCTTGGAGATGTTGCATGTGTGCTAAACTCTTCCCCACCATGGAAAAACATGGGCGAGCTTTCCCTAGGGAAAGTTTCCATCAAGCCTTAAGCAAGAACATTATAATTAACAGCCTTCCCCTGCCCCAAGACAGCAGGCTGATTCTTTAGAAACAGTTTTTAATTGATTTGCAAAATGAGGTGAGGAAATACATTATATGCTTTTTTCCTCTCCATAAAATACAAAATGCAGGACGTGGGACAAGTGAATTGACTCCAAAAGAGGGCAGGAGGAGTAAATTAGAAAGAATTCTAGTTTGCAATTCTTTAACCTCTACTATGTATAAGGCACTTGTATCTATTTCTCACCACATGAACCATATAAAACGGGCCATGGTTATGCAAAGTTGGCTCAGCTTGGTTCTTTTGCTCATTTTCCCCACTATACTATTCCATTCCTGTCTGGAAACCACCTTTACAAAGCTATGATTCTGTTTTGGGCTCCTTAAACTCTGGCCCCCTGGCTGGGTTTTCATTTCCTTCTGGAAACTCCAGTTTATTTGGCAAAGACATTACCCAGAGTAAGCCAGTTTCCTCACCATTCTCCATTACAATACTGGAGAGCCAAGCAGGTGGTGGCAGTGCTGGCCTCAAAGATGGGGATGAAGAAGAAAATGATGAGCCACCCAAAGTAGTAGTTATTGAGGTAAAAGAAGAAGATGCTTTTTACTCCAAAAAGTGTAAACTTTTTTACAAGACAGACAATGAATTTAAAGAGAAGGGTGTAGGTACTCTGCATTTAAAACCGACAGTGAATTAGAAGACACAACTGTTAGTGCGGGCAGAGACCAACTTAGGCAACATATTGCTGAATGTCCTGATTCCACCCAACATGCCGTGTACCCGGACCTGGAAGTGCTGATAGTCTGTGTGCCCAACCCCTCCTCCCCCCACCATCCTCTGCTCCCCCAGTGGATAAGAAGAATGCCGCCACCCCTGTGACCATACTGATCCAGGTTAAAACCAGTGAGGATGCTGACCAGCTGGCCGAGTCCTCCTGGGGGAAAAAGGACACCCAGCCCTCCCTCCAGCCTCCACTTAGTCAGGTTTCTTCTTTCGTTGACATTCTGAGAACTTTTAGATAACTTAAACCTTTGTGAGCAAGATTAATATGGCCAATAAACCTTTATGTTTAGTGTGGTTGGTTGGTTTGTTTTTTTTTAAAGCTATGAAATGTGTCAGAGAAACTGGGGATTTTTAAGTAAAAGACTTCAAAAATACCAATGCCTCTTGAGCAAAAGAATTTTGTTTTCTTTTACAACAAAATGTTGATTTAGAATAATATGAAGATCTATGTGAGAAACATGAAAACCCTAAAATGAACTTTGCAGCTATGGAATGGGGCAGCTTTGGGAAACAGGATATGGCCACTGGACCAGGATTCTGTACAATAATTTTCTGTGTCTTTATTTGAGAAATTGGATTTAGGTTGTTAGGGAACCACTGAGCTGTAAAGTTCCATGATTCTGCTACATGGAAACAGTATTTCCCAAGCTTTCTGGATTTTATCTGTCTGCACTACACCCTTCAAGCTAATGCTGGATTTACTTTGACTGCATTAAATAACTTTTATGTTACAATTACCATGCTTGCTATCTTGAACTTAAACAGTCATGAATCTATAGTTTGTAAGGAGCATTAGAAAGAGCCCTTAGAACCTTCTGGAATGGGTGTCTGTGGTCATAGTAATTATATTCAAGATGTGTGTTTGAAATTAGAACATTAGTCAATAAAATAAATACTATTGAAAAATTTAAAGTAAGATCCATACAAAAAGTCAGAATCTTTGTCTTTAGCATGCAATACTGGATATAACCACTAACAAATTATTAAAATTAATGAGTGAAGCCTAGCTTTTTAATAATAGAAATCTTGGTTTTAATGTTACTTGGGTCAATGCCACAAAAACAATCAGACATTTTTTTTTCCAGAATCATAAGCTAACCCACCTTAGGAGTTTTTCTAGAACTTGTAATGGCCATAGAGATCATTATTTTCTCCAGCAACTTTTATACTATCTGTACACATATTTATAAGAGCATATTATGCAATGCATATTATACATATTCCTAATCTCTATTTCACATGACATCTTATTATATCCACATAATTACATTATTTGAAGTGCTATAGTGCTATGGCAACTCTCTTATTCAACTCAGAAACCATTGACTGGTTGGCTTAAACCACAGTAATTTGTTTCTCACTTTTCTGGAGGCTGGCAAGTCCAAGATCAAGATGCTGACAAATTCAATTCATGGTAGGGGCTCTCTTCCCAGTTTATAGACAGTCATATTTTCACTGTGTGCTCATGTGGTTTACTTCAGTGCAGGCATTTGGAGAGAGAGAAAGTAAGCAAGCTCTCTGGTATCTCTTTGAACAAGGGGACTAATGCCATCATGATGGCCCCGCCTTCAGCCAAATCTAATGTATTAATCTATTAGTCAGGGTTCTCCAGAGAAGTAAAACCAATAGGATGAATGGATAGATAGATAGATAGATAGATAGATAGATAGATAGATGATAGATAGATAGACAGTTAGGTCAACCAATTGATATATAGATATTATATATTAAATTTTTATATATTTATGATAAGGTTTGACTTACACAATTTTGAAGTGTGGAAAGTCTCAGCATCTGCTATCTGCAAGGTAGAGACCTAGAGAAGCTGGTGGCATAGTTCAAAGGCCTGAGAGCCAGAGCACCAACAGTGAAGAGTCTAGCCCTGGTCTCAAGGGCCTGAGAACAGGAGCAGAGACAGGAAAAGATGGATGTCTCAGCTCAGTCAGGCAAAGTGTTTTTTTAACCTTCCTCTGCCTTTCTGTTCCATTCAGACTCTCAGTGGGCTAAATGATTCCCACCACTTTGAGAAGGACCATCTATCTGTTCCACTCACTCCACCAATTCAAATGCTAAAGTCTTCAACCTGAAACAATGTCCAACCATCCATCTGGGCCTGATCGAGTTTACAAAGAAACTTAACTATCAATATAATTACCTCTCAAAGGTCCCTTCTCCAATACCATCACATTAAGAGTTAAGAGTTCAACATATGAATTTGGGAAGAGACAATTCAGCCCATAACAGCAACATGTTACAATGTAAAGTCCTACCTCTTTCCATTGTCATTCCATGGTATATTAATCATCCAATCAGAAAAGTGATAGAAGACAGTCCTGATTTGGGAAGAGAGAGACTATCCTATATAAAGAGCTAATAAAGAGCTAATATGCTAATTAGACCAGACAGCAGAACAACCATCCAGATGACCTTCCAGAATGACCAGTGGGCGGGGAGTAGGGCCACAGGGCCATGAAGCAGCCGGGGCCATGAGGCAGCCAGGGCCATGAGGCAGCTGGGGCCATGAGGGCTGAGGCAGCCGAGGCCACGAGGGCCAAGCCCCTTGCACAAATTTCATGCATCGGGCCTCTAGTATGTTCTATAAGGTCTCTTTCAATTCTAGAATGTTTTAGGTCCATCAATTTACTTCTCTACAGTCAGTACCAATGGAAGTTTACCTTTTGACCAACAGGTTGATATAACTCTGGACTCCTTAATATGAACTTGATGTAGTCACCTGTATCTCTGAAGCCTTTCTGCCATGTCTTATATCAGATGATGCCTCTGTGTGTACATCCTCCTGCATGCATGTATGTGCATCATGCCTTCTCATTTACACTGTCACCAGATAATCTGCCAGGAACACCCGATTATTTGTAAAAACAGAAACCTTGATATTTTTGCATAGTTTGTATATCCCTATTTTATGAATTAATTTTGGATGGTTTAAGGACTCTCCTGTCTCAACTAAATATAGTCTTAAAGACCACTAACTTTTAGATTAAAAAAAAAGTGAGATGGAGACCACAAAAATATAGCACAGCTTAGGTTATATTTTGAGGACATAGAAGATAAAGATGTCCCTCTTGAACTTCTATTGTAAGACAGTGAGCAAAATCACATTTAATTACAGAAATTTGATTTACATATGTCCTTTCAGGAGTATAGCTACTGCAAAAAGTGAACTATGCCTGTGTCAATAAGATGATGGTTACAGACAAATTTAGCAATGGTGAAAGCTTGTGCTCTTGAAAATCTTCAGAATGGTTTCATGTCAGACTTAATAGAAGCCTGTCCAGAGACTCAGATTCTGGAGGTAGACAGGCATGGTTTGGAGTCCCTGGGCATCTGACCTTGGGTATATTTCTTAACTTTTCTAAGTTTCTTCATCTTTTTCTGTAAACAAATATTGGTACCTTCCAGTTGTATCATCCATAAACATTCGGTTGCTTTTGTTTAGATAAAAGTAAGCCTCTAAGAAATTTGGGATAGCTGTGCATTAGAGATTCAGCCAGCCTAAATGAACATCTTTATGTAAATTAAAAATGGAATTGACCACATCAAAAAGGACACTCTTGGAACTTCTACAGCCCTGTCTGGCTCAGGGCTCATGGGAGATCAGAGGCAAGTCTAGATTCAGCTTCCATGTGCTCTCTTGGCCTGAAGCCCATAAGCAATATTCAAACTACAGAAACCAATATGGTGGCCTTCTACAGGGTTACAATCTCATTATTGGGCTATAATGAAGCAAATCCAATGGAAATTTTCCTATTTATAGTGACACATACTAAGTATTCCATAGCAAGTAGGCACAAACAACTATTCTGTAAACTCATAGTCCACCTCTCTCTCCTTTTAGATGTTCAAACCACACCTTGCATGAAATGTTCATGCAAGACAGATAAAACATTTCCGAGGGAAGGTAGTGTTTTCCTAATAACTGGCAACAGGCAGATAAAAATTCTCCAAACCACTGATATAAGTTGAAGGACAGAGTCTCAGGCACCATCCCCTGCAATAGAGCAGGGTCCACCGGGTTCCTATATCCAGTTTTGTAAGACAGGGGAGAATCTTTACATTTTAGCTATTGCTTATATTGAAATCTTTATTGGCACAGATGAGAGCCCATGTCTAACATTTGTCATGTTATTTAACAAGCTTATGACATAACCAATGAAGTCCATTTCTAATTGGACTTTATTGCTAATTAGTAAAGCATTTGTTTTCTATTGGAATATGAGTAACAAAAATGATTTGTTACTCATATCCCAGTTGTCTCTGATATAAGAGCTTCCTGGTTAGGTGGCTGGCTCAGAACTCCCAGAGTGTGAATTCCTGTTGAAATTAACTAAATCCAAGTGGCCACTTAAGAAACAACTATGCACACAGAATATAAAAAATATGCCTAAGTACACAATATTGCATTGTCAAATGCAGGAAAGACAAAGTACAGACAAAGCAAAGGATACTACTCATACTGTCCTAGAGCAAGAATTTGAAAATCCAACTGCCCAAGATGGGAAGGTTAGTAGAACAGTGGTGCTTAAAGCCATAATACAAAAGGGCTCTATGTTCCCTGAAAGGGTTAGCCAGGAATCAACCCAAGATGCAGGAAGAGACCACAAGGAAATATGCATGTCACAAACAATCAGGCACCAGCCCCCTGTGTATTTCTTCACCACACACAGAGTCATGCAAGTCTGAAGGAAGAGGACCAGTGCAGTCCCAAAACTTTAATTTAATTTAAAGTGATTCTTGGGTGGGTAGTGTTCCCTGATAACTGACAGAAGCCAATGTAAATTCTCTTTAGAAAACCCCAATTGCAAGACTGTTGATTTTAAGGCACGGACTAATTTCAGAGACATTAACATGTAAAAAATATGTGCATATTATAGCCAATGAAAATGTGGATAATTTATTACTTTGTTTACTCACTTATATTAAAGAGCCTCTAGACAATGGCTTTCATTTACAAAGGACATTGCACATTACAATGCTGTAGAACAGTGTAGTATATTCTGTGTATGGTTAAAAAAGAATTATTGGCCTGGCCAGGGTGACTTAGTGGTTGAGCATTGACCTATGAACCAGGAGGTCATGGTTGGATTCCCAGTCAGGGCACATGCCTGAGTTGCGGGCTTGATCCCCAGTATGGGTCGTGCAGGAAATAGCAGATCAATGATTCTCTCTCATCATTGATGTTTCTCTCTCTCTCTCCCGCTCCCTCTCCTTTCCTCTCTGAAATCAATTTACATGTGTGTGTGTGTATATATATATATATATATATATATATATATATATATATAGAGAGAGAGAGAGAGAGAGAGAGAGAGAGAGAGAGAGAGAGGATGATTGACTATATCTATTTATGGTATTTATGGTGCTAAAGGAACTGTGCAAGGAGATAAATTCAAAGCTGTATTCTAATATCTCTCTGGCCTTGAACTCACCTGCCTCAAAGATTTCTCTTTGGTTGAACGTAAGGCTTTTCTTTTGTTGACTTGTCATCAGTCTTCTCTAATGGAAGAGAAACCCTTTAGAGAGCAGGACTCTGGGAAGCCTCCTTTATAATATTAAGTTCTTTCAGGTTCATCCTTTGATTCTCAGTAGATCTCCAGCAGATGCTTCTGGGTCTCTGAAGTACTGTTGTTGGAGTTATAACTTGATTAAGCTGTCACTCAAAATTGTTGTTTATATCATCGATCCAACATCAAAGAGCCACCATGCCATGGATCTGATGTTGAGAAGTTTCCGAGTGACAGCAGGAGCAGATGGAGTTACAGCATATTGGATGTTCATCTCTAAACCATTCTGAGGTTCCCTCCTTTAGACATGAATTGGGGCTAGCTGTGGGAAACTACGATCCTCAGATAAACCCCAGGACATATACAGAGAAAACTGAATACATTGTTTGAGTTGGGACATAGTGTGAACTGGTAGGCTTTCAACCTTGCATTTGAAAAATATCAAAGTGCTTTTTGTCATGAAGTTTGTATTTTTAAATAATTTTAGATTCAGAGAAAAGTTGCAAAGATAATGCATAGTTCTATTAATCCCTCACCCAATTTCCCCTCACGTTAACATCCTATGGTATGTTTGTCAAAACTAAGAAACCAACATGGATATATTCAAAGGCTCTTAATATAGTAAGTATTGCCCTAACCGGTTTGGCTCAGTGGATAGAGCATTGGCCTGCAGACTGAAGGGTCCCAGGTTCGATTCCAGTCAAGGGCATGTACTTTGGTTGCGGGCACATCCCCAATAGGAGGTGTGCAGGAGGCAGCTGATCGATGTTTCTCTTTCATTGATGTTTCTAACTCTCTATCCTTCTCCCTTCCTCCCTGTAAAAAAATCAATAAAACATATTTTAAAAAATACATATAGTAAGTATTCTGAAAAAGGCTTTTAAACATGTATAATGAAGCTCCAGATTTTATGTGAGTGTACATGAAATTATACATAAAATAACAAGGCTTTGTGAGAAAGCAGAGCTGAGTTTATTTTTCACTTTGTTTATGCTATCCCTACTCCAATTTAAGGTTCAATTTAAGATTCAGTTCTTCCATGCTCTGCTCCCACTGCCATGGATTTATTTATCCCCAAACTCTTACTATGTATACTGGGTGTTACATAAATTCATAGTCATATTTCTGAATTCTCTAAATAAGTTTTCATTCATAAATATATGATAAACTTAGAGTTTGTATCCCAATTCTTCCATTTTCCATAGCTGTGTGATCTTGAGCAAATAGGTATAATGGTTACCACTACCTTACTAATAAGAGGTATGAATATTAAATAAATTCTTTTACATAAAGTACTTCTCATAGTACTGGGGCAATTAATATTAACTGTAACTACTAATATTGGTACTACTACACAGAATAGGAGGCCATGAACTTTGACCCACATGTCAAAAGTGTCTCATTACTCATTTGGGTATAATCCATGAGTTAAGGATGCTTTGTACATTTTTAAATAGTTGAAAAAATAAAAACAAGAAGACTATTTTGTGACATGTGAAAGCTTTATGAAATTCAAATTCAGAGTTTACAAGTAGTTCTAGTTCAACATAGCCAACACTCCTTGGTTTAGGAATGGTCTACGGCTGCTTTTGAGATTCCAAGGCAAGGTGAGTAGTTATAGCAGATACCATATGGCCCCCAAAGCTTGAAATATTTACTACCTGGCTCTTTACAGAAAAAGGTTGCCAAGCCTCACTCTACAAGCTTTGTTTACAGTCACATTGTTTGGTTTGTTTGTCTGTTTCTTTGTTTAGCTATGGGAATTTCCTAAAAAAACCTACAGTTGTCCCATGTAAATACAGATAATAATAAATAATACATAACTCATGGAATTAATGAGGATTAAATGAGGATGCATGTGAAGTGAGTATCAATGTTTCAATCACAAAGTGCTCAACAGAGTGTGTATTTGGCTCTAAGCTTTCCCATCTGACTTTATTAGATAACGGAAACCCCTTACCAGACACTTCAAACCTCAGACATTCTTCTCTTAAGCAAGCTTCTCACTGTAGCAAATGCCGAATGGTCAGGTTTCTGTGTGTATGCCTAATGTTTACAGACATTAAAAAGCAGATTAAATATTGGTTCTAGTACAGTGCTGGGCACAAGGCACTTTCTCAATTATTACCCATTGATGGATTAATTCTCATTCCCAAGCAGCTCAGCAGGGACTAATTGGTAGAAAATAATTGCTTCTTATATTAATTGAAGTTAGTATGGTTCTTGTTTTATCCTCATCACACACCCGAGACACTTGCATCAATTGAATCTAAGATTTGCAGAATTAATAATGTTTTTTCTTATTTGGAGATATTTATTGTGCATAATACTAGCAGAGGATAAAATAATGAGCCAAAGCAGACATGATGGGCCTTACAGTCTAGTGGGAAAACAGGCATGATTTAATTTTTTTTATAAGCAATTATTATTTTTTATTGAGATATAATTGACATAACATTATGTAAATTTGAGGTATTTTGTGTGTTGGCTTGGCATGTATATATAAAATTATTACAGTAGCAAATACCTTTATCATATCACATAATTATAAATTTCTGTAAAAGAGGCACTATTGATATGTTACAAATGGACATGCTGTCTCATCCCTGTGTGAAAAGCTATGAAAAAGAATTATAAGGAGTTATAAAAACATTTGGGTCAGTCAAGGATGTGAATGAAGGATGGGTTGGAGTCGATTAGGATACAAGAGGGGAGATTTAGAGTAGAAAGAGCATTACACACAGAGGCTCTGCGGCAGGAGGGAGGACAGAGAACGTGAAAGGTACCAGGCTGGGGAAACTGAAGCTACTTAAGGGACGTGTTAGTCTTAGATGGAACTGGATACGTAGTTAGGGACTGGGCCAAACAGGGACTTGACCAAATGTTAGATTGTTCTTTTTTTGATAAGAACAATGGATATCAGGGTCCTGTAACATGTCGCTCAGGGTGTCTCTGACCTAAAGTAAAATGACTCATTTAGTTAATAAATATTTGATAAACACCTACTATGTGTCACGTGTGATTCTAAGCACTGAGAATATAGCAATGAAAGAAAAAATTTCTTATCCTCAAGGAGCTTAAACTCTAGTGGAGCCCTACATAAGATGTAGGAAGCTATGATATAGAATGATATTTGTCCATTTTTTATACATTAGCTCCTCCAAAAACATGCACAAAGGAGCCCTTGAGACATTTTAACCTAATTGTCCCACGACTTTTCTTTTTTTTTTTTTTTTAATATTGCAACCTTAGATTTTTCTCCAAGAAATGTTTTGAATGAAATTTTAATACTACAGATATGCTGTATATCTGTTTAGGTACTGAATGTATTATCTGTATTTTTATGCTTAAGATGAGAAAGACATTTTACCCCCAACAACCAATTTCACCCCATGGGGGGCAAGCTCACTTGCATTGAAAATGCATGCTATTCATGTATGGATATATAATCTAAAAATAAATGTCTATTTAGGAATAGCCAGCCAGATCTTAGCTATGACGTGACTTGGCAAATACTAATTCTGCACATCTGTCACTGTCTTGATTAAAATGATAAATTAGTAATGTTTGTGTTAGCTCACTGCCGTTACCAATTTGTTTTCCTGACCTATTTCTGTATTCTGCCTATGTCTATTAGTCCCAATATCATCTTAAACTTCCTCACCATTCTAACTTCCTTATTAAAAAATAAATAAATCTTTGCTCTTAGCTATATTTACTTGAACACCTAATTTCAAAGCATCCTTTATTAGAATAAATTTATGTTTCAGTGATTCTACAAGCAATCTTATATCAAGAGTCTAACTCTATGCCTAAAAATGGCCATCCATGTTATTTATTTCATTGGCTTTCAAAAAATTACATTATCACTAAAGAAAATAACATATAGCCTGGCCAATATAGCTCAGTGGTTGAGCATTGACCTATGAATGAGGAGGTCATGGTTCAATTCCCTGTCAGGGCACATGCCCAGATTGCAGGCTCCATCCCCAGTTGGGGGTGTGTAGGAGGCATCCAATCAATGATTTTATCTCATATTGAAGTTTCTACTTCTCTCTCCCTTTCTCTTGAAAATAAATAAAAATATATTTTAAAAAGAAAATAACATAAAAATATCATGACTTTGGGTGGTTTAAGTGATAAAGAAAAGTTCAGGAATGGGGGTAGTTCATTTGTGTACAAAGATGATAGTCACTGTACATATTTCAGTGAAGAATTAGTAAATGACTTCATTAAATAAAAGTAATTGAGAAACACAAAAAAGGTGAATTCTAAATTGTTTTTCAAACTCTTTATAGACATGCTGAACAAATCATATTTTAGGCTGCCAGGTTTAATACTGTAAAATGTATTAAAGTGCCAGTCATATATCTTGGAGTTTGTTTTCTCTGTGTAGAATTAAATTCCAGATTGGCTTTGATATCACTTTTGTATTTATATCTTGCTCCTTTGTTTAAACTGTCTTTTTTATTTACAGTATGCAGAGAAAAAAGCAAGTTTAAGTCCAATTACCATAATTTCTGCTTGACTTACGTGCATTTGCATCTTTCTTTGGTGACAGGAGATTTTTCCTTCAGGATTCCTCAATAAATCCTTACTAATCTGATGAGTAACTTGATGCAGAATCCATCCCTTTGTAGCACAAAATGTTAGGTGCCTGGATATCACTAAGTTTGTGCCTCAAGACTTGCCTCTGGAACAGTAGCCAACAGCAGAAACAACACTTGGCAGTGCCACGTTTGGACCATACCAAACTGCTGTCAACGACTCTCTTTTCTGAAAACCATGCCAAATTCTCAACTGCTGAACCTAATGCAAATGCTTTAGCTTGAAATTACTTAAGGCCCTTCATGAAGTGCTCCCAGCTTATACTGCCTCCTCTCCAGCTGCCCTCAAATCAAATGTTTGGCTTCAGTGGTATCCTTCTCTGCTTCATATGCATGCTATTGTTTTTCCCAAGTCTCCTACTTGAATAACCATTATGTATATTCCTATGAAAATCCTACTTACCATTCAAGGCCTGGCTCAAATCAAAATCTCCCTTGGCCACATCAGCTCATATCCACCTGTGTCTTCTATAAACTCTTATGGAAATGTATAGATATTCACTTATTTTGATGAACAGTTTTAAACACAAAATTATTGATTCTTATTGGAGTGTTTAAAGCGGGTCTGTCAATGCCTGCAGTATCACCACACAAGCTTAAATCCTGAAAGTCACCCAAAGTACTTTTCCACAATTCTTTGACACTCCTCTCTTTGAAGGGTGAAACTAATTCCCATCCCCCTGGGTGTGAGCTGAACTTAATGACTCGTTTCAAATGAGTAGAATATGGCAAAAGTGACAGAGTGTGACTTCTGTGATTGGTTCAGAAAAGGCATTATGACTTCTAACATGCCCTCTCCTTTAGATAACTCGTTCTGGGGAAAGGAAGCTGCCATGTTGTAAGGACACTCAAGCAATCTATGGAGAGATGTATATATTGAGAAATATGAAGCTTTGTCCAATAGCAATGTGAGTGAGCCATCCTGAACACAGATTCTTCAGCCCCAGTCAAGCCTTCAGATGTCTGAAGACCCAGCTGACATCTTTTTAAAAAATATATTTTTGTATTGATTTCAGAGAGGAAGGGAGAAGGAGAGAGAGATAGAAACATCAATGATGAGAGATAATCATTGATCGGCTGCCTCCTGAGCGCCCCCTACTGGGGGGTTGAGCCTGCAACACAGGCATGTGCCCTTGACCTGAATGGAACCAGGGATCCTTCAGTCTGCAGGCCGACACTCTATCCACTGAGCCAAACCAGCTAGGGCCCAGCTGACATCTTGATTGCAATCTAGCTGAGTTGTACCCAAATTCCTAGTCCATAGAAACTTCAAGACAATACATGTTTATTGTTTTAAACTGATAAAATTTGGGTAAGTTTGTTAATAATAGAAATCAATACAGCATCATTGCTCTTCATTTCTCTCACTTTCCTTATACATCCCCTCTATCACCAAGACCTGAATATTTTTTTCTCCAAAATATATCCCCAAACCATCTGTTTTTCTTCACTTCTACCACCTTTGTCAGCCAACATCTTTCACTGTGTCAGTATCCTTCCAACTTTTGCTCCTGCTTTCATTATTTATTTTTTCTCACCTCACTTGAGCCCTCCCCCTGGGAAATCCTTGACATTGAAGCCAGAAGGCTCTCTATGCACCCTGTAGTGGTACTTTTCAAGGGATGCCACAAAACACAAGACTAATCTGAAAATGTCCCAGTCAAGAGGAGCTAAAGGGACATAATGACTGAATGTGATGAAACCTTCATGAGATCCTGGAACTGAAAAAACGGTAGTAGGTAGAAATTAACAAAATATGACTAAAATATAGACTTCAATTAATAATGATGTATATATGTATTTATAATGTGCAATAAGATAGTGTATCAATATCAGTTTATTAATTGTGACAAATATACCGTGCTAATATCAGATGTTAAAATAGAGAAACTGTGGAAGTGTAAGGAAACTCTTTACCATTTTGCAACATTTTTTATAATTTAAAACTGCTCTGAAATTTAAAAATATGTATTTTTTAAGGTCAATAACATACACTGTCATTTTTAGTTTTTCCACTTTGCAGTTGTGAAAACAAAGACTCTGATGAGTTTGAGAGGCTTATGAAAATCAAACAACCATTAAGAAGCAGAACTATGACTTGAGTCCAGTCATGGTATTTTAATGCTGCTTATGAGCTATTCCCATCCCGGCATCCCTCCCCACCCCAAGAATCCCCCTTGAGAGCTGTCAAGTTCTAATAGAATTGCTGGAGTCCCCAGTGGATAAACTCATTCCCCTTATTCCTCTTGTATGCTGCCCCTAGTGCAGTGGTCGGCAAACTGCGGCTCGCGAGCCACATGCGGCTCTTTGGCCCCTTGAGTTTTTAGCAAAGGCCAGCTTAGGAGTACCCTAATTAAGTTAATAACAATGTACCTACCTATATAGTTTAAGTTTTAAAAATTTGGCTCTCAAATTTCAATCGTTGTACTGTTGATATTTAGCTCTGTTGACTAATGAGTTTGCCAACCACTGCCCTAGTGTTTTAGGTAGAAAAGACATACACTGAGCCTTCGGTACAGGTGCTGGGAAACCCTAGGAAAGCTCAGCCTATGTAATTTATAAAAGAAATAAACATTTACAACTACAAAGCTCAGAGTATTTAAAGCATACTGCCCGCTATTAGCTCTCTGCTAAGACCATAAACTCGGTGCGGACCCTGAAATTTGGACTGTGACTTACAACCCTGATAGTACTCACAACACTTTTTACATATCAGAGTACTTAAAATGTTCACTGATTGAATACATCCATCCCAAACGCCATAATCGGTAAATCAGCCGGAAGTCCAGAGATCTCATTTTCTATCTGAGATACCCCATCCTTAGATGCCATTGGCTGTTTTCTCCCTTTCTCATACACTGGGACAGTTGGCTGCCACATTTTAAATAAAATCCACTTTTAATTTTTTATAAAACAATGCCTCTCTATTTTTTTTCCGTAAAAGCCAGGAACTCTATTTGAATTCATGCCTCAAACCATCAAGTTTCCTCCTGGGACACTGCCTGCCTGAAGCGGCTGTCCTCTGACACCTCCCTGGCCATTCTGGTAAAAAGGTGTAACTTTTTCCATGGATTCTATCCACAATCATTTTCAGACTGCCCTTTCTGTGCCAGGCATCACCCTAGGCACTCGAAATACAATGATGAAAAACACAGCGTCTCCTTCACCGAAGGCAGCTTTTTTTGGGGAGAAAAGATAGTGCATCAATGATACACAGATAATGATATAAGTATCATTGTGACAAATGCCATGTGAGGGGTTTCTAGAGAGCTTTAAGAGAGGGGGAGTAAGTAGGCTAGGGAGCACACTAAATAAAAACCTTTCTCTTCTGTGCCTGAGATTAAAATTAATTGAAAGACATAAGAGTCGCAAAGGTGAGAAATTTTAAAAACCATGTATAATAATAAAACATCCTAAAACTGCAGGCTTAAACCATATATTGACAGCTTGGTGTTTCAGTGGAGAGAGCTGAGCAGATGCGTGGCTGCTGCAGAGAAGTAAATCCCCAAAAAGACAGGAGAAAGCAATAATTGAGCCACACATGCCCAGTTTCTGCTCTCCACCGCTCCAAGCAGATAAGAAGTACAAGCTTCTCTCCTAGGTCAAGATGAGTGAGGCAACAGATAAGATAAGAACTCCATCCTAGGAAATGAAAAATGAGGAGAGGGCAGGAAAGAAAAAAAGTGCACTGGAGAAAGTCGTAGTCCTATTTTGCTCTGAAGGATAAAAGGTAGTTTGAGAGGCAAAGGGGGACTGAGACCAAACCATAGAATGCTTTTAGGTCCTGTTAAGAAAGTTTCTTGTATCCTAAATGTAAACTTGGGAATAGGGTGTACAGTTATTAGATTTGCATGGTAAAGGTAGGTCTTTGGCAAAAGAACAGAAAAGTTTGACCTTTTCCCGTGGTCCAACTAGAAATGATAGAGGTTTGTATCTGCCGGGAGCCAATTCCAGCATGTCATAATTACAGGAGTTTTAACAAAAGGTTGATGAAACTTGGGGGCTCAACAAGGGCTGAGTCACATAAGTAATTACCTGTTGGAGTGGCTAGAGGGCACTTCCCCCAAACCTGAATAGGATGATTGCTGCTAGACAGCTCAGGGCACCTCAGTCTACATGTTATTGCCTCCTGTTAGCCAACAGGAGGCAATAACATGTAGACTGAGGTGCCCTGAAGGCTATTCCCAAATCTGACAATGCTTCTGTAAATCCTACCCTTTGAAGTGTATTATCTCCACCTTGCCTTAGGACAAATTGTGTTAATAAAAAGCGAGGGGTCCTGAGACAAGGAGAGACCTTTAGCTCCTTTAGCTGAAGCTCCTCTAACCCCCAAAGCCTTTCAAAACTATCTTTCATCTTTGGACTCCTACTTAATCATCTACGCACAGTCTTTCTCCAGATTGCTGAACCCCTTCTTAATGCTGGGACAAGAACCCCAGCATGAATCAAAGTGATGATTGTGAAGATAAAGAAAACTGGTCACATTTAAACATTTTTTTTGTGGTGGAATTAGAAAGACTAGTTTATTGAATATGTGTAGTGCAGTCAAAAAAAGTACTAAGGACGATGCCTAGGATTGTAGACTAAGCAACATGGTTGCTGGTGGTTCCATTCACCAGCCATTGACTAAATGGGAGAACATGGAGGGGAGGTCTTGGAGGTCTAAGGGGCGAAGATGTGGGACTCTTCTTGGGGAGAAGTATAAGATACAGAGAGGCAGCCACAGAAACAGACATTTCCTTCATGTGGAATAGCTGATTCCAATTAAACATCGCAACCACAATGATAATGATATGAATTCCCTTTAGAGTTCAACACTTACTTTAAAAAAAAAAAAAAAATATATATATATATATATATATATATATATATTTCAGAGAAGAAGGGAGATAGAGAGATGGAGAGATAGAAACATCAATGATGAGAAAGAATCATTGATTGGCTGCCTCCTGCATGCCCCCCACTGAGGATTAAGCTCACAACCGGGGATTGAACCGTGACCTCCTGGTTCATAGGTCGATGCTCAACCACTGAGTCATTCTGGCAGGGCTCAACACTTACTTTTTATATAGACCAACCTGTGTTACATACACAGTTCACTGTAACTTTGTGAATTATTAGTTCTATAAGGACTAGTTGTAGAAGAGGGATCATTAAAAAAAAATAAAAGTGAGTTATTCAGTAGAAAATAAGTATCTCTAGATAGCCTAGATCAGGGGTGGGCAAACTTTTTGACACGAGGGCCACAATGGGTTCTTAAACTGGACCAGAGGGCCGGAACAAAAGCATGGATGGAGTGTTTGTGTGAACTAATATAAATTCAAAGTAAAGGAGCAGAGGGGAGAGCAAGAGAACCCTCCGCTCTTTTGGCTCCGCGGGCCGGATAGAACAGCCGAACGGGCCAGATCCGGCCCGCAGGCCGTAGTTTGCCCATGGCTGGCCTAGATAGTTACCTGCAACGTAAAGGATGCCACATAACTGTAAAATGTAAATGAAAGAAAAGCAAATGTGTTCAGGAAGAGAAAACATGGAAAAAAAATTTTCTTCTGAGCAGTTTATAATCCAGAGATCTGAGCATCCTGGAAGAGTACAGATGCTTTCTCTGGGAATTCAAGAAAAGGAGCCAGAACAGAAGCTTCCCTGGGTCTCCTTATTTGCTCTCCCCAGCATTCCTCTTCTCCCCCTGGGGAATTGTCCTATGCTATCCTTCATTTTCAGGGATGGCTACAGCCCACTTACTGTACAGGTTTGATAGCAATAACTGCAGGTTTTCATCACGGACATGGACTTTGCCTCAAATCCCAAATCTGTAAAACAGACTTGGCCTCAAATCCTCAGGAACAGCACTGAACAACATCAGCTGCATGGCACTGAATCTTTCATCCAAGTGAGGATAAATTGTTTCAGAACCAGGAGTCTGGGAAAGGCAAGGGAGCAAAGGAGAGATTTGAACAGAAGGCCAACAAAAGTTTCTTTGAAGCAGTTCCTGCTGACTCCCTGGGCAAGATGTTCCTTGTGTAAGATAGATCACAAAACGCATTAAGAGATATTATGCTGTACACTTCAATTAGCATCACTGGTATCCCTTTGCTGAATCCCTGTCCAAAAATTAATTTTATTGCCTCCAGAACTTTGAACAAACTCATATAATCCTTTAAGCAGATGTATGAGGCATTAAAAAACACAATTACATTATTTCAAAGCCATAATTAAAAAGTTTGGTCCTAGTTCCAGGCCTACTGTTGATTTTTAAGAGAAACACACTTCAGATCTGATGTAAGCCCTAATAAATTACCAGCTTTGAGCAAAGTAAGTTTAGCTTCCCATAAAGAACCAAACGGGGTTTTATTGTGGGAAAGGGGGAAGACTAAATGATTGTAAATTTGTATTGCATTTTTATAACCACTTGGGTTTGAAGTCAAATATAATTTGACATTTTATTGATATTTCCAGTGTTTAAAGCTGAAAAAGAGTACATTAAGTTTTACCATGTAAATCTGATATGACAATAAAAAGCCTTTTGTACTTCTCATTGGAATTGTTGCAGTAAAATGAGATAAGGAGTACTATCAAGTAAATGAAAAATTTTTTTCCTTCTCTAATCCTTAAAAAAAAAGACATGAGGAGTTAAGGTGTCCTCTTTTCTACAGAATTAGATTTTCCCTCCCAAGTGGTGATTCTTTCTCAACACTTGTATGTCCCAAGGTATACCTTAAACCTTGTATTCTATTGATATTCTTCTTCTGATAATAATAATAATAAAGGATTAAACCTGTATTATTTTTCTAGGGCTGCTGTAATAAAGTACCATAAACTCATAAAAGGAGTGTTATAAAACAACAGAAACTTATGGTCTTACATTTGGAGACTAGAAGTGCACACTCCAGGTGTCGGTAGGGCCGTGCTTCCTCCGAGGCGCAAAGAGCCCCTTCCTCACCTATTTCAAGCTTCTGATGGCTTCGCAGCCATCTTTGCTGTTCCTTGGCTTTATCCTCATAACTCCAGTCTTTGCCTTGCTTGTCACATGGCATTCTCCCAGTGTGCATCTGTCTTCACATGGACATCTTTCTATAACATCAGACACACTGGAGTAGGGACCCATCCTAGTTTGTATGACCTCATCTCAGCTAATGACATCTGCAAAGATGCTATTTCCAAACCAGGCCACATTTTGAGGTACCAGGGATTGTGACCTCAATACATCTTGTTTGGGGGAATACACTTCAACTATATACAATCTTTATTGAAAATCAACAATGCAAAGACATCAACCGCCACTGCGGCACACACATATGTCTTGCACAGAGGTCTATGAATGTTGTGTTTACATATGAAATTTGCAAAAATATTCATTCAATAGAAGGTACTCTGAAATAAATTAAAGAAGGGTTTATGTTTAACTAAAAAGACGAAGTATAGAGGAGATTTGATTCAACATCTCTATAGTAGTGGCAATAAGGACCTGTTGTATTTCTGCCATCCTTTTCCTTGTCATCAAAAAAATTACACTTGCCTTAACCGGTTTGGCTCAGTGGATAGAGCGTCGGCCTGCGGACTCAAGGGTCCCGGGTTCGATTCCGGTCAAGGGCGTGTGCCTTGGTTGCGGGCACATCCCCCGTGGGAGGTGTGCAGGAGGCAGCTGATCGATGTTTCTCTCTCATCGATGTTTCTAGCTCTCTATCCCTCTCCCTTCCTCTCTGTAAAAAATCAATAGAATATTTAAAAAAAAAATTACACTCAACAATTCCTGTAAGCCTGGGCTTCTTCTTCCACAACAAAGGAAAAAGATAGATGGATGGTCTCCAAAGAGTAAGGCAACTTCATCCCCCAGAAGATTTCAACAAACTTCGCTCAAACCATAATAGTTCATCTTTGTATACATGACCTTGACTAAATAAGTAAGGGGTTGGATTAGATTATCTCATTAGTTTATGCCTAAACCAAGTGTCTCGACCTATTGGTTAAATACAGAAAAACATTCAAGTTTTGTCCAAAAGCAAAGCTACATATGATTATTATGTGTCCTGGTAACTCAGACATATTACATTGCTTTTATTTCCCAAATTTTAGTAAAATTTTTCAAACATAAAGACAACTTGAAAAGTTGATCATTTGTTATATTTGCTTGATCCCATATCTAGCCATATATCCATTGAATTAGGTTTTGATGATCATTTAAAGGTATTGATGCTTACAAAATCCAATCTATTTTAAAGTCAATTACATTTGCATGAGCTAATAATGCATTTGTCCTCAAAGTCCTTTCACAAGCTAAGTAAATTTCATCATCAAGCTATACATTTTGCATTCAAAGCTTAAAATTTTAAATCTCCAGAAGAGTAGTTTTTAGTGCTAAAGTTCTGATGCTGATAGTTATTCATATTTGAATAGTTTTCCTACAAATCAAAAAATTCATTGTTGATCTTTCCATTTACATAAATTTTCTTTGCTTGTGAACTCAATACACTCATGATTTAAAGGGTATGTAAACTTACCACAGATTTCAGTTTCTTAAGACTTTGCTTCTATAAAACTTGATTACCTTTACTGATTCCAGTAGGTTTCATATATTTGTTCTTTTAAAGCTCAGTTCAATTACTACAACCCCCCATAGTGTTCCTAGGCTCCTGCATTTAGCCTGAGGTAAATGTGTCAACCTTAGTGCAATTGTACATTTCTTTATGATAACATTTATCATGTCATAATATAATTATTTGTTTACATTTATCATGTTATAATATAATTATTTGTTTATAAGCCTCATTCCAGGACCAAAAAGTTTTATATTATCAAGTTCCAATTTTGTGGTTTCTACTTCATAGTAGGGAGTGCATAAAGATTTGTAGAATTATATATATCTTACTTCTGTCCTCTGAACCTGGGATTTTTCAACACTTGAAACACACAAGGAGGAATGCTTCATATGTAACTATTAATGTAACATATTAAACATTCTCCATTACATGCTTTAGAAATCAAAATCATTTGGGCAAGATGTTGGGTTCTCTGTTATAAATAGTGCTCTTCCTGAAATCATGTAACACAAAATCAGCCTAGGTGTTGAACCTGTTTTATTAAACCACAAAGAACATTTAAAATAAAACTAGTCAACTTGGAAAAGTGAAGGGCAACTAAGCTCAAGTTCTAGGGTTCTAATACAGATTTTGCTCCTTTTAGCTACACAAACTTGGAAAAATTACTAAAATTTTGCTCAGATTCCTCATCTGTAAAATAGAGACTGGGCTATCTACTTCATAGAATTCTTGTGAACGTTAAATAAGTCAACTCAGGTAAAGTTTATAGTATCTTACACTTAGTAAGTTCTCAGTCAATGTTGGAATATTAAAATAAAGATGTAATAGATAATGTCTACTGCTTAAACAAGACCCAAACCTCCCCCTTCTCATTTTCCTCTTCTAACAAAATCCAGATGGCTACAGAGATCCCTTATTCAGGTGGCTACAGAGGTCCCTTGATCTAGGGTAGTAGGATTTCATCACAGCTCCAGGGAATAAACCATAATGCTTAGTTCCACACATGTTACTCTCCTAACACTTGGTCTGTGACTGCTGTAGAAGTGGCCAATGAAGGCAAGTGGGAGACTTTGGGTGCGGCATCCAGGACAGGTTTGCCGTACATATTAAAAAGGATAGAAATGACTGTCTTGGATCTTTCTCTCTCTTTTTCCCTGCCTGTATCACCAAGGGAAGCAGCTATATGGTCACTAGGAAGAAGAGGTAAGAAAGAGGACAGAGTAAACATGTCATAAAGACAAAGACAGGAAGAGTCTTAATGTATGATGACATCACTGAGCTACTGCAGCAATACTGCTAGGTTATCTACCTCTAGAATTCTTATTATGAGTGAAAAATATCTGCTATTGTTTAATCAACGGAGAGGAGTTTTCTGATGCTCTTAGTAAACACAACCCAACTGTACAACAGTGCAATATAGCATAGCTTAATGGGCTTTCTGGGTGGTATATGTAGATATACATAATAATACCATTCTCAGTGATAAGGGACAAAAAGCTAGAATTAGTAAATACCATGCTTTAAATGGTTTATTGTGTTAGAGATTCATTGGTTGCTAGGAGCTTAGTCCCTGTATGGGTCCTTCAACTTTCCCTCTTTTATAGATAAAATATATATCATCAATCTTAAAAACTGTTTCTTTTTTTTAATTTAGTGTGATCTTTAACTATAATCAATTAGGGAAGAGGACAAAATAGATGAGATTCTCACCCTCTACTGAAAAGATAAATAAAACAAATAACCTCCTGTTTGAATATGCAGCAACAGCTCATTTAAACCCCAAGAACTATATTTCTAAAGTTAAATGCTTTAAATAATTCAAAATTGACATTTCTGTTAGCCAATAACAAAGCCATGAAACAGATTTGAGAATATTCAACTTTGGAATTAATTTATTAAAAAATATTCAGTATATTTTGGTCCTTTGCAAGATACTATGAACATGATGACACTATCTTTGTGCTCATTGGCTTTACTATTCGATGGGAGGAGAAATGTTTTTGAGGGTTCTTAATGTAAAGGAGAGGAAGATTAAGATTGAATCCTGAGACATGTAAGAAGTCCAGGTGAGATCGGAGAATAGCTTTTCTTCATGCAGATGAGAGATGTGTCATAAAATGGGCTATTCATATTTTTAATATATATTTTTATTTATTTCAGAGAGGAAGGGAGAGGTAGAGAGATATAAAAACATCAATGATGAGAGAAAAGTCATTGATTGGCTGCTTCCTGCATAACTCACACTGGGAATTGATCAATTGATCCCACAACCCGAGAATGTGCCCTGACTGGGAATCAAACCTTGACCTCCTGGTTCACAGGTCGGCACGCAACCACTGAGCCCTGCTGGCCAGACTGGGCTATTCATATTGATAACAATTAGTAAAGAAAAAGTTTGGATTTCTGGAAGGAAGGAATTTCTGTAACTGGTTCCATTTATAGAATCAAAAGACCTTCATAGAATTTGCTCTCCACTTGCCCCAGTTATGTACATTTCCCTCTTCATTTAGTTTACTTTTTTTAAGTCAGAAATATAAATCCTAGCCAGGTCCCTGGACAAACCTTTAGAAAATTTATATTGTATGGTGCCACTGTCCTACAATGTCCTAAATTGGGGGGAGGGGATTCTCTCTCCAATATCAGCATAAACTGAAACTATAATTTGTAGAATATTTGCTTTCTTCAAATGCACTCATTCTAAGAGCAACATGTGGTAAATTTTTGTAAGAAAGAAAGAAAGAAAGAAAGAAAGAAAGAAAGAAAGAAAGAAAGAAAGAAAGAAAGAAAGAAAGGGAGGGAAAGAAAGAAAGAAATTATAGGCAGCCAGTTAAAAAGGGAAGGAGACTTTATTCACGACTTGCAAGAGGGACGGAAAACTGAATTCAACTCCAATGTTTGAGCATTGAGGTGAGATAGTGGGAAAGTACTGGAGGGCATTAGGGATGCCGCAGGTCTGTGTGATTTAGCCGTCTGTGTTTGCTAATTGGCACTTACCAAAGTTAGGTTTCCACCCCCTCACAGTCTGGAAGATAGGGATGCCATCTTCTTGATATTTATATTCCAAAGGGATGGCTCCCAGACCCATGAGAAAGACAATCCTAGTTAGTAGAAGATTATCTATCTCAAACTGACAAAAACAACAATACAAAAAGCCATCTTTTCCTAAAGTAAATGCTCTAAGAAAAGGGATATAGTCAGGAAGACACATGTCTAAAATTTAGTCACACTTAGGGGACCAACCACTAAGGCCGCTTTATTGCTTTTCTTATCATCACCACCTGAGATGATAGAGCCCAGCATTGCACAGTAGAAGATCTAAAATCTCTCTTTCATTGGGTCATTGCTTCAAATGATTTTTAACCTTTCGCATTTTTTTATAGAGGTTCATATCTCATCTCTTTTTGTTTGTAAAGCTCCCATTTCACTGTTTTGTTTTCCTTTAAAACAGAAACTTAAAGTGAGTCTAGGTTAAAATAGAAGAAGATATGCCATTGCATATTTAAATGTGCCAAAATAGATGAAAACATAGGTGGGAAAATCCAAAAACTTCCATTAAAAGTTAGAGGTGAAACCAAACTTCTCCCCACCTCTATCCCATTCTCTCTAGGTTTCTCCAATAGAAGTAATTTTCTCTCTTTTATGTCAATTTCCAGCATTTAGAACAAAAAGATGATTTTATCTACACTAAAATCGCGACGCCTACCAGCCAATCAGGAGTATGCAAATTAACCCAACAAAGATGGAGGGTTAATTTGCATATGCAGGCGCTGAGCAGCCGGGGGTGGGGTGGGATGCTTGCGTCATCACCATGGCAACAATGCAGGCATTCAGCACCACCCCAGCCGCTCAGGGCCTCTGGGCAGCATGGGAAGGCGGAAAGACGGCTCCAGGCCAGAGTGAAAAGGTGGCTCCAGCCAGAGGGAAGGTGGTACCGGCAGCCAGGAGAAGGAAGGCCCATTCTTGCACGAATCTTCGTGCATGGGGCCTCTAGTATTTAATAATGTTAGTCATTAGTTTACATTGGAATACGAAGCACGAAGCCAGTAATTTCACAGGTAGCATTGTGAATGACTGAGTAGTGAGCAGTTCCCTATAGATTCTCTTGCTCAGTACCCATTACTTCCCATGCTTAATTTTCTTCTTGGCTGAAGACAAAGAATTCTTGTGGATCATTTTTCTATAACCACACACTCAAATAGTTGGCTAGAACTTATCTCCTCTCATCTGCTTGCTTCTGAAGAAAAACAGATATTTGCCAACCCAGAATATGCCTTGTAGGCATAAGGATTACTTTAGGTTGATTATTCTAAAGACACAAAAAAATACAGGGAAAGCTCAGAAAACCAAGTTGTCCTTTTGTAAGAGACAATTACATTTAGAAGGGAAATATCCATTTGTAAGGGTGTTGTCCTCTCTACCAGGAAGACACTCTTCTCAATGGGGAAAGCATTGACCTAAACCTACGTAACAACCTTACCCTTGTTTACTGTGATGTTCCTGATTGCCTCCCATTTTTGTCTTTAGATACAGATGGTATTTATTTAGTTATTCCATTTTTCTGTTAATCCTCACCTGAGGATATTTTTTCTTTCTTTTTCCTTTTTTTAGATAGAGTGGAAGGAAAGGGGAGAGACAGGAGAGAGAAATATTGATGTGAGAGAGATACATTGATTGGTTGCTTCCTGCAAGTGCCCCAACCAGGGCCAGAGATCAAGCCTGAAACCAAGATATGTGGCCATGACCAGAATCGAACCCGGGACCCTTCAGATCCTGGGCCAGTCAATGCTCTATCCATTGAGCCAAATTGGCTTAGATGCAGATGGTATTTAAGCTGATGGCTTGGACCATTTTGGGGGATTAGTTTTCCTGGGTATCTCCCATATATATGGAGGTATAGTAAACTTCTATTTGCTTTCTTCTATTAATCTGACTTTTTATAACAGGAGGTCTCTGCCAAGAACCTAAAAGAGTAGAGAACAAATTCATTTCTTCTCCCCTACATGCATTTATTATACCTCCAATTTGTCCTTACTGTATTCTGTTCTGGAAAAAATATGGAAATCTATATTTGACCTTCGGATGACTGACAGCTATATGTGTAACTATTTAAAACCTCTCTATAAACTTGAGGAGTTGGAGAGTGGGATGAAAGGATATACTCTTGCTAGTCCTAAAGAGATTTTTCTACTACCCCTCTCCCAGAAAAGAAAAAAAATCACAGATGTAACCTCTGGCAGCATAATATGTTACATACCCATACCTTTTTCTTACAACATCAGCCTTCAGGCAATGTGATTTTCATTTGCATTTCTAAAGCAGCTCCTATTGGCTTTGAATGCATTTCTAAAAATACTTGAACTCTGTTGCCATTTCTATTTGAATCCAGATAACTCTGCTTATCCTGTCTGGGATTGCTCTCAGGAAGATAATACAGAGCACATTCCTTTACTAGATAGTGGACAAAACATATGCTTCAGTAAGAACGTGTAGAAGTGCAACTTCAGCTGCCTAGAGATCAGTAGCATGTAGAAAGGTTATTGGGGAGGAGGTTAGTTACATAAAGAATTTCTAAGAACTGAACTGATCAGAAGCAGCAAAGACATTTTATTTTGGTCACATAATAAGATGGATTTCACAAAACCCAGCCAATTGCTTAGAACTATGGAACTGTTAAAGGAAATATTAAAAAAAAGGTTGAAGCTGGGAACTTGTAAAAGAGGACATATGAAAATGAAGATTTAACATTTGGCATGTCCTAGTCATTTCTCCAGAGTATTCTCATCTAATCACAGACAGAAGTATGGAATCCTTTAATACCCTCCAAAAGGAATTGCTCAAAGATGTAATTAAAGTGTGCAGTGGTAACTTTCTGATATAAGTCCAAATTCTCCCTCTGAAGGAATGTGAGATCAATGTTGCCATTTGTTCTTAAATGCTTTATGATTTATATTTGTTAAAATAAACTTTTTTATTGGAGCATAACGTGCAAATAAAAAGCCACAAATAGTAAGTGTATGACAATGAATTTTCACAGAGTTGACATTTATATAACTACCAACCTCTTCAAGAAATAAAACACTGCACACACCGTGGAATGGTGCCTAATATCCCTGACCATTCATTACACAGATCACCTTTTTATCTATCCTGATGTCTAAGATCACAAATGGGTTTTGTCTGATTTTGAATTTATGTAAAAGGTGCCAGACAGTATGTATTTTTCTCCATCTGATGTTCTCCCCTAATACGATATTTGTGAGTTTCATCCATGTGTTACATAAGACAGTAGTTAATTCTCATTGTTTATATTCTATTACAAAATAATATAATGCATTTACTTATACAACTATCAGGGACACTTGGGTTTTTCTCAATTTGAGGCTGTTAAAATACTGCTGCTATCAATATAGTTGTATATGTCTTTTAGGGCACACACGTTTGCATTTTTTGTTAGATATATACTTACAAAGAGATTACCTAGGTCAGTGGTCGGCAGACTCATTAGTCAACAGAGCCAAATATCAACAGTACAACGATTGAAATTTCTTTTGAGAGCCAAATTTTTTAAACTTAAACTTCTTCTAACGCCACTTCTTCAAAATAGACTCGCCCAGGCCATGGTATTTTGTGGAAAAGTCACACTCAAGGGGCCAAAGAGCTGCATGTGGCTCGCAAGCCGCAGTTTGCCCACCACGGATCTAGGTTATAGGGTAAAGCAGAAGCTCTTATACCCTTAACCCCTTGTTTCTACTGTTTTATCCTTTGCATGAGAGTTTTCTCTGGCCAGTACAGCTGGTTCAATACCCCATCCCTAAATGCGGGTATGCACACACAGTGGCTGGAGGTCAGGGGATTAACACCTCTGGTAGTAACTCTTAAACAATAACTGACTCTCAGCCAGATCCATCTTGTACACTGCTTCCAGAGTTCCCTAGTGAGAGTAAGGCTCCAGGTGCCCACACTATTTGTTTGATAATGCATACACTCTTCTTGGTTTCCTTCCCTCCACTGTCTGCCTTCTCCATGTTTCCAGTTATTTCCTACCAAACAAGCTTCTTGCAAAATTGTTGTCTGAAAGTGAACCTTTAGGGGAGTCTAATCCAGACAAAGGATATGAATACATTTAGTTTCTGTAAATATGCTCAGACAGCATTTCAAAGAGACAATACTAATGAATACCTTCATCAACATAGCAGTGTATGTGAGTTCTAGGTGGGAGTTCCCTATCCTCACAAAATATTGCCATGGAATATTAAGTCTTTTATAATTTTAGCTAATTTGTTATGTGGTGCATAATTCTTTATAATTGTACCTGCATTTTTTGTTGATGAATGTCACTTAGATGTGTGTATGTGTGTGTGTGTGTGTGTGTGTGTGTGTGTGTGTGTGTGTGTGTATGAGAAACAGAGAGAGAGAGAGAGAGAGAGAGAGAGAGAGAGAGAGACATGAGAGAGGAGAAAGAGAGAGGGGGGAGAGAGAGACATACACAGAGAGAGATTTATACACATTTTTGTGAAATGCTTGTTCAAGTAATTTTTCTTTTTCTATTGCGTTTCTGATTGACCAGTAAGATTTCTTTATATGTTTGTTTATAAGCTCTTTTGGGATATTTGTATTACAAGTACTTTATAGCTTGTTTTTATTTTTCACTCTCTTAATGGTATCCTTGAATGAATAGAAAATTTTTATTATTATATCCAATTTACTATTAAAGCTTCTATAATTACTGCTTTTTGTTATATATTCAAAAATATTTGCCTAGCACAAGTATTGGAAATATTAACATATATTACCTCCTATAAGCTTTATTGTTTTATAATGCAGTTGGAATTGATTTTTTTGTGCATTGTGCAAGGTAATGCCAATAAATATTTCTTTTCCTATACTGGTATCCTGTTGACCCATCTCAATTTATTTAAAAGTCCTTTCTTTCCCAATGCTTATTATCATCCCTTTTGTCCTAAATCAAAATTGTGGGGATGTGAGCTGTTTCTGTACTCTGTATTGGGGTTCCATTGGTCTGTTATCGTAATGCCATTGTCAAGGTTTGAACTATAGCTTTTTAATAACTCTTGAAATCTAAACTCTAATAGTGTATTTCTCTTAATTTTTATACATACATAAAAGTTATTATTTTCTTTAAGTACTTTAGAACTGTCACTTTTCCATCATCATGAGATGTTCAGTTATTTTTCTTGAAAAACTGAATCAACTGTCCCTCCTTCAACTGAGCCTCTTTTCCTTTGGCTACTTCAATTTCTTTTCCTTTTTGTCTTTGGGTTCAGCAGGATTACTCTGATTTTCCTAGACATGATTTTCTTTTTATCTTTCCTGACATTTGTAGCACTACTTAATTGATCTGTTTTAACCACTTTTAACAATTTTTATTCATTATATCTTCATATATTGAATGTTCTTCACTCTATTTCTACTTTCCTCCTATGAAATGTTATAAACTCCTTTGTGAAAACATATAGAGTACATTTCCCCCCTCCCCCTCCCCCTCTCCCTTTATTCAAATGTTGGAAAATGCCACAACCTCATCTCCTCATCACCTAATGAAGTTACTTATAAGTAATCGATATGGTGTGTGCATATGTATTTATTTTCTACTATAGTAAAAAGAGAGAGAGAGAGAGAAGAGAAACTTAAGTGAACATGGAAATGTAATTAGTCTTGCCATAGCCCTGGGTCACAGCCCTTGATTGCTGTGCATGCAGTTGGGAGATGTATAAACAAAGCTGGCATGTCTACTCCAGGGATAGCACTGTAAAAATAAGCCTTCGCATATATTTGTCAAGACTGTTGTACATATAAACTGCGAGCCTTGGTTTTACCCCCAACTAAATCACATCAGAAGTGTTTGCTTTGTTTTGGTCACTAATTAAGTTATATGGAAAGCTTCAATTCAGCTCAGGGCAGCAAAACAATACTCCCCCCCCCCCCGCCCCCGCACACACACCTTATAAGGGTAGCATATAAAATAGCAGTAATTCACATGCCTGTTTTCTCCTCGGCTCACATGCAACAAATCAAGGAGATTCCCACTGAGGCATGCAGAAAGCTCCTTCTAACAGATGCACACAGTACATTCATAAATCATGATCATTATTAGAATTCTTAAACCAACATTCCGCAGTCAGGCATACTTCTTGTTATCAGTTCTGGAGTTAGAAATATTGCACATATATAACACTGATTATGAAATTGTTATAGTTCACTAGTTGCCCAAAATTACTAAGAACACAATCATGGTTTAGAAACCAGTGGAGAGAAATCTGACTTGCAAAGTATCCCTGGAGACAGGGTGCCGCTAATAAATGCGTTCAGGTCTTCCTCATGCATGGGACCCTCCGGCAGAGCAGGGTGGCCCTAATTGTTTCCTGTGTTTGTGCATATGCTCTCTACTCTATTCCAATGTTTTCCAACTGTGCCTATGAATTCATATGCTATTATTTTTTCAGACTGTGCACAGCAAAGCCACTTAGGCATAAACTGGGATTTGAGGAACCAGATAAAACTGTATCATTCTAAGAGCTGTGCAGTGTATAGCGGATGCTGAGAGCTGAACTTTCCACCCATATAGCCCCAGAAAATTAGTGGTAGCCATAAATATGACACCGATTACATCCGCAAACACCACAAATCCAAATGTAAGTTTTCAGGGACGACACAGGTACATCAAAGTTTTAGCACCATCTGAATTTGTTAGTCACCCCATTCTTAATTTTAACTGAGATAAAAATAGTTTTTGTCTAGTCTAGCTTTAACTGCATAAGGAACATATATTTTAAAAATCATATCAATAGTTTAATAAGGACAATTTATATAAAAAATGATGTGACATGTGTAAACCATCCATCCTCACCCATTCTATAAACACCTAAATTATTTTTACTTTATTTAACTTAAAATTTTTGTTTCAAAAATATCCTTATACCTTTAAATATTTATGACAAGCACTTAACATATTATGGGGTTATTTGTGTCAATGCATTTTTCTTTGGAAGGATGATGTCTTTGAAGTCTCTTAACAAAATATTGTTATTCAACCTCTTCATGCCTCCACTATTTGTCAAGTGAATATGTAGTTAAAACAATGGTAAAGGGGCATTATTTACTCAACAAACCTTTACAGCTCATGGAAAGGCTCTACATTTAGTTGTTATGAGAGGAAAGGTGCTTACAGCATGGAAGCTTACTGAAATTGTCTTTGATGGACTTTGTTCTAAGAAAATTGAAGTATCTGCCTCCAGCAAAGGACCATTTCTGAAATAATTTGGCCATGAGCATAAATTGTCATTTGTTTTCAAACTGTCAGAAAGTGAGGAGATAGTACTTCTTGCTTTTGCTTAGAGTGAGCTCTTTGTATTAGTAGGCTAGATTTTGCAGTTCTTTTTGTAAGACATTATGGCCCCTTTAAAACAGCCTTTTGTATTACAATTGTTCCTTTCCTCTGAATCAATAGAATTAGAACATTAGTACACAATGAAGTGTGCATTCTTTTATCTTAAGCCAGCAGATGCACAATACCGAAACCGTCCTCTCAGTCTTTGTCAAAATAGTCACAGGCAACTGTAATCAAGTGCAGAGACTCAAGTGGGAGTTAGTTTAAAAAATTAAAATCTTTAGAGACTTCTTCTTCCCTGGGTCTTAAAACTCTCTGCCAGGTCACCTTGCCCTTGTTTTGTAATCTGTACCTATTTCTTGCCCTTTTCGTTGTGTAGAAGGGGCTCATTCTTCAATGAAAAATAAAGTACTGAGGTGTCCTAGTCTTGCTAATAAATTCTGTTCTTGTTTTCTTTAAATCACCACTTTAAAGCAAATTGTGGGTAGAATGGTTGTGCGAGTCACTGAAGAATATCACTGGAGAGAATTTCACTGAATGTTGTAGAAGAGGGTAAGAAGTGTGAGAAAAATTAGTGTCCCACAAAATTAAAGCCTGGTGGCTAGTAGTTGATACTTATTATAATCAGCACTTTACTGTTTCACCCCTTCCAGAAAACAGAGACCAAAAAAGTCTAAACTTTAATGTTGAGATGTAATTCAAATGATACCTTTTCAATGATGAGTGCTGGATTATTCATCTAATGGAAAAATCTTGATTCACATGATTAAGGATATCTTTGCTAGATAACAGGAAAATATCTGAGTGTTAGAGAGAGGCAGGAAAGCTCCTTTCATCTCTTCTCAGGTTTGGATGTTACCTGACACTTGCAGTGATTTGTTTACTATTCATTCATTCAGGAACATTTTTGTTGATCACCCACCATGTGCCAAGCATTATTCTGGACATTGGGAATGATCATAGTGAAGAACACATTTCCTACCTTCAATGAGTTTCTGGTTTTGTGGAGAATAAAAATAAAGAACCCTGTATACAAAGATATTATTAAATGTATTTGATCATGGTAAGAGCTATAAAGGATATCAAATGGGACTATGGGGTAGAGTATAATTGGAAGTGAGGCAGGAACAATATGTGTGAGATTATGTGACCAGGGAAAATCTGCCTGAGGAAGTTCCCTTCATAGTAAGATTGGCAGGATAAAGTGAAATCCTGTAGAAGAGTGTCCTAGGAGACGGAAAAGAAAAGGGCTAAGAGGGTAGTGTAAGAGGACTGCAGAGAAGTAGACAGAAGCCAAGTTGTGAGACTCTAAGAATTTATGAGAACTTAAAACACTTCCAATCAATCTATAAGCTCTGTACACTATTCTAGAATTTAGAATCATAACAGTGATAGAAAAAGACTGGTCTTTATATAGTTTATATTTTAATGGGAGAAACAGACAACAAACACAATTTTAGAAAGATTATTGCAGAGGGAGAACTTGACAGGTGACCTCAGGCTGTGCCCCCCACCCTGGCGTCAGGCTAGGGGACCTCAGGCTGCTCCTCCTGCCCCAGCGCCAGGCCAGGGGACCTCAGGCTGCGCCCCCCACCAGGTGAGGCTTGACAGGGGACTTTAGGCCGCGCCCCCCCACCCCGGCACCAGGCTGGGAGAACTCAGACCGCACCCCCCCCCCCACAGCGGGGCTTGAGAGGGGACCTCAGGCTGTGCCCCGCACCCAGCACTGGGCCAGGGGACCTGAGGCTACACCTCCCTGCCTGGCTAGGCTTAACAGGGGACCTCAAGGTGAACCCCCAGTGCTGGATAGGGAGAATTCAGGCGGCGACCCTGACCATTGGGGTTTGGTGGAGGACCTAAGGCTTTGCCCCCCTGCCTGGTGGGGCTTGACGGGGAACCTCAGGCCATGTCCCACACCCAGCGGGGCTTAACAGGGGATCTCAGGCCATGTCCCCCACCTGGCAGGGCTTGACAGAGGACCTCAAGGCACGCCCCCTGCCCCAGTCTGGGCTGGGGGACCTCAGGCCACGCCCCCAGTCCTGGCGCCGAGCCAGGGGACCTGAGGCTACACCCCCTGCCTGGCAGGGCTTGACAAGGGTGAGACTGGCTGGGTCTGAATCTAGCCCAATTGGGGGGGGGGGTGCTGGCCGGGTCTGGTTCTCACGTGATTTTGAGGTGCATGTGTGTGGGGGGGCAGGGACTTGACTCTGGGTCCCGTGGTGCACCCCAGACTCTGACAGGAGGAAGGTTTTCATATACATTTTACTAATTTTCTTTCATCTCTGACACTTCTATTATAAAGAAAAGGGCAAATAGCAATAGTAAATTATTTCCTCTAATTAATCCCCTTTTAATGTGCATGAATTTCGTGCACCGGGTCACTAGTACTCTAAATAAAGGAGCACCTTATCTTAAACAATAACATCTATCTATCTACACTAATAAAAGAGAAACATGCAAATTGACTGTACCTCTGCTACACCCACAAGCCATGCCCACCAGCCAATCAGGAGCGAGTATGCAAATTAACCCAACCAAGATGGCTGCAGCCATGGAGCAACAGGAGGCTTGGGTTTCCCCAGCAATGGAGGAAGCCAAGCTTCCCGCCCTGGCTGTCCCTGGCCTCCACTCAAGGCTACAAAGTTTCAATTATAGAAGATAAATAAATCCCAACAAAAATGGCGGCAGCCACAGAGCTGGAGAGAGCAGGAGGCTTAGGTTGCCCCTGGTGATGGAGGAAGCCAAGCTTCCCGCCCAGCCTGGCCTGCCCTGGCCTCCGCTCAAGGCTACAAGGTTACAATTATAGAAGATAAATAAATCCCAGATACCAGGGCCTCTGCTTGGGTCGCCAGGGGGTGTGGTCAGCCTGAAAACCACCATAGGCCCCTCGCCCAGGCCGCCCCATTCCCCAAGGAACCCCCACCCTGATCCATGACACCCTTCAGAGTAAACCAGCCAGACCCCACCTGTGCACCAGGCCTCTATCCTATCTGATAAAAGAGTAATATGCATTGACCGTCACTCCAACACACAAGATGGCTGCCCCCATGTGGACACAAGATGGCCGCCACACGATGGCCAGCAGGGGAGGGCAGTTGGGAGGAACCAGGCCTGCAAGGGAGGGCAGTTGGGGGTGATCAAGCCTGCAGGGGAGGGCAGTTAGGGGTGACCAGGCCGACAGAGGAGGGAAGTTGGGGGCGACCCAGCCTGCAGGGAAGGGCAATTGGAGGGGACCAGGCCTGCAGGGGAGGGCAGTTAGGGGCAATCAGGCTGGCAGGGGAGTGGTTAGGGGGTGATCAGGCTGGCAGGCAAAAGTGGTTAGGGACAATCAGGAATGCAGGCAGGCGAGCAGTTGGGAGCCAGCAATCCTGGATTGTGAGAGGGATGGTAGGATCGGGCCTAAATGGGCAGTCGGACATCCCTCGAGGGGTACCAGATTGGAGAGGGTGCAGGCTGGGCTGAGGGACACCCCCCCCCCCCCGTGCACGAATTTCATGCACTGGGCCTGTAGTATATATATAAAACCCTAATATGCAAATCGACCAAATGTCAGAAGGACCAGCAGAACAACCGGTCGCTATGATGCGCACTGACCACCAGGGGGCAGACGCTCAAACCAGGAACTGACCCCAACCTGCAGGCCTTGACCAGCGCCAGCAGCAGGGGGTGGGGCCAGCGAGCGGGCGGCGCCAGGCCAGTCAAGGTGGGTGCGAGTGGGGGCCCACCAATTTTCCTGCCAGTCACCCCACAGATCAGCCCTGATTGCCAGTCAGGCCTAGGGACCCTACACAGGCACAAATTTCATGCACTGGGCTTCTAGTATATATATAAAAGACTAAGCAACCAGCTGACTGGCCGACCAGCTGACTGGCTGGTAGCTATGATGCGCACTGACCACCAGGACGCAGACACTTAACACAGGAGCTGCCAAGTGACAGCAACTTTGCAGAGTGCCTCTCACACTCCAGGACCCCTAGCAGGATGTCAGACTGCTGGTTTCGGCCAGATCCCCGCAGGGTAGGCCAAGGGAACCCACCACCGGTGCATGAATCCATGCACCAGGCCTCTAGTTAATTTATAATATTCATTAAAATGTGGTCAAAGTTTTGCTTCAAGGGGGTTCTCTTTGCCTGAGACTAATGGAAGCACTGGATATCATACAGTAATTTCAGTCTTTGTCAATTCATTGTTAACTTGAATCTTATTAACACCATTATCCTATATAATAAAAGGCTAATATGCAAATCGACCAAATGGCAGAACGACCGGTTGCTATGAGGTCCACTGACCACCAGGGGCCAGATGCTCAATGCAGGAGCTGCCCCCTGGTGGTTAGTATACTCCCACAGGGGAAGTGCCGCTCAGCCAGAAGCCGGGCTCATGGCTGGCGAGCGCAGTGGCAGTGGCAAGAGCCTCTCCCGCCTCTGCAGCAGCACTAAGGATGTCCAACTGACGGCTTGTGGGCCTAAGCCATCAGTCAGACATCCCCTGAGGGCTCCTGGACTGCGAGAGGGTACAGGCCAGGCTAAGGAGCCCCCCAAGTGCACGAATCTTGTGCACCGGGCCTCGAGTGTCTGATAAGTGTAAAAGTAGTGAGAATATTGAAAGAACTTATAAGAAAAGCCTAAAATGATGATGAAAATGAACCTATAGAAATTTTAAAAAATTAGATGACACATAAGGCACACACATGGAGTGTTTGATGGGAGCTTGAAGTTGATCCAGGATTGAGTGTGTCCATGATCAGCTGCATAAGAAGCTGCCGGGCATCCAGCCCACATGACTGGCACTCTGCCTCTCTTTGTTGTGAAGATTTTTCCACTATGTCTGTTGGAGGTTAATACACTGTCACATCCTATATTAAATTCTGAGGAGTGAAAATAAGCAGATTTGGGGTTTCTCCTTAAAGGAAAGAATACACATTTTCAACGCCATGTGATACAAATATGATTATTCAGAAAAAATACCAGAAAAACATCAGCCAAGTTTTTAAAAATTGACATTTAGGAGTATTCCTAGAAGCCATTAATATTTTCAATAATTAACTGCTGCATGAATGGTAATTCTCCTCTACTTTGGCTACATTTTCTTTTATTACCACCTCTCATATGTCATGGCTTTATAATATAATTTCTCTAGGAAGAATAGAAAGACAATTTAGTCTTCCTTTTATCATGCTGTATCAAAACTATTACTGATAGATTGATAAAGGTTTCAAACCTCATGCCCAGTTTTAGAATTATTTTCAAGCTTCTTTTATACATGACCTATAAGATTTTAGGTTATTTAAAATGTTCTTAGGCATGACTAAAATTATATAATCATTGAAGCAATTATACTCTAACCAGTTTGGCAATGACATTTTTGTTGTCATGATGTATTATAAATTTTATCATCTTCATCTAGGTCAGCAATTTGTTTCAAATGGCAAAAAATAGAAACCTTTTCCAATGCATTTATGTGATTTACTTTTGTTCATTAACTGGATTACCAATAGTTAAGAGCTTATTCATTCATTAAATTATTCAGAAAATAATAATCTGAATATAAGGTACACACAAAAGCAAGGCAAATGAATTTCAAATGGTCATTGCATGGTATTGAGTCATATAATTGCATAATCAAATATTCCTGATGCTACATATATTTACCAAGGAATGTAGTCGGACATTCTGTAGTGGCACATTTGTCTTTCCACACCTTTTCATTTTGTCCTAGTGAAGTGGTGTTCCCGTGCTACCCAAATCACTAGGACTCTCTTAGGACAAGATGTTTCAGATATACTTTATGCATCTCATATGCTGGGATGCATAAAGCTTGTGAATATACATAGCTTTTATAGTGTTTATAAAGTTTTGTGCCTTGCAGATGCAATTATTTTATTAAAAATAAGTATGGTGTGCTTATGTTGTATATTATCAGTATTGTTGAGTATATATTTCATAAGTATAAACTTTTGATTGGTAATAAAAATATGAACCCATCACATACACTTCAACATGCCTAAAGATTAGAAGAATGTTTCACAGACTAGTTTCTGGTCTGTATATTTCAAATCATGTTTTTCTTCACTATATATGTGCTTTTAGGACCCAACATCAAACAACACCATCATATTTCCATATAAGCTCTGCCCAAGCACTGTTGTGTCCCAGCACCAGTGGCATTGGTATAAGGGATGGTAGGACTATTCCTAGAAGCCATCCCTGCAGTAGGATGACCAGGAAAGATAAAACTGAACACAGGTGACTGTAAGCCTCATAGATGTATCCCACCAATCTAAAACTTAATGCAACTTCATCTCAATGTTCCTAGCTTCACTAGGTCCCCCAAAGGCTCATGTGTATTCCAAGAGCAATTGATGAGAAGCGAGGGTGAGTGAGAGAGCAAAATCAGAGTGGAGAAAGACAGTCGTCTTAACCTTGTGGTTCAAATGCCTTATTTTTGCAAAGTTTATAAAAGAACTATAAAATCATGAAAACACCTGACCAGACCCTTCTCAGGATCTTGGGAAAGGTCCATGCCAATCAAGGACTCTGATACTTAGGCTTCATGGCTTCATGAGAAGTTTAACTCTGCCTGTCTTTGTCAGCCACGATACTGAAAGCAAGCACCCAGTGTTATCAGGCACAGAGGTATGCTTCCTGGTTGCCTCCTGAGAAAAGGTCAACTCATTATCACACTTTGGTTGCAGGCTCTAGAATCAAGACCACCCCTTTTAATCCAAACTGACCTCCCAAGTTTCACGGCACCACGAGAAACACATGAGAAACACAACCATCCCTTGTTTTCATTATGGAGAATCCAAGAAACCCACAAAGGCTGCAAGTGTGTTTTCTATGCTTCTTCCACACTCATTCTCAAAGTCTGTCTATGAGTACTGTAGCTACTAAGGAGTCTTTTATAACACATTAAAAAATCAACAAAAGGAGTTTAACTTATTGGACATAGCTTTGGTACATTTAAAACTGGCATATTTTGAAAAAAATATTTTATTCAAATTTTCAGCAATTGAAAAGTATGGCAAATCATAAACCACATTTAGGTATTTCTTTTCTTACAGACTAAGGTTCATCAAAAGAAAACATTGATAAAATGAAAAGAAAGCCTGAAACTAAATATTCCCAGTACATTTATCTAACAAAGCACCTGTATCCAATAAAGAGCATTATTGCTGTTCATTAACAAGAATACAAACAACTCAACTTCTAAAAATTGAAAAAATATTTTAACAAACACTTAAAAGCAAGATATATTAATGGCAATAAGCACATTAAAAAGCCCTATAGGGCCTATATCACTAGCCACCAGGGAAATGCTAATTAAAACCAATGAGGCAGCGCCCTGGGCGGTCCCAGATCTGTCGCTTGCTTCAGCAGTGTTTGGATGGAACAGACCCAGGGACACCCCTTCTTCCAGCCTCAGGCCACTCTCCTGACTCTTATCCAATCATCACCCTCAGAACCACCTCTGGGACCAGCCAACCTACTCGTTTTTTTCTACCTTAACTCCTCATTGCCGAACAACCATGAGCTCCCAAATTTGTCAAAATTATTCCATTGAGCTGGAGGCTGCGGTCACCTGCCTGGCCAGCCTGCCTTTGTGAGCCTCCCGCACCTACCTCTCTCTGGGCTTCTATTTTGACCTTGAGGATGTGGCTCTCGAGGGCGGGGGCCACTTCTCCGCCAGTTGTGGAGAAGAAGCATGAGGGCACTGAATGGCTCTTAAAGTTGCCAAAGCAGCACAGCGGCCGCATTCTCTCTGGGACGTGCTGAAGCCTCCCAAAATGAGTGGGTAAAACTCAGGACACCATGGGAGCCACCCTCGCCTTGGAGAGGAATGTGAACCAGGCCCTTTTGGAGCTGCAGGCCCTGGGTTCTACCCGTGCAGCCCCTCAGCTCAGTGACTTCCGGGAGAACCACTTCCTGGGTGAGCAGGTGAAACTCATCAAGAAGATGGGCAACACTTGACTGGCTGGTTGGGCCCCAGGCTGGGTGAGGATCTCTTCGAAAGGCTCACCCTCAAGCACGACTAGGAGCCTTCAGAGCCCACAGGCCTTTGAGAGGCCCCTCTGCATCCCCTGGTGTCTGGCTTTTCCCTGAGCCTCTTCCTGAAACTACTAGCCATTCTTTTAACCACACTGGAGCCCTCTCTCTTATGCATTGGACCAAATGAAACAATAAAGCTTTTTGCAGGTGCCGAAACCAGTTTGGCTCAGTGGATAGAGCGACGGCCTGCGGACTGAAGGGTCCCAGGTTCGATTCCGGTCAAGGGCACGTACCTTGGTTGCGGGCACATCCCTAGTAGGAGGTGTGCAGGAGGCAGCTGATTGATGTTTCTCTCTCATCGATGTTTCTAGCTCTCTATCCCTCTCCTCTCTCTTCCTCTCTGTAAAAAATTAATAAAATATATTTTTTTAAAAAAGCTTTTTGCAGGAAAACAAACAAACAAACAAACAAAAACACACCAACAAACAATTAGATGCTCTTACATGCTTCCTAAAATGGCTGAAATTAAAATCAAAGTCAATGCCAAACACTGGTAATGATATGGAGCAACTAAAACTCTCATATATTGTTAGTGAGAGTATAGATCAAATAAATAATTTGTGTGTGTATGTGTGTGTGTGTGTGTGTGTGTGTGTGTGTTTTAATCTGGTAGTTTCTTGTACAAATAAACATGGCTAACCTATGACCCAGCCATTCCACTCCTAAACACATTCACAAAAAGACATGTATGAGAATGTTCTATAAAACCTTTTTAGGAAATAACTAAAAGTTGCAAAGAACCCAAGTGCCCATCAATGGGACGATGAATAAACAAACTGTGATGCACTCATATAATTTGTTACAATTTAGCAATAAAAAGGAATAAGCTACTGGTTCTTTCAACAACATGCACACATCTAGGAAGCCAGTGCTGAGCAAAAATAGACAGACACAAAAGAGTGCACACTCAAAGATTCCGTAAATAAATAAAATTGAAGAACAGGCAAAACGGAACAGTGGTTGTCATGGAAGTGGTCCGGATAGAAGATGACTGAAAAATTGCATGAGGGAACTTTCTGGTTTGATGGAAATTTATTATATTTTGATTTAGGTGCTGATAACAAGGATGCATACATTTTCAACACTGATCAGATTGTACACTTAAGGTCTGCGCTTTTTGTTATATACAATGTTATGCTTCAATAAAGAAGAAAACGCATTTGAGTTGGCCAGCCTAAACAGTTCCTAGTCTCCTTACACTCACCAACAAATGCATGGATGCCTTTGATATAGCAGCCTGCTTATAAGAGAAAAAAAAAAACTTCAGCTTACAATTTTCCAGAAGGTGCAGAATGATGAACAGAAGCCTAATTTTTATTTTACTAGCTTAAATTTATCACTGCAACATGTGCCCTCTAACTATAATGTCTAGAGTGGCACCTGTCAGCAATACTTCAGTTCTGTTCTACTAGCACTTAATCCTCAGGGGGGAAATAGAACCAACAGAACATAGCATGAATCAGGACCTTGTTCACTCTCTGAAAGGGATAGAATAAAAAGGAGAAAATGGCAAAGTTAAATTTACATCTTTAAAAATGTCACAAAAGACTAAAATACTCTCAGAGATTTACACAATTATGCTACCACAATAGTTAGAATTACTTAAGATCAGGGAATTTTCTAATGGAAGAGGTCTTGGTCATTATTTTGAGGAACATACTAATGGAGGTTTCTCTATGTTGCCAACCATATCTCTATTTCTTAAGACTATTTAAATAATAGTCTTTATTGCTAGAAATCCTGGATTGGAAAAATGCCATTTCAAGTTGCAACTAAAATCAGGCTGCCCTGATAAAAACAGGAATTTATGAGTTCCATCTTTCAAAATTCTGCCCTGGCTTGAAAAATAGAATTGAAATCAGTGATTCAGTCTTTGGTTTAGAAGCCATGAAAGAAAGGGAGATTGTTAACAGAGATATTTAGAGAAACAACCCCAAGCAACCTTTGTACTGTGTTAGATCAATAAAGAAAATTTGGTATAGATTTCCATAACATTTCAAATAAATTTATATTTATTTTATATCCTGTAACCATAAGTCACATTTTTCTGATGATTGACTAAAGAAGGATCTTGGGTTGTTTGACTAGGCAAAGGCACCTGGAATCATACCATCGACTTATAGACTTAAGATTAAACAAGGAGTTAGATTTATAGTCTTAAAAATGAAGAATAACATGCCTTTTATTCATATTTACTTTAAAAATTAATTTTCATTTAAGATCATTAAGTTAGCTTTTCTCCCGAAAATTTAAAGTGGACAGCAAACAAGAAAGCCTAAGACCATGCTGCTTTAATATAAAGTTTATATGGAGCATCTACTACTACTACTACTACTACTACTACTACTACCACCACTACTACAGACACACCTACAAACACACACACACACACAGGTGAATACTGACATTTGCGGGAACTAGTATACTCAATGATTCAAGATTATGCAACACATATCCTGTATTCTTCAAAATCTTGCAAATTCCTTTTAATTCTGGGATTCTGGAAAGGGATGCCCCACCATTCAAATGGAGCAAAGGTACTAATAGTGCTAGTATTTGAGTACAATAACTCCTGGCTTCCTGTAGCAACAAATTAGTAAGACTCTCACCTGTAATGCATTGGGTTCCCACACCAGTGGAAGGTGAAGTTACTAGTTTATATAGTAATTCAGGTATGTAAGCAATGAGAGGACACCAATCAGTATAAGGACTGTGGAGAACACTGACCTTATTTCAAAGCAGTTGCTTTGGAAACCTTAAATAAAGAAAATGACCAGCTGTATAAGCCAGAAGGCATCCCAGTGGTGTTTAAAGAGATCCTTATCTCCTACAGCAAGAGGGCAGATTAAGCTGAAATTCATGTCCCAGATTTCACAGGAAAGGTAGCAGAGCTGCAAAGGAGACTAAACATATAATATTACAAGCCTCTTATGTTAAAGGTAGGGGCTCTTATAGCAGGGCATAGTACCTGAGATCTGAATTGAGGACATTTGAGTGACAAGGGGGAGAATCTTGAATCCCAGATTGCTCTGAATACAAGGGGCTGGCAGAAGCAGCCATTATCCCCGGCAGAGAAAAACAAAACAAAATAGCTTTACTTCTCCTGAAGGGCTTGCAAAGACCACACCTGAAGCACCTACTTTCAAGATGATGATTATTCTACTCTACAGTTATTCAAGGCCTTCAGATAATTATAGACAGGTTTCTGCAAAACCTGAACAGGAAATTATACTTCCTATTGGAGCAGAAATAGCTTGCTCCTCAAAATAACTGAAGGGCCTGGGTGATGTATCCAAGAAGAAAGCAGAGGGAGAGGTATGGGGGTGGATTGTGAGGGTGAAGAGGGGTGATATTACATGGGAGCATTCTTCCCTGACTCAGGATTTAGTGTCACAACAAAGACACTTGGAACCCATCCTAATGTGCTATTGGGGTGGTGGCTCAAACAACAGATAAGGTAGAGGCACTGCAACAGCATTGCCAAAGTCTGCAGAAGGGCTCAGAAAACATAGGGAGGTAGGAATATTAGAATGGATTAACTGAAAATAGAAAAACAAACACTTGACAAAATTCCCTAGAAGGCCCTTCAAATACCCGCCTTCATCAAGGCAATAAGAAAGACCTTGATGATGTATTAGAACTCTTCAGAAAAACAGAACCAATGGGCTATATACACATATCTAATATGTAATAAATAGTTATATAACAAAATAAATATATATGTAAAGAGATTTACTATAGGAATTGGTTCATGTGGTTATGGAGGCCATAACTCCCACAATCTTTCTATTATTTGAAAACTGGAGAGCTGGAAAACTGTTGGTATAGTTCAGTCCAAGTCCAAGGGCCTGAGAGCCATAGGACTGCTGGTCTGAGTCCCAGAGTTCAAAGGCCCTGGAACTAGAAGCCCTAATGTATAAGAACAAGAATAGGTGCCCAGATCAAGAAGAAAGAGAATTTGCCCTTACTTTGCCTTTTTGTTCTATCAAAGATTTGGGAGCAAGGAATAACATTAGCAGAATGTTTGGGAAGGTTCATTTGGCAATGATATATATCAAATGTGTAGATCTTACAGGTAGTAAGATTACAAAGGTGGCTTTTTAAATAGTCCAGGCTTTAGACATCCAGATCCTGAATCAGCATTGGAAAGGGGAAAAAATTTAAATCACGAATTGATTTCAAATAAATCAGTTCCCACTGAGCTATCGCTATATTTAGGACATAATGGAAGCTACTAACGCACTACAAATTGTGCTCCAGATTTTACTCAGATAAATATATTTACGTCTATAGGTAATTGTTTATATTGAGAGGCAATTATTTTTAATGTATTTAGTGAGCCTTTATCCCTCAATATGCAAAGCTACTTTTTAAATTATATTTAGAGCTGAATGCATTATTACCTCCATCTCCAACACCCCTGCTTTCATTCTCTAGCCTTTAGGTAGAGTGCTCTACTTTAATACTAAGACCTGGAGACTGGAGTTATATTTAGAAAGTGGAAATTCATGAAGCATTTGTGTCTGTGCTCATGGTAGTATAGCAAGCAATTTTAAAGGTCACTTTTCTGAGAAAGCATATTCATTTTAACATAAGGAAGCAATAAATAGGTGGACAAATATTAGCCCCAGGTTTCTGGAGTTTCTAAATTGCTCCATCTTTTTTGAGTTGGATTCACTACAAATGCTTTATGGCAAGGAGCTGGAAGTGACTAGGTTAATTGGTAAAGAGCAAGATAAAAACAAACAAACAAACAAAAAACAACAAAGCTTCATGGAAATGGTTTATCTGTGTCTTAAAACAATGAAATCATTTGTTCTCTTGGGTTGTCCAGTAATTTATTTTGCCATGGCATGAAGTCTATAGCAATTGGCACTGGTTGAGTTTAGATCTGAAAGCCCTTTTAACCCCAAGGTCACCACAGCTTTTTTTGCTGCCTGCCCCTGTGAAGAAAAGAGTTAATGTAGGAGGTCTGAGAACACTGTCCTTAGAAAGGCTTGCTTGTAAGGTTGGCCCTCAGGTAGATCTGAGAAGCTGCTCTTGGAGTTTCCCCCATCAAAAGCTATTGATAATCATGTCACTGTGCCAGACTGTTTGTGGAAACAACATGGTTTATGATGAACACTTGCTTATATCCAGGTATCTGGGATTTGGGTACATGGTAAACAGATGGTGCTTATATGACCAACTCCCCATAAAAACCTTGGGTGTTTATCCTTACTGGGCTTCCCTGGGCAGAAACATCAAACACATTGTAGCATTTTCATTGCTGGAGAAGAATGTTCCCTGAAAACCTCTCACTGGAGGAAGAGGAAATAGGAAAGCCTGCACGTTGATTCCTCCATACTCATCTTGTGTCTTTCCCCTTCTGATGTGGCTGTGTATCCTTGCTACTACTCTACTGCAATGAGTCTTAGCTCTTGGTACAACAATGTGCTGAGTCCCAAGAATCCTTTTCAACCAATCACCAAACTTGAGAGTGGTCTGTCTGGTCTTGGAGACCCCCAAGTCTCCTCTTGATATTTTAATGAGTCTGACATTACATCATCTGTTTAAGTGAGAAATAGGACTTTTTGTATCCAGTTGAAGATCAGGGTGGTTGTTTTTTCCTAGTGGGAATATAGATATCACTTAAAGAAAAAAAATATTAGCCCAAAGTACATGATTTATTCTTCTACCTATTTAGGCTGCACAATGCTATAATTATTTGCACACAAATGTTTAATTGCTTTGGTAATCTTCCTTGGCAATCTGCAGCCCCAGTGTATGGAATTCATTACAGGTTGTGTAGTTTCCTCTCATTTGTTTTGAATGTGCTGCTTTTTGATTTCCCCAATTGAATGAGTGACTTGGTGTTGTTTTGTTACAGAAAAGGGTAAATAAAAAATGCCAACTGGCCTTCTCCAAACCATCCATCATGCTTTACCACCTGTGTCATAATTATTTCTTATTTTCAGTACTGCTGAATGGTACTCAATTCCTTGCCTAGAAAACAACATTTCTCTTCTCCCCTGAATAGCATGACCAGAGCTGCTGTAAGCTTTTCCCAGGTCACCCTTTGGGTGGCTTTAGTGCTAGCTTTAGAACAAGTAGAAGTACAATTGGCAATCAGTCAAAACATGAATGTACAAAGGTATGCCACTAAGATTGAAATGACTTCTTCCTCCCTCTCTCATGGAATTGCAATCAATTTATTTACCAAGGATACCAAAAACTGAGAACTCTCTCCAGAGCCCTCAGCCGTTATAAAACCAACAAATGTACAAGTCCTTCATCTCCACTCCACATTGCCACTTTTGATCAACTCAATCCTAGTAGCAAAAGCGAGGAACATAGTGTAGGTAAACCAAATGTGGCTCTATATCTGCAGTGGTGACATATCTATGTGCAATCACCACCTCCTATGAAATTTAAAATTATACATTCTCAGGCCACAGTCCCCTGAGATTCTGCATTTGTAAGCCTAAGGAAGGACTCAGGAATTTATGTACTTTTAACAAGTTCCCTTGATAATGCTTTATAGAGAGGGATGTGACCAGAATGTTAAAAACTTAGCTCTGGTTTGGAAAAATGTCAGAAAGATCAACATTTCAGTGTATCTATTACATGATTATCTTAAATAAATGAAAAAAAGAGGCAGTTAGCAAGCTCACTAGCCATGTCTTTTAAGAGTGTGCAGCAATATATATGCATCAGAAACAGGAGAAAGATGGATGCACTGACCTTTCTTGGGAACTGTCTTTTCTTTCCTTTTTCCTCCCACTCTTCTGTGAATTTGCATAGATTTTCATAATCTCCTAGTCTCTAAGTAGATCTGTGGCTTTTTTCTTCTAAGCATCATAGATGCGCAAACTCAGTTTGGTGAGGCTTAATGGTAAGGAGCTGGGACAGCGGAGTCCTCTAAGGACTAGACCTAGGATATAAAAGATGCACAGAAAAATTAAATCTATTTGCGTGCTTGCTGGTAGCAGTTATGATTAAGGAGAACATGTAATACACAAAGCCACTAGGTAATTATCATGCATAAAAACAGATCAGGCTAATCCATTCTGGGCCACACAAGATTTGATGAGTGTTCTTTATGAAATACCTCAGCTAAACTGATTTGAGATCCTTAAGAAACCAACCCTTCAGAGTTGGTGGTGGTTCTTTAAATGAGGAAATCTATTTTTTTTTTTTTTCATTTTTCTAACTGGCTGCCTCATGCATTACACGAGCTGCCTGGATACACCCCATTTAATTGCAATTGCAGGTAAGTTTATGATTCTCTCTGAAATGTGGAATAGTCTTATATACTCCTACTATCTCTTGGATAATATTGGTAACTTTTACTTAAGTTGTTGTTTATTTTATTTTTCTTCTCATCACCTAATGGTACTCCCTCTCCCTCATCCTTTTTCTTCTTTCCCCTTCACCCATCCTTCTGACTTAGCATGTATTACAGGCATACCTTAAAGATAGTGTGGGTTCCTTTACAGACCACCATAATAAAGCAAGTATAGCAATAAAGTGAATCACAATTCTTTTGCTGCTGGAGGGTTTTTGCCTTCAATTTGTAAAAAATACAACAACGAAGGGAAGCACATTAAAATGAGGTATGCCTGTAACAGAATAAGGGAAAGGCCTGCCTTGATCATTTGGCCTTTACACCAGACCCAGCCCAGATATTCATTGCATACTCTCTCTAATATTGTGATTTAAAAAAAGAAGAAACACAATATAGCTCTCAGTCCACAGTTCCTGGCACAGAGCTTCTTAAAACCTTGGGAACTTAGTAAGTGATAAAGGTGTCTTTTGTTACTTTACTGAGATGACTTTTGGAAAGCAGTTAAGGATGAGGGCTGGTTGCCAGGAGAACCAAACAAGAGGTTGGAACTTTGAGTTCCATACCCCTAACTGAGGTGCTGGAAGTTGAATTCTATCACCAAAGCCAATGAGTCAATCAATCACGCCTATCTAATGAAACCTCCCTAAGAACCCACAAGCATGAGTTCAGAGGGTTTTCATGCGGTGCACACGTGGGAGCCCACGGAGACCATGGAAGCTTTGTGCACCTTTCCATATACCTTGCCCCATGCATAGCTACCACCTGGCTCTTCCTGAGTTATATTCTTTTAAAATAAACTGATGATATAGTATGTAAAATGTTTTTATGATTTCTGTGAGATGCTCTAGCAAATTAAATGAGCCCAAGAAGGGAACTGTTGGAACCTCCAGCCTATAGCTGGTCAGTCAAAAGCACAGGTGACTTCCTGGATTTGCAATGCTTATTGGTGTGAGGAACCCCAGTCCCCGTCCCACCTCCACATGTTGGAATTGGGCACTCAGAACCTTATTATCTCTAAAAATTGTCTTTCAGGTCTCTCTTGGTATTGATAGTGTCAGGGAACTTACTACTTCGCAGGCACCTAGTTCCACTAGTGGACAAATCTATAATTTTACTTTTCTGTGTGCTGAGCTCGCATATGTCTCATTAAAACTGCGGATCCTTGGCCGTGATTGTGTCCTACAGATAATAGAGTTTAGGATGAGAATTCATTAAGTAAATGTTGTGGCTTAGGTTTGTGATAGTCAATTGGATTTAAAATGAGGGTGGTGACTTGGGTGAACTGAAATATGCATTTACCTTCTAACAGAGCTATCAGCCCCAGAAGTTATTGTGGGAAAGCATGGCTCAGTGTTATCAGATTTTCTAATTCCTTGGGAAAGACCAGGAAATTAGATTCATGGGTAAATTTGAACATTATGTAAGCTAACACTATGGGCAAATAAAATGAATTGGTGATTGGATTTAACCACTGTCTTTTGCCTTAAACTTTGTACCTTGTTTCCACCTAATAGCTTTCAAATATTTGTAGAGACAGCTCTTAGACTGTAACTTCTTTTTTCTAGGCTTTCTCTTTGTTTCTTCAGATTATTCATATATGATTTATTTTCTAGAACCCTCTTTTCTCTATGTTTTTTTTCCCAGTTCCTCTTCAGTTGACCAATTTCTTAAAATGAGCTAGGTTCAGTACTCAGGAGGAAACTGACATCATAACATTATGAACACAGGGCATCAGACTTGACACCCTCTTAAAAGAACATCTATGATGTCGGCACTTCTCCATTCTCTGGGTGTGCATTTATAAGTGTACACATAGATACACACACATGCACACACACATACACATATGTTAAATGCACTCATGCATGCATATATGTATACATGCATTTATTTTTTTTTTTTTTTTTTTAAATAAATCTTTATTCAGATTATTACAATTATTTCTCCTTTTTCCCCCCATAGCTCCCCTCCACCCATTTCCCACCCCACCTTCTGCCCTTACCTCCCCCCCACTGTCCTCATCCATAGGTGTATGATTTTTGTCCATTCTCTTCATGAACCCCCCATACCCCTTTCCCCCTGAGAATTATCAGCCCACTCCCTTTCTATGCCCCTGATTCTATTATATTCACCAGATTATTCTGTTCCTCAGGTTTTTAATTCACTTGATTTTTAGGTTCGCTTGTTGAGAGATATGTATTTGTTGTTCATAATTTTTCTCTTTACTTTTTTCTTCTTCCTCTTCTTTAAGAATACCTTTCAGCATTTCATATAATACTGGTTTGGTGGTGATGAACTCCTTCAGCTTTTTCTTATCTGTGAAGCTCTTTATCTGCCCTTCAATTCTGAATGATAGCTTTGCTGGGTAGAGTAATCTTGGTTGTAGGTTCTTGCTATTCATCACATTGAAAATTTCTTGCCACTCCCGTCTGGCCTGCATAGTTTCTGTTGAGAAGTCAGCTGACAGTCGTATGGGTGCTCCCTTGTAGGTAATTAACTGTTTTTCTCTTGCTGCTTTTAATATTCTCTCTTTGTCTTTTGCTCTTGGCATTTTAATTATGATGTGTCTTGGTGTGGTCCTCTTTGGATTCCTTTTGTTTGGGGTTCTGTGGGCTTCCTGGACTTGTAAGTCTATTTCTTTCACCAGGTGGGGGAAGTTTTCGGTCATTATTTCTTCAAATAGGTTTTCAGTATCTTGCTCTCTCTCTTCTTCTGGCACCCCCATAATTCTGATGTTGGTACGCTTGAAGTTGTCCCAGAGTCTTCTTACATTATCTTCAACTTTTTGGATTTTTTTTTTTTTTTGCTTTTTCGGTTGAGTGTTTTTTGCTTCTTTGTATTTCAATTCTTTGACTTGATTCTTGTGTTCCTCTATTCTGTTTCTGGGTCTCTGTATAATATTTTTTATTTCAGTCAGTGTATGTTTAATTTCTAGTTGGTCCTTTTTCATATCTTCGAGGGTCTCGTTATATTTATCGGCCTTTTCTAGGATATTCTTAAAAAGTCTTATAACCGTGGTTTTGAATTCTATATCCAGTCGTTTGTTTTCCTCCATTTCTTTCGTTTGTGATCTGATTCTTTGACCCCGCATTTTCATTGATTCCCTGAGTTGGTAAGGTAGATATTTGTGCTAGGTTTCCAATATGGCCCAGTGGGTCTGCTTCCCCAGTTAACCTGAGGTGGACACTCTTGGTGCACCCCTTTGTGGACTGTGTGTACAGCCTTGTTGTAATTAAGCCTTTATTGTTGTTGGTATCACTGGGAAGAATTGACCTCCGGGCCAGTTGGCTGTAAGGGTCAGCTGTGTCTATGCTGGGAGAAGTTCGGTGCTGGAGACAGCCTTATAGGATTAGACTTGCCAAATTGCAATAGCCTCTGTGCTCAGCTTGGATGGGGTGGAGTCTCAGTCTTGGCTTCCTGTCAGCCTTGCCCTTGCGCGCATGTGCGCTTTCAGTCCTCCGCCTTCCCCTGCTCGAGTCTCCGCCTGAGAGTCCAGACTCCCCCCACAAGAGTGTGGGTCCCCAGGGGCTCGCCTGGAACTGGGGTTCACTGCAGTCAGAACTGGGGCTCTGCAGTCAGAATCCTCTGACTCCCTTCCACTAGGGAAAGCCTGTGGCAACTTCCGCAGCCTTTGTGCGCACTGGCCCGCGCGCGCCTTCAGACCTAACTGGGATTCAGTGCGGTCGGAGGCTTCCTTCCCCCTTCCGCCAGAGAAAGTCAGCCAGGCTCTCAGCCACCCTTCCTCTCTGTGCGCACAAAGCCCCTTTGCCGTACCTCCAATTCTCTGTGAGCTTTTCTCTTTGCTTCTAGTTGTAGAATTTTCACTCAGCCAGCTTTCCTGTGGTTCTGGATGGTGTCCGTTCTGTCTTTTAGTTGTAGTTTTGAAATTGTTGTGCGAGGCAGCAGTTTAGGTGTTTACCTATGCCGCCATCTTGGTTTCTCCTCTAGCAGCAAATAAAATCTGTATACATGCATTTAAACTTAATATACAACTTCATAATTTTCACTATTAGGTTGTATCTTATAAATTTGCCCTTGACTTATAGTCTATTTAATTCATGTTAACTTTGATTCTATCACCCTCTGTTTATACTTAACAATAGCTCTGTGCCATCCATAAATTTAATAAGCACATTTCTACATCTTTATTAAAAGAATTATTGAACGTTAACTGTGCCAAGTGCAAGCATAGAGCCTGGAGGCATGATATTAATGACTAACTTACTTGTTATAGAGCTATTCATCACTTTCAAGGTATGATAATGCAACCATTTAGGTTGGCCTAAATCCTCTAGCTCAGTGGTCGGCAAACTCATTAGTCAACAGAGCCAAATATCAACAGTACAACGATTGAAATTTCTTTTGAGAGCCGAATTTTTTTTAAACTTCTTCTAACGCCACTTCTTCAAAATAGACTCGCCCAGGCCGTGGTATTTTGTGGAAGAGCCACACTCAAGGGGTCAAAGAGCTGCATGTGGCTCGCGAGCCGCAGTTTGCCAACCACTGCTCTAGCTCTTCTTTGAGAATATTATGTTTTGCTGAAATCTGAATCGGTTTAAGTTCCCTGGTGCTCTAATTCAATATCCCCATCTGCAATAGAAAATGGGACTGCTCCCAAGATCTATCCTACTCCCCTACCTGTGGTCCTGCAGAGTACTCAGCCACCACGAAGAAGACTAAAATATTTTCCAGCAGAAATTATGCAGAAAGAAATACGAAGTCCCTAAATTGCTTGGATGAAATCTATAATAATAAAAGCGTAATATGCTAATTAGACTGGATATCCTTCCTTCTGGACAAAGCCACAGCGGGTGGGGCCCGAAGGCAGAGGTGGCAGAGGACCCCGGTCACAGTGGCAGCGGGTGGGAGGCCGGGACCAAGGCCCATTCACAAATTTCGGGCATCGGGCCTCTAGTATATTATGATAAAGAAAGTTCCAGAAGCCTTTCCACACTGGCCTTTCTATTCCACAAATAGATCAAGTATATTCACTATCAGAAATCTGCAGTCGATGTTTCATTTGATTTTCATGGGTGGCTTCTTCTCTTCCTTCTGGTCTCAGCTCAAATGCCACCTCCTCAAGACAGTTTCTACTATTCCATTTCTGCCTCTGATAAGCCGTGGAACCTTAGAAAGCTTCTCTGAGCTGTTTCCTCCTCTCTAAGAGAAGGGCAAAAATGCTACTTACTTCTCTAATGGGAGGGGGTGTTAAATGATTTAATAAATGTAATTATCTTTGAAGAATATCTTTGCATATTAAACTCTATCATTATATTGCTATTATTATAATTATTTGAATACTTGCTTTCCTTCCTCAGAGTCATTCTAACACATTTACCTATTTTGTTTTCTTCCAAGCTTTATCACTCTCTCAAATTACCTTGCTCACTGTTTACTGGTTGATTTTCAATAACTTTCAACCTGACGGGGAAATGCTGTGAGAACACAATTCTTGCCTCTGCATGACTGCACCTCCGTTGGTTAGAAAGGCATCTGGCACAGAGCAATCACTTAACACTATCAGTTGCATGAAGGAATGTACAAATGAATGGAAGACAGTCTCCTCTAGAGTAGTATCATATCTCTAATATTTCTTGACATAAGAAAACACCAAATACGTTTCTAAAGTTTGAAATGTGGGCAGCTTTTGGCCATCTTAGACTTCGTGGAATCCAGAAGACCTATGTTCCTAAATTTAGCCAGTGCACTCCTCATAAATTCTTATCAGATTATGAAAGAAAGAGACAGAGTTACATTTGTAATGGAGGGCCGTCAATCTAACAAATACACTTTTAAACTAAAGCTTAATAACCCTTTTCAAAATATAGCCCCAGATTCTCTCCAAATTCATGTTTTTGATAGCATGCTCTGCCTTCACCCTAGAGTACTATTGACCCTTCTGTGGATATGCTGCACTACTCATGCCTCTCTCTTCACATATGGGTTTCTATGCCTGTTATTACCAAACTAATATTTTAGCTCAAGGAAGTCGATGACTACTGCTTCTCTGAATTCTTTCCTGTCCCTCCCTTGGCAGAACTGAGTATTTTCTCCTTTATGATCCAACTGGAATTTCCACACATCTCTATTATTAACTTGTACCACAATTACTTTTACATGTTTATGCAGCCACCAGGCTGTGATGTCTTCAAAGGCAGGTTTCACATCTCACTCATTTTTGCGTATCCCGCTTTTCAGCATAGCATCTGCCCCATCACAAGCATCCAGTGAAGGTGAGTTACAAATTGAGAAATAAAACTGGAGTTTACTAAAACTCTCTTTTAGTGCATGCAAAATTTGGAAGGATTTTCCTTCCTGGGCTACACTCAAGCCATCTGTAGACAACTCACCCAGCTTTTAGTTCTCTGTCTATAATGCCAAGAACTAATTTTTTGTTAGTTTGAAATGATGTGGCTTGCTTGGTAGTTGTGGTTGTGGTTGATACAGAGGGGTTTTGTTTCCAGTCTTCAGTGTAGGCTTCTGTTGAATAATCGGGTTCTACAAAGTGTTTGAGTGTTGAAGAGTAATGAGAGATATGGAGGAATATATTTGAATCACTTATATTGCCTTCCTGGGGACCAAATTACTATGGGTACACGACTATATTCAACTTGTATAGTTCTGAAATAAAACAAACAAAAACACACCACACACACTGCTTTATACAATGGAAAGTAAATGTACCTACACATCTCACAGTAGAGAGAACACGTCTGGAGAGCTCTGTCTAGAAACTTGCGAAGAGGAAATGAGAAATGCAAGTCCGAAATTGATGAAAGAAAATTACAGGCAGAGAAATTTCAGTTTATCCTCCTCCACTACCAGCTGCCTTGGTTTTAAGATTGGTCAAACTTGAGCATGTTTCTGCTGAGACTTTCTTTATAAAGAGAAGGTACACAGCAAGAATGGATAGTGAAGGGAATTCCAAAGGAAAAAAGACAGTGCTAGTAACTTATATTTTACCTGATAAGTCAGTTTTGGCTAGGGGAAGGTACACCACATCCGGAAATGAGAACAGCTATATCAACCAAGATTTTTAGGCAATGCTGACATTAAACGTGCCCAGAAGAGACGGGTTCAAAGGCCTCCTCTTCCATGAAGTCTTTCTTGGTTCTTTTCTACTCAGAATAAAATTTTCCCTTTTCTGAGCTCAGTTGTTTTTGGATTTTGCTTCTCTATTGATATTTCCTAGTGTGTCTGGTATTGCCAGACCACCCAAGCCACTGTGCAAGCTCTTTGAGTTTAAGAACAGTATATATTTTACATCTTGATGTGATCAATAGCAGCTAGAATGGTGTCTGATGGTGTCTGGTGCATTCTGATGTTCAACAAGCATTTGGAGAACTTACATTAATAGCCAGTTCTTTCTTGTAGCTCAGAATGAAGCCTATAAAAAAGTATCCTCCCTTCTTCCTCTATACTCAAATTTCCTAGCAAGAAAATGTCAGAATATCATCATAGGCACCTCTTTGTGTGGGATGAAACATCCAGCAGGTGTCTGCTGGATTTCAACAAGCATTTATTGACTACCATGTGAAAATGAAGAATTTAAAGAGACTGGAATTTGAAGTAGGCTTTTTTTTTTTTTTTTTTTTTTTTTTTTTTTTTTTTTTTAGATTCAGAGACTTACCTCTGACAAGAATAAAATTCCTTTGGCATGTAACTCAAACCACTTAGCCACGATGAGAAGAATTTCTTTTGTTAGGTGTGTCTGTATGCGTGTCCTAGGGAAATTCAGAGAGAAAAATGGATTCTTGGAAGTCCTAGTTTCAAGGTCCAGGCTAAGATTTCATATAGAAGCAACTACTGTGTTTGTATCCTTGTACCCTCCAGTTAATTCAAACAAATGTTGAGTAGAAACAGAAAGCTGGTTTGTTATCACTGAACATGTGTGATAATGACTTTGGAATCAATACCTGCTGAATCTTTCTCCTTAAACATACAAATGCTGCTCGATCAAAGGCAGGGCTGTTACAAAAGAATTGATTTCCCATTTCCAAGAGCACGTG